>NC_133518.1:13219772-13821590 GCF_049354715.1 Callithrix jacchus | reverse complement strand
TGCTTTTAGAAGGTCATATACAGTTTAAACTCCATCATTTTGCCTCTTAGTGAGAATGCAAGAGCCCATTTGCCCAGCTCTTGAGATCTTTTCAGGAAACTGGAGATCACTAGCTTCAGGGTTTTCTAGCCTTTGAAAACTGCCTTTCCTTGGCTCTGGCTGCAACCAATTATTATTTTAGAAGAGGCAGTTTAGTAATTACCTGACCATCATCTATCTAATGCTTGCCTGACGTTCCTGGTGCGCGTGTGGGTTCGGGGGTCGGGCGAAGTCCTGTCCTGCTCTGCTCCTATCTGACTAGCTACCAACTGCAACATTCCTGACCAACTACTTTGGCGCTTGCACAATCCACTCTTTGGGCTTGATTATTGCAGCTCACAGGATTCAGGGAAACACTTTACTTAAGTTTAACAGTTTGCTAGTAAAGGATACAGATGAACAGACAGATGGAGGAAAGGCAAAAAGCAAGGCATGTGGGCAAGGGCACAGAGCCTCCAGGCTCTCTCCACGCACTCCGCCATCCAGGCATCATATGTGTTCAGCAATCCAGAAACTCTCTAAGCCCTGTTCTTTTGAGTTTTTAGGGAAGTTTCATTATATATATGCATGATTGATTACATTATTGGCCATTGGTGATAAACTCAACCTTGTGAGTAGGCAGGGCTGAAAGTTCCAACCTTCTAACAAAGTGCTTGGTTCTCCTGGCAACCAGCCCCCATGCTATGGCTATTCAGGAGCCCCTAGCTGCCAGTCATCTCATTACAATGCAAAAAAGACAATAATCACGTTGGAAAATTCTGTCTTTTAGAAGTTGTATGCCAGGAAACAGGGATTAAGAACAAATATAAATATGCTTTTATAAATCACAATATCACAATGGTTTCCTCTGTTAACAGATTAAAGAAGAAACCCCATGTCCTCCCCTCAACACTTTAGAGAAATAAATAAAATAAAATAAAACACTTTAGATAAATAAATACAAACATATTTTATGTGGAACCAAGAAAGAGCCTGTATAGTCAAGGCAATCCTAAGCAAAAAGAACAAAAACTTGACACTTTTTTTTTTTAACCAAGCACAACCCTGCCTTTTGCTGCCATATGAGTTTTGCTGCATGTAAGTTTTACATGTATCCAAATAATCTAGCAAACGTTTTAAAATATAGATTGCTCTGCCCCAACCCCAGCATTTTTGCTTCAATAGATCAGGGAAGAGGTCAGAGATTTTCCATTTCTACTAAGTTCCCAACTGAAGCTGTTGCTGCTGGTCCAGGGACTACATTTTGAGAATCGCTGTAATAGGCATGTACGCTCAGCATAATCAGTGTTCTGATTTTTAAAGAGAAATCAGAATGTAAAATATCCAGTTCTTAAAAAATGTTAAGTAATCGAAATTAATCATATTTGACAGCAATATCTGATGTGTATGTATCTCTTAAAAGTTTAGGGATGTTTTGTGGTTTGTAATTTTCCCTCCACTTTTCTCTGCCTCAGTTTATATTGCTATTGAAGTCCTCCAGAGCTATTATCTCCTTCATATTTAATCATCAACTGTTTTATAATCATCAATTTTATGTGTAATTGGTCCCACTTCAATTATTCTCGTAGGCTTCCAACAGAATTTTACCTGCTTTGAACCATGCACTGTTTTCATACAATGTGCTTTTTTCTGTCTTTCTGGAACAGAACACATAATAGTTTTTCAACAGAGAAAAATGTTCTTTTGATGTAGATTTTTGCTCAACGGAATTAATGCTTTTTCATTTTTATTCAGAGTAGAAAAATATTACATATTAGAAGTGGAAAATAATTCCATGTGTATACAGCTATGATTTTCAGTTATTTATGTAGGAGATCACAAGCAAGAATATAAGCATGTTAAAATAAGGACGCTTGATCAATGCATTAATTATTTTCGGAGATGGGGGTCTCACTGTGTTTCCCAGGCTGGCCTTTAACTCGTGGGCTCAAGTGATTCCTCCACCTCAGCCTCTAAAATAGCTGGGACTGCAGGCATGTGCCACCACATCTGGATAATAATCTTTTTTAGACGTTGAATATAGATTATACCGTATGTTCACTATTTTTCCATGTCTTTATCGTAGACTTGTGCTTTCTGGCATCCAGGAATAGCTTTTAGCATCATATACAGGGATACTTTAGTGATATTACGGGTTTTATTCCAGACCAACAAAATAAAGCAAAATCACAATAAAGCAAATCACAGATTTTTGGTATCCCAGTGCATATAAAAGTTATACTTACACTATTCTGTAGTCTATTAAGCATGCAATATCATTATGTCTGAAAAATGTGCATACCTAAATTAAAATACTTTATAGATAAAAATTGCTATTGATCATCTGAGACTTCAGTGAGTTCCAAACCTTTTGATGGTGGAGGGTCTTGCCTCAATGTTGATGGTGTTGATGGCTGCCGATGGATCAGGGTGGTGGTTGCTAAACTTGAGGTGGCTATGGCAATTTCTTAACAGTAAAGTTTGCTGCATTGGTTGACTCTTCTTTTCAGAAAAGATTTCTCTATAGCATGTGATGCTATTTGCTAGCATTTTACCCATAGTGGAACTTTTTCAAAATTCCATGTTTATGGAATATTTGAATTCCTTTGTTGTTACTTCAACAATGTTCAAAGCATTTTTACTAGGAGTAGATTCCATTTCAAGAATACACTTTCTTTGCTCATTCATAAGAAGCAACTCCTTACTCATCCAAGTTTTATCATGAGATTACAGCAATTCAGTCACATCTTCAGGGTCCACTTTTAATTCTAGTTCTCTTGCTTTTTTACCAAATTACTTCCTCCTTGAAAGTCTTGAACTTCTGAAAATTATCCATGAGGGTTCGAATCAACTTTTTCCAAACTCTTATTAATGTTGACTTTTTTTTTTCTTTTGAGGTGGAGTCTCGCTCTGCAGCCCAGGCTGGAGTGCAGTGGCATAATCTAGGTTCACTGCAACCTCTGCCTCCTGGGTCCAGTTCAAGCAATTCTCCTGCCTCAGCCTCCCAAGTAGCTGGGATTACAGGCACGAGCCACCATGCCCAGCTAATTTTTGTATTTTTTAGTAGAGATGGGGTTTCACCATGTTGGCCAGTCTGGTCTTGCACTACTGCCTCATGATCCACCCACCTTGGCCTCCCAAAGTTCTGGGATTATAGGTGTGAGCCACTGTGTCTGGCCTAATGTTGGTATTTTATCCTCCTCCCATGAATCACAAATGTTCTTATTGGCATCTGGAAAAATGAATTCTTTCCAGAAGATTTTCAATTTACTTTTTTCAGATCCATCAGACACCCCTGTAGCCTTATGAACTGTACTTCTTAAATAATGAGACTTGGCCAGGTGCAGTGGCTTCTGCCTGTAATCCCAGTCCAGGAATTTGAGAACAACAGCCTGGGCAACATAGAGCCTGTTTATACAAAAATAATAAAATATAAAAAGGAAGACTTGAAAATTGAAATTACTTTGTCTTCCTTGGGTTGCAAAATGGATGCTGTATGAGTAGACATGGACACAACATTGACCTCGTGCATCCCCATCAGAGCTCTTAAGTGTCTAGGTGCCTTGTCAATTAACAATATTTCGAAGAAATTTTTTTCTGAGCATTAGGTCTCAGTAGTAGGCTTAACATATTCTGTAAACCATGCTATAAACAAATGTGTTGTCATTCAGATTTTCTTTTTCCCTTTATAGAGCACAAACAAGGTAGATTCAGCATAATTCTTAAAGGCCTTTGGCTTTTTGGAAGGTAACTGAGCATTGGCTTTAACTTAAAGTCACCTGATGCATTAGTCCCTAACAAGAGAGTCAGTCTATGCTTTGAAGCTTTGAAGCCAAGCATTGACTTTTCCTCTCTAGTTATGAAAGCCCTAGACGCCATCTCTTTTTCTAATAGAAGTCAGTTTCATGTATGTTGAAAGTCTGTCATTTAGTGTAGCCACCTTCATTGATGATCTTAGCTGGATCTTCCGGGTAACTTGCTGCAGCTTCCGGGTAACATCACTGCTTGCTGCTGCTTCACGTTGCTCTTTCGTGTTAAGGAGATTGCTTCTTTCTTTTAGCCTCATGAACCAACCTCTACGAGTTTCCAGTTTTTCTTCTGCAGCTTCCTTGTCCACCTCACCCTGCATAGGACTGAAGAGAGTTAGAACCTTGCTCTGGATTTGACTTTGAATGTTGTGGCAGGTTGATCTTTCCATACCACTAAAACTTTCTCCATATCAGCAATAAAGCTGTTTTCCCTTTTTTTATTTTAAATCATTTGTGTATTTACTGGCCTAACACTAAATTTCCTTTAAGAATATTTTCTTTGCATTTACAAGTTGATTAACTGGTTGAGAGGACTAGCTTTTGGCTTATCTCAGTTTTCAACACGCCTTCTTCACTAAGATTAATCATTTCTAGCTTTTGATTTAAAGTGAGAAACATCTGACTGTTTTTTTCACTTCGACTTGGGTTATTAGTGGGCCTAATGTCAATACTGTTCTCTCTCATGGAATAGGGAGGCCCAAGAGAGGAAGGGGAAGGGAATGATCAGTGGAGGAATCAGAACACACACAACTTTTATCAGTTAAGTTTGCTGTCACATAATGGTCTGGTTTGTGGTGATCCAACATCAAAAATCAATGACCAGAGACCACTGATTATAGACTACCGTAACAGAATCATTTCAAAAAGTTTGAAACATTGCAAGAATTACCAAAATGGGATAAAGAAACACAAAGTGAATACCTCGTGTTGAAAAAAATGCCCCCAGTTGACTTTCTCAGTGCAGGGTTGCCACAAGCCTTCCATTTGTAAAACATGCAATATCTGCGGAGTGTGATAAAGCAGAACGCAATAAAATGGGGAATTCCTGTATTTAAGTAGGATAACCAGGGAGAAAATATGAAAGCCTTTTTGTTCTTTGGCAACATGTAAGTTGATTTTTATATAATCATTATAGTTCTGAAGATGTTACCATCAACGCATATGTAAACATATTTCATATTCATGCTTAAATGAATATTTAAAAGGAAATAGTGGGACTTACATGTTTGAGTTTCCAGAAATTTTCACAAGTGCAAGTCAGTACTTTGCTTTCAATTTAGTATTTTACTTTTACTTTTTTTTTTTAAAAAAGTGGGTAATGTTAGGTACCAGTAAGTGATTGATAAATGACAGAATGCCCCACTCTGTACTTGAAGTAGGGTCAAGGGCATAGCTGCACAAGGGTGTCAGGGGAGGCCCCAGACCAGCCTCCAAAATGAGCCTTACATTGAAGGAATTATTTCTACAGTCCAGAAATCTTAGACAATATGATAGAAAATATTATATATCACTTAACAACAGGGATACATTCTGAGAAATGTGTCAGGTGAGTTTATTATTGTGCAAACATCTTACATTTGCTTACACAAATCTAGGTGGTACAGCCTACTGCATACCCTGGCTAGATGGCAGAGCCTATTGCTCCTAGACTGTAAACCTGTACAGCATCTTATTATAATGAACACTGTAGACAGTCATAAGACAATGGTAAGTATTTGTGTATCTAAACATAGAAAATGTACAGTAAAATACGGTGTAATAGATTAAAAATGGTATACCTGCATAGAGCACTTGCTGTGAATGGAGCATACAGAAGCAGAGGTTGCTCTGGGTGACTCAGTGAGTGGGTGGTGAGTGTGAAGGCCTCAGACCTAACTGTACACTAATATAGCCTCTATAAACGTACATTTAGGCTACACCAAATTTATAGAAAATATTTTTATTTAATAATAAATTAGGCTTAGTTTACTGTAAACTTTTCCTCTATAAACTTTTAAATTATCTTAGTTTTTGACTCATAATAGCATTTAAAACACAAACACATCATACAGCTGCACAAAAATATATTCTTTCTCGATATCCTTACTCTATAAGCTCTATTTAGAAAATTTTTATGTTCTACTTTATTTTATCTTTTAAACTTTTTTGTTGCAAAGTAAGGCACAGAGGCACACATTAGCCCAGGCCTGTACAGAATCAGGATCAGCAAGACGTCACGAAGAAATTATGATCTTCTGAGAACACTGCTGCCTATGCGGTTTGTCATTGACCAAAGTGTTGCATTTCTTTATAACGTAATATTTTTCTGTTAAGGTGCATAAACAATACATTTTCAAGTAAAATGTTGATAGTTTCAGAAAAAAAGTGAATTGGTCACTAGTTTAAATTGAGGGTGATCTTTTTCACTGGTGAATAAAATATATTTTTTGAAAAAATAATTTACTTTCTACACAAAGAGAAGCAATTGAAAGCAGATGTGAGAAATAAGCTGGATAATAACATTTGTAATGAAAAAATTACTTTTGTTTCCCTCAGCTTTTCTTAAGGATGAGTTTTCAAAATACAAACTGGAAAGAGAAGTGATTTTGAATTTTTTTATAGAATCAATCTTTTACACACTCAAAAGATTTATTTTGGTCTCTAATAATTCGGGGAAACCATACTCATTGCATGGACTGCTGTAAGTTCTCAACTGGCATTTAGACTTTTTGTACTTGGCTGTAGTTCCTTATCCATGGGATGCTTTTTAAGTAACATTCGTCATGACCTTAACTTCTTTTCCTCAGTTCCCTTTCAAGTTCACTTATTAATTTTATTCTCCTTCCACCACCAAGGAACTCTAATCTTCAGTTTTGTGTTCTCTTTCTATTCACACATTTCTAGGTATGCTTGGAGTTCTTTTTTGATATCTCTTTAATTTCTGGATCACATCAGTTTTATTCTGACAGATGCAGCCTCTAAAATAAGCTGTGTGATGCACTCAAACCTAAAATAAACCATTATTTCAGGGTTAGGTGCGTCATACCTGCAAATAACCTCATTTATCTAGAGACATGTATTTAATGCTTATTGTATAAATACCAGTGTTTCAGTGTGATCTATAATACCATCTGCCACTTCTTTTTGTCCAATACATAATTCAATCTCTTATTCCAGTTTTTGAGATAGGGAGTTCTTGCATATATCTCTGTATACCATGACAAGAATCCAGACATATTATGAAAATATATTAAATATTATCCAAGATAAAATTTTAATGCAAGCTGAATGAAGTGCCATCTTTGTTGCTAAGATATGCATTAAAGTAAGGTTATATCATTGGCATCTTTCACCAACTTCATTTAAAGTATATTATTTTAAACGCAATGTTCTGGAAAGTAGAAAAGTAACTGCTATTTCAATTAGAGGACCGTTGTCTCTGGTTATGACCCAGAATGCTCTACTGCAGAAACAGGAAAATAAGAACTCAAAGTGGTAGCATGTTGCCGAAAAAGCAGCATTTTTGATTTCCTCACACGCTGCCTGAAAAACTTTTTGCCTCAATTAGAATAGAGCCTTAGACTGACATTTGCAGGGATGCAGATCCCAAATATATGTCAGTAAAAGTTCAGATTATCAAATATTCGTTGAGTGAATATGAGGTGCCAGGCACGATGCTAGGTTGAGGACTCTGAAAAAGATCGGATTCCCGGTGTTCATGTTCTTTGTGGCACGTTCATGTTCTAAGAGGACCATGACACAAAGAGGATTGTGATGCAGAACTAGGGTCAGTACCATAGCGGAAGAGATCCTGGGGGCTGTGATGCTGAGAGAGGTGCCTAATTTAGCCCCTGGAAAGGAGGCTCCAGGGAAAGCTTTCCAAGGTTTTACTGGCACTCCGTTTTGAAGAATGAGTAGGAGTTCATTGTTTAGGTCATTTTCACATTGCCTATCTCCAAGTAGTTTTAAGAAGAATAATATTTTGAAATTATCTTGTCACGCATAATTCTGTAGGTTTGATCAAAGAAGACAGTTCGTATTTCTTTTTTCTGTCTTGTATACATGCATTCACACTTACAAGTTTGTTTTATTAATGTGTGGCTTTATTATCAGATTTATTGGTAAAATTATATTGATGTGTATGTATGAGAATAGATGGTAGGAAGTATGTATTAGATCATTACTTCAGTGTAAATAAAACTTATCTTCTAAAGTACAATTATATATTTTTTCTTTCTTTTTCTTTTTTCTTTTCTCTTTTTTTTTGAGGCCAGATCTTGCTCCATGGCCCAGGCTGGAGTTCAGTGGTACAATCATGGCTCACTGTAACCTTGAACTCCTGGGCACAAAAATCCTCCTGCCTGTCTTCCAAATAGCTGGGACTACAGGTGTGTGTGCCACCATGCTGGACTAGTTTTTCTTTTTCTTTTTTGGAAGAGATGAGGGCTATGTTTCCCAGGCTGGTCTTGAGCTTCTGGCCTCAAGCAGTACTCCTTCCTTGGCTTCCCAAAGTGCTGAGATTACAGGTGTGAGTCATCATGCCTGGCCCGAGAGCATAATTATATATTTCTCATCACATATTCTCTCTAAACACAAAGAACACATGCTCTTAAACATGATACAGAAACAGACAGTTCTTCTGGCTGTGATCAGTATTTATTTTAAACACATTATCTCATTATATGGCAGATTCTTCATTGTATCAAACATCCCTGAAGTGGAATGAAGAAAAGGAATGCATTCTTGCTTCACAGGGCATTTTCTAGGGGAGAAATAACTTTATATTCTATCTCGGAAACATTCCTATTCTGAGATTTTGGAGAGAAGATAATTATTACCTTTGCACATGTATCTTTTTGTCTGCTAATGAGATGCATATTTTATAAATATTCATGTTGCTATAAACCAGGTTGGTCTTAGATGGAATAGGTAAGACTAACTTTAGCTGTTAATTTAATTTCATCACACATAGAAGAAAATATCTCAAGAGATCGTTTTAATAAATATGGAACATAATCCTAGAGGAAAAGAC
This sequence comes from Callithrix jacchus, assembly GCF_049354715.1. NCBI lineage: Eukaryota > Metazoa > Chordata > Mammalia > Primates > Cebidae > Callithrix > Callithrix jacchus. The sequence goes on along the minus strand of NC_133518.1, from coordinate 13,812,752 downwards.
CCTTTAGTGAGCTGCTTGATTGTCTTCTTTGAGAAGAGCCTCTGGCAGTTTAATAGAAATAGGCAAAGATTTACAAATAGTGATTACACTTTCTCCCATTTATTCCTGAATGACTTTCTATTGACTCCTCTAAGAATCAATAAGCAATAAGAATCTTTCTAAGCAATAAGTAAGCCAACGTGGTCACCGTAGGCTATAATGTTCAATACTTTTCTTCATGGTGTTTTACTTTTTTGCTTATTTGTGTTATGATATACTTCAAACTAACAAAAATATTTTTTAAGAGACTTCTTTTTTGGATCTCCTATGCAGTCAAACAAAGAAAGCATTAAAATACAGATGAAACGCTTTTATGCATGACACCATAATTTCATTGCATTAGGTAATGCCTCAATGTGACCCCTATTTTTAATTTGTTTTTTAACCACTTATATATTTTTATACTTTTACCACTTAAATGTGTATTGCTAAATACTATACATTATTTTGCATATTATATATTATTTTATATATAATATATATAAACATTTATTTATATTTATAAAAATATAAAAAAATATATTTGTATATTATATATACTATATATTATACATAAAATATATATTCTATATTATATATAGAATTAAAATATTCTATACTATATATATTTATATAAATATATAAAAAATATATAATATATAAAATATTATATGTAAAATATATAATTATAATATAATGTGTATATGCAAATTATATATATATGCAAAATAATTATATACATATTTTACCACTTAAATGTGTATCACTAAATAATATACATTATTTTGCATATGATGTATTATTTATATATAGTTATATATAAAATATTATATATAAAATATATATTTTATTTTGCATATTATACATAATATGCAAATTATACATATGCAAAATAATATATATATTTTACCACTTAAATGTGTATTTCTAAATAATATACATTATTATTTTGAGGATTATTTATATGCAAAATATATATTATATTTTTATAATATAAAGATAAATAATATAAATATATATTATTTTGCATATTTAAGTAGTAAAAGTATATATATATATATACTATATATATATACTATATATATACTATATATATATACTTTTATATATATACTATATATATATATAAAGTATACATATATATATGTATGTATATCCTGGCAACTTATTTTTTTAGCTAACATTGTGTTTTTGATTATTTTTCCAACATTGATACATGCGGTTCTACTTCATTTTCATTACTGTATAATATTCCATTGCATGACTTTACCACAGTTTGCCCAATCTCATGTTAATAGACTGTGATGGTTTTCTAGTTTTTCTGTTGCAAACAAAGATTTTATGAACATTTTTGTACTTGTCTCCTTGTGTATGTACATAGGACTTTTCTAGGTCATATCACGTAACAGTGAAATTGTTAGTTCTGGAACTATGTGGCTTTAAAATTTTATAAAATATTGGCTGATCTACCTCTAAAATCTCTTGCAACAACTTCCACTTCCACCAGCAGTCTCAACACCATCACTGACGCTTGGTAAGACTTTTTACTCTTTGTCAGTCTCGAGAGTGTAAAACAGAATACAAATTATTAGTTGCTTTACCTGGTAGAATGCAAGAGGGAAGAAGTCATGCAAGTTTTGTGCGAGTTCCATCTCAAGAAGATCTGATATATTTGACTTTTGTACTTGAGAGTCCTGAGCCATCATGGAAGAAACTACTGCTAGACAGACCATGTAAAGACGTCACATAGTGGGGTGAAACCCAGAATCACTTAAAGAGATAGAACAGGCTAGCCACATCAGCAACCCAGCTGATTCAGCCCTCATTAACCTAGCAGAAGATTGCAGCCACAATAGAGACACCTGACAGTACCAGCAGAAGGCTCACCTGAGCCCAGCCCACACTGCAGATATGTGAGCAAGTAAAATGATTGATGTTTTTAAGCTAACTCCTAAATTCTGGAGTACTTTTAAACATAGGAATAAATACCTGAAACATCAATTAAAAAAAATCTTTTGATGAACAGTTTTTACTTTAATTTTAATGTTGTCAAATGTATCAATTTATTTTTCCCTGAAGCTTGTACCTTTTTTCTTGTGTACAAAAGCTTCACAACTCAAAGATCATTAGGATATTCTAATTAGTGTTTTACATTTATACCTTTCACATTTTGGTCTTTGATGCAACAGGAATGTGTAATGCATGTAGTGTGAAGTGGAGCCCATTTTTGTTTCCTAGATGGCTCATCGATTTCCTCAGGACCATTAATGATATAATCCATTCATTCTTCATTGCCTTGCAATGGCACTCTGTGACATTTTCAAGTATACTGGGGTTTTCTTTGAGCTTCTTTAGTTTCACTAGTTTATTGGCCTATCCTTGTGCCAAGACCAAACATAGTGTTAAGTATTTTAGCTTTAAAATAATCTTGATATCTATTGGGAAATCTCTCTCTAACACTAGTTTTTATTTATTCTGACTTCTGTTTATTTTTAGTATCCTGGTCCTTAATACTTCCATGTACATTTTGAAATAAGCTTAAGTTACAAAAAATGAAACTTCTAGGTTTGAAAGAAATTGTACTTAATTTATAGCTTAATTAAGGAGAAATTACATTTTCACTATATTCTGTCTTTTTTTTCATGAACATAGTATATACATCTATTTATGTGGATCTGTTTAAATGATTTCAAAATCTGATCATTTCTTTTTTACCAAGTTCTTGGGTGAGCTTTGTTATTGCTATTGCTGGGTATCCTATATTTTTGTGGCAATTGTAATTATTTTCTCTGAAGTTAGTTTTAATAAGATTAATTAATATAATCTAACTAAAACCTATTACATGTGTGTAATTTGATGAGTTTTGAAAAACATGTCACTCACATAATCACTACCACAGTCAAGATGAAGAATTTCTATTATTTAAAACAATACCTTGTCCTCTTTTCCTAGCCCAATCAATCATCTCTTCTGCCCACAGGTAATCAATGGTCTGTCTTCTGTAAGATTAGATCAATTTTTTCCCTGTTGTTTTATGCAAACAGTATCTTATGGTATATATTGTTTATGTCTAGCTTCTGTCACACAGCATAATTCTTTTTGATATTTACTCATGATTTTTACATGCATCAATAATTTTTTATTATACTTTTAAGTTCTCGGGTACATGTGCAGAACGTGCAGGTTACATAGATATACTTATGCCATGGAGGTTTGCTGCATAAAACCTCCTGTCATCTACATTAGGTATTTCTCCTAATGCTATCCCTCCCCAATCCCCCCACCCCCTGCCATCCCTCCCCTAGCCCCCCACCCCCTGACAGGCCCCAGTGTGTGATGTTCCCCTCCCTGTGTCCATGTGCTCTCATTGTTCAACACCCTCTTATGAGTGAGAACATGCAGTGTTTGGTTGTCTGTTCTTGTGTCAGTTTGCTGAGAATGGATTCTAGTTCTTTTGAAATGATATTCCATTATACGAATATCCTACAAATTATTTATCTATTCACCTGTTCATGAACACTTTGGTTATTCCCAGGTTTAGGCTGTGATTTTTTTAAATGCTGTAAACATTCATGCACAAGTCTTTAACTACATTTTCATCTTTTTTGGTAAATATATAGTAGTAGAGTAGTAAAGTGACACGTGAAGTGTATGTTTAGCATTTTAAGAAACTCTAGAAGTGTTCTTGAAAGTGGCTCTACAATTTTTCATTTCCACCAGCAAAATATGAGGGATTTTGCTCTATAGCTTCAATAATGTGTAAAGTTGTCAGTGTTTTAAATTTGAGCCATTTTTATATGTATTTGTTGATATCAAGTTGTGGGTTTAGTGTCCATTTTTCTATTTCCAGTGATGTTAAGCATCTTTTCATGTGCTTATTGCCTCTGTGTGTATGTTATCCTATGAAATTCTTATAAAACTTGTTTTTATTTAAAAAATTGAGTTATCTTATATTTCAGATCTACAAACCCTTGATATATTCTGGATAAAAATCCCTCATTAGAGATGTAAATCACAAATAATTTTTCCAAGTCAGTGGCCTGTCTTTAGGTTTTCTTGAGTACCTTTGAAAACATGGATTTTTAAAATTTTAATAAACTCCAATTAACTTTTTAAACTTATAGTTTCTGCGTTCTATGTCCTAGCCAAGATATATTTGCCTATCCCAAAGTCACACGTAGTTTATTCTGTTTTCATTTAGAAAAAAATGCTGCTTGTAGTTTTATAATTTTCTAGAAGTTTTGTAGTGCTAAAATTGATATTTAGGTCTATTAATCATTCAAGTTAACTTTTGCGCATGGTATAAGCGTCAATGTTCACTATTTTCTATATAGATATCCAATTTGTTTTAGTCCAATTGTTGAAATGACTCCTCTCTGTATTAAATTATTTTGATACTTTTGTCAAAAATTAATTGATCATATATATTTGAATTTATTTCTGAACTTTCTATTCTTTTCTATAATTCTGTCTATCAAAATGCCAATTTTATATTATCTTGATTACTGTACTATTATAGTTAATTTTAAATTCATGTAGTATAAAATTCTCCAGCTTCGTTTTTCTTTTTTAAAACTGGGGCTTTTTATATCGTTGGTATTTTTCAAAAATTAGGATCAGTTTGTCAATTTAAAAAAACTTGGAGGTATTTTGATTGGTAATTCTTTGAATCTGTAGATCAACTGAAAGAGAATTGACATATTAACATTTCTGAGATTTCCAGTTCATGAGATGCATGAGATTCTTCCATTTATTTAGATTATTTTAAATTTCTCTCATAAATTTCTCATAAATGTCTTGCTAAATATAACCCTAAATATGTTCTGGTTGGCATGGTATTAGAAATAACATGTTTTAAATGCTAAGGTCCAATTGTTTGTGCTAAATGTAGAACGATCGATATTTGCATATTGAGAGTTTGTCCTGCAACTTTGTTAAAGCCACTTATAATTTTGTGTAGTTTTTAAAAGTTCCATTAGGATTTACTAAATACATTAATACTGTAAATAAAAAGAAATTTATTTTTTTCTCTTCAAGATGCATGCCTTTTCATTCACTTTTGAATGAAGCAAAGAGAACTGATATCCTTTTCTTGTACTGTAGATTGAAGGAAACATATTTTTTTCAACATGAAATAGGTGTTAGTTGTAGTATTTAATAGAGGTTCATTATCAGGTTGATGAAATTACTTTTAATCATAGTTTTCTGAGATTCTATTGAACTTATTTTTTTGCTTGTGAGTCATAAATTCTTTCTTCTTGGCTTTCTTGGTTATTTTTTATTGGTTGCTAGTAATTGAAATTTTATGTTGTTGAGTACTTGGATTTTGTAATCTTTCTTTAAAGATTGTCAGACATTTTCTGGAAGACAGTTTAATTATTGTGAATTAATGCGATCTTTCCAAGGCTTGTTTTTAAACACTGATGGGGTAGATATTGACTAGTTTTTAGGGCTAATTTAGTTCCCTTACTAATGTGTGGCTGAATCTCTAGGACTGGCCTGGTGATCATCAAGAACTGTCCACCCCCGTTGGTCAGAAGTTCAAATGGCTCCCCCTTCCCTCTGTGACCTCTTGGAATTATGCAGTTATACATAAAACCCTGGTCATTCTCTGCCTGGCAGAGAATTTATTTATTTTATCTATTTTTTCAGTTTTCTAGTTGTTACCAGTTTTATTGCATACGTGTACAGTATAGTATTTAGCAACAGATTCAAGGGATTCATATGCAGATTTTTGGAGCTCTTTTTTGGAATTGTTTCTCCATCTCTGAAAATCTGCCTTGCAACTTCTAGCTACCTTTGACTCTCTGAACTGAAATATTTTTCTCTTCAATCAGTGAGACCAATATGCTCTGCTGTGATCCTTCTCATTCCACCACAGTCCAGATTGTGCCTTCTGGAGGAAGTTGCAAGGCAGATTTTCAGAGATGGAGAAACAATTCCAAAAAAGAGCTCCAAAAATCTGCAAGGTGTTTGTAAGGCTCACTTCTTTCATTTTCTCTTATTGGGATCACAGCTTTATACTGTATACTTTGCAATATCTGAAAACAGGTGTTTGATCTATTTTTTCAGTTTTCTAGTTGTTACCAGTAAAAAGTTAATTTTAGACATTGTTATTTATCATAGTTGAAAGCAGAGATCTTCTTGTTACTTTTTAAAACTCATATTTTACCTTTGTGTGAGTATAAAAATACAATTGAGTTTTTGATATTTATCTTCTATCCAATAGTCTTGCTGAACTCCTTTTATTAATTGTAATAATTTGCCTGTATATCTATTCAATATTTTATGAATACTGCAATTTTTCTGTGATAATTACAGTTCAAATTTTTCCTTTCAAAAATCTCGCAGACTTTAGTTCTTGTTCTTGTCAACCTAGACTGACAAGACAAGTCAGATAATGACAAATAAAAGCAGTAATGATAGACATCCATGTCTTAATTTTTAAAGGCACTGTTGCTAGGAATTCAACATTAATTATGGAAATCATCATATGTCTTTGTCAGATAATCTATACTTCTTATGAATGTGTTTAGTTGCAGGTAATGGAAAGTGTGACAAGAGTCTAGTGTCTCAAACACATAGAAGATTACTTTTCTCATGTAAAATTAGCCTAGATATATTCTCTTTGTGTTCCCCAAATGGCTGCTGTAGAGCCAGCTACCCAGGGCAGGACTCTGCAAGAGAAGTTGAGAAAGTAAGCATTAAACTTTTCAGCTACATAATGAAAAAAAATATTGGGAAAGGGGTTGGAAATGTGTGTTAGGTTACCAAGCCATAAAGTCTCCATAATTCATTATGTTTGAGTTAAGAAAATTCTCTCCTATTTCTAGTTTGCTAAGGAGTTTTTTTTAATGACTTTTAAATTGGAGTTGATTTTATAGATGTGGTTATTTCTGCATGTACCAAAATTATGCTCTTTCTTCTTTATTAATGTAATGTTTTACATTATTATAGCTTTTTATTTTATGTTATTATTTATTTATTTATTTATTTTTATTGCATTTTAGGTTTTGGGGTACATGTGAAGAACATGCAAGTTTGTTGCATAGGTCCACACGTGGCAGTGTGATTTGCTGCCTTCCTTTTTATATTGCAGCATCCCTGTACTCCTACAATATATCAAATCTGGTCATGATTTACTTATTAACTACATTGCAGACTTCAATTTGTGGATATACAGTTTTAGACTTTTGTAGATTTGTGATAGGCTGTGGTCATGCCTACTGTGGGTGCAAAAATGCATTAAGAAACACAGTGTAATAATGGCATAACATTGTGTCATTGTAGTGTAGAAAGGAATTGCTTTATACAGTTATAGATAGACCTTTAAATGCCAGTGTGACTCCCTCTGCTTTCCTAATGCAGAAATAGAAGCATACCAGTGGCTTGGACTCCTCTGATGTGGTGAGCCTCTCACTCTGCCCTCTCCGGATTGAAAACCAAGCTTAAGAAGCACCTCTCTGAGGAACTAAGCAGGAAGTACAAAGCTGTCTCCACTTTCTCAGTCTTCATATTTTTTGCATTTTAATTGTTTACTGCTTTAACATAAATTCGATATGAAGATCACCGTGATTTCAGTCATCATTCTTGGCAGTATTTGAACGTAGATCAGACCTTTCTGATACAACCTTACTCTGTGTCAAAGTGAAATTAACTTATAATTGCTATACTGTCATTTTCTGACTTTGACTTACACTTATATTATCTTATAAAATTACTTGAGATTTTTCCTTTCTTTTTCTTTTTTTGAAATTTGTAATAAGTTGCTGTAAAACTATGTGGGTTTGTCCTTTTGTTACTTTTCTTTCTGTTTTTGCGAGTTGGAAAGTAGATTTTTATTTACTGAATAAATACCTTTAATGATGATAGGTGGTTTTAGAAATTTTTTCTTTCTTCTTAAGTTACTTTTGGTAAGTTGTATTTTTCTAAAAAATAATTACTTTCCTTAAGTTTTCAATGTCATGGCTTAAATGTATTTATAGTGTTATTTTATTTGTATGTCTTTCCTATAATTCTGTTTATACTTAATACATTTATTATGGGGATTTTCTTGATCAGTCCTGAAATAACTTTGCTTCTTTTAGTTGTGTTTTCAAAAACCAGTGTTTTGGGTTTATTGATTCTTTTATTGTATTTTTCATTTCTTGAACTTGCCTTTTTTCTTCATTATTGTCTTCTTTCAATGTTCTTTGGATTTATTTATCTTTTTCTAACTTCCCAAGGTGAATACTGTGATGGTCTTTGATTTATTGCCTCTCAGCTCCAAATTCACACTTTAAAAAAAGAGAAAAGGAATTGGCCTTACAAATATTTCCCTTTTGCCTACTGAGAGATCTTAAGGGACATTGAAGAAGAAAGATTTTTCTTCCTGCTTCTGGAGAGGCTTGCTCATCGACTCCTATAGAATATGCCTTTTTATTCACTGCTTGGTCTGCAGAGAATCTTCAGTGCTAGGTACTGATAGGGATCAGCTCTATTCAGTGTTTAGCTACTGTGTGCTTTTTGCAGCCATTGACTTAAGCAGCAGCAACATAGCCCAGAATCTTAGCATGGGCAAAAACCTTGGCCAAGTTCGCTACTCCCTGCATCCTCCCTCTGTCTCACATGCATCAGGCTTGTGGCCACAGTGGGTTGGCCATTTAATGGAGTTGCTTCCCAGCCTTCATTCCTAGAAGCTACCCCAGAATCACTCAGTCCATACTGTACAAAAGAGGAAGGCTTCTCTAGTTCCTGGTTTCACTAGCAACCATTGCAATGAGGGAATTCCTTCTTCCCTTCAGTCTCTAAACTCCCTGTCCACTCACTCTTCACTTCCCTACAGCTCTAAACCCGACTCTTCCCTACTGCTTCTCAGTGTGTATTTGTCATTCTAGCTTGTTGGTGTGGGAGGTTTATTTTCATCCTGATGCAAACACAGCACTATTCCTCATATTCCCAGTGATGCTTCAATTCCATCTGACATCTGTCCACAACTTTAATTTGCCTGCCCTCCAGAGAGTTGTTCCTGCTTGTCTATCTGCTGTGGACCAGCTCTGGTTCAGCCATCCAGCAAACTCTTTCATTAACTTACTGACCACAACCATATTTTCCTCTACAAGGTTTGAACTATCTTTTCAAATTTATCTTTCCTTGGGCACTTTCTTTCAGGCCTTGGATCAATTTCCATTAGAGTTCTCTGTCTACAGTTACGGCAACACTTCTATCATAATCAATAATTCTTTATATCTAGTGATTTCAAACTTCCCCTGATTTCTTTCTCCTGATTAGATTCAGCCTATATAAATACCAGCTAGATTTCAGTGTGTTTTCTAATAGAAACATTTAAAGCTATTATTTCCCCTCTAGTAATAAATTTTTATATATGGTAAGACTTCTGCTACTGCTAGTGTTCTGTAACAAGAATTAGCTCCTATAAGATTGGTGAATAAGAGAATAATGATTATATAATGCCTATATTGTTTTGGTTCATACATTTGTTTTAGAAAACAAACATGTTAACATAATATCTTACCAAAATATAATGTTAGAATAGAAAGTGCACTAGAATAGAATGTGAACTGATAGTGCCAGAACTGCCTGCTGCATGTGAATACAGTGCTACAAACGATATTTACTCATTCCGTGGTCTTCTCTTTGGCTTGGTTTAGTCATGTGCTTTCTCATCAAATTGCTTACTGGGTTATTTTATTTTTCATTATTTTTGTGCATTTCACCCTTCCTATAATTCAGCATGCTCTAAGCTCTCTTACACCTCCCCTTACATTTGGGCAGATTTTAGAAAATAAAGTTTTATATTTACTATAGCATTCATTTATTAATGGATAAACATGTATTTTCAATTATGCTGTTGTTTTACTGGGATTGTTATTATTTTTAGTAGTGCTCTAGTTACAAAGTTGTTTAGATTTTAGGTGTTGTACTCCAAACCTATCTTTCCAATATACTCTTTTATTTTCAGAGGGGAGTTTTGCAGAATCAAGGTTTCATAGGAGATATCCATATCATATTACATACAGAAGACCCATATTTTCATTCTCTATCAAGTTCCAATCTTTCCTAATATCCTTGTGAATCTTGATTAATGTTCAAATATGTAATTTTAGGATAGAGAGGTCACATAAGCACAGGAAGATGGCAGCAGCCTAAAAGCCAAGAGGAGGCTTCAGGATAAAACTTACCTTCCTGGCACCTTGATATTGGAGGACTTCTCACTGCAAGTTTTGCAGAAATAAATTTCTGTTTTTTAAGCCACCTAGTTGGTGGTATTATGTTATAGCAGTCCGAACAGACTAGTACATCAAGCTTGTTAACTGTTCAAATCTTTATTGATTTTATATATGTTCATAAAATAGCTGCAGCTCTCAGCTAACAAAAAAAAATACGTGTTGAACTTTCACAGATAATTGTAGATTTAGCTTCCTAAAATTTGGTCAAGTTTTGCATTAATAGTTTTGAGAAATACTATCAAGTACACATATATCTAGAATTGTAATAGATTTCTGGTGAAATGCACCTTTTGAAATTATGAAGTAAATCTCTTTGTATAAATGCTTTTGACCTCATAATCCATTTTGTAAGACATCTATAAAGCCACACTAGCTTACTTTTTCCAGTAATTTTCTTGTACGTAATATTCAACATCTTAATCACATTCCATCAAATTTTACATTTTGCACGTATATCTTGTAGGCAATTTTATTTAAAAAATCCATTCTAGCAGTTTCTGTATATACTGTCAACCCTGACATATCATAAGTTTTCTATTTGTTCTACTTTTTCTGTGAATTGTTTTTCTATTCTATCTCTTGATACTTCAAGTTTTGTTTTGTTTTCATTTCATTTTCCTACCTGTACAGGTAAAAATTTATATACTTTCTTGATAATTTTTAATGACTGTGCATATAACACTTAAGAAACTCTAAAAATAATCAGCATCTTTAAGGGCACCTAACACTGCACCAAGATAATAGAACTTCATTTCTAGTTTCTTCCCATCTTATATGCTGCTGGTGTGAGCTTTGAGCTCCATCTGACTTCATAAGAATTAGAGTAGTTAATAACATTATTACTTTTTTATTTAATTTATTATTGTATATATGTACCATTACCACATTTTTGCTCACTTTTCTTTTTTGTAATTTCAGCCCTAATTCAATTTCTGTCTTGATGAAATATATTCTTTAGATGTTCCACCAGATACAAAATTCTAGGTTGATTGTTATTTTCATTCAATATTTTCAGATCTCACTCAGTTCTTCTATTTTTCTTGCATTCTGTGAAGGTTGCCTTTGGTAAACTACCTGTCATTTTTTTTGGTAAGCTACCTGTCATTTTTTTTTGTAGGTTATGTATCTTTCAGTTATAGCTACTAGGATTTTCTCTTTCTCTTTAGTATATTAAAGTATATCATACTATGTCCAGGTTTTTATTTTTATTTTTGCTTATTCCAATCATGTGTTTTCTTAGCAGGTGATTCATAACTTGTCATTTCTAGGAAAAACTTTAACTCGTTATCACTTCTAATTTCGCCTCTCACCTGCTCTTTCTATTTGCTCTCACTTTAACACCACTTAGCTATATGTTGGATCTTATTCTGTTTTCCTGATCTCTTACTTGTTTATATTTTCAGTCTCTTTATTTGTTATGCTTTATTCCAATTAAACTCTTCAGATCTATATTCCAGCTTATTATTTATCTATTCACCTGTGTCTGCTGTTCTGCTTAATATATTCAATGAGTTTTTAAGTTGGACAGTAATTTGATTTCTGAAATTTCTGTTTTGTTGTTTTCTTCAGATCTGCCACATATTATTTTAATGGTAAGCTATTACCATTAAATAGTATTTTAAAATAGTATTTAATTTTTTTGTATTTTAAAATATATTTACTTGTATTATAAAACAGAATTTTATTGTCTGATGTTTTTAGAGGCCTATATTAGTTATTTGTTGCCTCTGTGGATTCTCATAATGGCCTATTTCCTCAAGAGTTATGTAATTTTGAAGGTGAGTTTATATTTGGTGAGGCATTATCTATGAGAATCTCAGAGGTTTTCTGTCTTTTTGGAAATATATTTTTAAGGGCACAATTAATTTTGACCACCATGGGACTTCTTTATGCTATGTGATTATCTGGATCGTGTGAGTCACGTTGACACCCGTGTAAAGGGAGGTAATCTTTTACTCCTATGTCAGCTGTGTTCATGAAACCTAAGCCTCCTGGCTACTGAAATCAGCGAATGTAGCTTCCATTCTGGTTGCTACCTTTAGAATCTCGCTTGCTTCCTTATCCCCTTACCACTAGGTGGCTTTTTCCCCTCTTTATTTGAATTGCATTGATTTATTTTGTACTCCGTTATTAATTTAAAGGATGGTTGTTATAGTGAATCCAACATATCTAGATGTTTTATATTAGAAGTCTTTCAGGTTATTTAGTTCATTATATTTTTTTAAGCTACTCTGCTTTTGTTTTTTTAAAAGGTCTGCAACAAGTTCTTATTGAAAGATTGGTTACTTTATCACATTTGGTTGAAAGGGGGGAAAATCCTAATTTTTATTGAGTGGCTAAATGTGAGAGGCACAGAATTGGGTATTTCAAACTACATTTTTTTTTACTTTAAATAATTGACAACTTATGTCCTGAGAAATGAGTCGTAGCCAGTAAAATTTCAAAGAAAAAAAGGACCCATAAGTCAAGAACAATTTCCAAAGAATGAAAAGCAACCTTGCTCTATCTTTCATGGGCCTTGTAAAATAGTAGTGAGGAAAAAGGAGTTCATGGAAGACAACATTAATTTATTTCCTGTCTGGTTTCAAGGCAACTTTATTCATGCCTTACACTGTCTAAGAAGAAAGAAGCAAAGAACATTTGGCCAACAGAAAGTATTTAAAAAAAAAAATGATGGGCTGTCCCTTCAGCTCCTCTACCCTCTGTTCAATTATTAAGAGTTACTTTCATTCAGTTATTAAAATCAATCTTTTTATAAAGTTTTCTAGCTGAGAAATTTCTTAAATGATAGTTTTTTCTCTGCATTAGACTACTAGCTTCATCTGGCAGGATGCACATCTTTTTTTTTTTTCTTCTTCTTCTTCAAATTCACCTTTGTTATTATGTACCCAGCAAATACTGAAACACAGTAAGTGCTGAATAAGTGTTTCTTGAACGGAAGAATAAGTGATTCTCTCTGTTACAGAACTTTGAGAATCGGGGATCCTTGCTAATAAGATGGACACCATCAAGAGAGTTTATTCAGTGAAGCCAAAAGGAGAAGAGTTGACAGTGGCATGGTTGTAATGGGTCTCTGAGTATTAAGACTATAATAGATGAAGAATTTGGGAAAAAGCTGAGAAAATTGTACATATTGCTTTGAATTACTCTGGGGATTTTATCCGTAAAACATGTGAGATGTAAACCATTAGTTGGTCATGAACCAAGTGGTGCAATTGAAAGAAGATGACCACTAGAATCAAGCAGACTTTGCAAAACCGTAAGGTTCATTTATTACCACAAAATAAATTGTTTCCTTTTGCTTCAGGAGGACGCTACTGTAGAAAAGCCATCCTAAACATCAATATCTTCGGTCTTCAAAGATTTCTCATGAAGATTGTTTCAAATGAAGAACTCTGATTTTTATTCCTACTTTGACAAAACACTTATTTTTCTTCCACTTCAGAGCATACCACACTTTCTGTGCTAAGATAGGAAACTAAATAGGAAGAATCAATAGAAGTAAGCATTGTACCTCCATAATCAGGTAGGATTCTTCTGTTTGCAAGGGTGAAGAAAAAGTTGTTTAAGCCAAAAAAGAATGTATTGTCTGATGTAACTGAACTACACATCGATCTGACTTGAAATATTGGGTTTACACAATGTCACTGGGGTGAAGTTCTCTCCATTTCTTGGTACTACTTAGCTCTGTTATTGCACTTCTTTTGACTTAATTCTGCGGGGCGCTCTTTCATCTTTGCCGCAGAATGGCTGCTATGCTGCCATTACTTACATTTTTCATAACTTCAGGCCAAGTGGTAAAAAATGCAAATCTCTTGCAGTAGTTTTCATAAAGTCTTGAGATTAATTCTGGTTGGCTTCACTTAGGTCACATTCTCTCTCAATCATAAGAATTAAGCAAATATGATGCCCTGATTGGATTAGCACTAAGTTGTGTGCTCCAGTCCAAGGATGGAGACAGAATTGACTCTGACAGGAGAACATAAACTGATAGTGATAGACATGAAAATATAGAAAGATTTTGGTATCTGATAACAACATATTTCTATTACCACATGGATTAGTCTGTTTTCACACTGCTATAAAGATACTACTGGAGGCCGGGCGCGGTGGCTCACGCCTGTAATCCCAGCACTTTGGGAGGCCGAGGCGGGTGGATCACGAGGTCGAGAGATCGAGACCATCCTGGTCAACAGGGTGAAACCCCGTCTCTACTACAAATACAAAAAATTAGCTGGGCACGGTGGTGCGTGCCTGTAATCCCAGCTACTCAGGAGGCTGAGGCAGGAGAATTGCCTGAACCCAGGAGGCGGAGGTTGCGGTGAGCCGAGATCGCGCCATTGCACTCCAGCCTGGGTAACAAGAGCGAAACTCCGTCTCAAAAAAAAAAAAAAAAAAAAAGATACTACTGGAAACTAGATAATTTATTTATTCTAAATTCTGAAGAAATTTAATTTCTTTACATCATTTTGCGACACCTGACTCTTTGGAAAATATCTGTTTCAAAATAGTGCATTTTCTTGACGGCTATGATTCCTATCTTACAGAAAATTTTATTTTTACTTATTTAAAAAAATTCCACTTTAATCATCCAAAATCTCTGTTATAGCCGAGTCTGATCCTTTTTCCTTTTTTATTTCAATAGATTTTGAGAGGATGAGTGGCATTTGGCTACATGTATAGGTTATTTTGTAGTGATTTCTCAGATTTTGCTGCACCCATCACCTGAGCAGTGTACACTGTACCCAATGTGTCATCTATTACCCCTCACCCCCCATCCCTTCCCCCAAATCCCCAAAGTTCATTGTATCATTCTTGTGCTTTTGAGTTCTCATAGCTTTTCTCCCACTTAGGAGTGTCAACATATGATGTTGACAACATATTCTTGACTTACTTCACTTAGAATAATGGTCTCCAATTACATATACATATATGTATATATGTATATATATGTGTGTATATACACGTATATATAAACGTATGTATATACGTGTATATATATATATATATATATATCCCCCCCTTAGTTTATCCACTCAATTGATGGGCATTTGGGCTGGTTCTATGTTTTTTCAATTGTGAATTGTGCTGCTAAAAACGTGTGTGCAAGTATCTGTTTTGTATAATCCCGGGAGTGGGCTTGTGGGATCAAATGGTAGATCTACTTTTAGTTTTTTAAGGAATGGCCACACTGTTTTCCATTGTGGTTGTACTAGTTTACATTCACGCCAACAGTGTAAAAGTGTTCTCTTTTCACTGCATCAACACCAACAATCATACTCATTCTTGCAGGAGTGAGGTAGTATGCCTTGTGGTTTTGATTTGCATATATCTAATAATGAGTGATGTCGAATATTTTTTCATATGTTTGTTGGTCATTTGTATATCTTCTTTTGAGAATTGCCTATTCATGTCCTTAGCTTACTTTTTGATGGTGTTGTTTGTTTTGTTCTTGATATGTTTGAGTTCTTTGTAGACTCTGTTAGGACACTCAGCATTTCAAACAACTAGACCCAATGAAGAAGACAGCATGAGGCCAACTGAATACGTATCTTCTCTCGCCTCTTCCCCAACTTCTTCGTGGTTTACTTGAAAGGCAAACAAGAATCTTTCATTGTGTCAATGTCACATAAAAATCTTTTTCAAAAGGGAAAACCAAATTTCGTGTTTGCATTAGTGAATCTTTTACAATAATGCTTGGTTTTCATAAAATTTTAGAAATCTTCCAGTTTTAACCCGTTTAACCATAATGTAAGATTGTCACAAACCTCTTAGAACCCTTTACAGTTTTCTGTTAAACAGCAGATCAGTTTTCTGAGAAAACCCTGGCATTCAGACACATGGGTCCATCTTCTGGTCCCACACCAGTGTGCTTTTATTTAAATGTTCAACCTATAGAGAAAAAAACCTAAATAATCCCCATTCAAGTCTTAGCCAGATTGCTTATACCCACGGAACTTTTTTATATGCGATCAACCATCACAAACCCTTTTCAACTTGCTTAAACCTTCAGCTTTGTCCCGTTACTCTTTCAGGTTAAGACAATCTTTAAAACCCTCCGAACTAGACAAAAATACATTCCCTTTAGCAAAAACCATATTCCCATTCCTTCTTATAATAACCCACTAAAACAACATTCTACTTTCCTTCTATACCTTGCAACCTTATATGTAAAACTGTTTTTCTGGTAGTCTCAATGACATGTTAAAATGGTCACTCCTAGCTACTTTTATTTTGGTGAAAAACCTGAAAAGTTAGCAATTTTAATAATGTACTAGGTGTGGAGCCTAGGACATCAGACAGAAGTGAAGTAAAGGTCTGACTCTTTCCAGCATAGCCAGGGAGGATGGCTAACTCCACGGGTCCCCAGGTCTTATCTAGACTCTAATCCTCCAAAGTAGGTAATTAAACAATTTTCAAAAGTCAAAGAAACAGTTTATAACCTTAAAGCACATAGCAAATCTGTTATCTGGCCTTAATTTAGACCAAATGTCTAAATTTTGAAGATGATTTTGTTTTACCAATAGCCTTTAATACCATCTTTATTCTCAAAAGATTACTCAACTCATGTGAACAAAGTTCACATTAAAGTTTCTACTTTTCTGCTGCAATATGATTTAAGTGCTTATCTTTCTAAGTCAATTAAATCAGAGCTGTTTTATATATAAATATCAGACAGACAACACATAAACACACAGACAGACAAACAGAAGATCCAGTAGTGGTAAGGTTTTTTTCATTTACCTGTTTCTTAATTTCATTACTGGAGGATTACACTTCAGCATGAGATTAGGGCAGGGACACACATCCAAACTGTATCAGTATTGTTTACTGCTAAAGTATGGGAGGTTGAGATCTAATTAAAAAATAAAGATTAGCTCATGTTAGACAGATGTTAAATAATATTTAGCCTTAAATCAAAACTTCCTCTTTGACGTTGTTGGGGTTGAAAGAAAGGAAAATAATGTTCTCTCTATCTAATTAGCATGATTTTTTTGTTTACCATGTCCTTTTGTAGCTGGGGTAGGGAGTGGGAGTGTCCCCAAGACGCCCCCAGTTCCCGAATGTGTCAAGGTCCTTGGCCTCTCTTACCCTGAAGAATGGAGAAGGGGACCCTGGAGATGTGGTGAGCTTACTGTTCCAGTAAGTATCATGTGCCCAAAGAGTTTTGCATAAAAAGCAATTTATTAGTCAGAGAAAGAGAAAGGGAGAGAGAGAGAGATCCCATGCTGTTGTGGGAGGGGAATGTGGAGGGGATATCCATATAGGCAAAAAGCAGCAGAGTTTTAATCCTGGAGTTATTCCCTCCTCATTCATGTTCTCGTCCAATGAGAAGAGTTCTTTCAAACTGTCTCTGGGGTGATCAATCTTTGACTCTGATACTGGATTGGCTGCATGGTGCACAACAGAACCCCGTCCTTCCAGAACTTTCCATGGGCTTGTTGGACAAACCCACCTGGCTTGCTTTACCTAGCCTGAGAGCAGGAAACCTAGACAAAGAATTTTATATTCCTGGATGGGGGCATGGATGGAGGGGTGGCACTGGGAAACTCCTGCCTTTGAAACCATGTCTCTTGTGGACTGGGGAGAGAGGTATTTTCCTTAACACAGTCCCTCACTTTGATATGGTTTGGATCTGTGAACCCACCCAAATCTCATATTTAATTGCAATCCCCAGTGTTGAAGGTGGGGCCTGGTCAGAGGTGATTGAATCATGGGGGCAGTTTCTCATGAATGAGCAAGCACAAACCCCTAGGTACTGTTTTGAAGACAGTGAGTGAGTGAGTGAGTGAGTGAGGAGTTATTGTGAGATCTGGCTGTTTAAAAGCATGTAGCACCTCCCCCATCTCTCTTCCTCTTGCACCAGTCATATAAAGTACCTAACTCCCCCTTTGCCTTCTACCATGCCTGTAAGTTTCCTGAGGCCTCCCTGGAAACTGAGCAGATGTTGCCATGCTTTCTGTACAGCCTGTGGAACATGAACCGATCAACACTCTTTTCTTTATAAATTATCCAATCTCAGATATTTCTTTACAGCAATGCATGAAGGGACCAATACATCCTGTTATCAAATATCATATCCAATGTTACCTAAAGCCATTTCTAATGCCAATATTATTCCTGTTTCCCAATTTTGGGAAATACCTTTCTAAAGAGATATTTTTTGTATACATTGTACACAGTAAAAGATTGTATGTGATGTGTGTGTATGTATGCAATGTGTTTGCACCATAGGGATATAAGACATCTAAAGCTTATAGCTTGTATAAATAAAAAAGTATTCTTACAGAGTTAGACCAACACCCTCAAATAAAATGTTATGTAAATTACATTTTGAATAAATATTTTCCTCAGCTTTCTGACTTAAATGATTGGTTTTTACTAAAATAACTTTGTAGTCCCATATCAGGAATAATAAGATTTTCTCATTTTCTTGTTATCAAATAAACAAAACATAACAAATGCTGGTGGTGGAGAAAAGAAAACTCTTGTACACTGTCACTGGAACTGTAAATTATCACAGCCATTATGGAAAACAGTATGTAGTTTTCTTAAAAATAGACCTATTATGCAATCTAGCAATTTCACTACCGAGTATTTATTTCAAAGAACACAAAAAATATACATCAAAGGGAGATATGCACCCCTGTGTTTTTTGCAGCTCTATTCACAATAGCTAAGAAATGGAATCAACCTAAGTGTCCATGAACTGATGAATGGAGAAACAAAATGTGTTCTATATAATAATGGAGTACTATTTAGACATATAAAAGGATGAAATCCTGCCATTTGCACTAACATTGATGGACTGGAGGTGATTATGTTAAATGAAAGAAGCTGGGTACAGAAAGGCAAATATTGCATATTCTCACACATACATGGGAGCTAAACAATTTGATCTCATGGAGATAGGGAGTAGAATTGAGGGACTATGTTAACTTCTCTTCCCGAGTCCACAAGGGGCGTGGTTTCAAAGGCAGAAATTTCCCAATGACATTCCTGACAGGCCTTCATCCGTGTCCCCATCTCGGTACTTGGAGTTCTTTGTCTAACTGTCCCGCATGTGGGCTGGGTAGAGAGCCCAGGTGAGCTTCCTTTGTTTAGAAAGCCTGCCAAAAGCTCCAAGGGAGGAGGCTTAGCTTGCCAGCCAGGCAACTAATGTAATATCAGAGTTGAAGATCAATCACTCCAGAGGAAGTTTGGAAAAGCTCCTCTCACTGGACGAGAACTTGAATGAGGCGGGAGTAACTCCAGGTTTAAAATCCCCCCTATTCACTTAGGTATACTGACTCCATCTCTGGATGCCCTCCCACGGTAGCATGGGAGCTGTCTCTCCTTATCTCCCTATAGGGATATCCCCTCTGGATTCCCCTCCCACAGCAGCGTGGGAGCTCTCACTCTCCATTCTCTCTCTCTGCCAAATAAATCTCTATCTATTACATAAACTCTTTGGGTCTATAACGTTTAATCAATGGTGAGCTCACCGCACGGCCAGGGCCCTCACCCCATTCCTGAGTGAATGAAAGCCCAAGAACCTCCAGCACAACCCATCAGGGAGATAGCGAGCCTGCCCTGCATCCCGTGACCCTGGTTACATCTGGATGGTTGCTAGAAGCTAAAAAGGGAGTGGAGAGTAGAGGATAAGGAGGGGATGGTTGATGGGTACAAATACACAGTTAGATAGAAAGAGCAAGATCCAGTGTTTGGTAGACTAATAGGGAGACTATAGTTAACAATAATTTATTATATATTTCAAAACAGCTAGAAAATATTTGAACTGTTCCCAACAAAAAGAAATGATAAATGTTCAAGGTGATGAATAGCCTAAACAGTCTCATTTAACCATTACATACTTTATGCAGGTATCAAAATATCAAGTGTACTTCATAAACATGTACAATTATTATATATCCATAAAAAGTGAAAAATAAAAAGGAAAGATTTGCCCGTTTTCAATTGAGACAACGAACTTTAAGTTAATTCTGATTATTGTTTCATTCACTTCTGCTCCTGGGCTTCTCCTTCATTTTCTTCCTCCGCTTCGACTCAGACCATAACGTATTCTCCACTCAGCAGTCAGAATGATCTTTTATGAAATCAGATAAAAATCTTGGATGTAGTATTTAACATCTGTCTAACATGAGCTAATCTTTAAAACCTTCTATGAGTTTCCTGTGCAGATCAGAATAATATTCCACATGTATGCCTAGACTGAAGCTCTTCCACGGTTGGGCTGCTTCTTATCTCCATTGAGCCTTTCTCCTCTAGCTCACAAGTGGAATCACACCAGCTTCCATTTTGTTTTTCATACATGCCAGGCTTTTTCCTGCTTTACATCTTTTCCACTTGCTGTTTTTCATTTTTCCCGGGAATTCTCTTCGTTTGAGGTTTTATTTAGCTGATTCTTTCTCTTCCTTAAGTTTTGAGTTAAATATCTTTTAGGTTGTCTCTGTACACCCTTTATAAGTGGATCATCCGCTCGTGGTATTCTCTACATATTTCTTTCCTTATGCTTAGTAAGTTGGGATTATATACATGTCCTTTGTTTATTTTCTGCTTCCCTATAAGTAGGGCAAGGCTTATTGTTATTTTCATATACTGTCTCAATACCATCCTTGGTATATAGAAGTACTCAGTAAATATACATATATATGTAAGTGTGTATATATATATATATATATATATATATATATATATATATATAGTAAATGAATCCTCTTCAAAGAGTTGTTTTATTTGTTTCATTGGCTTCCCTGATTAGAAACTCACTTTTAAATAATTCCTTTGTTAAGAAAGGAGTTTGTGCTATGTTTAGCATTCAGAAAGATTTGAGTAAACAATTGAATAAACAGCTTCCCCTGGTTTGTAATAAGGCTTAAAACATTGTAGTGACTGAGCATAAGGGGCACCATAAGCATCAAAGAGAGATGAATTTGTAGCATCAAAGGCAAGCTAGCAATACGGTTTAAATCTTCTTCTAATGACCTCCCTGTAATTATGAATCCCTAGGAAGAAGTTCTGCTGCTTTCTCTGCCTCAAAGTCTGCTTAGCTATGCTTCATTCTTTTGCCTTGGCTCATCTCCAAACTCTGTAACTTTCTTTGCCTAACTAGAATTGCATTTGGACTTTGGGAGGAAACAGTTACTGTTATACATTTGTAGGTGTGAGCACCAGCTGCCTGTGGAAATTCCAATTCATTATACATACAATTTTATAAAAGAATGAACAAAACTTTGAATGTATGGTTTTAGTCCTTATTGAAACTCAACTGTACTATTGATTTACTGTGGAAATGTTAAGCAATTGGCCAAAATTTTGGTGTGTCTGGATTTCAGTAATAAACTAAATGTATTCATTTATTCTTATCCAGTTTTTGCAGGGGTCTTACTTAATATTCTTGAAAACCATCTGCAAATACATATAATAAATACTTTTGTAGAACACATACATACATACTGAAGACTTTTTTTTCACATTTTGTATTTATAATTGTGGCAGATACTGCCAGCTGAGCACTAACAATTTCTTTATTTCTTCCACAGTGTGGAGTTTTTGCTGGACAATGGCTGCCCCTTCATGGACTATTATTTCCTAGACTCTCCCGCTATGCATTCAGGTAGACTCTGTGACCAATGGTTGTCTACATTACCTCTAGGAGACAGGTAAACTTGTGATATGTAATCCTTAATGTTCCCTTCCCTCAGGACTGCTGGCTGGATAACACTGATGTGTCTTTGCTCAAGCCAAACAACGTAACATGGGGTTCCTGAATCACAGCCTGTGAATGACTCTCCGGACAGCAACCTGCCGGAACATTGGCTTTGGACTTCATGTAAATGAGAAATACACTTTCATTTTGTTATGCAACTGAGATTCTGAGTTTGTCAGTTACAACAGCTGCAATATTCACCCTGATGAATGTAATGTAAATTTATCAAACATGTTCTATAAATATATGTGTAATACATCTATATACATTATTACAGAGCTAGTTTAGCACTCATTTTATACATGAGAAACCTGAAGAAAAGGAGACCTTGAAGAGTTAAGCAAACTCACTCTGATTATAAAATGCATTACTTAACAGCTAAACTAATTCTAGTGCTTGATCCATTAGAGCAGGAGTGGACACAGTGTGGCCCTCAAGCTAAATCAGGTCCGCTGCATATTATTTACAAAAAACAAATGTTTCCAGGAACACAGTCACAATCATTCATTTACATAGTTTTTAAGACTGCCTTCTTTGCAACAATAGCAGAGTTAAGTAGTTGCAACAGGGGTCATATGACCAGTAAAGCTTAAAATATTTGTTGTCTGGCTTTTTACTAAAAAAGTGGCTGACCCGTGCATTGTACTGTATGTCTACGGGCTCTCCAGGTTAACTCTGAATATGGGACATAATAAAAGGTAGGCTCTAATTTTATATTGCAATCACCTGGTGGGTTCTTGCCTGCTGTACAGATAAAATCGACTCACTGAGACTGTGGCATTGCAATAAACCAACAGTTAATTAATGCTGGATTAGCCATACAGAAGAAAGAGGTTTTATATCCATCTCTTTGAAGGCTTGAAGGTTTGGGTTTTTCAAGGATGGTGTGATGAACAGGGAAGTAGGGAATGCATACTACTGATTAGTTAGGGATGCAATCACATGGGTATAGAAAACAGTCCTCATGTGCTGAGTCCACCTCTGGGTGGGGACCACACATGGGTTGAGTCATGAGTCATGAGTCCAGATGGTTTCAGTCAATTGCCAGAATGCAAAAGTTTGAAAAGCGCCTTGAAAGATCAATCTTAGGTCCTACAGTGGTCATGTTATATATAGGAACAATTGGGGAAGTCACAAATCTTACAGTCTTTGGCAACATGTCTCCTGATCAGTTAGGGATTATAGAAACTATTCCTCCATTTTAGCAAAATTCAGGTCCATCCCATGACCCTAATCTCATTGCCTTTTAATAGTTTTCAGTCCTTTAGCAAGAAAGGGGTTAATTTTAGACAGGGATTATTATCATCTTTGCTTCCAGGTTAAACTACAAACTAAATTCCTCCCATGATTAGCTTGGCCAATGCCCAGAAATGAACAAAGACAGCCAGCCTGTGAGACTAGAAGCAAGATGGAATCAGTCATGTTAGATTTCTCTCACTGTCACCATCTTTGCAAAGGTAGTTTTAATATCCCTCCTATTTAAGTGGAAACATTGAAAAATCAATTTCCTGTTTCTATTCTTATTCTTTCTCTAATTTATGTTGTGAACTCACCTCCTTCTTAACTAATATTGGGAAACTGATAGATCCAGCTTCCCCTCATACTTCTGATATTATCTAAGATAGGGTCCTATGAGGCAGAACTTCAAAATGAAATGGTGAAAGACTGAGGTACGCTTTCCCATCTCTTCTTCGTTGCCATCCCAATGCTGAGGCTGAGTACATGCCAATTAGTGCATTCCCTTAGACTCTACCCTAATGCATCTAATCAAATGCCCAGGAAAAAAAGATCCTGACATTTCTATTTAACTCAGAAAAGGGTTTTTTCTTTTTCCAGTTCTTTCCATCTACAAAGATTTCATCTTTCTCTATAGGGGTGTTTCTCTGCATGTTATACACATTGTCACTCAAGACATGTTTGCATTGTTAAAGGAGGGCTGGAGGTACTGTCCAATTCCCAATTTACATATACACAATTCCAGCACAGACTGCAAGAAAGAGGTCATTTATTATAGAACTAACCTTAAATCCATTCTAAGTTATTTTTAAACATTACATTAAAACATTGATAATTAAACTATCATTAATCAAAAGTAGTTGCTCTATCTCTCATAGTTGGCTCTGACAAACAAGCTTACTGTAATACTATGTATGAAGATAACTGAATCTATACTAAAAGGAAGAATTTGAGAGGCTCATAAGAAATTCTGTTTGTTTCCTCTTTGTAAGTTGCAGTAAAAATTGATTTAAGCAGCTAAAACTCAAAGAAAGCAAAACATCTCAGATAGTCCTTTTTGGTTTATTGTAGAAAAAGTAAAATAGGAAAAAAGAAACTGTTTCTAAGTAGACTTGAGAGAGAACAAATCCAGACCAGAATTCAAAGATAATACTATCAGAAATCTTACGTTCTAACATAGCCTTGGGTTGACAAGAAGAAACAAAAGCAATGTGTGGCAAATGGCTATGGATGTGTACTGAGGCCCTATTACACCAGAAGCCTTCGGTCTGTAGCAATCATGCCTTTCAACTTTTCTTCCTCAACTCTAACTCTTATAATTCCTGCATTAACTTAAAGCTGATAAGCTCTTTGTTCTAACTGCCCATTAAGCAGAGATAGAGTTGGAAGGGAAATTTCCTACCCAGCTACAGCAAACATGGGGTGTGTTCCTGACATTTTTAGAAAAATCGGTAACTGTAGTTTCCAGAGAATTGTTGTTATACATAGTACATACTTCTCATAATTTATTCTATAATATTGATATATTATGGGTTAAATTTATTTCTATAGTTGACCCCCGAGTATGGCACCATGGAAATCACTGTGAGTCTGACAAACAGCCACCTGCAAAATATATTTTAGAATACAACTCACTGCAAGTTAGAAATTGCCTCTACATTTTGGTTTCATAATGTTTTGCAGAGTGGTGAAGACTGGGTAGTGAGTCTTGGATGGAATCCAGGTGTATTTATTTGGTGACATAATGGCAACTACCATAACAAAAGCCTTTTATAGGTAGTTTCTTCTGTAAATTAGTCCTACGTGAGAAAAACACTCTTTATCAGTTTTAACATGAAATCGAAAATTTAGAACCATCATGGCAAATGCTCCTAATTATGAATCTAATTGTCTCTGCAATACATTTTACTACTTTATTTTATTCGGAATCTTTTTCTTAGGTCCATCAAAGACAGCTAAAATTATGCACTGTTATGCATGGTATAACATTAGCATTATATCATTCTTTATTAAGTTTTTATCTTTATTTTGACAACTTGTTTTAAGCGTTGGCCAAGTGATGACTTTTGCAATTAATGTGTACAGTTGCTATGAGTTTTTTTAATTTGACAAGCTCATGTCTAAAATGTTAATAACTTTTCCAGTCAGCAAAAAGTAAACAAAATTATACAGTATCATAAGAAAAGTTCATATGTGGATAGTGATACAAGAAGATAATTGTAAGGATATTTATAATGTGATGTGATGACAGTGATGTAATAAGTTTTGTTTTTATTTCTGGTTTCAGTCAATTTTTATCTCATATTTGTAAGTACTAAATTCGCATTTTTTTTAGTTATAAGAAATCAAGACATGGGGAAATAATGTTGGCCTTTCCCTTGATATGTAATAACATCTCCTTCAATAATTCAATTTATTGGAAGATATACTAAGGGCAAGCAAAGAACTTTTGGATTAATACAAATATTTTCTATTTTTTTCAGATATTTTATTGTATGAAAAGTCCTCTCTCCTTTTTTTCTTATACTTGTTAATGCTATTCTTTCTGTTTTATAGAACTAAATGTTTATCCTGTTTTCCACGGCAGACCCTATATGTTTATCTTTTATTGTGAGTGAAACATAAGTTTTAAGATTGATTATAACTTGGCTTAATATTTGAGCAAGCACTTATACTGACGGGGGAACATTTAATTTTGCTGATGTAGGGTCATATCACCATTTCTAGAAAAAAAATCAGCAATTTTGATATAAATATTCAGTGATATTTATATCTTATTTGGGGAAGGATGTTTGTCCTGCGGTTACTTTTCTCTTGACATGTGCTGATAATATAATCTATTTTCTGTTTTCTCGTTCCTTCCCTATCAACTCCATCCTTTACTCCCCAGATGCAGATTAACATAAAGATAATGAGGCAAGCATCAGGGTCTCTTACTTCTCAGGCACTGTCTAAGGTCCTGGGGGAGTCCTAGTTAAGTATTAAATGATCAAATATATTTTTGTAACATAGTTTAAGACCACTGTGTCTTTTCATGCTGAGAATAATGACAAGCTCTTATTAAAAGTTCCAACATTTTTTTTTTTTTTTTTTTTTTTGAGACGGAGTTTCGCTCTTGTTACCCAGGCTGGAGTGCAATGGCGCAATCTCGGCTCACCGCAACCTCCGCCCCCTGGGTTCAGGCAATTCTCCTGCCTCAGCCTCCTGAGTAGCTGGGATTACAGGCACGCGCCACCGTGCCCAGCTAACTTTTTTGTAATTTTTAGTAGAGACGGGGTTTCACCATGTTGACCAGGATGGTCTCGATCTGTTGACCTCGTGATCCACCCGCCTCGGCCTCCCAAAGTGCTGGGATTACAGGCTTGAGCCACCGCGCCCGGCCAAAAGTTCCAACATTTAACAAAGACCACAGAAGTAGAGGTGGAGAGAAGGGACGGAATTGTGAGATATTTGAGAGATAGACTGTTAGCTCTATTCTTCTCATGACCTATTTTCTAACTGATTTGAACTTATTGGTACTTCCCAGGCATCACCTAGGTGTTCTCACCTCTGTGCTTTCACAGTTACATTTTCTTTCAGTCTGGAATCTCATTCATCCTTTGAGGTCCAGTTCTGGTGTCAACTGGCATTCCTCTAGGGCTAAACACGTAGTCAGCTCTTAGTGCTTCGTGTTGATTGCAGAGGTGACCTAAGGCATGAGTCTTCATGTGATTTTCTCTAAACCTGATGACTTGGCTTTTTCTTTCTTTTCTTTTCTTGCTTTGGAGTGGGGAGGAGAATGGGACATTAGCCATAGCTTTCCTTAAAGCAAAGGAAGCACTATTCAGAGGAGACCCAGCATTACCCCTTGATTTTGATAAAGTCCAAAGGCCTCTGATCTTGTCCTTGGCATCACTGATTGTTTTGGAACCAGACCAAGTGCAGGTGTAATTTTTGGAGGGAATCAAAGAGGTTAAGGTGTGATTATAGTCTGAGGATGAAGTACTCCCACAGCATTTGCTCTTTGCTGCATAGGAACATGAGAAGAGTTAGGACTTAGAACTGACTTAAAATTCTGAGTATTCTACTTACCAGCTGTTGTACCATAGGGAAAATATTTAACTTTTCTGAGTTTTCTCCTTTGGAAAATAATGATAGTGTAGAGGTAGAGGGACATTATCTTTTCTACCTACTGAAGGTTCTCCAAAAATGAACTGACTAAAGGCAGATTAATATGAGGAAGGTCTACAAAATTTATTTAACGTGCATGGGAGAAAAATCACATAAGTATGGTTATCCGGTAACCCAGTGAGGCTCACTTGCTTACATACCCTTCTTCATAGGGAGAACAGAAAAATGTTGGTGATTCTTTTGGGGGGTAGTGATTATTAGGGAGAATGAATAGATCCAAGTGACAGAAATTAACTTGTAAATCATTCCCTTTGGAATTTGATTGAACTAGATATTATCTTTTGAAAAAGTCTATCCAGGTGTGGTTACATTCCTCAATCTGTTTTTCTGTGACAGATAATGAGATTTCAAGGAGGGGATAGAAGGCAATTGTGCTCTCTTTGGCAAGTGCAGTCTTAAAGTAGATAGGGGAATATCAGGGTAGAGTCTGTCCCAGCATCTTCTGACCTTTAAGGGTCTTGAATTTAAAACAATCATCATACAACGGGTGCCATATTTAGGAGTGAAGTTCCCTGGGCTCCTTTAATGGCATATTTCTATCCATTGGTTTTTGGAGACTGTAAAAAAGGAATATATATCTAAATAACTTGTCCATGCTGTGCTTAATAGGAATTCAATATAAGTCAATTTTCTTCTTTCTTCTTCCACTCTTTACCTTCAGCATCTTTCTAAGTCAACATGTGATTCAAGCAACAAAGTCATCTAGTAGATTTTAGTTAATTAAATTTATGTTTTACAGATTACCTTGTATGTTCACATACACTATCCTAATTTATCTTCTTACTGATGTAATGAGGTTAGCTGAGGAGTCAGAGAAGGTATCAATCAAAATTGGCATGCACGTGCATACACACACACACACACACACACACACACACATTTAGACATGTTGATGTGCCCTAGATAATGATTATCCAATTTTGATGGATAAAAAAGCTGGGATCCCAAAATTCAAGTTACTTGCCAACACTGACATGTCACTTCTCTTTACATACTGCCCTGTTTTTCACCTGTCTGACTCCTGTTTGTTCTGTTTGGCCTTCAAGGGTCACTCGTGACAGTTTCTTCCCCTTTCCTGTCACTATCACCTCTGCCAGCCTGGGTGAGGTGCCCCTTGTCTGTGCTCCCATTGTTTTCTACACATCATTGTCATAGACCTTACCATACTGTGCATACTTTTCCTCCAATGCACTGTATATGTCTTGATGAAGAAAAGCATTACTGATTCTTTTAGCACAGTGTTTTATATGCCATCTGTTAAAAACTACCTGTTGAATGAAAGAACAAAAGTTAATGGTGACTGGGAAATAGAAATTATTCCGGAGCATGTGTCAGAAAATCTAGGGATTCTTTAGATGGAAAGAACCAGGATCTATTAATTTTTGTTTGTGGGGCAAGGGGTGTGTGTGTGTGTGTGTGTGTGTGTAAAGACAAAGGCTACTGTTTCATTATTGATGTTACCATACAAGACTTGGGTCTATGTGCCTGTGAACAAAAAAAGGCACACACCAGGGTTTTCAGCAAGAGAAAGTGAGCCATTGATTGTAGATCATCAAGCAAGGAAGATGTGCCGCTAATGCTGAAGATCTGAACTCCCCAGTGATTTACGAGCAACGGTTTTTAAGACAAGTGTACATTTTAAGAAAGCCAAAGTTACACACGAAGTCATAAATCAACACAGGCACTTCTAAAGAGAGAGCTGGGCACTCTGCGGAGGAGTTTCTTTACATGGCCTGAGGCCTTACTCTAGTGGCATGGTTATATTAGTGAGACTCACCATAGGCTGTATTTGCATTCATCCTGGGGACAGCTTTGAATATAGAGGTTATATATCGGCTTGGCCCAAAAAGCTGGGATATCTCGAAGTAGGGGCTCCCAGGTCATAGGTGAATATAGAGATTTTTTTTTTAATTTGCAGTAGGCTAAGGAAGCAATGCTTTGTTTAAAAGCTTGGGATTCAACAGAAATAAATGTTAAGGGTTAGCCTGTGGACTGTGCGTTTCATGTGATGCTCCCCAGGACCCCTAGGAAGAAATTTAGGGCAAAGAATGTGATTTAAGTTTAGTTCTCAGTTTTCTGAAGTCATTTTACTTTATTTCTTTCTCTTCTCTCTCTCTCTTTCTTTTTTTTTTGAGATGGAGTTTCGCTTTGTCGCCTGTGAACAAAAAAAGGCTGGAGTACAGTGGCATGATCTCGGCTCACTGCAATCTCCACCTCCTGGGTTCAAGCGATTCTCGTGTTTCAGCCTCCCGAGTAGCTGGGATTACAGGTGCCTGCCACCATGCCTGGCTAATTTTTTTGTATTTTTATTAAAGACAGGGTTTCACCATGTTGGCCAGGCTGGTCTCAAATTCTTGACCTCTTGATCCACCTGCCTTGGCCTCCCAAAGTGCTGGGATTACAGGCGTGAGCCAAAAAATGCGGCTGTTTGGCATTTTTCATCTGGGGAGTTCAGGTTTCTGAGAAACAACTCAAGACCTTATGTTAAGATGTTATCTTTTAATTTTCAGAAGGAACCAAGACACCATGTGACTCTAATTTGTTTGGGAGGCTGTTGTTGAAGTTATTGACCTCTTCTTGGTTATCAGGTTGTGCATTTAGTTTTGCTAGCTAGGTGCCCAGAATTTTTCTTAAAGGGACTTGATATATATATTTATTTTACTTCTATGCTTGGGGAGAGATCCCAGCAGGCCCCTAAGATGGGTCTTTGCTCTATCTCATTGATACTGGAGACTGTATCAATTCTTTATAGTACTTCCAAGCTAGTTTAATTGGTGTATACAGTATATGTCATGCTAAAATAGACATTGTATAGAAACCAAGGCCCTTGGCCCTATGAAATTTCCCTGAAAAAATCAACTAACCGAAGACTGCTTAATTATAGAAAAAGTGTAAAAACTTACTGTGTACATACAGGAAGCTTCAGAATGGAGACTCAACTTCCTAAGGAGATACAAAATCTTATTTGCCATCTTGAGGTTACAGGAAGAGTAGGGACCTGGATTATCACAAAACACATTATGGGAAGTGGGAGAAGAGAAATTCTCTTGAGGGGTAATAAGTGATTACTAGAAAAAATGAATGGATAGAGAACAGAGATTAAATGATAAACAGTTCTCTTTCGAATCTGAATAAGCCTGTGAGTTAGGCATTATCTTTAAGAGTCTGGTCAGGTATGATTACATTCTTTGTCTTGTCTCTGCAATAGATAATGAGATTACAGAGAGGGGATAAAAAAAAATTGTTCTCCCTGGTGGCCAGAGAATTATGGCAGATAGAGGAACCTCAGACAACAAGTTGACCCTATGCTTTTGGCGAAACAGTAGGGGGTGGGAACACATCAAGGGGAACTTAAAGCTTCCATTTTTCTGAGCAACAAGAATTATAATCCTTGGAGAAAAGTAGAAGTCACAAAAAAAACAGAGTAAATGTTATTTACGGAAAGGGGAAGAGTCAACTTATCCTTTTGCTCTTCTAAGGGTATTTGACAAGAATGAATCATAGTAACAGGAAGGTAGGGTCATTCTTCTAAGGCAGCACCCGACAGGTGACTTTATTCCTCTTCCACAAGCAATTTTGCTTCATAAAAGACAGGAAGGGAGTGGCTTTTTATATAGATATGGGGAAATTTTGACAAACAAATCTGATTCTAAGTGGGGAGAAAGGAGAAAGGTAGAGGAAGCTTAAGTTCATATTTAAGATGACTCCTTATTTTCCTTGATTCTCTATAGGCACTTCTAAAGAGAGAGCTGGGCACTCTGTGGAGAAGTTTCTATACATGACCTGAGGCATTACTCTAGTGATACGGTTATCCTAGTGAGATTCACCATAGACTATATTTGCATTCATCCTGGGGACAGCTTTGAATTCACCCACACTTTATAATAAGTAGAACATTTGCCCACAGATTTCACTTTGCTCTAGTGTCTTAATGATCTTCCCCCAGTGCCTCTAATAGACTTAAACATAATAGAAGCTAATTTTGACTCTAATTCAATGTTCTCTGTAGGAGAGGATGACTGAAGTTTAATTGTAATTCCTTTATACCGAATGTGTGTGCATTCTCCAGCATTTGATGGGATTCCTCGAAAATTTCCATCTCAAAATCAACCCATCAGTAGAACAGTTCACATGCTGCCCAGTTAATTATAATGGAATTTGATGGTTTGGGGCTGTATTCCAAATAGAGCACCATGACATCTATAAAAACAAGCTTCTGAAAAGCTAATATGACAAGGGCCTTTGTGCCATTTCAAATGTTTTTGTTTCATTTCATTTTTCCTCCTTATGTAATTTACATAAGCCAAAGAGGGACTAACAAAAAATGTTAGTTATGTAGTTTTTTTGTTACATATGCAGGCCATTTCTTTGCCCCTAATCTTCTCTATCCCCTATGTACAGCTAGGAATAAAACTCACAGTTCTTCCAAGACTCAGAAGTCTTTAAAACACAGTCTAGCAGTCTAGCACATGGTGGATTTAAAACATATTCACTATTACTTTTAAAAATTAAATTTTCCCAATATAATTACCTTTTAGAAGAGTGCATAATAGACTGTGTAATAAAGGCAATAGTCTTTATGTTTATTTTTTGTCTCCTAAACCACAGACCTGAATAATAGATACTACATAGAAAACTGTATTTCGTAGATTAAATTGATACTATATGGATTACTATGTGTATGTTTCATTCATATGCATGCATGTGGAAGGGGATGATTGAGGCTGTATTCCCCAAATGATACAACATGGGGATGTCAACAGAGAAGGCAGGAGAAGTATCAATCTGAATGGACACTATAAAAAATGTTGCTGGGCAACATCCAGAGGTGCAACAAGGATGGAAACACTTTTAAAGCACCAGAAATACTATAGAATGAACGATATGGTCTGGTACAGGAAGAATACAAACATATGAAAATATTTTGAAGAGCCACTTGGATCTGAAGGTAAGATTGCAAGAGGTATGCTTGAGTGGCAATAGATAATACATTGCCTCTAAGGAAGGTGAGCCTGGTTAGCCAAAAACTTTTTATTTTTTTTTTAATGAATGACGGTTTAAGACTTTTTCACCAAAGTTGATTTTTTCTGGGAAATAGATGAAAACTAAGCATTACTGTTAGAGCAGGCAGATAGACATGAGCAGGAAAGGGAGCTCCCAGGGGTGGAAGCTCTAGAAAGTCTCGTGTCCCAGAGACCACCCCAAACATGCATGCCAACTGTGAGCAGAGAGGAAGGGAAATACCTACAAAGAACAGAATGCCCTTTAAGACACCCTAGAAATTACTCAATCTGTGATTGAACTGTCAGAATATAGCTAGCTACATGCTGATAAGACAGGACAAGGGGTGAAAGGGCAATTCCTGAAAGATGTGCAGACACAGTAAGTACAGATTGGACCACTCTATGACCTTCCTGAGGTGGCAGTGATTAGCAACACTACCATTAGGTACGATTCGTATTGATCATCGGGCCCTGCACATGCACATCCACTGACGGTAAGGGAGAATCCAACAAACCTGGGCAGGAACTAGGGGGTTACAAAGGCAGAGACTTAAGACAGAAGCAGGAAACTAGAAAAAGATGGAGACTTAAGACAGAGATGGGAACTTAAAGAAAAAGTCTGACATAATAAAAACTTCAACCTAGAGCTCTCAGGACTGTTCCTAGCCATGTGAGCCTGCTCCTCTCTTGGACTGTACATTTATTTCCTTAGTAAACCTTTTTGGTTCCTTTACTAATTGGTCTCTTAGCTGAATTCTTTCCTTCAAGAAGACAAGAACCAAGATCCTTCACTTCCTGGTAACACTAAGAAAGTGCTCTTTCCTCTATATATTTTTCTCTCATTGTGCTCGATCTTATCTCCAAATAAACATTGGGTAAATATCTAAATAATTCCATTTGTTGAGGTTCTATATTATGCACTGGACTTAGAAGCTCACAAGTCCATTTCTCTAGCCCAGTATGTGCAACGGTTTTGGCCAATTAAAGTTTGGCCAATTGAACCATCTTTAGGTTCTAGTTGCAGAATGACACAAAATCAAATTATTTTCTCTTCAAATGAGTGTGCTTGTATAAAGAGATCCAGAATCAGAAGTGTAAATAAATCCAAAAGAATCAATATCTTTTTCTACTTCTGTACAGGTATTATAGACACAGTCTGGTGAATTGTTGCCTTGGCTTATTAGTTTCAAAAGGCTTAAAAAAAGTCTAATCGGAGATTCCTCATGAAAATGTTCTGGCAAAGCCAATTTAAAAGGAGACTATATGGTCAATCAATATTTTTGATGAACTTCATGCAAATAATCAGACTAATTATCATAAGTCTAAAACTTATTTCACTGATAAATTGGTCTTACTCTGATTTCTCTTTTAGTAGAAAAAGGAGATGTGAGACAAAAAAAAAATGTAGGTTGCAGAAGATAGCTATAGTATACTTGCTGTTAAATTCTAGCCTTGACCATTCTTTTTGAGTTTTTATTATTTTCTTATAATTTGGACTAAATTCTGAATTATTTCCTGCTGTAGCAAGTCTGTAAAGAAGAACCTCAATGCAATTATAGTTTTTAGTTGACTTCTCAATGGAACAGGTTTTTATTACAAATCTCTCATTGTTTTATTTCTTCCAAGAAAACAAAAATTATAAAATTTTGAAGACTAGAGATTATTTAAAAAATGATAACCATTATAAAAATCAGTGACTTGACTGTGGACTATTGAGGAATGAGCCTTCCCAGAACTGAGGGATGAAAAATGTCTATCACTCTAAGCTCAGCAGAGGGTGATCATCAATGCTTCTATGGGAAGATTTTTAACCAACGGAAGGACATAAAAAAGAAAACTATCTCAGAACAGTCTGAGAGTTATGTGAGATATGCAAAATTTATCAGGCCCAGAGAAACATGAATATGGGACTTTAGTTATGCCCTTTACACACATGCCTGGGAAAAATTGTTTAAAAACATTTTGTTCCTGACTAGTTGTCTCTGCCATTTATCTTTACATTTCCAGAATTTGTAATACAAAAATAATGTATGGCCAATCAATAGCTTCTTGTTTTAATGTAAATTCTTGTAGGAACTGCCTCTTATTTTCCTTTAAAAATCCACCTGTCTAAGCCAGTGTCCAAAATAGTTTTTCTCAGATTTTCTCCTAGGATTTTTATACTTTAAGATTTTACTTTTAGGTCTTTAATTAATCTTGAGTGCATTTTTATGTATTGTGAGAGGTGTGGGTCCAGTTTCTTCCTTCTGCCTGTGGCTATCCAATTTCCTTAGCACTATTTATTGAATAGGGTACCACTTCCCCAGTGTATATTTTTATTGACTATGTCAAAGATCAGTTGGTAATAGGTATGCAGCTTTCGTCTAGATTATCTATTCTGTTCTGCTCATCTATGTGTCTACTTTTATACTAATACCATCCTGTTTGAGTTACTGTAGCCCTGTAATATAATTTGAAGTCAGGTAATGTGATGCCTCCAGCTTTGTTCCTTTTGCTGAGGATTGCTTTGGCTATTTAGCCTCTTTTTGGTTCTATATAAATTTTAGAATTGCTTTTTCTAAATCTGTAAAAAATGACACTGGTAATTTTACAAAGATTGCATTGAATCTTAGATTGCTTTGGGCAGCATGGTCATTTTAATGATATTGATTCTTCCAGTCATGAGCATGGGATTTTTTTTTTTAATTTGTTTATGTCATCCATGATTTCTTTCTTCAGTGCTTTGTAGTTCTTATAAGATCTTTCACCTCCTCCTCCTTAGTTAAATACATCCCTAGGTGTTTTATGTTTTTGGTAGCTTTGTAAATTGTCTTCTTGATTTGGTTCTCAGTTAGATTGTTATTAGTGTACAGAAATGCTACACTAATTTAACATACTGATTTCTGTATGTTAATTTTATATCATGAAACTTTCCTGAATTCATTTATCAAATCAGAGAGTTTTTTTTGGTGGAGTCTTTAGAGTGTTCTACTCTAAAGGAATCATATTGTCTGTGAACAGAGACAAACTGACTTTCTTTTTCCAATTTGGATGTTTCTTTTTTTCTTTTTTTTGATTTCTCTATTAGGACTCCTAGAACTATGTTGAATAAGAGTGGTGAAAATGGGCATCTTTGTCTTGTTCTAATTCTCAAAGGGAATGCTTTCAGCTTTTTCCAATAAGTGTAATGTTGGCTGTGGGTTTGTCATATATGGTGTTTATTATGTTGAGGTATGTTCCTTCTATGCCTAGCGTGTTGGGGATTCTTATCATGAAGAGATGCTGAATTTTACTGAAAGCTTTTTCTGCATCTGTTGAGGTCATATAGTTTTTGTGCTTAATTCTATTTATGTTACATGTGTCACGTTTATTGATTTGTGTATGTTGAACCATCCTTGTATCCCTGAGATAAATCTCACCTGATCATAGCGCATTGTCTTTTTGATGTGCTATTGGATTATATTTGCTAATATTTTGTTGAGGATTTTTGCATTCTCAAAAGTAAAAACAACAACAAAAATAGGCAAATGAGACTTAATTAAACTGAAACCCTCTGCACAGTGTAAGAAATAGTCAACAGAGTAAAAATTCTACAGAATGGGAAGATATTTGCAAATGATGCATCCAACATAGGCTAATATCAGGAATTCACAAGAAAGTCAAACAACTGAACAGGAAAAGAACAAATATACCCATTAAAAATAAGCAAAGAACATAAACAGACATTTCTCAAAAGGAGACATACAGTCGGCCAACAAACACATGAAAAAGTTCTCAACATCACTCAACATCAGAAAAATGCAAATTAAAACCAAAATGTGAGCCATCTTACACCAGTCAGAATGGCTATCATTAAAAAGTTTAAAAATAACAGATGTTGGTAAGGATGTAGAGAAAAGGCAATGCTTTACACTGTTGATGGGAATGTAAATTAGTATGACATTTATGGAGAATACTGTGAAGATTTCTCAAAGAAATGAAAAATAGAATTACCATTCAATTCAGCAATCTCACTACTGAGTACATATTCAAAAAAGAGAAATCATTATATCAAAAAGATACCGGCACTCATGTGTTTATCACAGCACTATTCACTATAGCAAAGATACAGACTCAACCTAGGAGTCTATCAGTGAGGGACTGGATAAAGAAAATGTGATATGTATTTATACCATTTATATTACTCAACCATAGAAAAGAATGAAATCATGTATTTTGCAGCTACATGGAGAGAAATGTGGGCCTTTATCCTAAGTTGAATAACTCAGAAAGAGAAAGTCAAATACCTCATGTTCTTATTTCTAAGTGGGAACTAAACAATGAGTAGGCATGCATATACAGTCTGAAGAAATAGACATTGGAAACTACAGACAGGGTGAGAGGGGAATGAGAGTTGAAAAACTGCTGGGTACAGTGTTCACTCTTTGGTTGATGGGTGCACTGAAAGCTCAGTGTTCACCACTATGCAGTATATGCATGCAGGAAACCTGCACTTGTACTCGCTAAATATATATTAAAAAACAAAATAAAATGTATTGGTAAACATCAATGAAAATTTTAAAACACAAAAACAACACAAAATAATATCAGTTTGCTTGTAACTTCTGCTTATCAGGCAACTTGAATCTTTGCTCCTTGGTTGTAATTCTCAAACTTGGCCCAAATAAACTCTACCTTTTTTAAGTTTGCTTCAGTTTTTTCCTTTAGGTCAACAAGTAGCAGCTAAGAATACCACTCCAATGAAATAGATTTTGTAAGAATATTATTAGAACATGGGAATGAGGGTAACAATAACAAAATCAAGTCTAATAATGCAAAAGTGAGGATTAATGACAGGAATAATTTAATGGTTATATGTTGAGACATTGGACAGGTATGCAGGTCAAACTGGTAGGCTCATGTCAATTTTTAGATGTAGTAACAGTCCAAGTTCACCCAATAATTGAGTTTTTCTAAATTTTTGTTTTGTGAATATTGATGCCTTTGTCAACTCTATATGCTGAAATTATGATGAAAATCTTAATTTTAATGGAGGTACTGCAGTCTATTTGTATACTTTATATTTTATATAAAATAAACTATATATTCAAATGTACATACTTATGTGGAATATAAAGTGGTATAATATGAGACTTAAAAAAATATATTGCAGCCAGGCGCGTTGGCTCAAGCCTGTAATCCCAGCACTTTGGGAGGCCGAGGCGGGTGGATCAGGAGGTCAAGAGATCGAGACCATCCTGGTCAACATGGTGAAACCCCGTCTCCACTAAAAATATAAAAAATTAGCTGGGCATGGTGGCGCGTGCCTGTAATCCCAGCTACTCGGGAGGCTGAGGCAGGAGAATTGCCTGAACCCAGGAGGCGGAGGTTGCGGTGAGCCGAGATCACACCATTGCACTCCAGCCTGGGTAACAAGAGCGAAACTCCGTCTCAAAAAAAAAAAAAAAAAAAAAAAAGTATATATATATATATATATATATATGGCACACTGTCAGATGTATATATTAAATTTTGGCTTTAGTTTTACAAAGTATTGTATTTTTTTAAATAAATAGCCTTAATTAAATTTAATCTGCCAATTCATATATAGGAAAATCATATTATATATTCATATTAAACATGATTAGTTGATTGTGTTAATTAAATCATCATTAATGTAGATAGAAACATGTAGATGCATTGTTTTATACTTTCTGTACTTTTCCAGAATGTTCACATTTACTTTACAATTCACACTGTTGCAGTTATAATTAATGAAGTAATAAAATGATATGCTAATTCTTCACCTTTTCACCTACTTATATGGAAAAAAATTGCTTCAGTAATAACTTTTAGGAAAGAAATCTAGAAACACCACATGTAACTTGTTCTTGCATTTGTATTTTTCCGTATTTGTCTCTTTTATCTCATTCCTATGTGAGATAAATGAAAGGGTTTCCCTGAGAAGACCAGGTATACAGGAGAGCATAAAGAGCAACTAAATGCTTCACCCTTGACCTTCATTTTCACCATTAAAGACGTATTCCTTTGGGTCTCAAAGATTTAAACTACAAGGGAAACTTACTGAAATGCAAATACGCCTGGAAGAAATAACATTTTAAAATGTAATCTGCTGAGTTTTTAAAGCAACTAGTTAACTGCAGGTGAGAGAAGAATAGAAGCACAGAACAGATGTTAGAGGTAGAAGGTGAGAACAAGGGACAGAAGAAAAGAATATTAGAGGCACCAAATGTAAAATATGCCCAAATTTTATTTGAGGTCAATCATCTCATTTTAAAAGTTTTAGATTTTTCCTAATATGTGAAAACTGCAAACTACAAAAGCTAGTGTATAATTTTATGTATGTCCACAATCTAGGATTCTGATTATGAAACATTTGCTATTCAAATGAATAGTAAAAGGATTTTCTTATTATGACAACTTTCAGATACTAAAAATACTAATTTATCGAGAATTTTATTGGTAACCTGTGTCTTTTATACCTATGTATCCTGGCTTTGAATTTCTTTAGCCTAAAATATAACTGAATATCCAGCTTTGATGACAAAGCACAAAAACGGGGAGCTTCGGGGAACTGGAAACTGCAACAGATACCATGGAGTGGAAGGAGCCTGAAAAAGTAAAGCTTCACAAATTTATTTATGATCTCCTGGGCTCACTCTTGAGTAGTACCTGGGATAACTGGACCTAAAAAGCATGCCAAAGACTTTGAGAATTGATCTCAGGGAAAGAGTTTTTTTAGTCTGAGACAGGCAACTCAGTGATATTCACACCGGACAGTTCTTAGTAGCACTACAATGATGTTAAAACTGAACTGATATTACAATCACAGCATACACTTGAAGAGTCTGAACATAATCTTGTTAATTGCCAACCCAAACAAAAATGTCAACATTTCCCTGGGCCCAAGTGGTTAAGGCTGCAGTGAGCCATGATTGTACCACTGCACACCAGCCTGGGAAACAGAGTGAGATCCTATCTCAAAAGAAAGAAAGAAAGAAAAGAAGAGAAAAAAAGAAAGAAAAGAAGAGAAAAAGAAAAAGAAAGAAAAAAAAGAAAAACAGGATTTCTGTCAAGGTGGCCAAATCCAAATAGGAACAGCTCCAGAGGGCAGTTCCCAGCGAGAGTGATGCAGAAGGCGAGTCATCTCTGCATTTCCAACTGAGGGACAGGTTCATCTCAATGGGACTGGTTGGACAGTAAGTGTAGCCAAAGGAGGGCAGACTGAAGCAGGGTGGGGTGTTGCCTCACCCAGGAAGTACAACTGGCCAGAGGACTCCCTCAACGGAGGCCATCAGGGACTTATCCTGGGCCACTCCGGCACTGCCGTTCAGATACTATGCTTCTCCCATGGTCTTTACAGCCCGCAGACCAAGAGATTTTTGCTAGTCTGACAAGTGCTGTGGGTTACCAGCACAAATCAAAGCAGCTGTTTCAGCAGGCGCTGCAGGTGTTGTTTGGTGCCTGAAATGCCTGCGAGATAGACCCTCCCACTCCCCAAAAAAATGGGGAGCCAAGTGAGCTGACTCAGCAGGTTCCTCCTCTGTAAAGACCAGCAAACTGAAACCCTCTAGCTTGAGAGTTTCACAGTCAGCACAGCAGTTTGAGCTTGACCTGAGATGATCAAGCTCAGTGGGGAAAAGAGCATCTGCCATTGCCAAGGCAGTTCTAACCACACCTGTATAAAAAAATTGCGAAGAAGTTTATACAGCAGCTGGACTGAGTCTGTGGCAGCTCAGCAGTGCCTCTGCAGGCATACTGTGACTAGACTCCCTCCTTGCTGGGCAGAGCATGTCTGAATAAAAGGCAGCATCACATCAGGGACTTATAAATAAAATCCCACCTTCCCAGGACAAAGCACCTGGGGAAAGGGGCAGTTGTGAACACCACTGCAGCAGATTTAATTGTCCTTGGCCAGCAGCTCTAAAGGGAGCAACAGAGCTCCCAGCATAGCACTTGAGCTCTGATAAGGGACACAGTGCCTCCTCAAGCAGCTCCCTGACCCCCATATATCCAAAAAGACAACTCATACAGGAGAACTCTGGTTGACATCTGGTGGGTACCTTCCTGGGACGAAGCTACCAGAGAAAAGAACAGATAGCAATTCTTGCTGTTCTGCAGCCCCTAGTGGTGATTTCCAGTCAAACGGGGTCTGGAGTGGACCTCCAGCAGTCCTGAAGCAGGGGTGCCTGACGTTAGAAGGAAAACTAAAACACAGAAAGAAATAGCTTCAACATCAACAGAAAGGATGTCTGCTCAGAGACCCCTTCCGAAAGTCACCAACTTCAAAGACCAAAGGTGGAAAAATCCACAAAGATGGAAAGCAACCAGCACAAAAAGGATGAAATCACCAAAAACCAGACTGCCTCTCTGCCTCCAAGGGATCACTCCTTACCAGCAAGGGAACAAAACTGGATGGAGAATGAGTTTGATGAACTGACAAACGCAGGCTTCAGAAAGTGGGTAATAACAAACTTTTCTGAGCTAAAGGAGCATTTTGTAACCCAATGCAAAGAAACTAAGAACTTTGAAAAAAGGTTAGACAAAATGCTAATTAGAAAAGTCAGCTTAGAGAAGAACATAAATGACTTGATGGAGCTGAAAAATATAGCATGAGAACTTCATGAAGCATACACAAGTTTCAATAGCTGAATTGATCAAGCAGAAGAAAGGATATTAGCGATTAATTCAATGAAATAAAACGAGAAGGCAAGGTTAGAGAAAAAAGAGTGAAAACAAATGAACAAAGCCTCCAAGAAATATGGAATTGTATGAAAAGACCTAATGTACATTCTTGAATGTGACATGGAGAATGAATCCAATTTGGAAAACACTCTTCAGGATATTATCCAAGAGAACTTCCCCAACCTAGCAAGGCAGACCAACATTCAAATCCAGGAAATACAGAGAACTCCACAAAGAAATTCCTCAAAAAGAGCAATCCCAAGACACATAAGTCAGATTTACCAGGGTTGAAATGAAGGAAAAAATGCTAAGGGGAGCCAGAGAGAAAGGTTGGGTTACCCACAAAGGGAAGCCCATCTGACTCAAAGCAGATCTCTTGGTAGAATCCTACAAGCCAGAAGAGATGGGGGCCAATATTCAACATCCTTAAAGAAAAAAACTTTCAACCCAAAATTTTAAATCCAGCCAAACTAAGCATCATAAGTGAAGGAGAAATAAAATCCTTTATGAACAAGCAATTGCTCAGAGATTTCATCACCACCAGGCCTGCCTTACAAGAGCTCCTGAAAGAAGCACTAAAAATAGAAAGGAAAAACCAGTTCCAGCCACTCCAAAAATGTAACAAATGGTAAAGAGCATTGACACAATGAAGAAACTGTGTTAACTAATGGGCAAAACAACCAGCTAGCATCAAAATGACAGGATAAAATTCACACATAACAATATTAACCTTTAATGTAAATGGGCTAAATGCCCCAATCAAAAGACACAGACTGGCAAATTGGATAAAAAGCCAAGACTCTATGGTGTGCTGTATTCAGGAGACCCATCTCATGTGCAAAAACACACGTAGATTTAAAATAAAGGAATGGAAGAAGATTTACCAAACAAAAGGAGAGAAAAAAAGAAAAGCAGGGGTTGCAATCCTAGTCTCTGATAAAATGGACTTTAAATGAACAAAGATCAAAAGAGACAAAGAAGGGCATTACATAATGGTAAAGTGTTCAATGTAACAAGAAGAGCTAACTATCCTAAATATATATGCATCCAATACAGGAGCACCCAGATATATAAAGCAAGTTTTTAATGACCTAAAAAGAGACTTAGACTCCCAAACAATAATGGTGGGAGACTTTAATACTCCACTGTCAATACTAGACAGATCAATGAGACAGAAAATCAAAAAAGATTATCCAGGACTTGAATGCAGATCTGGACGAAGTGTACCTAATAGACATCTACAGAACTCTCCACCCCAAATCCACAGAATACACATTCTTCTCAGCACCGTATTGCACTTACTCTAAAATTGACTGCATAGTTGGAAGTAAATCACTCCTCAGCAAATGCAAAATAATGGAATTCATAACAAACTGTCTCTCAGACCACAGTGCAATCAAATTTAAACTCAGGATTAAGAAACTAACTCAAAACCACACAACTATGTGACAACTGAGCAACCTGCTCCTGAATGACTACTGAATAAATAATGAAATGAAGGCAGAAATAAAGATGTTCTTCAAAACCAATGAGAATGAAACCACAATGTACCAGAATCTCTGGGACACATTTAAAGCAGTGTCTAGAGGGAAATTTATAGCAATAAATGACCACATGAGAAGTGAGGAATGATCTAAAATTGACACCCCATCATCACAATTTAAAAAACTAGAGGAGCAAGATCAAACGAATTCAAAAGCTTAGCAGAAGACAAAAAATAACTAACATCAGAGCAGAACTGAACGAGATAAAGATACAAAATTGGTAAATCCAAATCTGTTTTTTTGAAATAATCAACAAAATAGATACACTGCTAGCCAGACTAACAAAGAAGAAAAGACAGAAGAATCAAATAGATGCAATAAAAAATGATAAAGGGGATATCACCACCAATTCCATAGAAATACAAACTACCATCAGAGAATACTACAAACAACTCCATGCACATAAACCAGCAAATCTAGAAGAAATAGATAAATTCCTGGACACTTACACCCTCCCAAGACTAAACCAGGAAGAAGTTGAGTCCCTGAGTAGACCAATAACAAGGTCTGAAGTTGAGGCAGCAATTAATAGCCTACCAACCAAAAACAGTCCAGGTCCAGAGGAAGGCAAATAATACAGAGAAGGTGGCTATCTGCTCATGAGGTCATCTAGGAACTGAGGTTTCTTCCTGCTCAATATCCTGTTTGCTGGTATGTTGACTTTGCCTGCCTTATTGCAGATGGAACACTAGCACCATGTCCATGCAGTGCAAGTCAGGGAAAGTAGAAGTGGAGGAAAAGCAACTCCTTTTGTTAAAGATAATACCTAAAAGTTATATATATAACTTCTAACATCTCATTAGTCAAAATGTACCATGGTGACATCTAACTCTGAAGAAGCTGGGACATATGTTGTCTAATAAGATGCTTGCATATCAGGTAAATATGGAAAGTTCTACATCACTAAATGGAAGAAGGAGAGAATTTATGTTAGGAGACAGAAGTCTCTGCCACAGTCCCCACCTGATTCTTGAGTGTTTCTCACCCTGATTGCAGTAGGAATAGAAGAGGAAGATCTCAGAAAGAAATGGCTGCTCCTATACAAACAGGTTGCAGAATGCCTGACCCTCCAGTTCCCAGGGAGTGATTCCTGTACCCCAAGCATGGCAAGGGAGTAGCAGAGCCAGAAGACATCAATGGAATGTTCTGGCTTGGACTGTAAGCATTTAACAGCAATCACAATGGAGTGAATAATGGAGGGCACTGAGTGTAAAACCTTGGAACTCTATCAGGAGATGGAAGTAAATACCTCAAAATGACCACTACTGAAACCCCTGTGGGAGTGATATAATCAAATTTATGTTAATTTTTTAAAAATTAACAATTATAAAATTTCCAAACTTTTTCTTGCATATTAATGCCTACTCCCATGGTCAAGGTACCTCTGGGCGGTGATTAATTAGGCATACGTTTGTATTTGGTCATAATGTTCTTGTCAAACATACTGTACTCCATACAAGTGAATATGGCTGTAAAGTTGACTTTTGGCTTTTTCTTTTCTTTTCCTCTGACTGCTTAAAATTCTGCTCAATCATCAACTATCCCTATACTGAAAATTAAGAATATCAAGTTATAATTCTATCCCTTTTCCTATACCCTCCTCAATTTTTTTTAACCAAGCTTTTCACCATTTTCTCTCTTTTAAAAAATTTTCCTCATGTGGTCTCCAAGAAAGATTTTGTGATCCTAAGGCTTTGGAGCCTGCAATTAGAATTAGGATGGATCCAATCCTTGGCTTTGTTGGATCATGATATACTCTTCTCAGCCATTAGCCCTGAACCTCTTAGTGTTAAACTCTGACTCTAACATTGCATATACTTAAAATATGTTTAGCTCTGGAGAGGTCTTTGAGAGCTCCCCATAAGCTATCAACTAGGCTTAAAAGGAAGATTTATTTCATAAGGAGTGATGCTGCCTATAACTTAGGAGTCCCTGATAAATATTTACTGACTACATAATGGGAGCTACGTATGTATTAATGAGATTG
Organism: Callithrix jacchus; assembly: GCF_049354715.1. Classification (NCBI taxonomy): domain Eukaryota; kingdom Metazoa; phylum Chordata; class Mammalia; order Primates; family Cebidae; genus Callithrix; species Callithrix jacchus. The sequence goes on along the minus strand of NC_133518.1, from coordinate 13,768,191 downwards.
ATTAACTATTATTTTATTTTCCTGACTTTAATGAGGGCCTGTTGGTACAAGGCCTCATTCTGTCAATAAATACTTTACATGCTTTGGCGTATTTAACTTTCAAAACAATCAAACCCAACTAGGTGTTATCATTTTCTCCATTTTCCTAATGAAGCAGAGAGAGATTAAGTAATTAATCTGAGGTCACAAGTGGCAGAGCTGGGATTCAATCCAGCAATATTGCTCCAGAGTCTGTACAGTTAAACATGATATTCACCCAAAAAACTCTACAAACACAAAATCTACACACTTTAAGAAAAAAATAAAAGACAGTTTTGTTATAGTATATTGTCCAGAGTTTCCACCATGTTGAGTGAATAATTCAACATTTATTTGTTGAATATATGTGGCATTTGTTAAGTAACTAGTCTCACAATAGACGATTAAATGTATGCATTTGTATTGAGGTTCAATTGGAGAACTGACCTGTGTAGGGAATTTTTATTCCTTTTGGAAAATTTGTTGTTAAAAGACCTCTAAGTGATGGATTTTTAAATTTGCATAACACAGATTTGCAAAACAAATTGGGTTAATTTTCAGATATGAAACTCTCTGGGAATTGGTAGTTTTTCTTGATGTAGGAAATATCTTGATCACAGAGACTAACATTTCATATAACATCCCTGCTTTCACAATCATGGATCTTATTTTATGATGTCAATAGGATGTAATTACATTAGAGGTGTTATTTCACATTTGTGAAATTCTCCATAGCCCTCCGCAGCATGAATTAATTTTGTTGGATACCCACACACAGAACTTTAAACAGTAATATGAAACAATTCTAAGAGTTGGATACCACCAAAACCTTACAAAATGTTAATAGTTTTGCCACATATTTTAAGAGAGCAACAAAGAAAGCATTCCACCTTTGCCTTTGCAATCCAGCCTTTACAGCTTTTTTCTAGATGCTGTATAAGCCCTTATGGAATGCATTTTAAATCCTGCATAGTTTTCTATTGCTGTGGAAACAAATTGCCATATATCTGATGGCTTAAAACAACACAAACTTATTATCTTAGAGATTTGGGGTCAAAGTCTGCAATCAGACTGATTTGGGCAGGACTGATAGGCAGATCTGGTTTTTTCTGGAGGTTCTAGGGGAGAATTCATTCTTTGCTTCTTCCAGCTTCTACAGGCTACCAACATTCTTTGACTCTTGGCTACATCACTCCAACCCCTGCTTCCATCATGGACTTTTCTCACTTGGAGCCTCTTGCCTCCCTGTAATATGGAACCTTGTGATCATGTCGAGTGCACTAAGATAATCCAGATAATCTCCTTATCTCAAGAGCCTTAATTTAATCACACCAACAAAATTTATTCTGCCATATAAATTAACATATTCACAGGCTCTAGAGATTAGAATGTTGACATCTTTGCCAGATCTTTATTTTGCCTCCACAAATGCTAACTTATTTTTTGTATTTTATTTTACTCTATCCTCATTTTATCCAATCCTTCATTTTCACCTTTTGAATAGTACTCTTGTAAGTAATATAAAAACAACATTTTCGACATATAAATTAATTAGTTAAAGCAATCCATCTATGCGTGCATAATTATTATGGTCCGGTAAGTTTACTTGGTTTCATCTACTTTACTGTCTTGTCCTCTTTGAAACCATTTTCTACAGCCAAGAGTAGGATAAATTGACTCTATAATTTTGTACATCATATAAAACATTTATTGTTAGTTGTTTTGCACACATTTCTTTCACTCTCTCCTTTTTTGTTTTAAGATATGGGGTCTCTCTCTGTCCTCCAGGCTGGAGTACAGTGTTGCAGTCATAGCTCACTGCAGCCTTGAACTCCTGGGCTCAAGTGCTCCTCTTGCCTGAGCCTCCTGAGTAGCTTGAACTACAGGCATGAGCCACTATGCCCACCTAATTAAAAAATTTTTTTTGATAGAGATAGGGCCTCTCTATGTTGCTCAGGCTGGTCTCAAGCTCCTGGACTCTAGATATTCTCCTGTCTTAGCCTCCCAAGTAGCTGGGATCATAGATGTGGGCACTGCCCCGGCTCATCTGATCTTTTCTAGAGACCTTATGTTTATACATTTATTTAATTTTAACAAGACTTCTTAGTTAATAGATTTTAAATGCATATAAGAAAGCAATGTCTTTAAAAGCTGCCAGAGAAAAAGTATGACACAGACTCCAGAGCTAAATAAAAAGTAGGTTATGAAAGATGTCAATAAATACATTTCCAAATGACAGAATGGCTCGAGGCTGTGGGATGATAACACATCTCGATTTAATAACAAGTGGCAGAGTCACAGTGTGATTCTCATACCAGAGGTGAGTGTGACTCTAGGTCCATGTCATTTGTATGTCCATTAATGAAACTTTATGACCTTTTTTTTTATTCCCACAAAACCACACAGAAAAAGAACAAGTAGTTTTGTTATTTTGCAGTGGATCCTCCTATGATAATGATTAATGTTTCATAAAGAAACACTGTGCTACGGATTAGGAGCAGAATCTTGTTTATTGCCTTGTCAAGAAAGAAATTTTTACAAAAATAAAGGAATTAGCTGTTTTCATAATCTTCAGCTGCTGAAGGTGTTTTGATTCGTTTTGGAAGGTGGTGATGGTGTGAATTTTAAGACATCTTTCTGAGAAGAATAAAAGGATGTGACTCTAATTACCAAGAGTGAAAGAAAAAGGATATTTGGTAAATTAGTGAGCCTTTGAACACTACTTTCTATCCATTAGGCTGAGAAATGAACAACTGGGAAAAAGGCTGGAAAAGTGCAAGATTTTAGTTCAGCAAATATTGAGATAAGATCAGAAATAATTGGATAATGCATGAAATTATGAACTATGTACTTGATGTTTAAGCATATGATGATACACACTTTGAGTGAAGAGTCTAGGTTTTGATTAAATTAATAACTTTTTGGTGTTCCCCCATCTGTTTTCTCATTATACCTTAAAAAAAAGTCACTCAAAAAAGCATTTACTGAATGTTTATCATGTGTCAGACACTCTGCCAGTGCCTAAGTCAGCTAAAATCATAACCTGCCTTTCTGGGGTTGATAATCAATTAGAAAAAGACAGATGTATAAATGAATCGCTTCTATATCAGGTTAAAATGGGTTGAAATTCCACCCTAGAATTTCTTCCCTTACTCTACACCTCACAATATGCAACATGTAAACTGCAACAACAACACCAAAAATAATCAACAGAAACCACATAAGGAAATTAGCATAAACTAAGATAATAACGGAAAGCTGGCCCTGATGAAAGAAAATAAGATTCTGGAGTGGAACAGGAAGGCTTATAAAGCCTTAAATAACATAGGTAAACCAATGAAATGCTGTATTGTGGATTTTCACTAATACTCCCAAAGTTGGGAAAAAGCAAATAAGTGGATATATCCATCTTTTTATTCTTCTTACCAGAAAGCAATAAAAACAATAGTTGTAAAGAAACAAGTGAAATTGAGAAACTGGGCTTGATGGGATATTTCTTCAGGAAATGAAGACTCCGCAGCTGCATACCCAGTTGGAGGATAATCCAAAGTACAGGATGCCCTCTGACCTGAGTAGATGGAGTGAGTTCTAGTATAGTTCTTTAACAAAATCTTAGAGAGGATAAAGTCCAAGTATTTTAACCAAGAGTACAAAGCTACCTCAATTGACCTTTATTCTCTTCTCCCCTCAGACTGAGAAACCTTAGAGGGAACACGAACCATCCACTCCGGAAGGCTACCTAGTTGATACCAATGTATACCACTTTGAGAATTACTGGTGTAAGGAAAAGAAAACATAACCACCTCCTACCCTAGCCATCCAAACCCAATCACACCCAAGGCATTAACCTTGCAAATGAGAGAATGAAGGGAAGTTTATCCATTCCTGAATCAAAAGAAAGATGATAGAGAGGCAAAAATTTGGAAAATCTTCTATGCACCCATTAACATATAGAACTGCTTCTAGGACAGGCCACAAAATTACTGACCTGTGAGTTTCCAAAAGATAATGGTTATGAAAGACAAAGACTAAGAATCTGTTAAAGTTTAAAGGAGACTAAAATGATATAACAACTGAATTAAAAGAAAAATCCTAGATCATTGATGGGTTAACTGGTGAGTCTTAACTATTGCATCAGTGTTACTTTTCTCATTTTGATAACTGCACTGTGCTTCTATAAGAAAATCTCTCTGCTTTTCGGATGTATAGCTAAAGAATTTAAAGGTAAAGAGAACTTACGTTTGCATGAGCGCTTATTCTCACGTATTTCAGAAAAAAACTGGAGAGAGAAAATCATAAGACAAGTATAGTAAAATGTTAACATTGGAAGAATGTAGACAATAGGCCTATCATACGGTCTATCTTGCAGAAAGTTCTATGTGCTGTTGAATAGAATGTATATTCTGCAGTTGTTGGATGGAATTTTCTGTATATATGCGTTAAGTCCATTTGTTACAGGGCATAGTTTAAATCCGTTGTTTCTTTGTTGACTTTCTGTCTTGATGACCTGTCTAGTTCTGTTAGTGGAACATTAAAGTCCTCCACTATTATTGTGTTGCTGTCTATCTCATTTCTTAGTAATCTTTTTTTTTTTTTTGAGATGGAGTCTTGCTCTGTCACCCAGACTGGAATGCATTGGCGCAATCTCAGCTCACTGCAACCTCTGTCTCCCAGGTTCAAGCAATTCTCCTGCCTCAGCTTCCTGAGTAGCTAGGATTACAGGCATGCACCACCATGCCTGGCTAATTTTTGTATTTTTTAAAATAGAGATGGGGTTTCACCAAGTTGGTCAGGCTGGTCTCAAACTCCTGACCTCATGATCTGCCCATCTCAGCCTCCCAAAGTGCTGGGATTATAGGAATGAGCCACCATGCCTGCCTTCTTAGTAATTGTTTCATAAATTTGGAAACTCCAGTGTTAGGTGCATATGTATTTAGGATTGTGATATTTTCCTGTTGGCAAGGCCTTTTATCATTATATAATGTCCCTCTTTATCTTTTTTAACTGCTGTTGCTTTAAAATTTGTTTTGTCTGATATTAAAATAGATACTCCTACTTACTTTTTGTGTCCATTTGCCTGAAGTGTCTTTTTCCACCACTTTACCTTAAGTTTGTGTGAGTCCTTAGGTTTTAAGTGAGTGTCTTGAATGCAGCAGATGGTTGGTGATTTCTTATCCATTCTGCAATTCTGTATATCGTAAGTGGAGCATATAGGCCATTTACAAGCAATGTTAGTATTGAGAATTGAGGTCCTTTTCCATTCACCGAACTATTTGTTGCCTGTATACCTTTTTTTTTTTTTTTTAATTGTATTTTTGTTTTATAGGTCCTGTGAGATTTATGCTTTAAAGGGGTTCTGTTTTGATGTATTTCTGGGATTTGTTTCAAGATTTAGAGCTCCTTTTAGCAGTTCTTATAGTGGTGGCGTGGTAGTGGCAGATCCTCTCAGCATTTGTTCATCTGAAAAAGACAGTATTTCTTCTTTATATAAAGCTTAGTTTTAATGGATATAAAATTCTCAGTTGATAACTGTTTTGTTTGAGGAGGCTGAAGATAGGATACCAAGCCCTTCTAGCTTGTAGGGTTTTATGCTGAGAAATCTGTTCATCTAATTGGTTTTCCTTTATAGGTTACCTAGTCTTTTGTTTCACGACTTTTAAGACTCTTTCCTTCATCTGAACTTCAGATAACCCGATGACAATATGCCGAGGTGATCATCTTCTTGTGATGAATTTCCCAGGTGTTCTTTCTGCATCTTGTTTTTGGATGTCTAGGTCTCTAGCAAGGCTGGGGAAGTTTTCCTCAATTACTCCTCGCAATATGTTTTTCAGACTTACAGATTTCTCTTCTTTCTTAGGAATACCAAATATTCTTAGGTTTGGTCATTTAACTTAATTCCAGAATTCTTGGTGGCTTTTTCCATATTTTCTTATTCTTTTTCTTTGTCTTTGTTGGACTGGGTTAATTTGAAGATTTTGCCTTCACACTCTGAATTTCTTTCTTCCATTTGTTTAATTCTATTACTGAGAATTTCCAGAGCATTTTCCATTTTTGTAAGAGTGTTCATTGTTTCCTGAAGTTTTGTTTGTTTTTCATTTATGCTGTCTATTTCCTTAAATAGTTCTCCCTTCACTTCTTGTATCATTTCTTTGGGGATTTTCTTACATTGGGCTTCGCCTTTCTCTGGTGCCTCCATTATTGGCATACTAGCTAACGTCTCAAAATTTTTTTCAGGTAAATCAGGGATTTCTTCTTAATTTGGGTTCATTGCTCGTGAGCTAGTATGATTTTTTTGGATGTGTTAAATAACATTGTTTTGTCATATTACCAGAGTTGGCTTTCTGGTTCCTTTTCATTTAGGTAGGCTCTGTCAGAGGGAAGGTATAGGGCTGAAGGCTGTTGTTCAGATTCTTTTGTCCTATGGGACGTTCCCTTGATGTAGTACTCTTCCCATTTTCTTGTGGATGTGGCTTCCTGAGATCGAGCTGTAGTAATTGCTACCTCTCTTTCAGATCTAGCCACCCAGCAGGTCTACCCAGCTCCAGGATGGTACTGGGGATTGTCTGCACAACGTTCTGTGATGTGAACTGTCTGTGGATCTCCCAGCCACAGATACCAGCACCTGTTCTGGTGAAGGTGGCAGGGGGGTGAAATAAACCCTGTAAGGGTTCTTAGTTGTTTAATGCACTATTTTTGTGCTTGTTAGCCTCCTGGCAGAAGATGACAATTTTCAGAGAGGGTTAGCTGTGGTAGTATGGAGAGGGGCAGGCAGTAGGAGGGGCTCTAGAACTCCCAAGGGTATGTGCCCTTTGCCTTCAGTTACCAGGGTGGGTAGGGAAGGACCATTGGGTGAGGGCAGTGCTAGGTGTGTCTAAGCTCAGATTCTTCTTGAGTAGGTCTTGCTGAGGCTGTTGTGGAAGATGGGGTGAGGTTCCCAGATCAATGGAGCTATGTTCCTAGGAGTATTATGACTGTTTCTCCTGTCATTTAGGTTTTCAGGGAAGTGGGGGAAGGCTGGCAGTCACAGGCTTCACCCAGCTACCATGCAATCCAAAGGGCTGGTCTCACTCCCACCATGCCACCCCCAACAACACCAAGTCTGCTTCAAGGCTGTGGGTAGCAGGGCTGAGAACTTGCCCCATGCTACCTGCTGTAAAAGCAAATATGGCTCTCCTTCTTCCCCTGCCATGAAGTCTGCACACTGGATTCATGCCCTCCCCTAAGTTCTGGCCAGGAGGCTTCTCTTAGCTAAGGCTTTCAACATGAGAGGTGATGGGTGGATGGAGGTAAGAGGGCATAGAGAATGGAGAAAGAACCCTGTGAGTGAAAGACATTCTCTTTAAGTAACTTCATGTGCAAGCAGTGGGCTGGTGCAGAGGCTGTGTTGGGGTGGGAGACTGGGTAAAAGTGGAGCCTGGTAAATTGGTGGCTGGGAGGGTAGTACAAAGTAAGTGATCAAAACAGAAAATCAGAAACGGGACACCGGAGGGGTCAGTATGTTATATTAAAGGGTACAGACATTGTTCCTTGGGCTAATGTGTTTATGATCAGGATTTTCTAGAAGAAAACTGAAGCTGGAGAGGCCTCCGGGAGATCAGTGGAGATGATGACAGTCAGAGGCGTAAGCAGGGTTCTAGTGTCCTATTGAGCTTCAATATGAGTAACTCCAAACTTGCCTGTGTGGCTTATTGAAGTTATAGTTTAATAATGGGTTTAGATTAACATGCCCTGGAATCTGTACCTCCATGACCTCCAAGCTCTTGGGATAATTGAGACAGACAGTATTTGGTTTGAGGTTTCCTAGGATACATTAGAGAATAGATTATATTCCCTGTGCTATATTGTCACAGGGCTAAATCTGAAACGAAAAGAGTTTTTACAAACGGTTTGAAAGTGTTACACTATAACGTTATTTTATGTCAGTTCCACGACCCTGTTACCACATTATTTCAATCACTTGCATCAAAACAAAGGGAGAGATATCACTTTGCTGGTGGACAGAATCTTAAGAGAGTAGGGTGGCGGGAATATTTTGCTGATTCAGCCACCTTTCCTTTTTGTCCTGAGAGATTTGATATTCAAGATATGTTGTCTTCAAATTCCTCATTGTCCCTTGGTAATTTTTAGAAATAACTTAAATATGTGTACCAGATGTAAAAATATGTGTCCTCATCTTTCCTTAATTAGTATGGGAGGAAAGGACCAAATTAAGAAATTGATTATTGTTATCTGGCCGTTCCAAGCTATTCAGACTTTGGTAGGATGGAAGAGTAACAGATTTGACATTTGCTGTCTGATTTTATATAAATTCTAGTTTAGAATTACATGCTGAAAGATTATTAATATTTTAATAGTTTCCTGACAACTACTTTCCCTTTTCCCTTATTATGTGAACCCCACATTTCATGACCATGAAAAGCCAAACAAGGTCTTTCTGTAGAGAAGAAACAGGACCAGATTTGTATTTTAGAATCATTATTCTGGCAGAATTGAGGAAGGTTTTTATGTTTTACAGAAATGATACTAGAGGCACACAACACATCGCAACCAGATAATGAAAGCCTGAAATGGAAAAGCCTCTTCAGAAATATTTGCTAAATAAATGGACGAATAGGTGGGTAAATGAAAACCTGCATGGAGGCAATGGGAAAGGAATAAATTCAGATGCAAGGCTGCAAGGTACAGCAAAGAGGCAGGTTACAGGGGCACACAGAGGGCAATTAAAAGAAAGATGTGGGAGGAAATCTGGGTAACCCCTCGGTTTCTGGCCAGGGCCACAGGACATTATAATTTTATGTGTACATTTAAGATAGATAAATAGAGGAGGAAGGGAAAGGAAGGCGATAAATTCTGTTCTGGCTAAGTTGCTTTTGAGACGGGCATGGGCATCTAGGTAGTGGTGTTTAGTAGACTCTGGAGAGAGAATTGAAAGAGCCATCTGGACTGAAAAGAAATATCTAGGACTTACAAGAATAGAAGGGATAATTGAAGCCAATTATAGAGAAAGAAATTGCCCAGGGATAATGCGTACTGAGAAGGGGAGAAAAGAATGCCAAGAAACACCAGTTTTAAGGAGAAATCAGAGAATGAGGAGTCAACAAAAGCGACTGAGCAGAGAGGCAGCATATTCAACTCCACTGTTACCACTGTGTTTATTGGAGTACGTGTCTGTCTGCTTTTTGGGACTACGTCCTTTAAAGGGGAAAGCCATTTTGTATTTTATTCCAAAAATCTAAAATAGTAGATGATAAATTAATGTTTGTTGCCTAAGTATCTTTTCAGTATAATATACATATTTTGATAACTTTATATAAGTTATTTTCCTACATAATTGGTGGATGTACACATTTATAACTTAGTAACGTTATCCAATTGTGTGCAGCTCTTCAGTAATTATAATTATTAGTCTTAAATAATTATGGTCAGAGAAATACTAGCCTAATATGGCTGAATTTTATGAACATTTGCTCAAATAGTATGTGCAAATATCTTGAGACACCATGCATGCAATACCAAATAACGCTCACAGTTTTTTTTCCTGCTTTTATAAATCACCAAGAAGCCAAGACATCTCAGCAACAGCAACCTGACTACAGATGTAAAATACTCCTGCAGAGAATAGGAAAAGTATGTATTTTTCTTCTGTAAAGTTATTTAACATTTTGCACCACTCATATAAACTAATTTACGGTTGAAGTAATAGCATTTCTACATATGTATTTTGCATTAATGCAAATGTAGATTCTAATATTCAGGAAAATCATTTTACACTGTTAATATTATTTCTAGCTATAAACTATTCTGACTGACACCAGCTGCCTGTTGGGGTGATTTCGGGAGCTTTCAAAGAGCCCTCTGCCCTCTCAAATATAGTTCTCACCTGCTCTCTGACACTTCTGATTTTCTTATCCTGTAAGATGTTATTAGATTTAAAGATTACAATTTAAACACCCATTATAAAGAGGGCTTAGCAGATTAATTTTTAAATAACAAGTTATGTGCAAATGTGAAATATGGAAAACAGGCAACCTTACATTTGAACACTGTTTTTAGTGAAAATTATTAGCTCTTATAATTAATCCTTTTCAATTATACAGGAAAATATATTTATTTAATCCATTGTTATAGCCTTTTGCAATTAATTCTCTAGAATCACCCAGATTTTGCCCATTGGCTCTCAAGTTTTTTGAGGGTAGAAATTGCATCTTGATAGCCTTTATTTCCTGTCCTTGTCACTGGCAGTTAAAAGGGACTTGCATAGCGAGGAGAAAGAGGGAGGAAGATGCACACATCACTGCCCTGAAGGATCTGACCTGGAGTCGGAAATGGGGTAAAGACAAAGGAGGGAAGGAGAATCCAAAGCTAATGACCTGTAAAAGTATTTGATTGTATGAAACATAATGATAATGGTAAAAGATAGAATAGGAAGGTTTCCACCCTTTGAGATTCTGTTTCCACAATTCTTCACCAGGAGGGAGGCTTTGTCACAGCCACCATGTTTGCTCCACAAGACACAGGGAACAGCAGACAAAGAAGGCCGAAACTCCAGCGAACCCTGTAACTGATGCATGCTGTTTTGAGAACAAAATACCGTCTCTTTGGAGTTCTGGCTTTAGAGGAAATTGATAGAACTAAAAGCACATTTGACGTGTTCATTACTTAGGGAGATTAATCCATTATGGCAATTAGTGCACTCTTTTTGCACACCAAGGTCCAAATACCAACTGCAGGAAGTTACAAAGGTGCGACATTAATGAGGATTGTGAGGTTTTCTTTTCTCAAAAAAAACTGAGTACATGAATTTAATAAAAATATTTGGCTTCCCCAAAAGTAGAAAGAAACCATCTAAACAACATTAGTCTTTTATTCCATCAACAAATGATCACATACACCCAAGTTCCACTAAACCTTTTAAGATGGCTATCATTTTTAGTGCAGCAGACATGGACAGCAGGACAGTATACTTCTGAAATAAGGATTAAGTCATCTCAGTAAATTGTAAACCAAATATATAGAGTAATGTTTCAAATACATAAAGTAGAATTTAATTACATAAAGAAGCATTTTATTTAAATAAAAAATTTAAAGACTTATTAAAATGTAAATGTGATTTTACAAGTCAAGGTATATACACTGTAAAGTAATGCACATTGCAATATTTATCTTCCTAAAGTTTTACATACCATGTACCTATGGTTGGGGTGACCAGTTGGTGGCAACACATTTGCTTACTAGATCCAGAAATCAGTTGAGGGGCGGATCATAACATTGCGTATAAATATACATTACATATATACAAGTATGCAATGGAGATAAACATTCTTTACCAATTCAACTTTTTATAAGCAAAATATTAGAATATGGTTATGTAAATTGTAAATTTACATATTGTAAGCAAATAGCAAATAGAGCATTTTCTCCTAGCATAAGGTTATGCTTAAAACATTAACATTTAAATTGCATGAATTTTAATAATGTCTCCAAACAATGTGTTTTCTGGCATTTATTCAGAAACTGAGTAACACGCACTGAAACTTGTTCTGGTCTAAAGCTTTTTGGGGACTCTCTTGCCTGAATGCTGATGGCTTCTGAAGTCCATGCTATAAAGGACCAAATAACATGCCTAAAGTCAAACACTGAATGTCATCCCACTGTAATTTCTTAATTTTCTAAATCGAGTATAATACACATACAGAAAGGTGCACATATAAATACAGGGCTTGGTAAATTTTTGCAAATTTAATAAACTTGTACAACTGTACATGGATCAAACAATAGATAATTACCAGCAACATAAAAATCCCGTTCTTGCCTCTGGTCACTTTGCCCCAAGTCCCAAGGATAACCCCTGTTCTGACTTCTAACAACATGGTTTAGCTTTTTTTGGTTTTGCTTTTCCTTTTTATATATTCTATAGAAATAAAATTCCACAAAATGTTTTCTTTTGTGTTTGTCTTCTTTTGCTTAACATTATGTGAGAATCATTCATATTACTACATTTAATTGTAGGCCATTCATCCTTATTGTTAAATTCCTTTGTGTGAATATATCATACTTTATCTAGTTGACTATTGATTATCTTTTGTGTAGTTTCCAGTTTGAAGCTGTTTTGAATACTGCTACTACGAACGTTCTAGTACACATCTTTTGGTGAACATGGGTATGTACTTCTTTGATCTATATCTAAGAGTAAAATTGTTAGGACATAAGATATATGTTTAGTTTTAGTATAACGGATACTGTCAAACCACTTTCCAAAGTGGTTGTGCTCCACCCTTATTTAAAAAATAAGATAATTATTTATTTAAGAGACTGGGTTCTCACTATGTTGCCCAGGCTGGTCTCAAATCCCTGGGCTCAAATGGTCCTCCTGTCTTGTCCTCCCTAAAGAATGGGATTACAGGTATGAGCCACCACTCCCGGCACCATCTTCATTTTTAACCAACCTCCAGGTTATTATTATTCCAGGAGGTTTGTTACCTACATGGGCTTTTCTGATTTACCATATAATATCTAATCAAACCTGAAATCATAGGCAAATTCTCAATTGTTTCAAACCTGATCCTTTGCGGTCAATTATTTCAGACCAAACTGCAGTCCTATAGAATAAAGAAACGATCTAATCTAGTTTATGTAGCCCCAAATAAATAATTTTTGCCTCCTAATTTTGGCTGTGTTTCTTGTCCAAAAATGTTGGAATCTAGGGAAATGATGATTGCAGCTGCCATTACTCTTAGTGTATATTATGTTTTCTCAGCACTTTCATAAGAATTTCAGGTATTATTATCCTCATTTAAAGTGTGAGGAAACTGTCTCAGAGGGGTTAGGTGACTGCCCAAAATAGAATAGCTAGTGAAGGATGGTGCAGAGATCCAAAGTAGGTCTTCTCTGAGTCCAAAGCCCAGCATCTTTCACTCTGCAGAGCACCTCACACAACACTGTGCCACCTAGCGACTCTTTTTCATGGGGTGTGGCTCTTTTTCATGGGGTCTCTCTGATACCTAGAGGGAACTCATTGTGATTGGGTTTAGCCACATTGATTTGGTGTGATTGGTTTCTGATTCTTTTCCTTTGACTTTCATAATGAAAACATGTTCAAAATAAATGTTACACAATCTTTTCTCCATATCAGCTCATACATAGGGACGTGGTACTCTAGACTAAGACAAAGAAACAGTGCTGTTCCATTTTTTTGTGTGTGTTTTTGGTAATGGTCATAATTTTGATTTTAATATTACAAAAACAAATGCTAATTCTGTATCTTTGACACCTTTTCCTCTTCTTTGAAGATACGAGCAAAGGCAGCTGCTATTTGTGATCATGCACTGAAGCTACTGCATGTCAGTTTACAACTGGAATCACTAGTCACAAAAACCTTTGCAGATTGCCATTCTAGTTCTTCCCTCATAGTTCTAACATTTTGCTCAAAATGTACCACTTTACTTGTACTGGCCGTATTCCAAGCTGCCTGTATGTTTTAAGTGTTTCTACTGTACATTGGTTCCACTTTGTCTCATTATACAGCTATTGCCCATGTCCATTGTCTGCACACATCAAACCTGGTGGAGTTTGTTGAAGCAAATTCCATGAGTAGTCACCAATGTCAATACTGTGGCTTCATTCCATGACCTCTGAGTGGGTGATCCTCTCTTGCTATTTAGTGCTAATTATGACTTTAAATTATGTTGGTGAGGTGTTCAAAGAATTAGATGTGATTAATATAAGAGGTTCAAATCTCTCATGGACAGAGAGTACATCACACAGTATCTTCATTCTATATGCCTTTACTTTGGTCTGAAATAATGTACTTTTTCATCTTTATCATAATTAAGAAATTATGCTGAATGGCCACATTTGCTCTAAGAATGAATTGAATTAATTCACTGTGCTGTCATCTCCCCGAAAGAACAAATCTTTGCCCTTGAAAGGGTATCTATTGAGCACCGTAGTGTCCTGTCCTTGGCCTTATGCGAGTCCCTATTGTCAGCAGTGTTTAGATAAAAGGATAAAAGTACTGCTTATTAATCTTTTGTGATACTGGGAAGTGTAGTAAATTTTAGTGTTTCAGGATTAAGATTTAAAATTATTCCAGGAGACTAGAATCCTTCACCAAAATACATGGAGTAATATTTAAAACAGAATCAAGTAGAGCAATGAATTTAAACACAGAGGATTAATTGTGCCTGTAGAAGATATAAACAACTGCCCTGAAATAAATTCCTGTAAAGCTTTAGAGGATTTAGTTTTCTTGCTGTTAAATATTAGTTAACAATATGATACAAGTATACTTCCTCTCAATTTCGTTTATTGTTATCAAGCATCACCATGTATCTGACATTATACTAGGCCATGTTGCATGTCATCTGCAGAAGATAAATAAAGGATTTCAGGTGGGAAATCCTTAAACTTTGTTTAAAACTGAGTATAACACATAAGTAATTGATTTTTTTTTAATTTAGGGAGTTAAATAAATATATCCTGGGGACATTTCTTTCGGAGCATCTAAATTAAAACAAGAATAAAATAAAGAAATATGTGTTCTTAAAGTTTTCATTAATTATACACTCTTAAGTTTGTTGCAGACACAGTTTTAGCAGTCTTAATTCACATTAGCATTTTCTGACATCTAATTTGCCAGTGGTTTATATTATTTTAAAAAATTCCTATTTTATACTTTATTAAATAGGGTTGCTACAGATATATTCAGGGTAAGTCTTTCCTCAAAAAACAGTTTTTTGTTGCTGCTGTTGTTTTTTTAATACATAAGTTGTTTCCCAAATGTTTGATCAAAACTCCAGGGTTATAAGCTGAAAAGAATAAAAGAGGTGATTCCAACCAGGAAATGCTGTCAATGCCTATTTCTCATTGGCTCTTTCATCTTTAAAAGAAGCATACTGTTGCCTGCATCAGACTTTAAAGTCAAGTATAACTGCTCATGTTGAATGTGAGCATGAGATTGTGTCAACATATACTCCCCAACATTTTCCATGGCAAACTGAAGAGACTCATTCAAACGTAGCTGAGACCACTCTCAATGACTTTAACTCTGGATCTCAGATTATGCACCATGAGTCTCAGAAACGCTAAACTTCGTGAATGTTTCTGTGACATTTCTGAACACAACTAAAGGTTAGTTACTTAAGTGCCGCATAACAGCATTAATACTGTTCTGATCTCCATTCACATCTGAATCCAACAAAACATAAAATGAGTCTTTCCAGAGGTGTATTTAAGCCTTTGATCCAGTGGCATATTTAAGCATTTGAGGGAAATGGTGTTGGGATCATTACTACATGTGAAAAAGAACAAATTCTTAGCATGAGAAAATTAATAATCAGCAAATATTTTAAGGCATGTCCAGTACCCTTATTCAAGGCAATGAGATTTCTGTAGGCACTTTATGAACAGTAAGGGGATGGCCCTTAGGGTCTAGTAAATGTGAACCATTTTTGGAGACTTTCTAAGAAGCTTTCACAAAGCAACCAAAATTATTTAAAATTGATTTTCTGCACTGTAACATGGCCATCTATGAGAATAAGACTGGAAATAAATTTTTATTGAGTTATATCCCTCTTGAATATTTTCAAATTATATACAGCAACTGTATTCTCCTCCTGGACTGTATAGATAAGAAGGATCTCAATGCCCATCTCTTTGGAATCTACAATGAGCTTCTATAATGGAATAGCGAGTGAAAGTTAACGAGACCGAGTAACCTGAGAGTCTGTAGGTTGGAGACTGAGTCTACCTCTAGTTCAGAAGACAAGAGCAAACGATGGCTACATACTGAAAGTGGGTTTGAAAATAGGCCGTGACAGGGCAGTTCGAGTGGGGAAACCATGAGAACAGAAGCAGTCTGTGAGATCCTAGGCACATATTGGACATTTTAAAATACCGAGAACATAGCATTCTTCTGGGAGCATTCTGCTTTCCCTTACAAAAAAAGCATGCATTTCTTTTTTATTTTCTCTTCTACATGAGCTGCACATTAAAAACAAATCTATATACTTTAGGAAATTCTACCCAAAATGCTCACTTTAAATTTTAAAATTTTGTTGTTGTCGTTACTTTTTCTTTCTTCAAATTTAAGTCTCTGAGTGCCTTTTTAAATAAATCTCAGATCAGTAAGCAATGGTATTTTCTCTCAGGTAGACTTTCACCTATGTTTTGTTCCTATTTTGCTTTGGAAAATAATTTTCCTACAAAATTTATCATACTGAGATTTTTGGAGTTATGGGTTAAATTGAACGTTTTTCATGGCTATTTACATTGCTTATTATGAAAACAAATAGCTTTACTTTCTCTTAGCTAAATGTACATTTGAACATTGTGTAATTAAGGCCCCTTAGACCTGGAAGGAACGTTAAACATTATATAACTCAATTACTCTTACTCTTATATTACTAAATCTGTGGCTTTTCTGCTTGACCGCTGTGTTGTCTGAATCAATATTTCAGTGAATGGTAACATATTACCTTTTGAGGTGGTTTATTCTTTCTTTGAAGAGTCTGACCTTTCAGAAAGTTATCATTACTGTGCAAAATCTCTCTCTTAAAAAAAATGGGAACCATAAAACCAGTGCGGTTTCTTCTTTCTTCTCTTCAAGTGTTTGCACTTTCCCGTCATGACCTTCCACTTACCTGTTGAATCTTTTCTTCTCTGTCTCTTTCTACATCTACAGGTCATTCCACTGAATATTGTTTTGAATTCCTTTTTTTTTTTTTCCTTTTTTTGAGACGGAGTTTCGCTCTTGTTACCCAGGCTGGAGTGCAATGGCGCGACCCTGGCTCACCGCAATCTCCGCCTCCTGGGCTCAGGCAATTCTCCTGCCTCAGCCTCCCGAGTAGCTGGGATTACGCGCCACCATGCCCAACTAATTTTTTGTATTTTTAGTAGAGACGGGGTTTCACCATGTTGACCAGGATGGTCTCGATCTCTTGACCTCGTGATCCACTGTTTTGAATTCCTTTATCATCTTGGTTGCTCTCCTCTGATCATGCTTATTGATAAATTGATTATGTCAAGTGTGGCATCTATATCTGATCGCCATTGTTCAGCAATATTTTGTCCAGAACAAAGTAAAAAGAAACCGCCACTTATCTGGTTCTATTAGTATAAGCTGGTATGCTATAAGACTTTTCGATGGGCATATTTATTGCTGCTGTATATCAAGCTTACTATTTGCTAACCACTCCCCTGCCCCCAGCTCTGGCCTTTATATTACAGTTCTGAAGGCTCCGAGAGCTCTTATCCTCTGTTTGTGAGGTGTTTAAGCAAAAATCTGCCACAAATTGCTATACCATAGGCAATTTGTGGTTACCAAACAATCTTTTCCGCTCCGTATTCTTGTGTAATTACCCTTACAAGTCATCGTGTTCATATTTAAGGTTGAAAGCTCAGAAAAAAAAATATTTGATTTTTAATTTGTTGTTCTTTTCGTTTTTATTTCTCAGATTTTGGTTTTCTGTGGTGGGTTAGAAAATATTAAACAAAAGTCAAAATGATTATTTGAAATAGAAATAAAATACACTATTCATTTGAAAGAACACCTTTAGCATGGTATATATGCCTTGTTGGACTAAAATTATAGTTTCTTTGACATTTCTAGCAGGTGCAAGCTTTGAGGAACTGTCACTTCTTTTACTTTCTGTCTTTACTTGAAGACTAATGCAGAGATGGCCTTTAAAATAGTGACTGTCATAGGGCAAATGCAACTTGAAGTTTTAGTACTAGTACTAGCACTAGCTTAGTACTACTTTTCTTTCATTCTGGGTTCTAACTGGCTGAAAGTCTGTGATGCTTTCAATTTGTTTATTTTTTCTCTTTTTATTATTAAAGAGCTCTTAAATCCTTTTAACTTTCTCTTTTATTTGTGCTATTCATTGTCTAAGCTGCAAACTAAGGATAACTTTCATGTTCATATATGTTGCTTTGGTCTTTATATGTTTAATCAAAATAAAATTATTCATATTTTAAAAGCAATTGGGACAATTAAGCCATAGGAATCACTTTTGGTGGCTCTCTCCTTCCAAAATTTGAAGTTTTTGAGTAGTTTTAGCATCTGAACTTATGTAAAGCATTGCCTATATTGCCTCAGAAACACAAGAACCATTCAACATAAAGCACAATTCAAATCATGTGGTGATTGCTCTGGCCCACTAGAATCAACAGCAGCTGGCAGCAAATATAGGGCATATCGATTATTACTGTCAAGGGCAGAGCTGAGAGAAAAACTAGGTAAAGAGCATGTATTTATGAAGACAAAGTTAAAAAGTACAAATAAAAGCCAGATGTAAAAGAAGTTTCCTATTACTTGTAATGCATACACATCGTTCCTTAAAGCCACATATAAGTAATAAAGAGCAGCATTAATAATCCTGAAGCACACTTTTATATCCCTGTGCATAATATACCTAGTGGACGTCTCTGAGATACCTAATTACTATGTGGCATACTAACACATTTTCTCTTAAACTAGGTCTTTACTCTTCTAACCAGAAGAATTGTTTCAGCACTAAGCGAGTACGTTTGGCAACTCAAAAGACATCTAAATCAGTTGGGAAAACAAAAGAGTAAATATAATCACAACATGTCAGCATTTTAACCTCAATGTGTACTATTCTAATTTAATAAAAATTAATAACAGCACTCATCATTTGAGTAAGTAAAACATTGCTTTGTTTTGACAACCCAGGTATTTTGCACAGGTATAAGACATTCTACATTCATTACATTTAGACAAGACCAACTATCATGACCAGAAAAGGAGAGGGAGGGAGATTAAAATAGTGGCAGGACTTAACACTGCACTCCGTGAAAGTTTGATTCCATTATAGCTCAAAGATGGGTCATATTTAAGTGTTGTCATATATAAGTACATAGTTTTCAAAAGCCTAGGAATACATTTTTCTTTTTGTGTTGTTACAGGCAAAAAAGTAAGCCAGTTCCGTTTTCTCTGTCAGATTATCTCATACTTACATAGCACTGTGTGCTAAATGTTGTTTTCAGATTCAAGTATTATTACTATCATCTTGTTTTCACGATGAAAAATCTGATGTACAGAAGGTCACAGTGTTTATGTGAAAGTTGACTATAAGTGACTGGGCTCCTGAATCTTCTGTCTTAACCATTGTGCTCACACAATACACAAATAGGTTCACATGCACAGGTATACATAAAAATAAAAGTGGACCGTGTTTTCTTGATCTTTGCATCCACATAATTCCTACCTTAGGGCTTTGCATATTTTGTGCTCAGTAAGGACATGGATTGCTTATCAATAACTGATGATTTTAGTCAACATTGTTTTAATCTCATTTTTCCTGACTCAAAATTTATGAAATATATTTTAAGGTCACAGTATAATTTATTGATATAACTGAAACACTTTTGAGAGAGTGGATATTATTAAAAATTACATCAGGACAAGACAAAACAAGGACTGTCCCAGACCAACCAGGATTGAGAGTCAGCCTATAATGTGAGGGTAGGAAGCTAAGCTCAGAAGTTTGTCCAAATGGAAAAAGTTGAATAGGTTCTCTGCCTGTAAAGTCTATGCTTTTGTAATTTTATAACATATAATCAAAGAATTATAACATTGTAGAACTGAAGAAGACTTTAGCAACTGCATCATTATCTATTAGTATTGCAAACCACCCGAAACTTAGAGGCCTCACAACATTGATTTATTTATTAAAGAATTTTGCTCAGATTCATGTACAGTGATCTGGGCTTGGCTTATCTCATTCGAGTTTACCCATATGCCTGCAGTTAGTTAGCAGGCTGGACTGGAAACTGGATGATTCCCATATGATCTAACCCAGAACAGACAGCCTAGTGATGGGCTGGCTATTAACTAGTACAATGACTGTGGGGGTGATTGGCTGACACGTCTGTCATCCTCCAGAAGGCTAGCTTAAGCTTATTCCGACGTCAGGTTTCCAAGTGCGGCAAGAGAAGATCGGCCTAAATGTGCAAGCACTTTTTATGTCTGATTACACTGTTTGCTAATTGTGTCACTGGCCAAAGCAGCACACATAGGTAAGCCCAGAGTCAATGAAAAAAGAGCTAGTCACAAACATGAATACAGGGAGACTTGGTTTGAAAAACTGCTTTATTTTCACTTCAACTATGTCTATCAACCAGTAACTGGTGTGGCACTTTATGGTGTTGAGAACTCAGAATTAGCTTGAGTGGCTCTACCACGTGTGGCCTTAACCTCATGCTTCAAGGTGTCAGCATCTGCTCCACCTCAATGGGTAGAAACAAAAGTAAGGGGAGGCAAATGGTACAATTGCATTGTCTCTTAAGGAATATCCCCTAAGCTCTTAAAAGATACATTTTCTCACATTCTCGTCGCATCTCATCTTTTCTCCTCCTATTAGCCAAATATAGTCACAGCACCCCAATTAATTGCAGTGGAGGCCTAGAAATGTAGTTTTATTCAAGGTAGCCATGTGCCTGCCTAAACATTCTGTTAATATGGATGGATATATGAAATGAATATTGGGAAGTCATAAGGAGACTGCTACGTATGGTTCCTGTGATTCATACATATGCACGTATATAAGAAAACTACCTATTTATATACATATTGTAAATTATAAAATAATGTATTTTTCCTAAAACACTGCAAAGCTTCTCTCTCTTTCAAACAAATGGCCAGAAGCCAGTTAAAATTTACTAAGCACTTCAATGAAATGCTTGAAGAAACAATAATGACATTTAGAAACAGACACTTCCATTTGTTTAAGTCAAGCAACTGATTTATGATTCCTGTTTTATGTTTCAAGAATTCTAGGTAGCATCTGCATTCCGGTGGCTGAGGTGGTTGAGAACATTCATTCAGATTTTAGCAACACTTAGTTACCCAGGGCACCATGCAGGTTATCCATCTCAAGTGGAGAAAGAGAGATTTTCTTCAAGTTAGGAATAAATAAGCATCTAGAAACTTACTTATTCATCCAAGGTCATTTTACCCAAAGAGTGACAATCTTTTGTTAGCCAGTTTAAGCAATTTATGTCTGTGATTTAGGACATATAAACAACATAGGGAATCCAAGAGGAGTCACATCAACATTTTGATATGTACAGTGGCCCAATATAACTGAGTTTTACAGTAACACTTTGACAGTGTGACTTTTTAAAAGCATCTTTTACAAAAAAGTCTCAAAGCATTTTACATTTGAAACATAAAAGCTCAAAAGGAAAAAGAACTATGAAGCAGTAGGAAGCATAGATTAATTTGGGAGTAATTACTTCAATTATTTCTAATAAAATCATTTTGTATTAAATGAAAATTGTTTTCAGTTTTAAACTTTCATTGAGGATTAAGAGTGGCAGGCTCAAGCCTTTATCTTTCCTTAAAAAAATGAAACGCATTATTCTATATTGAGTTAATAGACTTTTATAGGGTTTTTTTTAGATAAAGTATGTAATTGCTTAGACTAATCAAGAGGGACAGCCAAATCTATTTATCTTAGGTGAAGTCACATTGCAATAACTGAAAACTAAGAATATGGATGGCAAACTTATTCCAATGGTCAAAAATTTTGTATGGAATTACAATACAATATTTTTACCTTTATTGTCATACTTTCTACCTTCCTTTGCTTGGGAATGATCCTTTGACTTATTGTGTTCAAGAACACAGATTCTGGAGCCAATTTCAAATCCCAACTCAAAAATTATTAAGCTGTGTAACCTAAGGCAAGTCACTTAAACTTTCTGTGCCTTGATTTCTACACAATAGAAATAACAATACCTGTCAATTGTTTTGTTGTTGAGATCAATTAAGTTAATATAATTAAAGAAGATAGAACAATGTCTGTCACATAATAAGTGTTATTGAGTTTAGCATTTGTTGCAATTATCTCTAAGGTTTCTTCCTGCTCTAATGTTTCAAGATTCTATTATCTTCTCTATGATACTGTTTATAGGGATATATAAACTATCAATGGATTCTTTGTATTATAGTAAATTGTATAGCCATCAATGTCATGGTGCTGATAATGTAACACATTATGATTAGTAACATGCTATATACAGTAAGAAATTAGTTTTAGTGGAGCACCTTCTGGAAAGGGTGCCACTTAACTGGAAAGCCTCTTTTGAATTTGCGACAGTCAGGTGGAACCACATGTCCAGGTACCTTTCTCTAGCAGGTATGCCACTTTTTCTCAACTTCACATATGTATGTGCGTGGGGGGTGGGGGGGTGGGTTGGTGAGATGATGGGTGTGTGTGTTGCTCAACGATCTGTAGATTAAAATTTCTAATTCCCCCTTAACGAGTAGGAACTGGCAAACATCCTTAGCCAGAAGAGAACAGGAGAACTGTTTCTTCCTGAACAGTCCAGGTGTATTTCTCTCTTGGAGAGTTTTCTCTTTGTGAGCAGTTCAGTTTCTAGTAATAACTTTTTTATTGCTTCCCAAAATGTCCTTGTGCAAGTGAAAGGTATCTATGTAACTGTAGCACAATTTAATCCTCAAAACTAAACATTTTTATTTACTCAGTCCAACATTACTCAGTGTTAAAAATTTAATATGGAGATTTTTATTAATTTTGTTTCTGCTATTCTGAATGTTTCCATATTTGAGAAGGCTCTTTTTAACTTAATATGCCCTCTGAATTATTGGATAAACAGTTATTTTAGCATTAGAATATCTGATTGAAGAATATGTTAATTCTTAACTGTCTCTCATATAGTCTTGAATTTGAACCATGCAAATGTATTACTCAAAAAAATTTAATCAATAATTTACAAATACAAAAATAAATAAAAACATATTTTCAAAATTAAGGACTTAATGTATAAGGCAGTTTTAATAAAATATACATATTAGATGAAGTTTTAACAAAAACCTCTCCTATGCTGAGCTTTCTTTTTAATTGTTTTATTCTCACTCTCATGTAGTCCATATTAGCTTCAGCATGTTCCTAAATTTAAAACAATTAAATTCCATGTGTATGATAAATTTTCTCCACTTTTACAAAAATATTATTTTATAAATCAAGTAGGGACTCAGGCTACAGAGTAGAAACATGCCTTTATCTTCCATTCAGTGCTAGCAAAATTTGAAGAATGCTAAATTCCTTCACAATGAAAAATAGATCTCCATGAGGCTGACACAATGTGTGAAGTTTTCACCATTAACATTGTTCCTCAGGGCTTTGTGGAGACACGCATTTTAATTAAGTTAAGACATTACATTTCCAGGGTAAATTATTTGCTACTCAAACACAATAGCATGTATTTTTCCATCTTATTAAAACTCATTAAGACACAGCAGAACCCCGAGGAAATGACACGAAATAGAAAACAAGTGTATATTTGAAAAATGAAGATGTAAAGAATGGTCAGATTCATGAGAGCTGCCAGGTTCCAGTGGGCATTTCCAGACACAAAAGAAACATCACAGGGTTTCAGGAATCTCTGGTGGTTTCTCATAAACTCTTCACCATATTTTTTTGGTGGGAACTTTTATTTTGTTTTGTTTTCCAATTTTGTTTTGTTTTGTTTTGTTCCTTTCCATAACTAGCTAAGACAAGACCCACCACATTGGATGCAACCTAGCTTTGTCTGTACTTTGGTAAGCCATAATCTGAACTTGACATTCTATCCTAGAGCAACCTGCTTTTGCCACATGTATCTACAAGTTTCCATAGACTCTTTGCTAAAACAAAAACAAAAACTGCAGGCATGATGGTAATAACACAAAAATTTATGAAACATTAAGATAAATGGAAAACAAATCAATTTTATTATTTTTAAAATGAATATGAAAGTAATACAGATTCCCATTTTTTGTCGTATATTTTATTAAATATTCTGAAAACCTCTGCCAATTTAAAACAAATAAAATAAAATAAAGCTGTAAAATACCTAAGATCTCAAGAAATTATGAAACAGCCAGAAGGAAACTAAACAAAGTGCACATGTACACACACACAAATAGCTGAATTTGTGTATATGTATTTGTGTATGTGAATCACATAACAGCTGAACAGCTGAAATCCAGAGGAATAAATTGATACTGGAGCTGCAAAACTCCTGGGAGCATTTTGTAACCTCTAAAGCAAGAGATTTGCATTTTATGAACTATGCAGAAATAGGACACATGTCTTGGTTTCAGGTAAAGTGACAGTTGGAGGTAAGTTATCTGTACAAAGCAGAATTATGATACATTTCAACCTCAGTGAAAGGGTCAAATAGCAAAAATCTAAATCACCAATAAAGTAAGAAGTCAAGAAAAATTTTCTATCTTTCCCTGAGGTCTAAGTGAAAACAGAAATTCTGTCTTTCCTTGAGATCTAAATGAAAAAAACAAAACAAAAACACAGATTTGAGATTCGACATTATACTATCTACATTCTACAGTTGTGGCAGTCCGGAAAACTGGACAGAATATAACAAATTCTCTCTAGAGAAATCACCTAAGCCCAGTGGGTTTTATCCCATGAATGTAAGGATGATTCTATTTTTGAAAACCAATCAAGATAATTCCCTATCTTTAGAAAACATATGATCATGTCAACTGGTGCAGAAAATTCATTTGACAAATTCTAACATCCCTTCATAATTACACTCTTTGAGAGCCTGGAATGGAAAGATACTTTGTTTTTTATTATTATTATACTTTAAGCTCCGGGGTACATGTGCAGAACATGCAGGCTTTTATATAGGTATACATGTGCCATGGTGGTTTGCTGCACATCAACCCACCATCTGCATTAGGTATTTCTCCTAATGCTATCCCTCCCCTTCCTCCCCACCCCCAATAGGCCCCAGTGTGTGATGTTCCCCTCCCTGTGTCCCTGTGTTCTCATTGTTCAACTCCCACTTATGAGTGAGAACATGTGGTGTTTGGTTTTCTGTTCTTGTGTTAGTTAGTTTGCTGAGAATGATGGTTTCCATCTTCATCCATGTCCCTACAAAGGACATAAACTCATCCTTTTTATGGCTGCATAGTATACCATCGTGTATATGTGCCATACTTTCTTTATCCAGTCTATCATTGATGGGCATTTGGGTTGATTCCAAGTCTTTGCTATTGTGAGCAGTGCTGCAGTAAACATACGTGTGCATGTGTCTTTATAGTAGAATGATTTATAATCCTTTGGGTATATACCCAGTAATGGAATTGCTGGGTCAAATGGTGTTTCTGCTTCTAGATTCTTGAGGAATCGCCACAATGTCTTCCACAGTGGTTGCACTAATTTACACTCCCACCAACAGTGTAAAAGTTTCCTATTTCTCCATATCCTCTCCAGCATCTGTTGTTTACTGACTTTTGAAATGATTGCCATTTTAACTAGTGTGATATGGTATCTCATTGTGTTTTTGATTTACATTTCTCTAATGATCAGTGGTAATGAGCTTTTTGTTCATATGTTTGTTAAGATACTTTCTAAGCTTCATAAAGAGCATGTACAAAAACACCCTAAAGCTAACAAAATACCTGATGATGAAACACTAAATGCTTTTCTCTTAAGATCACTTACTGCTTTTTTGGTTACAGAAAGACAAGGGTGTCCATTATCTCCACTCCTGTTCCAGCCAGTATAATAAGAAAAGAGAAAGAAAGAAATAGTATATGTATTGGAAAAAACAAATCCAAGTCTACCTATTCACAAACGACAAGGTTGTATATTTCTAGAATTCCAAGGAGACTGCAGAACAAAACTCCCACTAGTAAGTGAGTTGTTTTTTTTTTTTTTTTTTTTTTTTTAAGATGGAGTTTCGCTTCTTGTTACCCAGGCTGGAGTTCAATGGCGTGATCTCGGCTCACCGCAACCTCCGCCTCCTGGGTTCAGGCAATTCTCCTGCCTCGGCCTCCCGAGAAGCTGGGATTACAGGCACGCGCCACCATGCCCAGCTAATTTTTTGTATTTGTAGTAGAGCCGGAGTTTCACCATATTGACCAGGATGGTCTCAATCTCTTAACCTCGTGATCCACCTGTCTCGGCCTCCCAAAGTGCTGGGATTACAGGCGTGAGGCACCGTGCCCCGCCATAAGTGAGTTTTTAATGTCACAAGATAAAGGATAAACATATGCAATCAATTATAATTCTTCTTTTTTAAGTTTTTATGTTAACTTTAGGGGTACACATGCAGGTTTGTTAAACTGGCATATTGTATGCTGAGGTCTGGAGCATAACTGATCCCATCACTGAGGCACCAAGAATACTACCCAATAGTAATTTCTTAGCTCTTAATCCTGGTCTCTCCCTTCCTTCTGTTCCCAGAGTCAATTGTTCCCATCGTGTGTCCATGTGTACCCAATGTTTAGCTCACACTTATACATGAGAACTTGCAGAATTTGGTTTTCTGTTCCTGAATTAATTCACTTAGGATAATAGCTTGACTTCCAGCGGCATCCCTGTTGCTACAAAGGACCAAATTATTTCTTTTGTATGGAGGTGTAGTATTCCATGGTGTGTATGTATTTGTGTTTATGTACCACACAAATAGCTGATATCCAGAGGAATAAATTGATTCTGTACCACATATTCTTTATCCAGTTCCCATGGATTGTTACCCAGGTTGATACATGACTTTGCTATTGTGAATAGTCTGCAATGAACATGAGCGTCCCTGTGTCTTCTTGGTAGAATGATTTGTTTTCTTTGGGGTATATACCTGACAATGGGTGGGTACCATGAAAAATGTGAATGTTATAATTTTTCTTTCTAGCAATACACATCAGAAAACAAATTTTTAGGTTGGGTGTAGTGGCTCATGCCTGTAATCCCAGCAGTTCAGGATGCCAAGGCAGGCGAGTTTGAGACCAGCCTGGCCAACAGGATGAAACCCTGTCTCTACTAAAAATACAAAAATTAGCTGGGCATGGTGGCACATGCCTGTAATCCAAGCTACTCTGGTGGCTGAGGCAAGAGGATCACTTAAACCTGAAAGGTGAAGGTTGCAGCAAACCAAGATCATGCCACGGTACTCCAGCTTGGGTTACAGTGAGACTGTGCCTCAAAAAAAAGTTAAATTAAAAATAATAAAATACAATTTACAATAGCTCCCCTCAAAAGGATAACTTTAGGTAAGTATGTAGTCAACATCCAGAGGATCTGTATGCTGAAAATTATAAAATGCTGAGGACAGAAATAAAATACCTAAATAAAAGAGGAGATATAACTTTCATGGATTAGGAGACATAGCACAGCAAAGATGTCAGTGTTTTTGGATATAATTAGGAGCAGATTAGATGCTGCAGAAGAAGATACTGACTTGAGGATATAATAATACAATAACTTCAGAATAAAGAAAAAAACAAAGACTGCAAAAGAATGATTAGAATCTGAGTCATCTGTGGAGAAACATAAAGTGATATATATGTAACTGAAATTCCAGAACAGAAGAAAAATTGTGGGAAAGGAAAAAATGTTTGAAGAAGTTAGATGTGGAAAAAAGATAAGAGCAAAATATACCCAAGAATCCAAACTCACAAAATCCATGTTAGAATAGATCATAATGAAATGGACAACTACTAGTAATAAAGAAAATTACTTATAGCAACTAGATGAGAAAAGGCATATTACTTGCAAAGGACCAAAAATGAGAATGACTGTAGACTTCTCTTCAGAAACTATGCAAATCAAGAAACAAAGGAATAACATCTTGAAAGTACTAAAAGGTGGAGAAATACTTATAACTTTCACCAGATAAAATGTATTTCAAAAACAAGAGTAAATTAAACTTTTTTTCAGCAAAACACTATGTGAGAATTTACTGCAATATGCCTCACTACAACAAATGTCAAAAGAAGTTCTTCATAATAACAGAAGGAAACTTGGTTGTACATACAGGAATGAAGGAAAACTTTTTGCATTTTAAAATTTCTAGAAAAATCTAACTGACTAAAGCAATAACATGAACAGGATTGTGGTCTTTGTAATATATGTAGAAGTAAAATATATGTGAAATGCTATAATATTATTTGAAGGTAGGTTTTGCTAGGCTAAAGATACATATTATAAGCCCCTTAGAAAACCTTAATAGAATAATAAAAGGAGACTGGGCCAAATAGCCAAAAGTTGAGATAAAATGGGATGCTGAAAAATATTTAATCCAAAAAAAAAGGAAAAAAGGGAAGGATTAGAGAACATATGGAACAAATAGAAAACAAGTGTCAAAAATCATAGATTTAAACTTGACCATGTTAATGATGATATGAAATGTAGTCTTAACACACCAATGAAAAGACAGAGATGATCAGACTTGATAAGAACACAAACCAAATATTTGTAGTCTATGATAAATTAATTTCATATATAAAGAAACAAACATATTAAAAGTAAAATTATTTAACAATATATACTGTAAAAATATCAAGCATAGGAGAAGATAGATTGGCTATATTAACATCACAAAGCTGACTTCAAAACAAAATATGTTACTAAGGATAAAGAGGGGACATAAATGTTCATAGCAGAATTATTTAAATATTGAAAATAGCAGATAGCATAAATGTTAATCAACTGTGAAATGGATTAAAAAACTTGGTATATCTATATGATGTATCAATACAATAAAAAGTAACAAACTACTGATGCTGGCAAAAACAGGTATGCATCTTATAAATATACTTATATTCAAATGTCAGAAAAGAAGAAAAGTAGACACTGTATAATTCCATCCATATAAAACTCTAAAACATGAAATATACTATATTGTGACAGAAAGCAAATTAATGGTTTCCTGGGTCTAGAAATTAGATTGGGGTGGAAACTGACTGAAAAAGGCACAAAGTAACTTTTACAAGGTGATGGAAATGTTCTACATCTTGATTTTGGCGGTAGTTGCATGATTATATGCCTTCCACATGTACATTTAAAAGGGATTTATTTTATTGCATCTAAACCGTAGTTACATAAGTTCATTAAAAATGAATGAATTAATGATTATAGGAGTAAATACAAAATCTGAAGCAGTAAAATTTTTGATGGTATATAACTGAAAACAATTTTTTTTCCTGATGGAGTTTTGCTCTTTTTGCCCAGGCTGGAGTGCAGTCGTGCAATCTTGGCTCACTGCAACTTCCAGCTCCCAAGTTCAAGCGATTCTCCTACCACAGCCTCCCAAGTGACTGAGATTCCAGGAATATCCCACCACACCCAGCTAATTTTTTGTATTTTTAGTAGAGATGAGGTTTCACTATATTGGTCAGCTGATCTCGAACTGTAGACCTCAGGTCATCCGCCCGCCTCGTCCTCCGAAAGTGCTGGAATTAACAGGCGCAAGCCACTGCGCCCAGCCAATTGAAAGCAATTTCTAAGGATAAAAAAGACTATAACAAACTCTTTATTTAATAATATATTCAAAACTTAAACAAAAATTTGAGTGTTTTGGGAGCATAGAGTTCATAATTCTATTCAGAATAGCAAAGGTTGACAACTGAAAGTTAAACAATCGTGGTTAGATTGTATGGGTGAAATGAGCCAGACAGAAAAGCTTTGATTGGAAAAATATGTGTTCAGGCTTCCGACATACTGCAGGAATTCTATTTCTTGACCTGGGTGGTGATTATTGGATATTCTCTTTTTAGTAATTGGAGCTGTTAGCTTGTTTCATTCTTCTATGTATGAATTATTTTTACAGTACAAATGAGAAAAACCAACTCTGGCTACCTCTACACCATGCTGCTATCACAAACTGTCACACAATTCATGAACTTTGGTTTCCTCAGAATTACCTTATATTTTTTAATAACTATAAAGTGCACTTTTCCCTTAAACTTTTTTATTTTATTTTTGTGATGGAGTCTCACTCTTGTTGCCCAGACTGGAGTGCAGTGGTGTGATCTCGGCCCACTGCAACCTCTGCCTTCTGGATTCGACTGTTTCTTCTGCCTCAGCCTTTCGAGTAGCTGGGATTACAGGCGCCTGCCACCACGCCCGACTAGATTTTGCATTTTTAGTAGAGATGGGGTTTCTCCATTTTGGCCAGGCTGGTCTCAAACTCCTGACCTCAGGTGATCCGCCCACCTCGACCTCCCAAAATACTAGACTTACAGGCGTGTGCCACCACGCCTGGCCCCTTTACATTTTTATAGATTGTCTAGAGGTTATCTGGGAAAAGATTACCAGTATCCTGTACTAATTTGCCATCTTGGCAAGAAGCAGAATCCCTACCACTTTTTTTTGAATTGTCACTTGAATTAACATTCTTGATTACTTGTCAGTTCTGAATGAATTTTATCAGGAATTCTCTGATATATACATATGGATATGTCTATTAGCTATATATTTATATACATTATGTATTTTAAATACATAATTTAAAATATATATTATATAATTATATGTAATTTAAAATATGTATATTATAATGTGTACATACTATAATGTAGTATAAGTATACTATATATTTATATATGTAAGTCGTGTCATAGTATAAATTTTAATGTTTTATTCTATTTCCTATTGAATATGTCATAAACATTTTTTCAACTATTTAAATATCTATAATTTTAATGACCAAATAATATTTAAGCTGATGAACATACATGCTATATTTTACCTTTTTTCCATTTTTTAGTAGATAATTTGATTGTTTCTAAATTTACATTGCTCATAATTTCACATTAACATATTTTCACATCAAATTCTGATTATATTCTTAGAGTAAAATCTTAAATGTGGAATTAAGTATTGGATTAAAATTCAATTAGGAGCTGCTAGATTGAAGACATAAATATTTTTGAAGTTTTTGATACTTAGTGCTATGTTTCTTTTCAGACAACTTTTAGTAATTTAAACCCTTAGCAACAGTATGTGAAAATAACTACTTCATTATACATAACAGGTGCAATAATTTTTAAAACTTGGCCAATTTGGTGTTTTAAAATTGTATTTCTATTGATTTACATATTTTACTGCTGTCAAAGTTAACATTGTTTATATTTTGCATATTTGCTTTATTTCTTATGTAAGTTGTCTGTTTATCATTATTTGTACCATTTTCATATAAAGATTCTCACTTTTTATTGGTTGGTAATAATCCCTTTTACTTATTTGTAAAAAAATATTTTGTAGTAACTATTTTAAGTATACACTTGTATTACTTATTGTAAAACTTTTTTTAGTATCTGTTTGACCTTTTAATATTTGCTTTTAGAAAATGGCTGGTAAACTGAAGATTTTTAAACCCACGTGGCATTGATCCTGTCTTATATTGTTCATTTAGGAAAAAAATATTTTTGTTTTGAGATTTTTTAGTGTATTCAACTAAGATTTATTCTATATTTGGGGGAGAGCTTAAAATTATATATATACATACCTACATGCACACATGCATATACATATATGCACATATGCATACACACACGTAGACATAAGATTGAGAATAGGGATCTAACATTTTTTAGTTGTTTATATGTCATATATTAAATATAATTGTTTTCATTTGTTTAAAATGACATGTAAAATTGCATTTTAATTTTTATAAAAAATAGGATATCTTTGAGGATTTTCTATTCTTTATATATTTTTATATCCATAAACATAAAAAGTCCTTAAGTCATCTTTAATACTGAATATATTTAGGAAGATATGTATATATATATATATAGATATGTATCTATATATATATGTATATATATATGATATAATTTAAAAGATTTAGAAAATAAAATAAAAAAAATTATCATACCTGGAATTTTAAGCAAGATTTGGGTAATTATATAAGATTATACACAACTTAGATGTAAAGATTAGGGTGGGATGAAAAAATGTATAGGGTTATATACTTATAGTAAACATAAAAGATAATATTAATTGAATTCACTATATTCAAAATATTATAAAATGCATGTATAATCTCATTGAATTCCCCCTACCACCAAAAAAACAACATAAATGAAAACAGGGTCTCCTTTTTACAAATGAATAACCAAGACTTAAAAGAACTGTATAATTTCCCTAGTCAGAAAAAGTTAGGACTAGGCCTTAAACTCAAATCTATCTGACTCCAAAGCCATCATCTTAACTACTGTGCTATATACTACTTTCGTCAGATTACAGAAAACATAAAAGTTTATCTAGTGAGACAAATACTTTCCTGTCCCTAAATTCTAGAGGAAATTTATGGTATGGCTGTTGAGTAACAATAATGGATAATGTCTTCAATTCACATTTTACAGAAAATAGAGTAACATTTTAAAAATGGTCATTTCTTATATCGGCCTTTGATAGCAATCCAGTTCATAACACTGAATCATAACTTAGTGCAGGCATTTCTATAGACAATTGGGCTGAGATAGCTCAGATATGTTGCTATGTCTGATAAACTTGGATAAGGAATGCATTTGTCACATACCCATCCTGGGTGGGGTGGGGCATAGAGATTCAGAAGTCAGGGCTTAATTTGAAGAGATACCAGGCAAATGTCAGGTTCTATAACAGAGGAAAATAAGTCATGCAGAAAAGTCAATGTCAGCTAGCAGTCACCAGTTCTTAAAATAACTAAGATAGTTTCTTAAAGGAAGGGCAGAGTTGAGAAGTGAAGATGGGTTGATAACTTCTTCTCTGACTTAAGAGTCATAAACTCAATGGAAAGTCAAAAATGGCAAGGGCATGAAGAGCTTCAGAAGCCCACGTGACTTGCCACTGTATTCCAGGATTTCGTTAAGTGGTGAGCATAGAGCATGTGTTAGATAAATACTTTCGTGTTAAATACATGAACAATTGAATGAAAGAATAAATGTATTGTTTTCCAAAAACATACTTTTATTGGTGCATTTTAAAAAAGAGCTGTATGTGTTTCTTCATGGTTACTTTTAGGACCACATAAAACATTTTTAAATATTTAATCTTGTACCTTTCCTTGCCTTATGAGAAAAAATTTGATTTTGGCTTAATTTTTTTAAATTACTTTTGTTGACAAAAGTTTTTCCATTAATTAATAATGATAACAATTACATTCAGGCACTATATTAATATATATATTTATTTTATTTTTATATATGATATACACATACAAAAATATAGAATAATTTTATATATTAATTTCTATATTATACTACATATGTATAAACTATATATGCATATATATATAGAATACATTAGTACATATATAATATATGCACTGGTACACATATATACTATATATATGAACTAAATTATTCTTCGTACATCATTTCAACAAATATTCATCAAAATTATTATACATTAGATATTATTATTTTTTCTTTCTGCAGAAAATAAAACTAAAGGCTCAGAGGTGAATTATCTCTATGTCTAAGGTTGCACAGCTGGTAAGCAGAATAGCTAGGATTTTTGTCCTATCTTTATCTTCTCAAACCCATACGGTTTATAAATCTGCAAACCAAATATAGAGCTTCATTTTCTTCATTTTACCTCTTAGAGAAAGGCTCATTATAAAAGTTCCAAATAATCCTAAAGTTTAAAGAAAAAATTGCTTCCATTTAGGATATATTTATGTATGAGAGAAAAAGAGATACTAAGGCCAGGAGAGAGAGAAAGAGACTTACTTTCATTCTTACTCTTCTTTCCTTGGGTAGCAATTGCATAGCGTAACTCAGAGATCTCTTTTTTTAGGAGAAAATTACACAGCCCAGAAGAAAGACATTGCTGTAAATATATTTGATCTCTGATCACAAATGAACAGCTAACTCTAGATTTCTATATTTCTCTTTCATGCTCACTATTTTATTTTCAGATACCCAGTGTGTATTTTTTACTTTTCTAATTATATCAGTCTCTGCCCAGGTACCAACCCATTACTGCACCAAGATAAACTCATATTTTATAGAGAGTATAAAAGTAGTTAGATGGGAACCCTCTCCCACTCCCACCACTAAATCTATCCACTAACCTGTTCCTGCTGACATACTAGTGTTGTTGGGATTCCACAGAGAAGAACAGGACATTATGAGTTTTGATTTTAAAACTGATGAAAACATTTTCATGGGCCCTAAAAGCATATGGAGGCCTAATGGATAAGCAGACTCTGAGGAGGAGCCTTTCTCACTGTCAAATATCCTTCTTTGTACACTGGATTGCATTTCCGCTCACCTGCTCAAGGAATTTTACTTTGGTTCTCTTTCCTCATTACATTGACTCCTTTTTTTGTGCTATATTTTTACCCCAGCCTTAGTGTCTTTTCATTTTTAAACAAAAAAGAAATGAACAACACCTTTATTCATAATCTTCTGCCTCCTGCCCACAACTGTCTCCACTCCCATCTAGAGAGAAGCTCTTCTCATTATGTTTCTGAGATTGGTAATTTTTATTAATAATGATTTTTCTCTATTAATTTTAATAATATATTATTCTTTTGATTTTTATACAAGAGAGTCGCACTGCCTGTGGCCTTCAGCATAAAGTTGACTACGAATGACAATAGCAGGCATCCTGTGTTTTTCACAATCTTAGGGAGAATACTTTCAATTTTCACTATTACAAATAGTGTTAGCTGTAGGAATATTGGTAGATACCCTTTAACCAAGTCTGGGAAGCTTCCTTCTATTCCTAGTTTGCTGAGAGCATTTATCAGAAATTTATGTTGAATTTTGTCAAATATTCTTCCATATTTATTGAAATGATCATATGACCTTTTTTCTTCAGCTCATTGATAGGTGAATTGCATTGATTGTTTTTTTCCCTTCGATTTTTTATTATGGTACCATATGCACAGCATGAAAGTGACTAACCATTTTAAGTGTACTATTCAGTGGAATTAAGTACATTCATGTTGTTGTATAGTGATTACCACCATCCACCTCTGGAACTCTTTCCATCTTGCAAAATTGAAATTCTGATCTATTAAACAATAACTCCCTACCTTCTCTTCCAATCTGGCCTTGCCTCAGACCCTGGCAACCACCATTCTACTTTCTGTTTCTATCATTTTGACTGCTCTACCCTATATAAGAGGAGTCATATAGTATTTTTTCTTTTGTGACTGTCTTATTTCACTTAACCTAATGTCCTCATGTTGTAGCATGTTGTCAGAATGTCTTTACTTTTAAGGCTGAATAATATTCCATTATGTGTATAGACCATATTCTGCTTATTCATTCTTCCATCAGTGGACACTCAGGTTACATCCACATTTTAGCTTTTGTGAATAATGCTTCTATGGTCATGGGCATACAAATATCTCAAGACCTTGCTGTTAATTCTTTCAAGTTCCACTCACAGGTGGAATTGTTGGATCATATGGTAATTGTATTTAATGTTTAAATTTTCTTTAAAAAATTTTTGTGGGTACATACTAGATGTATTTATGCAGCACATTAGATACTTTAATACAGGCATGTAATAAGCAGTAATCACATTATGGAAAATGGGTTACTTATCCCCTCAAGTATATATCCTTTGTGCTATGAACCATCCAATTATGGACTTTTAGATATTTCAAAACTTACAGTTAAATTATTATTGACTATAGTCACCCTGTTGTGCTTTCAAATACTAGGTCTCATGCATTTTATGTTAAAAATGTTCAGGAATGGCTATACTAGTTTTCACAGTGGCTGTGCCATTTTACGTTTCCACCAATGGTGCACAGGAGACTCAATTTCTCTGCATCATAGCCAATACTTGTTGTTTTCTTTTTTTTATTGTTCTTGTCATTTGTTTTTCTAATAGTAGCCATCCTAATGGGTGTGAGGGGCTATTATCATAGTTTTGATCTGTATTTCTCTAATGATTAGTGATGTTGAACTTTTTTACATACTTATTAGTCATTTGTATATCTTCTTTGGAGAAATGTCCATTCAAGTCCTTTGCCTGTTTTTAATCAAGTTGTTCGATTTGAGCTGTTGAATTTTAGTTGTTGAATAAAATTACCTATATATCCTAGATAATAATAGCTTGCCAAATATATGATTTCCAAATATTTTCTCCAGTTGTATGGTTTGATTTTTTAGTCCATTCATAGTGTCTTTTGATGCACACAATTTTTGAATTTTCCGGAACACTAATTTGTCTTTTTAGTTGTTGTTGCCTGTGATGTCATATAAAAGCAATCATTGCCATATTAAATGCTGTGAAGCTTTTTCTCTATATTTTCTTCCAATAATTTTATAGTTTTAGATCATGCACTTACGTAATGGATTTATTTTTACTTAATTTTTTATATGGTGTTAGATAAAGGTCTAATTTCATTTGTTGATGTGGATATCCAGTTTACCCAGCATCAATTGTTGAAAAGACTATCTTTTCCCCATTGAATGGTTTTGGTATTTCTGTCAAAAATAA
The DNA here is from genome assembly GCF_049354715.1 of Callithrix jacchus. Taxonomy (NCBI): domain Eukaryota; kingdom Metazoa; phylum Chordata; class Mammalia; order Primates; family Cebidae; genus Callithrix; species Callithrix jacchus. Next base: position 13,731,937 of record NC_133518.1, on the reverse strand, counting down.
TCTGATCCTATGTGTGAAGGTTTATGTCTGGGCTGTCTGTGCTACACCACTGTTCTATATGTTTGTCATTGTGCCAGAATCATGGTTTTGATTACTGTAACTTTGTAGCAAGTTTTAAAATCCGGAAGTGTGATGCCTCCAGTTTTGTTCTTTCTTCTCAGGACTGTTTTGATTATTGAGTCCCTTGAGATTTCATGTGAATTTTAGGATGGAATTATCTATTTGTGAAAAAAATATATGTCATTGGGATTTTGACAGGGATTGTATTAACTGCATATTGCTTTGGGTAGAATTTGCATTTTAACAATTCAGATTTTCCAATACTTTAACACAGGGTGTTTTTCCACTTATTTATGTTTTCTTTAATTTCTTTCAGCAACTTTTTTTTTTGTTTCCAGTATACAAGTCCTTTATCTCCTTAATTAATTATTTTATTCTCTTTGATGCAATTATATATGTAGTTGTTCTCTTAATTTTCTTTCTGAATTTTTCAGTAATAGTTTATAGAAATGCAACCAATTTTTGTGTGTTGACTTTGTATTCTGCTACCTTGTCAACTTTGTTGATTAGTTCTAACGGATGTTTGTGTGTGAAATATTTAGGGTTTTCTACATGTAAGATCATATCATCTGCAAATAGAGATAATTTTACTTTCTCCTCTCCAATTAGAATTCCTTTTATTTCTTTTTCTTGCCTAATTACTCTGACTAGGTCTTTAGTACTATGTTGAATAAAAGTGGTAAAAACAGGTATCCTTTACTTGTTTCTGCTCTTAGAGGAGCAGCTTTCACTCTTTCAGCAGAGAGCATGGTGTTCACTGTGGTTTTTCATATATGAATGTTATGCATTGATTGATTAAAAAAATTTTTTTTCAGAGACAAGGTCTTGCTATGTTGCCCAGGCTGGACTCCTGGGCTCAATTAATCTTCCCACTTCAGCCTCCCAAGCAGCTGAGAATATAGGTACTGCTGTGCCTGACTACATTTACTGATTCTGTAGTTGAACCATCTTTGCATCTAAGGTATAAACTTCAATTGATCATAATGTGATATCTTTTATGTATATTTATAATTATATATAGTTGGATTGCATCTGGTGGCATATTGTTGAGATTTACTGTGTCTTTTTTTATATCAAGGTAATTCTGCTGTTATGAAATAAATTGGAAAATATTCTTTCTTATTTTATGTTCTGAAAAAGCTTGATATTATTGATGTTATTTCTTCTTTTCTTGGTAGAAACGACCAGCAAAACCATCCAGGACTGGAGTTTTGTTTGTTGGAAAATTCTTCAATAGCAATTCGATTTCTTTAATAGCTATAGAGCTATTTCAGTTATCTCTTTGTTTTGGCTGAATTTTCACCATTTGAGCTTTGAAGGGAGTCTGTTCATTTGTTAATCCAACTTGTTCAATTTATGGACATATAATTGCTTTTGGTATTCCTTTACTATCTTTCTTATGCTGGTAATATTTGTCCTGATGTTACTTCTTTAATTTCTGATATTTCTAATTTGAGTCTTTTTTTCTTGGTAAGTGAACTTGAAGTTGGTCGGTCAGGCTAAAGATTGTTAATTTAGCTAATTTTTGCAAAAGAATCAACTTTTGGTGTTACCAATATTTCTCTATTGTTTCTGTTCTCAATTTCATGGATTTCTACTATTATCTTTATTATAGTCTTTCTTGTACTTCATTTGGATTTAATTTGCTCCTTTTTCTAATTTCATTTGATAGAAATTTTGATATTTTGTAACTTTAAATTTTCTGATTTATATCTGAACTTGATTCGTAATAATTGTATATCTTTACAGTGTGCTTTTATTTTTCCTTTTGTGTGTATGTGTTATTATGTAATTTTTGCTTGAAAGCCTATTCTCTTCAGTAGAACTGAAGAAACTGAGATAAATATCAAATATTATAGTTTATAAGTATATATATACATATAGTATATGAATACATAGTATTATATATTATTATTCATATTATTATAAAATAATGAATCATTTATTTTATGCCTAGAAATAGACATGCTTTTATTTACATTTATTTATTTACTTATTTATTTATTGCTATGCTTCTAGTGTGAGAGGTTGAATCAATATAGTCAAAGTTAAACTAAGTTTGGGTTTTCCTGTTGCTGTGGTTATTGTCAGTGCACCACAGTCTCAGTTCTAGAATTACCTTGTGCTTGTGATGAAGGCTTTGCCAGAGGACTTTCCTCCATCTACAATTCTATCTTCAACTTAAAGTTTTTCTTTCTACCTGCACTCAGAGTGTCTTTATCTATTCACTTGCCTCTCTGTCTTCCAGCAGTAGATGCTTTTATTTACTCTACACTTGTTAGCTTAGTGATGGAGGGTATGGGTGTCTTCTGTTGTTCTAGTTCAGCCTTAATATTGGGCAGATGATCTGCTCACAGATTAATGGTCTTCTCAGTGATCCTGCCCCTTTCGCAGTGTCAGAGGCTCTCTAAATATCTGGGCCAGGGTGTTTTCTTGCTTCTTTCTTTGGGATAGAAAAATATTTTCTATTCCTTTCATCCAGTTGTAAAGAATCTTCCCCTATTGCTTGGCAGTAACAAAGTATCTGTTACCCTCTCAGGGTCTTAAAGCTTTAGCTCCATAGGAACGACGGGAGAAAAGAGTCTGGGTGGGTCTTTGTGTTAATTAGTTTAAGCTGCTATAACAGAATACTACAGATTGGGTGGCTTAAGCAACAAGCGTTTATTTCTCACAGTTCTCTAGGCTGGGAAGTCCAAGATCAAAGTGCCAGCAGATCTGGTTGTTTGGTAAGGGCATTCTTTTGCAGGTGTCTATCTTGTTTTCTCTCACAGTGAAGAGAGAGGAAGCAAGCCCTTTAAAATCTCTTTCTTTAAGGGCACTAATCTTACAATCAAGTCTCTATCCAACAACCTAATTGCCTCCCAAAGGCTCCACCTCCTAATAACATCATATGAGAAGGTGGAGGTACAAACATGCAGCCTGTAACAGCCTTTTTGTCATTTCTGTAGTGGCTGATTTTCCCCTTCCCAAAGCTGGCACCATGATGGATGGATGCTTTCTCAGGTTTCTCACCATGTTTTCAGTCTTTCTCATAAATACCCAGGAAGAGTCTGAGGAAAAACTTGCATGAAAATGTCTTTTGTGTATGTGGCTCCCAGGGGTTATAAACTCTTAAATTAGGTCACATTTAGATTTGGGCCATTTATTAAAAATTTTAGCTGAATGTTTTGTCCCTGGCTTATACAGAATCTGATACCTATCCCAGGTAAGCAGGTACTTGCATTCTTTATTTTCTCTTTCACTGAGGTATAACATTTTGAAGGTCATAGATTCAGTTGGGCATCCCAATTGTAAAATCCATGCCTCTTATATTCCAAAGGCCTGTCTCTTTTTCCTCATGCAGCCGAATCAAGCTTCTGAATTATCAGAATCAGCCACAAATTCAGTGACGATTCACAGCATTGGATTCCTGAAACTTCTTTGTTTTTAGCCACTGGATATTTACTTTTTTATTTTTATTTCTCCAGCTGAAACAATTATTTAAAGAATATTCACTCTGTTGAACCCAAGACCTTTAGATATTTTATGTTAAGCAACAATTATTTTGTTTATTTATTCATTCATTTATCTTTAATCTTCCATATTGCCCAAATGTTGGGGGCTTCAAGTATTGCCAATGGTGCTATTTGCAGTTCTCCTGAGGTAAAATATTAATTTTAACATTGATTTATTCTTAAATTTTAGACCTGTCTTTATAAATATTTTTTATCTATATAAGCCATATATGTATGATATTTGTATAAAATACATTAATCAATCTTATGTATATATAATCAAATAATCTTTTCTAAAAGAATTAACTCATTTTACATTTATTAATATTTCTGATGAATTTATTTGCAGCATTTAACTTGTAGTTTCTACTCATATTTCCCCTATTTTCTTTCTCTTTGATTTATTTAATTGCTATTATTTCCTCCCTCATCTTAATGGTTTGGAAGTGTTATATACATAAGACTATTTCATTACTGTTTGTCTTTGCATTTGTCTTAATATTCTCTGAAAATAAACAATATATCTACCCTACACTAAAACAGTATAGGAATGTTTGAATGTCTTATCTCTACACGCTAACGTTCCATTTATTGTGCATTGTTGTCTACTATTTAACTCCACTCACTTTACCTTTTCAACCTCTTTAAAATGTCATAACTATTTTATTATAATTACATTTCACATTTATGTAGCTTTACCCAAAAGCTTGTTCACTATAGCTTTTGACATTTTGTAACACAGAGAGAAGATTTATTAATAATAAGCTCTCATTTCTGCTTTTATATAAAACTGTTCGGGCCAGGTGCGGTGGCTCACGCCTGTAATCCCAGCACTTTGGGAGGCTGAAGCGGGTGGATCATGAGGTCAAGAGATGGAGACCATCCTGGTCAACAAGGTGAAACCCCATCTCTACTAAAAATACAAAAAATTAGCTGGGCACGGTGGGGCGTGCCTGTAATCCCAGCTACTCAGGAGGCTGAGACAGGAGAATTGCCTGAACCCAGGAGGCGGAGGTTGCGGTGAGCCGAGATCCTGCCATTGCACTCCAGCCTGGGTAACAAGAGTGAAACTCCGTCTCAAAAAAAAAAAAAAAAAACACTGTTCTTATTTTCCTCTTAATATTAAGTTATAGTTTTGCAGATAGATTTTCTCTCAACTTTTCAAGATATGATTCCACTCTCTTTTGGATTCCAGTATTGCTAAAGAAGGTCTACAGTAATTCTAATGCAGCTGATTTCTCTTTTCTCTCTTGGATACTGTAAACTCACACTCTCCTTATTTTCTTCCTATCTCTGCTTACACCCTGCTGTAGTCACTTGTATCTGATCTTTAAGTATTAGAGTTATTCAGGGATATAACCTGATTATAGTCTGTCCTTAAGACATATTACCATTCCCAAGTATTTAAATATTACTATAACTCACAAGCTGATATTTTATTCCACTCTTATTTTTCACATCTCCACTTGAATGTATGCAGGCACTTCAATCTCTACGTGTGAAATACAGAACTCTTGAGCTTCTTCACAACTATTACTCTAACAATTCTCCGTATTGCAGCAAATGATACATCTACCATTCAGTTGCCATGTCAGAAATTTTAGGGCCATTCCCAATTTGTCCTCATCTTCCTCTTCTTTCCTATCACTAAATTCAGTTAAACATATATTCGCATTTATTCAGACTCTTGTTTGAAATATCTGTCACCAGCACAGTGCAGGTCTCTATCTTCTCTTGCTTTGACCACTGAAATGTCTTCCATTGGTTTTCTTGATTTCATTACTGCTTCCTCCGCAATTGTCTTCTAATCAACAGTGACATTTATATTATAAAAGCATAAAATAGACCATATCACTTCTCTGCATGAAATAGCTCACTGAATTTCTTTATTTAAAACAAAATGCAAAATCGTTTATGTGAACTATATGTTCTAAGAAAATCAGCTTTCCAACCTCTTCCAGGTATAACTGTTTACTCTGCCAGGAAAACACTCCTGTTTCTACCTGGCCAACTCCTAATACATTTTTAGGATTCGACTTTAATGTCAATTTATTAAACAGACCTCTCCACTGGTTCAGAAAACTGCTACACTACTGGAAAAGGAAGAAGAGATTATTAACTTTGGAAATCCTGATTTTGACTATGTCAGTATTCATTGTGTCTTAGGATAACATCAAAGCTAGAGGTCACATAACAGTAATATTAAGTAATAATAATGGTAATACAAACTAACATTTACTGCCAGGCATCGTTCGGTTTATCAGAAAACATTGAGAGTTTCACTATAGTCCAAAAACTGTTTTAAGACCTAGCAATAAAGCAGTGAACTTAACAAAGTCTCTGTCCTCATGGAGTACACAGTCTAATGGATCTTCTGTGCTAGGATTCTCACAAATAGCTAGACAATTCGGATAATTTGAGAAAGAATTAAAAAAAAAGCTGTTTACAAAGGGTTTGGTAGAGTATAGGGAAAGCACAAGGAATAGTACAACAAATTGGCCTTTGTAAAATTGGAGCTGTTACTGCCTCTCAATGAAATGAAAAAACTACTAATACACAGAAAAGCAGTGATTCTCAAACTTTACCATGCCTACGAATCACCTGGAGCTCATGCTGAACTGTAGACTTTTGAATCAGTAAATCTGAGTTGAGTCCTGAGAGTCAGTTTGTCTACTCAGCTCCCAGATGATGCCAATGCTGAAGTTCCTTGGACCATGGTTCAAGTAGCGCACTCTTGAGAAGAGAAATGATCTTCACTTAAAGTAAACAACCAGCCTGAAGTGAATCAGTTACTGAAATGATCCAAGTAAGATAAATAACCTTACTGTAATCTCTCCTTGCCTCCTTTATACTGTTGGGGGTGCTCTATTAGTCAAACCTAACAAGATGCCAGAGGAGAAGAAAATTTCTTCATACAGTCAGTACAGATAAGGGTCCTGGGCAAAAATCAGGCTACAGAAGAGCGGCGATATCTTTGGAGAGCCAAACAGAAGATATCTAACAAAGAAGACAGACAACTAACAACATAGATGAGTCAGTACATTGTCTGCAAAACAATGATAAATGCTTAGAAGAAAAATAAAGCTAGATTAGGAAGCCAGAAAAGATTGGGCAATAGGAGTGACACTCTCTTGGTTTTGGAAAGGCTCTCAAATAAAGTGGTCCCTCCTAAGAGCTAAATGGGAAGAGAAAGTCATGGGTATATCTGAGCAGGAGCATTTCCAGAAGAGTGGACAAGTGAAAAGGTTGACAAGAAAGACTGTGACTGGAACAGAGTGTGTCGGAGCTAAAATGATAGAAACTGGGATTAGGTTAGAGGGACTAGACCATGAAGAGAAGAGACGAAATAGGGAGAATAGGCAGAGAGCTTCTATCATGTGATAGCTGAGGGAGTTGAGTCCTGTTCTAGGTGCTTTATATTTATTAAATCATTAATCTTCATCACTGCCCGGTTAAGTGATGTTATAATTGTCTCAATTTCACAGATAAGAAATCTCTAGAAAGTATAACGAAATCACCTTACATAATCTGTATTGAGAAAAACATTCATTTTCAATAGCAGAATTTTTAAATACTGTCTTCTAAGGCATTAAGCTCATGAATACCATTACAAGTGATTATGTTATAAGCCAATTTAACTGCAGAATATTGTGAATATGAGGTTTAAATTTCCACCTTAACCTTATATCTATCCTTTTAGTATTCATCTTTGATTACCCTTTTTTTTTTTTGGAGATGGATTCTTGATCTATCACCCAGGCTGGAATGGCAGTGGTGTGATCTCTGCTCACACTGCAACCTCCACCTCCCAGCTTCAAGTGATTCTGCCTCAGCCTTCTGAGTAGCTGGGACGACAGGCATCAGCCACCATGCACAGCTAATTTTATCTGGAAGTCTTTCAGCTTAAAGTTGGAGGACTTCACTAATGATGAAATAGTCTAATGGACATAAGCCTAGTAGTTCAGGTCTCTGTTATTGACCTTTACCTTCATAATCTATAACTTTTCTTTAACTTTTAGCACTATTGCCAAGCCATGCAATAAAACCTCCCATGAATGTAACTTTGGCATGTATTTATATTTCTGTGATAAATCTGTTTGAATTATTGATATATTTTTCTGTACTCACGTCTTTATTTGCAATTGTTGTGGCAAATGTCATAATGGTGGTATTGATTTTGTTTTATAAATAGATTGAGGATCTTCCAGAAATGGTGTCTCTCGCCTGTAATCCTGGCACTTTAGTAGGCTGTGGTGGGAAGATCACTTGAGGTCAGAAGTTTGAGACCAGCCTGGAAACATAGTGAGATCCTGTCTCTACAAAAAATAAAATAAATTAGCCAGTAGTCCTAGCTGCTAGAGAGGCTAAGGCAAGAGTATTGTTTGAGCCTATGAGTTTTAGGGTTGCAGTGAGCTATGATTATGCCACTGTACTTCAGCTTGGGTTACAGAGCAAGATTCTATCTCTCTCTCTGTTTTTTTTTTTTTTTTTGAGACAGAGTCTCGTTCTGTGGTGTGATCTCGGCTCACCACAACCTCCACTTCCCGGGTTCAAGCAATTCTCCTGCCACAATCTCCCGAGTAGCTGGGACTATAGCTACCATGCTCAGCTAATTTTTTATATTTTATTTTTTTATTTTTTTGAGACAGAGTTTCTCTCGTTACCCAGGCTGGAGTGCAATGGCGCGATCTCGGCTCACCGCAACCTCCGCCTCCTGGGTTCAAGCAGTTCCCCTGCCTCAGCCTCCGGAGTAGCTGGGATTACAGGCACGCGCCACCATGCCCAGCTAATTTTTGTATTTTTAGTAGAGACGGGGTTTCACCATGTCGACCAGGATGGTCTCGATCTCTTGATCTTGTGATCCACCCGCCTCGGCCTCCCAAAGTGCTGGGATTATAGGCATGAGCCACCGCGCCCGGCAATTTTTTATATTTTAGTAGAGACGGGGTTTCACTATGTTGGCCAGGATGGTCTCGATCTCTTGATCTCGTGATCTACCCACCTTGGCCTCTCAAAGGGCTGGGATCACAGACGTGAGCCACTACACCTGGCCAAGAGTCTATCTCTTAAAAAAAAAGTAAAAGCAGAAGACATAGATGAAAATCAAGGATTATGATGCTTTTATTTGGCTACATAAAATATATTCAGCATGATACTGAGTTACATATACTGTACTCTTTCATGTATGACTATATATTAAACTAAATAAATTATTCCAGTTATTCAAATACTATTAATCTAATTTAATAAAGTGCATTAGGCATCCACTGACACAGATTTTAAAAACTATAAGCAAAAGTTTTCAAAATTGTTTTCTTTTGTTATTAATTATATCACATAAATGATTGCCAGTTTTCAATTGTTTATGTTAAAGTATACATTTTCATTTATCATAATCACATTTCATGGATTCTTTTTTTAATGTCTCTTAAACTTACAGCAGTTTAAAAAATATAAGTAGTTAAGGGCTACAATGCTGGATTTCTTCCTTTGTCGCTCATCTCTTTGCATATTATAATGTATATTTAGAATTCCTTAAACCGATTTTTTATTTTTAGCAGATATGAAATTTGCCAATACACAGGATATGGGATAAACATTGCTATAATATTTAGAAATTAGAAATCCAGGAGGTGATAGGTATTCAGCAAACTATAGAGAAAACACCTATTGCTAAAAAGACTCTTTTGCATCTATTTTGATATATTGGTCGTAGTCATTTAGTATGCAGATTTACACTTCAAATCATTAAAATAAAAAAAAACCCTCAAGTCTTATTCAAATGTCCCTAAAATTCTCCTCATTGTATATCACTTTATTTACTGTATGTCAGTTCATCATCTCCTATTGCATTATAAACTTTTCTAAAAATAATCTTAAATTCACTATAAACCCTTTGACTTAACTGTTAATAAAATTTTTCAAAACTTATCTTCCTAAGCACTCATCTATAAAAACAAAACTATACTTCACACAATGAGAAGGATCTACAGTTTGAAGGATTTCTAAAAAAAAATTTATGCAACAAACTTTTTAAAAGTCACATATACATTCTCATTCAGTGTCATTAATTATAATTTTTAACATGATATAACAAGTCAAATCACTAAATAACCTCATATGTTGAATACACAATATATCTGAAAATTTTATTTTCATATTTATGGATATAAAGTCAAGATAATTTGTTCACCAAAAAAAAAAACCCAAAATATTTAAGATTATTATTTCATCCTTTCTTTGCTTTGTACTTCTAGATGTCTCAAGACAAAGACTATGCTAGGAACATTGATGGAACATTTATAATTCACGTGATAAGTGCTGGGCGACTTCCAATGACAAGTACATTGAGTAATTGAAAATAAAGAAAATGAGTTACACAATTAGAAAAGCTCTAGGTGAATTGACAGTGGAGTATTATTAGCAGAAGATATAAAAATATTTACCCATTAGCTGAAAGTAAAGTGACTTCTTAAAATTACTGAAAGGTTGCGTTGCATTCTGAACATTTTTAAATCACTATATTTCAGTCATAATTTTTCACATTCAAGAAATTTCAAGAAACAGTTCCCTGTGGCAAATACATGAAACTTAATGCATTTAGTCATTGTACTTAATGCATTTTAATGAATGTAAATTTGTCTATGTCATTTTATTTCTTTCTTAATGGTCATTCAGTTCCCAAACATATATTAATTAAATATCATTAATTTTAAATGTTGAAAAAGAAAATATTATATACTCTACCTAGTAACTGAAAAGAATTTTAATTTAAATTTTGTTGAGAAAGCATTTTTACTAGAATTTCTGAAATGAAATTTTATGCATTCATTTGGACTGATTTTTTTTCTAGACATATCTTTTTTATAATGCATTTTATGTTTTTTAGATTAGTCATTAATTTGATTATTTGCTTTAAGAGATTATGTTACCCTTTTATACTGATCTAACTGCTTAAGTATTTATAGGTGCATTTTGCTTCTTTTCCAATGTCTCAATGTAAGAGTCTTGTTTCAACACCAATCGGATTAGTTGGTACTTTTTCACTTTTATGGAATTGTTATCATGGAAATTTCTATGAAGTATACATTCCAATCCTTGGTTTTCCCTTTTCAGCATCTTACATGAAATTTTCCCCTCAGCCGTGAAGCCTCTTGGCTCTAGGTTAAGTTAATGATAATCGCCAATTTACTGAACCTTGAAGACCAATGCTACTTTTTGTTGACTACTCCATTGTTGGCTTATCAGCAAGCCTTAATCAACTACGGGAATTGAAATCTAGTGCTTGTTGTTGAGATAATATTCTTTTGGCATCTGACATTATATGGTTATAAAATTTTATTCATTCATTAACGCTGAGAAGCAATTTGATAAGCTGCTCATATTTTCTCTATTGAATAAAACTAAACTTTTCAACTTCTGTTTTAATCAAAATATTTTATTTGAATACATTTTTACGTGGAACCCCAATATTTGAAATACAAAAAATTTAGATTGTTAGGTTTAAACAGGGTTGGCTACTCTTTTTCGATTTCCTTAGCTAACTCTAAAGGGAGGCCACAGAAAGGAAGAGAGAAATAGAGAGAGAGGTGGAGATGGAATTGGAGAGGGTAAAGAGAATGAAGATGTGTGTGATTCTTCTTTGAATGACTCTATATCAGGCTTGTCTGTGTGTATATGGAATCGCTATTTATCAGTATATTTATTAACACAGAAATATGTCATTGAGAACAATATATTATGAGGCTAGCTATGCACACACACAAAAATTCAGACACGAATAATATTTTCGATATGCAATACTGAGCAAGTTATTTGCCCATCTCTTCCTTAGTGTCTCATCTATAAAGTAGGAAAAATAATAACAACCTCATAAAACTTACTGTCCATAAATATATTTAGAATCATCCTGGCAGCATCTACAAAAGTTTCTGAAAATATTGGTTGTTATTTTCTGTCTGTATGTGCTGTTCTTTAATTTCTGATTTTTCTATGTTAATATGTATTACTTCTGTGACATAAAAACTTATTTGAAAAGTGAAAAATAATAGAAAGCATGTAGAATATGTAAAAATACTTCCTAAAAATATAAATGTTCCTACATTATGAATAATCCTCAAATGCTGAAGTTATGAAGTAGTGTGGCTAAAATTATATATTTACAAAAGACTGAAAATGGAATTTGTGCTCAAGGCTCTGTATGAAACGTGCTGCTTTGCCTTTGAAATCTTCAATCTAAATGTTACAAGGTACTAGGAGTTCTAATGAGGTGCCTTTAGGATTGGGGCAAGAAATGAAGGAAGGATGAGTCAACGGGGCCCAAGACAAACCTTCTTGTCTTCATTTTGAGCAACTTCAATTATTTTTCTGTTTAATGTAGTAGACTTCTGATAAATGAAAAATATTTTGAAAACAACATGAGGGATCAAGCAGAACACGCGCCACTACTGCTTGAAGCCCATCAATCCCAGGAATAGGACTCATTTGAACAATGTGAAATGTATGTGCAATGAGCAGAAAAGGCTTTCCTAGGAATAAACACTATTTGTCAACTTTATGAGAGTGATTAATTAGTCCATTCTTTAATAAGACAGGATACCACGATGACCCAAAATCTATTAGTGTAGAAAACTTTTGAATTTTACAGTGACTCTCATCAATTTCTATAGAGAAAAGTTATTATAGAGTCTATAGAGAAAAGTTACTATAGATCGCCCCTCATGTTCTTAGAATTTTGAAGTCCAAGAAACCCTGAAGCATGTCAGTCTCCACTTTCACAAAGCAACTCAGTTTCAAAAGAACTTGTAGAATTTGCTGGCTCAACAGGAGAGGCTTTTCCAGACACGACTGAAATTCATTTGCCAGCTCAAGTTGGAGTCTCAGAGCTTCTTTGCAATGCTGAGATTATAAGCCAGATGCCTCCAATCAAGACGAATTCCAGGAAATGCTGGCCCAGTTATACTTTTAAAACATGCACAGAACTTCTTGGATTACACTCATCTATTCATGGTGAGTTAAAAATAGAAGGAAAAGAAACTTTCCTTAGAAATACTTCAGTGTTTCTCAAAAATCTGTGACCTGAAACATGTTTATTTATCCAGCATGTATGAAGAACTAAACTAATCTATAGTTATAGATTTTGCAGGGTGCCTGATTTCAATGGGAGTTGATAAGTGCCAGGTGCTTTATCATGAAGGGTAATGGGCATATTACAGAAATAGCGTATTTTCTCCCCTGTAACTAGTACCTTTCTGGTGATACAGCCTAGAAGCTTATCTCTTGAAAACACGACAATGGAATTTTCTAAATGGCCGATAAATAGCCCTTTTAGTCTTTCAAATTATCAATGCAAAAGCAAACCGTAGAGAGAAAGATCCAGACGGAAGTTTTAGGGCTTGTGTTTAGAGACATGCCAACCACAATATGGCTAAACAATGGCATCAAAGGAAGCAACTGTAGCATGAGTACAGAGTAATTGGACAGAGGAATAGTCAACAGCACAGAAATAGAAAAGGAAGAAAAGTGAAAAGAGAAATAAATCTAATAAGAAATTGTACGCATTACACATTTTTGTTTACCTAAAGGTTATGTAACTTGAAGAAGAGCACAATTTGCTGTAAAGGTAATGCTGCAATAGGAGATGTGCAATATCTTAGGAGGAGTTAGCAAGGTCAATGACAATATTAGGCTTAATGTGAGAATGATGGGCCAAGAAGTGAAGGAATAGACTGAGACAAAGACCTGGTCTTCGTACCCCAAACAAAACTCTTTTAATTTCTCTAGGATTGAAATAATGGTGGTTAGAATGGACTCAACATTGTATAGTTGTTCTATCTATGTTTAGAATGAAGTTGGGTACATTTGATTCGATTATAATTCATCCATATTTCAGTTACCGAGGAATTCGCAAACCTTTCATTTTTGTCTCAATCTTTGTTTAAGAACTAAAATGAGTGTTTGTTTTTAAAGATCTTGACAATAACATGTCTACTTATAATAAAAACAAATGAATACAGTTGGATTGAAGTTCTTTCCTATACTCTACAATAGTGACCATTCGTTTTTGCTGGAAATAACTTCCCCATTCGATTGATGTTAAGTAGGATATTTTATGTAGTTATTTTCTTTGTCAGTCCCTGGCATATATCGCATGCTCAATAATTGCCTTAATTCAAGGAATGACACATTCATTCTTAAACACCTTTTCCAAATTTTCAGAACTACATGTTAAAAACTATTACTAATGAAATCACCAAAAGACTACTAAATTTAAATAACATAATGCTTATATTTTCCTTCTTGATTACGTTATCTAATCCAAAAATTTAAGCTGGCTTATTTCAGTGTGAATTAAATAAAATTTAAAAAGATCTTATTTTTGTACTTTTATAATTTCTAAGCATTTCTAAAATTCATTTTGATTAAACTGTGTAGCCAAAAGCATATCTATACATGGTTTTATTTAACACAATATGATTTATTTTTTATATATATAGTCAAAATAGCACAGTTGATTGTAACCGTAGGCATAATTGCAATATTTAAGGGCTAAACTCAAATTCATAAATGGTTTAGAACAAAAAAGGAAAAGCCATCAGTTTTTTTAAAGTATTATAAATCGTGGATATTAATTTACCTATCCATTTAGTTGATGATGAAATAGTGAACCTCTTGTTATGTCAGATATCAAGATAACTTCTAGTAAATATAGCTTTTTCTGGTCCCAGAGCAGTGTAACAAATTGATATCATCATTTCAGAATCTCAATAAAATTGTTTTCCTTAAAGGTAAGTCTAAAGAAGGCATCTGCAAGTTAGGTAGTGCCTTAAATTCAGCCAAAACAAAGAGAGAATTCTGCATTTAACTCAACTATGCCATAGGAGATATTTTGCAGTCAAGCTCCTGTCACTTCTCAACCATCAACGCAGTGCTTTTACCTTTGCTCTCAAACATTATTGCATCCTGAAATACTTTGCATTTGGCTGCTCCTTCACCCCTGGGCAAAGAAGTTCCCCCACATTAAGTGTGGTTGTCAGTCAGCAGCCATATTGTCAAGCTGTCTCCCCAACCATTCCCTGTCATGCAATCATGACCCTAGTTATGACCCACCCTCCTGAAATATCATTACTATGTGGTAGAAATGGCTTAACTTTGAATGAAGTCTGGCTTAGTGCTAGTGCCCTTATCAATGTTTTTTCCCAGACGTTAGCATTCATAGCTATTTTAAGCAGGAGCACAAATATAAGTGGAAAAAGTTTAATGCAAAATTTAAACTATCTAGCAATACTGTAACCCCTTCTCCCTAGTGTAGGCTACATAAAGCTTTGAACAGATTCTGAGGTCCCTATATAATAACATATTAATATTTTATCAATCTAATATATTGGTATTTTATGATTATGTTAAATTTAGACACAATTAAAATCACATTAATGTGCTTAATTATTACCAGAGGCTCATGAAATTTTATTATAATAAATTATATATAATGTATTATATAATGAATTGGTTCCAACAAACAAGATAAATGTCCCAGGTTATACAAGTAACATTGTGTCTGCAATATTAAGTTAATTATAAGTACCAATTTTATGTCATTTTTATCAAGCAATCAGTTGTGAGTTATTCTAAAAATACACCTTGTTTATTGAATGTGGTCCCAGTGTTATGTTACAGGAGATTTTTTTTTAGTGTGATTAATATATGTTCTATAGCCTGAGGGCACTTTCAATCTAATGGGTAGATGTGTCAAACAAACTAACAAAATATAAACACTTAACAGAGATACACACACACACATACACACACAGAAAAGACATGACAAGAATAAATTTTATCTGCTTAAAAATTTCAACTACCTTGACTCCAAGAATTAAGCATTAACAAAAACAGGCATGTCAACAGCAGAAATTGATTTGGCAGAAGAGGAGGGGAGGGTGAGCTTGGGTCTGAACAATCAAACTTGAGTTGCAAATGACACACCAAGACGGAAGTACTCAGTGACAACGCCAGCAATGTTTCCATGAATCGAAGAGTGATCGTGTTTGAACTGTACTTTAAAGCAATGGTTCTCACACTTTTTGATCTGAGGACTCCTTTGTCCTCTTAAAAACTACTAAAATATCCAAGGGGAAACTTTCTTTATCTTGGCTGTATTTATCAATATTTATAGTGTTAGAAATTAAAACTAAGAAATTTAAAAAATGTGTATTAAGTAATCTAAAATAATTTTAAAAGTCTTATATATCAACATAATTAATACCTTTTAGGGCATATTACCACATTCTCTGAAACATATTAATGAGAAGAGCATTATTGTTTAAATCTTTTTGAAAATGATAGTGTCTGGCTTAACAACAGACAACTGGAATCCTAAAGCTACTTCTGTATTTAATTTGTTGCAATAACACACATCATGTAGATTCTTGAAAACTTCGTTGTAAATTTATGAGCGAATGAGAGTGAAAATAGACTAATAATGCTTGAGTATTGTTATAAAAATAGTTTGACTTTAGAGAACATGCTTTATATAATTTGAATTATTTAACTATGTTGATACCGTTTTATTGCTCAGAATATGGTATTGTTAAATGATCCATATGCATTTGAAAAGAATGTGTATTCTTCTATATTTGTGTGGAATTTTATATAATGCCCATTAGGTAAAGATAGTTAATAATGTTATTCAAATTTTCTATAGCCTTCCTTTCCTACTGATTTTATGTCTACTTATTCTATCAATTAATCCTATTAATTATAATGAGAATATTGAAATCTCCAAATATAATTGTGGATTTTTCTACTTGCAATTTTCTCACTTTTTGCCTTGGAAATTTCAAAGCTTTTTTGTTAAGTGCATAAAAATTTAGAATTGTTAAGTCCTCTTGAGTAATGGAACCCTTTATTGTAATGAAATGACCTCGTTTACCGCTGTCATTCTTTACTTTTAAATATACTTTTATAGCAGTATAACTACTGCAGACTTCTTTTGGTTAGTGTTATTATGGTATATATTTTTTCATCTCTAATCTTATTCTATTTTTCTTTTATTTAAAGTGTCTTTTTTTTCAGAATTACCGTTTGACCCAGTAACCCATTACTGGCTATATTCCCAAAGGAACAAAAATTATTTTAGCATTAATACACATGCATGTGCATGCTCACTGCAGCACTATTCACAATTGCAAAGAAATGGTATCAACCTAAATGCCCATCAATGGTAGACTGGATTTTTAAAAATGTGGTACATATACATAATGGAATACTTAAAAGGAATGAGATCACATCCTTTGCAGCAACATGGATGTGGCTAGAGGTCATTATCTTAAGCAAACTGCCCAGGAACAGAAAACCAGATGTTCTCACTTACAAGTGGGAGCTAAACTTTGAGTATATGTGTATTCAAAAAAGGGGAAAAAAAACACCAGCGCCTACTTGAAAGTAAAGGTTGGGAGGAGGGTGAGGATTGAAAGCCTACTTATCAGATACTAGGCTTATTCCCTGGGTGACAAAGTAATCTGTACATCAGACATAGACAACACACAATTTACCTTTCTAAAAAAGCCTGCACATGAACCCCCAAACCTAAAATAAATGTTAAAAATAATATAAAAACAATGTTTTTTGTATGTAACAAATATTAAGGACTTACTTTATATTTAAACTAAAAATATTTCCTTTTCATTTGGGGCCTTTAGACCATTTGCCTCAAATGGAATTACTGATGCTGTTAGGCTTCAAGCTATCATTTGCTATTTGTCTTCTATGTGTCCCATCTGTGATTTGCTCTCTTTATCCACCGTTTTAGAGATTCATTGCACATCCTTATACTTCTTTTCTATCTGATTTGTTGAATGATTGACTATATGATTCTTTGTGGTTTTTAAAACTATCAACAGTTATTTTAAAGTTTATAGTATATAACTTTATTCTTTCAGTCTACTTTTAAGTAATATTATACCACTTAATATATAATATTAAAACCTTATAATGGTATACTTCCATTCCTTCCCTACTGATATTTATGCTATTGTTTTCATACATTATAGCTTTACACATGTTTTGAACCACACACTACTACATTATTTTGTTTAAACAATTTTATTTTAAAGATAGTTATATAACATAAAATATATATTTATATATGTATATATTTTTTGTTATTTTATATATGTATAAATATTTTTTATGTTATGTAACTATCTTTAAAATATTACGTTACTATTACCATGCTCAGTGCTTCACATTTCTTTGCATCGATCCAGATTTCTGATTGTTATCATTTTATTTTTATCTAACGACCACCTAAATATTTGTTGTAGCAGGGATGAACCTGGGTGACACTATGATAACTGAAATAATCCAAGTGCTGAAGAACATTGCATGATGTCAGTTATGCATGAAAAAAAGTCAAGGGCATAAACAGAGAGTGTAATTGTGGTTAGAAGAGGTTGGGGGATGGGAAGATTGGGGAGATTTTGGTCAAAAGACTCAAAATTTTAGTTAGACAAGAGAAATAAGTTTAAGAGACCTATTGTATATCATGGTGACTACAGTTAATAACAACATTGTTTTGCTTAAAAATTGCAAATAGATATTAAGTATTTTCATCACACAAAAAGGATAAGCATGTGAAGTAATGCTTAGGTTAAATAGCTTGATTTAGCCATTTCACAAGGTATACATAGATCAAAACATCAAGTTGTACACCATAAATATAGACAATTTTTATTTGTCAATTTTAAAAATAAATTGAAATGTTTCTTTTCTTTGATCTCCCTTCAATAAGTTCAATATTATTAATGGTGTAGCTTCTAAGACTTTAACTCTATTCTTAGTCTCCTCAAAACTAATGACTTTCTTTCCTGAGAGGCACTTTTGTGTATACCTAGGGCATGACTCCCTCAGAAAGACTGAATACATTTCTTGTCCTTTCTCATTGCACATTGTATAATACGATGCAATCATCATACTAAATTGTAATTAATGATGTTAGTTTCCACTACTAAGCTGTTATCAATTAGAACTATTTAACTTTTAAAATGCAAAATATAGACGTCCATTATTGCAAGTTTCTTACCCCAAGTTTGATTTTCATACTCAAGGTTACAGTCTTTCCCTATCTTTACAATCATATCCTAATTTTATACCTAACCTAGACATAATTACAGTTAAAGGGAAGGAGAAAATAAAATAAAGTTTCACCTACAGAACAGGTCCCTCTGTGATAACATTGTCTTGGTAAATTTACTACAATTTAGGAACTGATTCACAGTGTTTTAGTTTCAGAAACGTGTATCTTTTTGTGTTTCATAAGCCAACCTACCCAAGTTAGTATCTATAGCCATTACAAATCCACGTTTGCAACAACGACTAAAACTAATCTTATATCTTGACTATGGACTGGATAAAATATTGTGGACTGGATAAAAATTCTGGTCCCCCACTAATGGATCTTTTCGTACCAAAAGGGCTGTAATGATAGGATTCCTTGATGCTGCTACTGATAATAATAGCAATTGTCATCATAATAAAATGATCCCTAACACTTATCTAGCTATTCTACATATTTAATAATCTATTACACCAGGTGCCATTCTAGGCATTTAATTTTTAATCATCACCGTAACCTGATATAATAGGCACTAATATTTTCTCTATTTTACTTAATATGGTTTCAGTTTTCTTTAATTTGTTGGCTTCTTTTGTGGCCCAATCTGTGATCTGTCTCAGAGAACATTCTGTGGATGCTTGACAAGAATGTATATTTTGCTACTGTTGAATGAAATGTTCTGTATATGTCTGTTAGAAATGTACCATACATTCGATGTTTCCTTATTATTGGTTTTCTGTCTGATGATCTGTCGATTGTTAAAAATGGAGGATCGAAGTCCCCAGTTACAATCTCTCTCTCTCTCCCTTTAGATTTATTAATGTTTACTTTCTGTATTTAGGTGCTGTGATATTGAACATCTACATACTTACAATTATATCTTCTTAATAAATTGATCTCTCAACACTACAGTTGGTCCTTGAACAGCATGGAGGTTAGGGGCATCAACTTCCTATGCAGTCAAAAATCTGTGTGTCACTTTTGACTACCCAAAATGTTAACTAGTAATATCCAACTCTTTACATAAAATCTTACCAACAAATAGTTGATTATTACGTATTTTGTATGTTATATGTACAACATACAATATTATTAAAATAAAATAAGCCAGAGAAAATAAAATGTTACTGAGATAATCATAAGAAAGAGAAACTGTATTTACTATATGTTCGCTATTCATTAAGTGGAAGTGGATCATCATGAAGCTCTTCATGTATCCTTTTCAGTGTGAGTAGGCTGAGGAGAAGAAGGAAGATGAAAATTGGTCTTGCTGCCTCAGTGGTAGCAGAGGCAAAAGAAAATATATGTATAAGTGAATCTGTGCAATATAAACCTTTGTTGTTCAGAGATCAACTGTATAAAATAAGCTTCTTTTCCTTGAAACACTGTTTTGACTTAACTTGTATATATTTTTTGAGACTGAGTCTTGCATTGGAGTGTAATGGCGCAAACTTGGCTCACTGCAAACTGTGCCTCCCAGGTTCAAGCGATTCTCCTGCCTCAGCCTCCCAAGTAGCTGGGATTATAGGTACCTGCCACCCCACCTGGCTAATTTTTTGTATTTTTACTGGAGACAGGGTTTCACTATGTTGGCCAGGCTGGTCTTGAACTCCTGACCTGGTCTCGAACTCTGGACCTTGTGATCTGTCCGCCTTCACCTCCTAAAGTGCTGAGATTACAGGCACAAGCCACTATGCCAGACCTTAAATTGTATTTTATCCATTATAAGTATAGTTACCCTTTCTCTCTTTTGGTTTTTATTTGCTTTTTCTCTTCATTTTTGCATGGAATATACTTTTCCATTCTTTCACTTTCAAGGATGTCTTTACAAGTGAAGTGAGTCTCTCGCATATAGTTGGCTCTCCTTCTATTATCCATTCAGCCAGTCTACGTCTTTTGATTAAAGAATTTAATTCATATTTATAGTATTTACTGATAGGTAAGAAGTGACTACTGCCATTTTGTTAATTGTTTTTTTTTGTTGTTTTATAGATCTTTTGTTGCTTTCTTACTCTCTTGCTGGAATTCTTTGTGACTAGATAATATTCTCCACTGGTATGCTTTGATTTCTTACTTTTTAAGCTTTTGTATATTTACTATAGATTTTTTGCCTTGCAGCAACCATGAGGCTTAATAAAATATAATAATAACAGGCTATTTAAAGGAATATTACTTTGATCACATAAACAATTATCTACTTTTAGTTCCTTTCCTTCTGATTTTTTGATATCACAATTTTAATCACTTTATATTACATATCCCTTAACAGATCACTGTAGCTTTTATTTATTTCTAATGTTTTTGTCTTTTAACCTTTATACTAAACAACATACAACATGACAGTATGAAGGTATTCTTGACAGGGAACATACTTTTATCAGTGAGGTTTATACTTCCATATGCTTTTGCATTACTAATTTTTTTCCAACTTGAAAAACTCTCTTTAGTATTTCTTATAAGACAGTGTGAGTGGCAACCAAGTCACTTAGGTTTTGTTTGTGAAAGTCTTCATCTTTCCTTTACTTCTGAAAGACAGCTTTGCTGGGTATTCTTAGCTGGCATTTTTTATTTTTCCTTCAGCATTTTGGATATATAATCCCATTTTTTTTCCTGCTCTGTAAGGTTTCTGCTGATAAATCTACTGCTAGCCTTAATAGAACTCCTTTACATGTGATTTGCTTCTTTTGCTGCTTTCCAGATTCTCTCTTTGCCTTTGATTTTTGACAATTTAGTTCTAATATGTCTTGGCGTAGTCTTGTTTGAGTTGAATCTGGTTGGAGACTTCATACTTTCCTGTGACTGAACATTTTCCTCCAGATTTGGAAAGTTTTTTGCTATCATTTCTTTAAGAAAGCTTTCTTCCCTTTTGTCTTTCCCTTAACTTGCTTTACCCCTATAGCTTGAATTTCACTCTTTCGATGCTGTTCCATAAATTCTGTGAGGTTTCTGCATTTCTTCTTATTTTTTCTTTCTTTTCCTCTAACTGTATATTTTCAAATAGCCTGTCTTCCATTCACAGATTCTTCTGGATGTTAAATTCTGCTGTTGACATACTCTATCATATTTTTTATTTCATTATATTTTTTAGCTTCAGATTGTGTGGATTTTTTTTTAATGCCTATAACTTCAATATTTCTGATAAATTTCTTGTTTTGGACATTTATACACTTCCTTGATTTTGTTGAATTACTCTGTGTTTTTTGAAGCTTGCTAAGCTTTCTCTTTGTTTTAGATTTTATCACTATTATACTTCAAGTTCTGAGATACATGTGCAGAATGTGCAGATTTGTTACATAGGTGTACATATGCCATAGTGGTTTGTGCACCCATCAACCCATCATCAACATGAGGTATTTCCCCTAATGCTATCTCTCCCCTAGGTCCTTGTGTGTAATGTTCCCCTCCCTGTGACCATGTGTTCTCATTCTTCAACTCCCACCTGTGAGTGAGAATATGCAGTGTTTGGTTTTCTGTTCTTGTGTTAGTTTCCTGAGAATGATGGTTTCTGGCTTCATCCACGTCCCTGCAAAGGACATGAACTCATCCTTTTTAATGGCTGCGTAGTGTTCCATGGTGTATATGTGCCACATTTTCTTTATCTAGTCTGTCATTGATGAGAATTTGGGTTGGTTCCAAGCCTTCACTATTGTGAAGAGTGCTGCAATAAACATATGTGTACATGTGTCTTTATAGTAGAATGATTTATAAATCTTTGGGTATATGCCCAGTAATGGGATTGCTGTGTCAAATGGTATGTATGGTTCTATATCCTTGGGGAATTGCCACACTGTCTTCCACAATGGTTGAACTAATTTACACTCTCATCAACAGTGTAAAAGCATTCCTATTTCTCCACAACCTCTCTAGCATCTATTGTTTCTTGACTTTTTAACGATGGCCATTCTAACTGGCATGAGATGGTATCTCCTTGTGGTTTTGATTTGCATTTCTCTAATGGCCAGTGATGATGAGCTTTCTTAAACCATTATTTTTTATTTCTTTTAAGGCAGTTTTTATATCCTCATTTACTTGGAGTTAACTACTGGGAAATCACTCTGTTCTTTTGGTGATGTTTTGTCTCTTTGGTTTTTCATGTATCTGGTTGCTTGCACATTTAATGTAGCAGTCACCTCTTCCAAACTTTATGAGCTTGGTTCTCTGTGAAAACACCTTTCTCAAATCAGGAAGGTTGTGAGGGCACTTTCTGGGAGAGGTGCAAAGGTGCTGGCACCAGTGAAGCAGTGAAGCAGCTCAATAGTGGTTGCTTCTTTGGTAGAAGATGGATATGTAGCCATGTCTCCTTCCCTGAGGATCCCTAGTAGAAACTGTAACCTCAGTGGCAAAAGATGCTAGTGTCCTCTGTGGAGCAGGCCACTGGAAACTACAGTGGTTCTTGTCACATGACTGATATCAACAAACTGTGACTTTCTTATTAGTTCCTAGACATCTACTGGAACCTCAGGAATGCCAGTGTCACCAATGATCCCTTCTATGTGGGTATTCTGTCTTTTTTCTCTCCTATGTTGCTGCAGATTCTTTAATAGGCCTTTGAGCCCTCATTGACCTATTTTGGTTTGTGGTTAGCTGTACATACATTTTTGTGGGGGGATAAAGGTTGGTACCCCCTACTCTGCCATCTTAATGGCATCATCTACAGAAACTTTTTTTTTTAAGCATGAAAGAATAAATAAATAAATCACATAATATTCCAAAGAGCTATTCAGGTATATGACAAAGCAGTGCAAAATAATTGCTGATGCAAATAGTTTGGTTATTTAAAGAGTATGCATGTGTGAATGTTATAAATGGCTTTTGTTGGCTCCTGTTGAGTCATTAAAGTGATGCCATGACAGGGAAGGCATGGTCTCAATGATTAAAAGAAAAACCAAATGAAAACAACAAATACAGTTTTAATGCAGAAAAATATTTCGGTTTAGATGGATTAAAAAAAAATACCTCTCAATTGACCCAAACACACATTATGGCAATAACACAAAGCTGATCTCATTGTCAGCTGCTAAACTTCTTTTTAATTCTTTTTATTAGAGAGGTCAGGGTCAGCAGAACTGCTAGAAAATAATATCACAATGAATACACTTAAAGGTTGCTCTTAAATCACACAAGATGTTTAATCAGATGTAAAGAGGTTTTTCTCTTTCTCTTCCCGTGGTTTAAAGAAAGCCACAGTTTAGCAGGAGGGAGCCCAGTCTGCTAAGTGGGAGAGACGCCTCTAAACTATCTCTGGCCACCAGCTTGAGCCATTTGGGAGTGCTGCTCTACTTCTAATGCCTAGTAACCTTTACTGTATAACTCTCGTTACAACATAAAATAAAATGGATAAATTATGAAAGAAAAAAAGATCAATAATTTGTAATTAATTAAAATAAAATTACATATATAATATGTATGTGTATATACATAGTCTCTGAGTTTCTTAGATTCTGTTCATCACTACCCCTTTACTTTGTTTCTCCTGATTTTTATTTATTGTACTTGATAACAAAATTTTATCATCTTTCTGGGTATTCTTTTTTTTGAGATGGAGTTTTGCTCTTGTTACCCAGGCTGGAGTGCAATGGTGCGATCTCGGCTCACCGCAACCTCCGCCTCCTGGGTTCAGGCAATTCTCCTGCCTCAGCCTCCTGAGTAGCTGGGATTAGAGGCATGCGTCACCATGCCCAGCTAATTTTTTGTATTTTTAGTAGAGACGGGGTTTCACAACGTTGACCAGGATGGGCTCGATCTCTTGACCTCGTCATCTACCCGCCTCGGCCTCCCAAAGTGCTGAGATTACAGGCTTGAGCCACTGTGCCCAGCCCTCTGGGTATTCTTTGTACTACTATCGGCGCTTTATATTTATGAGCTATCCTATTAATTGCCTTTCTTTCCTCTGTCTTTCTTTTTTCCGAAACAAATATTTCATCTTGTCCATGATTCTATGCCCTCACATTTCTTCTGTCTCCCTGATTTCTAGTACCTCAGCTTGCTTTTTCTCAAACTTACCTATAGTCAATAATTTGTCATTTTTGAGGCAAAATACAGAATGCCGGGTTTCTTGAGTTTTGATAATTTTATAAATTGTGCAACTCCAACTCCAACTGAAATAGAGATTATGCCATTCCCCAAAACTTCCTTTGTGTGCCTTCCTGGCCGGTTTACTACCTTCAAGGGAGTAACCACTCTTCTAATACATAAACAAGTTATGCCCGTGCTTGGCTTTCATATAAATAGAATCAACTATTTGATTTGGATTCATTCACTTAATAAGATATTTTTAAGATTTAATTGTGGGGAAATTATCAGTAGTTCTTTCAAATGCATTTCTGAATAATATTTCATTTTGTGACTATATCACAATTAGTTATTCATTTACCTCTTGATGATGGACTTTTGGTTGGTTCTAGTTTTAGCTATTATGATTAAACCTGCTATCGATATTATTGTATATGTTTCGTGTAAATATTTATATTCACTTTTTGGGTAAGTATCTAGTTGTAGAACTGCTGCATCATAGGGTTTATTTGTATTGAATATCATGAGAAAATTTCAGTCAGTTCTCTAAAGCACTTGTACCACTGTTCATTCACACCATTCAAGGATGAGAAATCCAGTTGCTCTACAAACTTGCCACCATTTATATTCGCATTCTTTTTTATTTTGTTTCCATCTTAGCAATCCTACCGAGTGTAAGGTGATGTTTTATTGTGATTATGATCTGTGTTTTCCTGAATATTCATGGTGTAAAGCACCTTTTTTTGTGTGCTTATTGGCCACTCTAGTACATGGTTTCTTTTGTGAAATAACTGTTAAATTTCTTTGTTCATTTTTAGTAGGTTAAATATTTTTATTATTGACTTCTAATTTTTTATATTTTTCTAAATATGAGTGGTTTTTCTGATATTTGTTTTGCAAATATTTTTTCTTATCTGCAGATCGACTATGTTCTTATGGTACTTTTGTTGTTCAAATATTTTTTAATAAACTAAATATTATGAATCTTTTTTCTTTTATAATGTATCATTCTTGTGTTATATTGAAATGAGAATGATGCATTAAAGCTTACTGCCCAGGCATTAGAAGTAGAGCAACACTTCCTTGAATGGCTCAAGCTGGTGGTCAGAGATAACAGCTTAGGAGCATCTCTCCCACTTAGCACACTGGGTTTCCTGCTTTCCTGTGGCTTTCTGTAAACAGACTATTCTGGCATTTGCCTGTAAACTTAAGGTAACCACATTCCACATG
The DNA here is from genome assembly GCF_049354715.1 of Callithrix jacchus. Lineage (NCBI taxonomy): Eukaryota > Metazoa > Chordata > Mammalia > Primates > Cebidae > Callithrix > Callithrix jacchus. The sequence goes on along the minus strand of NC_133518.1, from coordinate 13,706,029 downwards.
CTATTTCCTTATGAATATTGCTAGTTTCCTCTCTCTCTCTCTGCCTGATTCCTTATTCCTTTATTACATGACCCGAGGATGGAGGACTGCCCTCTTAACTCATTGCATCCTCCCTGCTCAGGATCTGAAAGTAAAAATATTTTAATTTGTTTTCTATTCTGGTGGTGTAATGAATTTGTACCTTCCATTTTTTGAACCAGGGACTACCTTAGTCCAAACTTGCCCCAGGACATGTGGATGAGATGGGGGGGACACAAAGTTAGGCTCCAGTGCCAAAGTGATGGTTAGGAAGACCTAACCAGATCACGCAGGGATGAGAGCCACAAGGGTGTCTGCCATTGTAAACAAGGTTTCTGTGTGAAGAACCCCCTGGTCATTGATTGGACAAGTAGGCATTAGACAGCCTGCCAGGTAAAAAAAAAATAAGGAACACTGTAAACACCCATGTCCAACTCCCCTTCATTTCCAACTAGGATAAGGTTGCTAGCTGCTCTGGTATTGGACCCCAATTTAGCTGGGGTGTCTCAAACGTACATTTAACAAATCTTTGCCTATCCCAAAGTTGTGAGGATATTCTCCTATAATTTCTAGTAGATGTTTTATTATTCCAGTTTTTACATTAGTTATGTGACCCAGCTCAAAATAATTTATGTCAGTAGAGTGAAGCAGAAGTTAGTGTTCATTTTGATTTTCATAGAAATGGTTAATTGTTTAAGCCCTGTTAGTTAAAGCAAAACAAAAACAAAGCACCACTTCCCAACTGAATTAACTTTACACTTTGGAAGAGTTCAACTTACCATATATGTGTGTAGATTTTCTACATATTTCCTTGATTCCCTATTCTATTAAAATGGTATTTTAAAAATGTATTTCTCAAAAATTTATTGATAGTTTTTTTTTTTTCTTTTTCTTTTGGGACAGAGTCTTCCCCTATCGCCAGGCTGGAGTGCAGTGGTGCAATCCTGGCTCACTGCAACTTCCGTTTTCCGGTTTCAAGCAATTCTCCTATCTCAGACTCCTGCGTGGCTGGGACTACAGGCACACACCATCATGCCTGGCTACTTTTTTGTGTTTTTAGTGGAGACAGGGTTTCAATATATTGGACAGGATAGTCTCAATCTACTGATGGTTTATAAAAATGAAAATTACTGTTGCCTATTGACCTTATCTCCAGCAACGTAGCTAATTTTGCTTACTTTTTTTTTTAAGGAGAGAAGGAAAGAAAAAAAAAGGAGTGAAGGAGAGGAAGAAAGAAGAAGAAAAAGAGGGAGAGAGAATGGAAATGTAGCTTTATTCTAAAAATGGGTATTAATAATGGCCAATGAATATTTCATTTAAACCTATGAGTAGGTGTGATGTGGTATTGACAAGAATGTATATTTTGTATATTTAAAGTGGAGAACTCTAAAACAACTGAAATCATAACAAACAGCCTCTCAGACCATAGTGCAATCAAGTTAGAACTCAGAATTCAGAAACCGACCCAGAACCGCACAGCTTCATGGAAACTGAACAACTGGCTCTTGAATGTTGACTGGGTAAACAACGAAATGAAGGCAGAAATAAAGAAGTTCTTTGAAACCAATGAGAACGAAGACACAACGTGCCAGAACCTCTGGGACACATTTAAAGCAGTCTCTAGAGGAAAGTATATAGCAATAAGTGCCCATATGAGGAGAATGGAGAGATCCAAAATTGACACCCTATCGTCAAAATTGAAAGAGCTAGAGGAGCAAGATCAAAAAAACTCAAAACCCAGCAGAAGACAAGAAATTACCAAGATCAGAGCTGAGCTGAAGGAGATTGAGACACGAAAAACCCTTCAAAAAATCAATAAATCCAAGAGCTGGTTTTTTGAAAAGATCAACAAAATAGACAGACCACTAGCCAGATTGATTAAAAAAAAGAGAGAGAACAACCAAATAGATGCAATAAAAAATGATAAAGGGGAAATCACCACAGATTCCACAGAAATTCAAACCATCATCAGAGAATATTACAAACAACTATATGCGCATAAACTAGTAAACCTGGAAGAAATGGATAAATTCCTGGACTCCTGTGTCCTCCCAAGCCTAAACCAGGAGGAAGCTGAAACTATGAATAGACCAATAACAAGGTCTGAAGTCGAGGCAGCAATTAAGAGCCTACCTCACAAAAAAAGCCCAGGTCCAGACAGGTTCACAGCCGAATTCTACCAGACACACAAGGAGGAGCTGGTACCATTCCTTCTAAAACTATTTCAAACAATCCAAAAAGAGGGAATCCTTCCCAAATCATTTTATGAGACCAACATCATCCTGATACCAAAACCCGGCAGAGACCCAACGAGAAAAGAAAACTTCAGGCCAATATCCATGATGAACATAGATGCAAAAATCTTCAATAAAATATTGGCAAGCCGATTGCAACAGCAAATCAAAAAACTTATTCATCATGATCAAGTATGATTCATCCCGGGGATGCAAGGCTGGTTCAACATACGCAAGTCTATCAACGTAATTCACCACATAAACAGAACCAAAAACAAAAACCACATGATTATCTCAATTGACGCAGAGAAGGCATTTGACAAAATTCAACAGCCCTTTATGCTAAAAACCCTCAATAAACTCGGTATCGATGGAACGTATCTCAAAGTAATAAAAGCTATTTATGACAAACCAACAGCCAATATCATACTGAATGGGCAAAAACTGGAAGCATTCCCTTTGAAATCTGGCACTAGACAAGGATGCCCTCTCTCACCACTCCTATTCAATATAGTACTGGAAGTTCTAGCCAGAGCAATCAGGCAAGAAAAAGAAATAAAGGGTATTCAAATAGGAAAGGTGGAAGCCAAATTGTCTCTATTTGCAGACGACATGATAGTATACCTAGAAGACCCCATCGCCTCAGCCCAAAAACTCCTGAAACTGATAAACAACTTCAGCAAAGTCTCAGGATATAAAATCAATGTGCAAAAATCACAAGCATTCGTCTACACCAATAACAGACTTAAAGAAAGCCAAATCAAGAGCGAACTGCCATTCGCAATTGCTACAAAAAGAATAAAATACCTTGGAATACAACTCACAAGGAATGTAAGGGACCTCTTCAAGGAGAACTACAAACCACTGCTCAATGAAATCAGAGAGGACACAAACAGATGGAGAAACATTCCATGTTCATGGTTAGGAAGAATTAATATCGTGAAAATGGCTATACTGCCCAAAGTAATTTACAGAATCAACGCTATCCCCATCAAGCTACCATTGACTTTCTTCACAGAACTGGAAAAAACCACCATGAACTTCATATGGAACCAAAAGAGAGCCCGCATAGCCAAGTCAATTCTAAGCAAAAAGAACACAGCGGGGGGCATCACACTACCGGATTTCAAACTATACTACAAGGCTACAGTAATCAAAACAGCATGGTACTGGTACCAAAACAGAGATATAGACCAATGGAACAAAACAGAGGCACCGGAGGCAACACAACATACATACAACTATACAATCTTTGATAAACCTGACAAAAACAAGCAATGGGGAAAGGATTCCATGTTTAACAAATGGTGTTGGGAAAACTGGCTAGCCATGTGCAGAAAGCAGAAACTGGACCCCTTCCTGACACCTTACACTAAAATTAACTCCAGATGGATTAAAGACTTAAACATAAGACCTGGCACCATAAAAACCCTAGAAGGAAATCTAGGCAAAACTATCCAGGACATAGGAGTAGGCAAGGACTTCATGAACAAAACACCAAAAACATTGGCAACAAAAGCCGAAATAGACAAATGGGACCTAATGAAACTCCACAGCTTCTGCACGGCAAAAGAAACAGTCACTAGAGTGGATTGGCAACCAACAGAATGGAAAAAAATTTTCGCAGTCTACCCATCTGACAAAGGGCTGATATCCAGAATTTACAAAGAACTCAAGCAGATTTACAGGAAAAAAACAAACAAGCCCATTCAAAAGTGGGCAAAGGATATGAACAGATACTTTACGAAAGAAGACATATATGAGGCCAACAATCATATGAAAAAATGCTCATCGTCACTGGTCATCAGAGAGATGCAAATCAAAACCACATTGAGATACCATCTCACGCCAGTTAGAATGGCGATCATTAAAAAATCTGGAGACAACAGATGCTGGAGAGGATGTGGAGAAAAAGGAACACTTTTACACTGTTGGTGGGAGTGTAAATTAGTTCAACCATTGTGGAAGACAGTGTGGCGATTCCTCAAGGCCTTAGAAATAGAAATTCCATTTGACCCAGCAATCCCATTACTGGGTATATATCCAAAAGACTATAAATCGTTCTACTATAAGGACACATGTACACGAATGTTCATTGCAGCACTGTTTACAATAGCAAAGACCTGGAATCAACCCAAATGCCCATTGATAATAGACTGGATTGGAAAAATGTGGCACATATACACCATGGAATATTATGCAGCAATCAGAAATGATGAGTTTGTGTCGTTTGTAGGGACATGGATGAATCTGGAGAACATCATCCTCAGCAAACTGACACAAGAACAGAAAATGAAACACCGCATATTCTCACTCATAGGTGGGTGATGAAAAATGAGAACACATGGACACAGAAAGGGGAGTACTAAACACTGGGGTCTATTGGTGGGAAAAGGGGAGGGCCAGTGGGAGGGGGAGGTGGGGAGGGATAGCCTGGGGAGAAATGCCAAATGTGGGTGAAGGGGAGAAGAAAAGCAAAGCACACTGCGATGTGTGTACCTACGCAACTGTCTCGCATGCTCTGCTCATGTACCCCAAAACCTATAATCAAATAAAAAATAAAAAATAAAAATAAAAAAAAATAAAGTGGAGAACTCTATAAATATTTATTAAGTTTACTTGTTCCGGATCTGAGTTCAAGTCCTGGATATCCTTATTAATTTTCTGTCTCATTGAGTCTAAGTATCTTTATAGGTCTTATGTATCTGGGTGTTAGGATCGTTAGATCTTATTGTTGCATTGATCCCTTTACCACTATATCTTTGTTGCTTTCAAATCTGTTTTATCAGATGCGAGAATTGCAACTCCTGCTTTTTATTTATTTATTTATTTATTTATTTTTGCTCTCCATTTGGTTGGTAAATCTTTCTCCATCCCTTTGTTTTGAGTCTTTGTGTATCCTTGCAGGTGAAATGGGTCTGGATGTAGCATAGCGTTGGGTTTTGGCTGTATCATTTGATTGGGGGATTTAGTCAATTTAAATTTAGGGTTACTGCCATTTGATGTTAACTGGCTGTTTTATCCATTAGTTGATGTAAATTCTTCTTTATGTTGATGCTCTTGACTTTTTGTTATATTTTTAGAAAGGCTAATACTGGTTGTTCCTTTCTATGTGTAATGATTCTTTCAGAAGCTCTTGTAAAGCAGGCCTGGTGGTAATAAAATCTCTGAGTACTTGCTTGTTCATAAAAGATTTTATTTTTCCTTCAATTGTGAAGCTTAGTTTGGCTGGATATGAAATTCTGGGCTGAAAGTTCTTTTCTTTAAGGATGTTGAATATTGGCCCCCACTCTCTTCTGGCTTGTAGGGTTTCAGCTGAGAGATCTGCTGTAAGTCTAATGGGCTTCCCTTTGTAGGTAACCTGACCTTTCTCTGGCTGCCCTTAGTATTTTCTCCTTCATTTCAACCCTGGTGAATCTAATGATTATGTGCCTTGGGGTTGCTCTTCTTGAGGAATATCTTTGTGGTGTTCTCTGTATTACCTGGGGTTGAATATTGTTTTGCTTTGCTAGGTTGGGAAAGTTTTCCTGAATAATATCCTGAAGAATATTTTCCAGCTTGGATTCATTCTCTCCGTCGCATTCAGGTACACCTATCAAACATAAATCAGGTCTTTTCACATAGTCCCATATTTCTTGGAGACTTTGCTCATTCCTTTTTATCCTTTTTTCTCTATTCTTGTCTTCTTGTTTTTTTTCATTAAGTTGGTCTTTGACCTCTGATATCCTTTCTTCTGCTTGATCAATTCAAGTGTTTAAACCTGTGCATACTTTTCAGAGTTCCTATATTGTATTCTTCAGTTCCATTAATTCACTTATATTCCTCTCTAAATTGTCTATTCTCAATAGGATTTCGTCAAACCTTTTTTCAAAGTTCTTAGTTTCTTTACATTGGGCTACAACATGTTCTTTTAACTCACAGAAGTTTCTTATTATCCACCTTCTGAAGCCTGATTCTGTTAATGGAATGCACTCATCCTCCATCAAGCCTTGTTCCTTGTTGATGAGGAACTGTGATCCTCTTTAAAGGGAGAGGCATTCTGATTTTAAGTATTCTCAGCCTTTTTATGCTGGTTTCTTCCCATCATTGTAAATTTATCCACCCATCGTCTTTGTAATTACCAACTTTCAAATTAGGTCTCTGAGTGGACATCCAAGTTGTTAATTCCCAGGGCTGAAATTTGAGCAACCCACTGCACCAGCCAAAACAGCGGTGTTAAGACTGATGGTGCTTTTCTGCCTGGGAATCTCCTGTCGGCTTTCTTCTTGAGTCCGTAATAGGCGACTCTGCCTTCCCGGACCTCCAAACATCAGTCAGAGGGGGAACCAGTCCCGTTAACTCTGCACCAAGAGCTGCCGTGCGGTGCCAGCAAAACTGCTGCGCGGCCACAAGAGTCGCGCTGGTGACCCGTGGGGCTCCTCCACTGGGGATCTTCTGGTCCGTGAGCGACAAAAATTTGTCTGAAAGTGTGGTGTCCTCTCGTTCTCTGCACTTGCACTGGGAGCTGCAATCCCGAGATGTTAGCGATCAGCCATCTTCAACTTTATTTTTCAAAAAATTTCTAATTTTGCTTAGTCTTATGTTTTATTTTTGAATTCCCTTGGGTCTCTAGATATAACACTTTCGTACAATAACAATGTTTTTACTTCTAACTTTCTGATAATTACATACTTATTTCTTTTACTTGTCTTATGGCAGTTACTAAGATTTCTAAATCTATGTTGAATAGAAATGGTATAAATGAACATTCTTCTTTTCTCACAATTTTAAAAGGAAATAACCTTTCAGCATTTAATTTGTTAGCTATAAGTTTTTTGTGGATGCCCTTACCAGCTTGAGGAATTTCCCTTCCATTTCTAGTTTTTAAGTGTTTTTCTCATGAATGCAAACTGAATTTTGTCAAATGCTTTTTTGGTGTTTGAGATCATATGATTTTTCTCTAGCCCACTGTTAATGAGATGAATTACACTGATCAAGTTTTAATGGTTAAGCCAGTCTCTTTCATTTTGGGATAAAGTCTCCTTTGTCATGTAATATTATTACTCTTTCGAACATAGTAGGTCTTCTTCTAGGCACTTTTAAAATACTCTATTAGTTTTCAGAACTTATGATATGCTTTGGTATAATTTTCATGTTTCTTGTGGTTAGAGTTTGTTAATGCTTTTGGATTTGGGGGATTATAATTTCCATCAAATATGAAAAATTTTCTACCATTGTATCTTCAAATTTTTTTTGTCCTGTACTTTGGTGACTTAAATTGCAATATATTAAGCCATTTGAAGTTGTACTATAGCTCACCGATGCTCTGTTACTTTATTTTTTTAGTCTTTTTTCTCTCCATGTTTTATTTTGGATATTTTCTGTTGTGTCTTCAGGTTCATTACTGTTTTCATCTTTTGTGTCTAATCTGTATTTAATCCTATTCAGTACAGTTTTCTTCTCAGACATTATGTTTTTTTTGTCTATAAGAGTTTGTTAAATATTTATAAATGTATATTCCACATCTCTATGTAAACTGCTTCATCTTCTCTACATTCTTGAAAATATGAAATATACAGTCATCCTTTGGTATCTGCAGAAGATTGGTTCCAGGATCCCCATGGATACCAAAATTATGAATGCACAAGTTCCTTATATAAAATGGTATAGTATTTGCATATAACCTATGAACATTTTCCCTGTACTTTAAATTATTTCTAGATTACTTATAACACTGAATACAATGTAAATGATATATAAATGATTATTATACTGTATTTTTAAAATTTATTATTTTTTGTTATATATATATATTTTTTTCAAATATTATTCATCTGAGATTGGTTAATTCTATGGAAACAGAGTTGGTGGACTAGTGGTCTGTATTAGCTCTAAAGATTGTTCCATCTACACTTTTCTGTTATTTTTTCCCTCCAGGTCTTTGGTAGTTTTCTTACAACACATTCACTGATATCTCAGCTAAAGACTCTAGGGGAACTCTCTAAATATCCAGAGCTCTTTATTTCTTTTTAATTTCTATTTTAAAAAATTATTTATTATACTTTAAGTTCTAGGGCACATGTGCAGAATGTGCAGATTTGTTAGATAGGTATACACGTGCCATGGTGGTTGGCTGCATCCATCACTCCATCATCTATGTTAGGTGTTTCTCCTAATGCTATCGTTCCCCAATTCTCCCACCCCAATAGGCCCTGGTGTGTGATGTTCCCCTCCCTGTATCCTTATGTTCTCAATGTTCAACACCCACTTATGAGCTCTTGCTATGCAGCTTTCTTCTCTAGCTTTCTTGGATTTCACCTCCATTTTCTCAGTACAGGAAAATCTTTTACATCCTTACTGCAACCTGGAAATTTTATTCTGGCAAGAAAATGGGAAATGTCAGGCTTCATTTTGCTTGTTTTCTGTCTCTCAGGGATCACTGTCCTGATGGCCAGTGACTGAAATCCCTATTTTATGTATTTGAGCTCAAGCCAAAGTCACTGGATGAAGGAACTAGTTATTACACACATTTGAGGTTCATCTTCTGGGATAGAAAGTCCCATGAAAAAAGGCAGAGAGAGGACTCAAAGGGGCAAATAGAAAATATCCAGCATACATAACCAGAGTGGTTCTCATCTTAGCTACTTCAGAATTTATTCTCTTAAATAAATTAGACTAAGTCCTTTGGCCTCACTTCCAAATCTAAGACTCTTTCGACTTTGCAACATTTCATAAAGGTAACCATCCTCAATTGCATACTTGCAAAGATACATAGTGTCAGAGTAATTTTGGCTGTTTGTTCATTTATGTTATTTAAAATAGAAGGCAAATTTTATAAATCCAAAAGCTAAGAGTTCAGTCTCTTGATTTGATTTTATTTATAATGATTTTTCAATATGTACAATGAAGTTCAATATGTGTATCCAATATATCTGAATAATAGCTATAATTTATTGAGAAATGTCTATATAAAAAGTGCACATCAATTACAGATATTTTTCTTGTTTAATCCTCAGAATACCATTATAAACTAGTTATTATCATGTTAATATCTATTTATATGTTAGAAAACAAAATTAAACTGATTTTGTATGGTCATGAAGATCACATAACAATTGAGTATCAGGGCTTGGATGTAAGCATTGAGCTTTCTGCCTCTATAGCTCACTCTCTTGTTGCCTCTTTTTGCTTTGGTAAAAAACCAAAAAACAGTAACACAAGTTCAAAGACTATTTTTACTGTTGTTATCCAGAAAAAAAATTAAAAGTATTCACATTTTCAATTTCAATATGAAGGTTAACTCACGTGTCCCTTTAGGCAACCTGCCCAGACTCCACTGCTTCTCCTCTGTAACTGGTTCTTTCACTCATTTGGCACCTCTCTCATATTGAATGGTGAGTTCACTTTCAACATGTCTCTGATAGTGATAGAGAGAAAAAGAGAGACTATGGAGCTTTAAGCCTTTTATTTGGTTACAGCTACTGAAATATTTTCATGTGTAAAGGCTGCAAAACTACTCAAAAAGGGTTGCTTGACATTTCAAAATGGTACCATCTCTGTAAAGATAAGAAGAGCATGCTATTTACAAATCTTCCTTAACACAAATGCATATGATGTTTCAAGGATTCTTTTCATCTTAAAACTGAAGTGCTTATACCTGTTTTCTCACCTAACACTGCATTAGAAGTGACAAAAAATAGTGTGAATCCAGCTCTGACTGCCAATGTATTGTTACATACAGATGGATACAAACCAGCTTTGTCCATATTAGCATTAGATGTCCTTACTGACCTATTTAGTGGTATACAATATTCTATATGTAACTGCAGAGAGGAATTTCTGCTGTGAGAGTGTGTGTTTCAGAGAGTAAGAGAGAGAAAGGAGAGAGAAATAAAAAGGAAGTAACAGAGTTGATGACAAATTGGAGTAAGAAGAGTGAACAGCCATTTTTTTAAAAAAATCTGTAGTCAGAAGGCAAAAAGAAAAAGAGGAAACTTTCATTGTCTTTACAGCAAGTCCCTAACAGTTATCACCATCTATAACTGATATCAAAATAAAATTCTCCATTATAGGACCCAATGCAGCAAACAGGCATAGAGATGTCACCTTTTAAAATATTCTCTGTCATGGGAGATGTCTTTGATAAAAGATCACTTTGGGGATATATTGATAATATTGTACCAACATAGATGTTTGATGGAATGTACTCAGAGGTCCCTTACAACTTCGTTATTCTATAATCTTAAGAGTTATATAGATTAATAAATAATTCCTTGCAAATTACTATGAATTTGTGATGCAAAAAGAAATTTCTGACTGTAATAAGACAGCAGCATGTAAGTGCACAACATATTTCTGACCTTTCCATTGCAATTCATTAAAAAACAAATTAGAGAATTATTAAAGATTATTACCTTCAACTTTTTATTATTTCAGATGAAAAGGCAAAGACTTGGAGAAGTGAATTGACTTGTTAAAGTTCCCAGAGCTACCTAGTGGTAGACCTGCTAAGTAAATCATGGGAATTTAACTCAGTGCTCTACCTTACCATACTAAAAGATAGTTTGTAGTTACAGTGTGCAAGAAAAGACTATGAAGTTTACTACTTTTAAGAACACCACTATGTTAATCAGTTATTAAATTTTCTACATTTCATTGTTCCATCAGTACAGTGAATAAACTGTCTTCTTCCCAGAAGTCATAAAATGTTGAGCTACTTCTTGGTTATCTTTAAGCACCCACATCAGTAGGTGGTTTCATTTTTTCTTAGCTATAGACTTGGTTATCTGAAATAAGTCTCGTATTCTGAGCCATTGTGAGAACTCATGATAAACCAGCAACCCACATGTCAGTGGAGAGGCCTTTTCTTTTCTGAGTTCTGTACATTATGTGAGTGACCTCAACTCCATGGCCTGTGTGAATTGAGTGATCTCTCAAGTTTTCTACAGATGTGCAAGGACTCACAAGTTTATGATCTCCCCTATCACCTAACCTCTTGCTTCCACATGCTAGTCTCTTGCAAAACCCAACTCCCTTGCCAATTTCTATCCACAATCAGCAATCATCAACAACATCCATCCCTCCCAAAACATTTGTGAATGTGGCATGACTAAGGTAGAATTTCCTAAGTGCTGAAGAAGCTGAAGAATGAAAAAGGATGTTGAGGTCTTTGCTTATCATGCAGTAAACACTTTTAAGACAGAAATTAGACAATCCTTTTTTCTATAGTCCTCTGGGTTCCTCTCCTAGCTCTCCCCCAGTGTAGCATTCCATCCTATGTCCTTCCCAGAGTCCTTTCTTCACCAGCCTCGATTTCCCCATCCCCTCCTTTTTAGATCAGTTCCATTCCTTGCTCTGAAGCCTTTGGTCTTTGAAATGTCCATGAGACCCACACAGGCAGTTATGGCATTTTTTTTCCTAACTCAAAGACAGTTCTCTCTACAAATCCTGGGGTGTATTTATAGATAATAATATATTTGCCATTTTTCCAGTTTTAAGGTAAATCTAGGGAGGGCACAAGAAGACCAGATAAATAAATTGGCCTCTAAAAGACCCACATTTTCCCTGTCCAGTCTATCATTGATGGACATTTGGGTTGGTACCAGGTCTTTGCTATTGTAAACTGTGCTGCAATGAACATTCGTGTGCATGTGTCCTTATAGTAGAACGATTTATAGTCCTTTGGATATATACCCAGTAATGGGATTGCTGAGTCAAATGGACTTTCCATTTCTAGGTCCTTGAGGAATCACCACACTGCCTTCCACAATGGTTGAACTAATTTACAATCCCACCTACAGTGTAAAAGTGTTCCTATTTCTCCACATCCTCTCCAGCATCTGTTGTTTCTAGATTTTTTTAATGATTGCCATTCTAACTGGCGTGAGATGGTATCTCAATGTAGTTTTGATTTGCATTTCTCTAATGACCAGTGATGATGAGCATTTTTTTCATATGTTTGTTGGTCTCATGTATGTCTTCTTTTGTAAAGTGACTGTTCATATCCTTCATCCACTTTTGAATGGGCATGTTCTTCACATGTACCCCAAAACCTAAAATGCAATAAAAAACGGAATAATTAAGAGAACTTAACCTTAAAAAAAAATACAAAAACTAGCCTGTTGGTAGTGGTGCATGACTGTAATTCCAGCTACTTGGGAGGCTGAGGCAGGAGAATTGCTTGAGCCTGGGAGGCAGAGATTGCAGTGAGCCAAGATCGTGCCATTGCACTCCAGCCTGGGCAACAAGAGCAAAAGTACGTCTCAAAATAATAATAATACATATGGCCACTTGAAGGCTGGGCACAGTGGCTCATGCTTGTAATCCAGCACTTTGAGAGGCTGAGGTGGGCGGATCACTTGAAGTTAGGAGTTTGAGACCTGCCCTGTCAACAGGGTGAAACCCTGGCTCTTCTAAAAATACAAAAATTAGCTGGGCATGGAACTATATGCCTATAATGCCAGCTATTTGGGAGGCTGAGGCATGAGAATTGCTTGAGCCCAGGAGGCAGAGGTCGCACTGAACTGAGATCACACCACTGCACTCCAGCCTGGGCAATAGAACAAGACTGTCTCAAATAAAAAAGAAAAAAAAAGGTTCCTCTGAGCAGATACACAAACAAAAAGGCCCAGAAAAAAAAAAAGAACCTAATATTACCAGGAGCAAATTATGTGCCTCCAGATCTTGGGGAAAAAAAAAGTGATAAAATAGGGTTGGCAAATGCTCACTTGCCTCACTGAATATTATTCAAGCTATAATTTTTAAAAGGTTATTGTGTTTAATAATTTGAATTTAGGTGACCACAATCATGAAAACGGTTACCTTTATGGAAAGAAGTGAATAGTACTTCCTACTTGCTAAGTTATTTTACATACTTCATCTCACATAAGCTTCACAGAAACCTTCTGGGAGAAATAGATGAGGAAATATTATTAGTTTAGTTTTTGTTAGATGTCAAAAATGTAAGTGATTTTTAGAAATGGGATTTCAACTTTAGTCCTTCCATGGGCACCTACTCAAATTTAGCTATTTTTCTCTATCTATCTGCCATTTCCACAATGGTGACCTCCTTCCTGTCTTGAATTTCTCTAATTCAGTCTCACTTCTGCTACCAAAGAGATATTTTAAAAATCCAGATTTGCTCATTCCATGTCCTTTCTTAAATTGGCTCAATGTCATCCCACTGTGTGATGCTTCATACCAGGTGTCAACTTGATTGGATTGAAGGATACCTAGATGGCTGGTCAAGTACTGTTTCTGGGTGTGTTTGTGACTGTGTTACCAGAGGAGATTGATATTTGAGTCGGTGGACTGGGAAAGAAAGACCCACTCTCAATGTAGGTGAGCAGCAATCAACTGCCAATGAAGCTAGAACAAAGATGGGATAATCTTGCTTGGTTGGTTGCCTTCTAATAATCATTTAATCACAAACCATCCTATCCAGAAGGTGGGGGTCAGATGTCTTCACCATAGGAAAGCACACACATCATGGTACCATACATACATTGGTACAACTGGTCTTATATTCATCTATCTCTGTTAGTGGACTTCAAGTTTTATGAGGACAGTGACCATATTGCTTAAAAACACTTGTTGAGTAAATTCATTCAGGGGTCAGCAAATGACACCTGTGGGCCAGATTTAATTCGCAGCTGTTTTTGTACAGCTCTCAAGGTGAGATGTTTAAATATTTTAAAGGATTGGAGAGGAAAGATAAAGGAAAAGAAGAATGAAGAGGAGAAGGAGAGGTAGCAGAGAAAATATATAACCTTCAAAGGCAAAAAAAAAAAAGTATTTTTCCATCTTTACAAAAAATTGTCCACCTCTAAATTAGTAAATAAAACAGTGAAGATGTTTTGAATCTAAATGTTTGCCTCCTTCAATAAACCAAGATCCTTCTCAAACATGTTATGACTATCTTTAAAATCTTTTGATTATAGGGAGAAAGTCACTAAGCTTGTTACATGCACATTCTAAATGTCAGTTAACCTTACTGATTAATAACAATAATAAAAATCTCTGATGTGTATTGCCAGGTAACAGTGGCTGCTAGTGGCATTAACCAGCTTCATGAGACTGATTCAGCAGAGGTTGCTTATATCTGCCAAAAGTCTGATAAGCTTTGCAGATTACAAAACAAAGTAGAAGAAAAGTGTTTTTGTGAGCAAAATCAACCTCATAATTTCGACTCTGTTATACTTTGTTTCCCAAAATACTTTATTCACCAAATTGAGAGCCCATATACGAAAGAGAAGAAACAAAGCTTTCATTTTAGTGGGTAGCACGTCCTCCCACTGTTTTTATAAGAAAAGTGTGGTCTAGGTAGTTTTCCAGGGAGGAAAACAGTTTTTATTTCTGTTGCTTTTTAATATGCTTTCAAAGTTGTTACTTAAATAGCTGGCATTGTTAAGGTCTATTATGTATTCAACCACGTGCGATTTTATGTATTTTGCCCTTAGCAATTGTAGCTTCCTTGTTGTCTGCATCAAAATAAAGGTATTTAGGTGAAAGTTTTCACTCTATTTACCAAGTTACTGCATGATTGCTGATTCTCTAAAATATCAATTTATAAACAGGATGATTAAATAAAAAAGACATTGGTAATTGAGAACTCTATTTTGAAAATGTATTGAACCAAGTGCTTTTGCAAAGTGAAAATGTTCTGGTGTACATAGTCTTTTTATGATGAAGTGTTTTAATAGGCGTCAGACAATACATTATAAAAATATTTCTGTTAATTTTCTTTATAATTCTTATACATTTCCTTACATGAATAATGTCAGTGGAAAACTATAGCTCAACAATTTTACAGTGCAATTACTGAGAATGTGTCCTTCTGTTCACTGGTTTGCTTATCAAAAGCCTATCAGCTTGAGGTATAATTTATACTTTGGCAAGAGTATGACCATTCAAACCAATGGATACTAGCCCAGTCAAGTCTGAGCTTTCAGGATTTAGGGGAAAGGGAAGTAGAGAATGGGAAGCATTAAGAACAGGGAGGGAATAGACTCTGTGCTGAAAAACCTATTAATTTACTTTTTAGAGAGGAGATGATGAAAATGTTGATTGCCTATATTCCTCACATATGTAGCAAGCTAATAAATAAAATTAGAATCTCTGAGTTTGCATATATTATTTCTATATTTTATTTGCAAGAAATGATATATTACCATCTAGCTCCAAGTAATGACCATGCCCATTGTCCGAGCCTTTACTGGGAAGTTCACAGTAAATGCAGAATTGGTTACTGTTTTCGATCAGAGTCAAGGAGCACAAATCATAGATTCACCAATTGGAAATTAGATGGTGAAATGGCTCAGAATATGGTAACTAATTTTTTTAAAATAATTCGATTCATTTAATCAACACAGATTTTGGAGCACCTAACATATGCATGGCATTTCTCAAAAAATAAGACTAGTGTTTTTTTCTCAACGAGTAAGCAGTTTAATTGAGGGCAACAACCTATAAATACTATCATTTCAAATAGTGTTGAAAGCACAGAATATAGGCTATAAAAACAGAGCAGGTAGAAAAAAAGTTTGTGTAGAGGATTCCTTATAAGGTTTATATTGGCAGATCACCAAATAACTATGATAAATGAAAAGAGAGAAAACATGTTTGAGCCGCAAAGGTACCCCACAATTTTCCCAAGGGGAAAACATTGATACAACTCTATTCTTTTTGTTTGTTTTGTACTGGGCCAGTTAATTAAATTAAGGGCAAGAAAGGTCTGGTGGACCCTAGTATTATAAAACTCAATTCATAATTGGAGTTCCTTTTATGAAATGTAACAAACTTGCTTAGAAATTTATTACCAGAACATAGTAAATAGTTGTTAGAAACTTTGCTGTCTTGATGTCAATGAAAGAGGGAATAATATTAATGCCAATGCTATCTACCTCTAATTGAGCTTTCTGTAAAACTCTACCAAGTGTTTTATATCTATTTTTTCCCATTGAATTGTTTTAATGACATGAGGAGCTAGGTACTGTTATTATCACCATGTTACAGATGAAAAAACGGAAGCATAGAAAAGGTAAGTAACATACAGCATATAAACAAGGCATTGGTAGGGGAAGGAGCTGGGATATAAACCCAAGGTTGAAGGACCCAAAGACATGCATTTAACTGTTGTATTCTATTAATATAAAGACAAAATAAAACTCAATATGCTTATATCTGAAAAGTCAACTAAGGACATAGGCCAAAATTAGTATGCCTATAATTTGGCCATAGTCATTTATATATGTTTCTTTAAAAGAAAATGTTTCTTTGAAAGTAGAATTCTAGATCTTTTATGTTGTGGTCGTAGATATTTTTTACCTTCTGAATCCCAAATATACAATTTTACTCTACTCATTTTGGACCTGTGCCAAATAAGGAAATAGTAATTTTAGGATAGAGTGGTAATTCATTGTTTAAGACAAACCAAGAATGGAGATTAATAAATGGTAATCAAATGGTAGATATAAAATATGTGTTTGTGGGTTAGATTATATGTAATAAAGTCAAAGATGTTGGCTAATGATTATAATAGTTTCCATACCTCTCAGACATATTTATATATGCATTGTTGCCAAAAGTGGTAAACATGGATGAATTGTAAAATGCAATGTTCCCTTTTCTCTCTTCACATGTGCTCCTTGCACTACTTTTAGGGAATCATGTGCTGTTGGCATCTTCCCTAGTCGCTTGTAAACTTTGATTACAGGATTGCCCTGTGTGGCCCATTACGATCAATTTCATTAGTGCAGTATTTCCATTTTTTTTTTCCCCTGGGGTCTCTCACTCACCCAGAAACCTAGTTTGACATTTTCACATAAAACTAAACTTTAATTATAACATCTGTGCTGCTGTAACAAATCACCACAAATTTAGTGGTTTAAAATGACAGTTTTCTTTTTTTCTTTCCTTTTTCTTTTTTTTTTTTTTGAGATGGAGTTTTGCTTTTGTTACCCAGGCTGGAGTGCAATGGTGCGATCTCGGCTCACTGCAACCTCCACCTCCTGGGTTCAGGCAATTCTCCTGCCTCAGCCTCCCGAGTAGCCGGGATTACAGGCACGCGCCACCACGCCCAGCTAATTTTTCGTATTTTTAGTAGAGACGGGGTTTCACCATGTTGACCGGGATGGTCTTGATCTCTTGACCTCGTGATCCACCCGCCTCGGCCTCCCAAAGTGCTGAGATGACAGGCTTGAGCCACTGCGCCCGGCCTGAGTTTTATTTTCTTACATTCCTGGGGTCAGAAGTCTAAAATGAGTCTTACGTGGCTAAAATCAAGGTGTCAGAAGAGCTGTGTTTTTTCATAGCTCTAAGGGACAATGTGTTCACTGTCTTTTCCAGCTTCTAGAGGCCACCTACATTCTTTGGCTCATGGCTACATCACTCACACTTTTACTTTTATTGCTGTATTATCTTCTCTGATTCTGACTCCCTCTTTCCTGCATAAGAGCCCTTGTAATTACACTGAGCTGTCTTAGATAATCCAGAATAAACTCTGCATCTCAAGATCCTTAACTTAATCACATCTACAAAACCCCTTTTTCCCTATATGCTGACATATTCGCAAGTTCTGGGGATGAGAATGTAAACATCTTTGGAAGGGCTATTTGGGACCATGATCCCTAAAACTTATATGGCAAAGTTCTAAAGAAAAAACCTCCTTGCAATTTTCAAAGTATAAACAACAATCTTTTCATTTATAGGCAGTCCCAAATAATCCTTCCATTTCTGCCTGATTATTTCTATTCTCATCTTACCTTATCTCAAATGTTTGGGATACAGTAACTGAATATAGGAATATACGTCAAGTAACTTCATGTAGTAAATTATTTTTGTTTCTTTTCCCCTATCTTTAGTCCGTTTTGTATTCATCAGCAAAATGTGTTTCAGAACCACATCAGACTAAAAGGGGATGCATTGTGGTATGGAACCTAATTATATGTTCATATTACCTGTGTTTCAGGAATTATGTGGATGCAGTCTGGTGAATGACACACAGCAAGTGCAAAACATGTCTGGTCTTGTGTTCTTCATCCTTTTCAAAGCCTAGTCAAGGCTTTAGGATGACATCCATCTGTTCTAAGCAAGACTCCTGAGTTGTCATTTTGGTCCTCCTTAACATCCATCCCAGTGGTTGGCACTGAAATGGGCGTTCAGTGAGATTTTTGGATCTGTTCAGTTCCTGATCAGAGGTGACTTCAGTCTTCAACAAATGGTTCATTAAAAATGGGTGTTTTTATCCTTGATGATGTTCCTAAATTCTACATTAGGAAATAGAACTTGAGCTGGAAGAATTTGAGCGCGGAAGTTACCAGAGTCGGTGCAGCAATGTTGTTGAATAGCGTGCAACTTAAAAAGTTGTCTGTCCCCTCTCCCTATGCTTCTTGAACCTTTGAAAACATGTTTATTCACAGAAAACATAAAACAAGGATAGCTTGCTACAGATTAATTGGGGTTGCAACATTTGCTTCACTTATTAAAGCTTATAAAATGTAATTTAATTAATCCCAATTTTCATTATGGTAGGAAATTAGGAGTAAAAGCCAATTTTTAAATTATAGAAGAAAGGGAAATAATAAAAAATTTTAAAAAGATCATAAAAATTATATTTTTTTCAACCTTTCTAACTTTTAAAATGAAAGGATGAACATCTGTGACTAAAGGATTTTAATTTTATTTAAGAAGAAAAAGTTTAACGTAGCTTCAGTGGGCTGTTGTATTAAAGAGCCCTTATCAACTGAACACCATAAACTCTACTACTTACACCTGGGATTCCTGGGACTTTGTCTAGATTTATCATAAAAGCACTTCAACATTTATTAGGTCTAACCAACAGCCAAAGAGTGCCCAATATGAGTTAAGGCTTTACACTATAAACTAGCAGTGCAAATATAAATAAGGTACAGAGATCTTATATATTTATATTTCTGCAAGAGATTTATATTTTAGAACAAAATTCAAGTTCTATCCAAATACATGTATAGCACTCCTGCACAATGGTGACATCAACATAAATAAATCTGGTCCCTGCCCTATGGAACACAGAATCTAATGTGGAGGCAGAAAAGTGCATAAGAAATATACTGTAGAGTGAATGTATGTGTATTAAATGGAGTAGCTTTAGTTGGGAGATGGTCGGCAGGCAAGTAGCCTCACAGAATTTTATGACATGGACCAACATACAGCTCAGAGTGTGTTTGTCACTCTGGCGTTTCCAGAAATTAGATGTATCGGTGCACTTAGGAGGGATGATCAACTTCTCAAACAAGACGACAATAACTACATGCTGAACAATAATGGATACATCATTGAAGATATTCTTTTGCTATGATGAAAACGTTTGTGTTTGCTTTACATATCATTCCATTTTCTCATTATCAAAAATGTTACCATAACTACATACTATGAACTATGTACTTACTCATATTCATAGAGCATACTATGAATTACATATTTACTCATTTAATCCTTAACACAAGGTTATGAGGCAGAAAATAGTATCCTCTTTTATAAGTAGGGAAAATGAGGCATGGAGAGGTTAAGTAACTTTCCTGAGGTCTTATGGTTGGGAAACGAGGAACCAGGTTTTAAGTGCAACTTCATTCTAAAGCTCACAGTTGTTACTTCTATGTTGCTCTTTTGCATAAACGGTCTTTAGAAGAAATTGAAAACTGATAAAATAAAATTAAAATTAAAACATTTTTATTATATAGGTTATTATTCCTGTTAGACTAGAAGCAAATGTTTCAGGGAGACGTTGTCTCCCAAAATTATGTGTAAATTTAAACCGTCTAAACTTTCAGAGACAAGCCTTGGTTCCTTGGGTCTCATTTCTTGTCCTTCCAGATATGCCTTGAAAAAGGATCAGAATAATCAAGATGTGAACCAACCATGGTGGAAACAAAACAGCAAAATGTAAAGGCTTTAAAGCTATAGCAACAGACACGTGCTAATCAGTGAATATCTCACCCCTATCATTTCTGTATAGCCTGTGGTAAAATGCCTCCAAGTGAGGGAAGTGATAATATATATATAAAGAACATATTTAAGTTTTCTATTCTCAGGATTTATCTGAAGGATCTGTCAGTATCATCCAGCATTAAAAATGGTTATGATTCCATAAAAAATTCTTCCATTTCCTTGTCTATATAACATTTTTGTCTTAATTGCAAAGTTAATGTTATTTCCCATTGTAGCTATTAGTGTTAATCTCTATGTACAATTTGCTTATTACAGTAAAGCTTGGCTATCTGGAGACCAGGCATCCTAAAAGCCCAGGCTTTCATCCAGATCTGAAAACAATTGGAGAAAACATGCATACACAGAATCACCTCTGCCCATTTCCTTTTTGTCATGGAGACCTGTTTCCCGTAGCCACTTGAAATGCACAGAGGAACCAGTTTAGATGAAATGAAGATCCCAGGGTTACAGTTTCATGTTATGACTGATTTGTCTTCCAAAAGGAAGAAAGGAAGAATAAGTCTAGATAAAATGAGGTGAGTTTTTTTTTTCCTTTGGCAAGAAACAGAGTAACATTCATTATGTAACAGGAAACAAAAAGACGAGAAGGAAGAAAATCAGAAAGATGGAAGAGAGCAATGGAAATTAATAGTATCTGGTTCTCTTACTGAGGTTGGAAAATGAGGCGGAGGAGAGGAGGGGTCAGTAATTGAACCAGA
The DNA here is from genome assembly GCF_049354715.1 of Callithrix jacchus. Taxonomy (NCBI): domain Eukaryota; kingdom Metazoa; phylum Chordata; class Mammalia; order Primates; family Cebidae; genus Callithrix; species Callithrix jacchus. The sequence goes on along the minus strand of NC_133518.1, from coordinate 13,685,115 downwards.
GAATCTTAATTAAAAACAATATAATAAGGCCGGAGGGAAAAATCAATCCAGAAAATCTACAGTAGAAAATACTTAGTTGATGAGAGTAGAGGATTAGAAAAAATGCCCAATCTCAAAGGAGTCAGAGACCACAATCAAAATCTGTATGGACAACAATGTTGAAGTCATGTGTTCCCACAGAGTGAGGTGGAGTAGAAGCAACTGAAATCTACTGAAAGAGAGCGGGGAGTTCTGAGTGATGGTTTATAACTCAGCACAGTTAGGGCTTGTTTTTAGGGTCACTAGGAATTCTTTGCAGTGGTGAGTAAATATGGCTTAAAGAAGCAGCTTCTCCACTCCTTCTGGAATCTCTGTCTAGTTCAGTCCACCTGCCTCCACTCTTGCCTCCACCATGTCCCTCAGGGTGACCCCAACGTCTTACAAGGTGTCCACCTCTGGCCCCCGGGCCTTCAGCAGCCCCTCCTACACAGTGGACCTGGTGCCTGCATCAGCACCCCGAGCTTCTCCCGAGGGGGCAAGCAGTAGCTTCCGGGGTGGCCTGGATGGAGGCTATGTTGAGGCCAGCGGCATGGGAGACATCATAGTCAACCAGAGCCTACTGAGTCCTTCTAACTTGGAATTGGACCTGAATATCCAGGCTGTGCACATCCAGGAGAAGGAGCAGATCAAGAGCCTCAAAAACAGGTTCACCTCCTTCATCAGTTCCTTGAGCAGCAGAACAAGATGCTGGAGACCAAGTGGAGCCTCCTGCAGCAGCAGAAGATGGTTCAGAGCCACACGGACAGCATGTTCCAGAGCTAAATCAACAACCTGGCCCAACCTTAGACTCTGGGCCAGGAGAAGCTGAAGCTGGAGGCGGAGCTTGGCAACAAGCAAGCGCTGGTGGAAGACTTCAAGAACAAGTATGAGGATGAGATCAATAAGCATACAGCAGCGATGGAGAATGAATCTGCCCTCATCAAGAAGGATGTGGATGAAGCTGGAGTCCCGCCTGCGAGGGCTGACTGACCAGATCAACGTCCTCAGGCAGCTGTATGACCAGGGGACCCGGGAGCTGCAGTCCCAGAGCTCAGACACGCCCGTGGTGCTGTCCACGGACAACAGCCGCTCCTGGACATGGACAGTCTCATCGCTGAGGTGAAGGCGCAGGGCGAGGACATCGCCTATGGTGGCCGGGCTGAGGCTGACAGCACGCGCCAGATGGAGTATGAGGAGCTGCAGACGCAGGCTGGGAAGCCCGGGGGTGACCTGCGGCGCACAACGACTGACATCTGCGGGGTGAGCGGAGCACCAGCGGCTCCAGGCTGAGACTGAGGGCCTCAAAGGCCAGAGGGCTTCCCTGGAGGCCGCCATCGCAGATGCCGAGCAGCGTGGGGAGCTGGCCGGTAAGGATGCCAACGCCCAGCTGTCCGAGCCGGAGGCCGCCTGCAGCGGGCCCAGCAGGACACGGCGGCAGCTGCGTGAGCACCAGGAGCTCATGAACGTCAAGCTGGCCCTGGACATCGAGTGGCCGCCTACGGGAAGCTGCTGGAGGGCGAGGAGAGCCGGCTGGACTCTGGGATGCAGAACACGGGTAGCCACAGGGAGACCAGCGGCTATGCAGGTGGCCTGAGCTCGGCCTCCGGGGGCCTCACAAGCCCCGGCCTCGGCTACGGCCTGGGCTCCAGCTTTGGCTCTGGCGCGGGCTCCAGCTCCTTCAGCCGCGCCAGCTCCACCAGGGCCGCGGTTAGAGACCCGTGATGGGAAGCTGGTGTCCCAGTCCTCTGACGTCCTGCCCAAGTGAACAGCTGCGGCAGCCCCTCCCAGCCTGCCCCTCCTGCGGCTGCCCCAGAGCCCAGGAGGGAGGCCGCTGTGCAGGGGAGCACAGGGAACCGGAGACCCACCTGGGGCTCAGCCATAACCTTCATCCCAGGCGCGGGGATTTTATTGCTGGGATCTCTCTTGCCCATGCCTCCAACTGCAAAACAATTCAAGTGCTTTTTTTTTCTTTCTCCCAAAACAAAACCTCAGCTAGGTCTCAGCCAAAAAAAAAAAAAAAGTCAGTGCTAGGTTTACTTGTATCCACAGTAGTGACTAAATGTATTGAAGTAATTGGAGGCTGTGGACAGCAGACACTCAAATAGTGGTGAACTGCAATGAAAGTCATGATTAGCTACATGGTATTCATTATGCAATGATGATGATGGTGGAATTCCTAAATCTCCAATCCCCAGATACCCTCTCATTCCAGATATGCCTTAAATAAGGATCAGAATAATAATTCATACCTTATGCTGTTTTTGTTTCCTACAATGAATTCATTCTTGACTCTATTATCTAATAGTATATTACTGTGTGTGTGAGTGTGTGTGTGTGTGTGTGTGAATGGCATCTGAGCATCAGTATTGAAAACTTTCTAAAACAGTTGATACTTTAATGCAAATTTCCTTGAAAGTGGTATCTGTCCATTAAACTTTGTCAAAATCAACTACTTCATGTTCCATTGACCCAGTGTAGGGTGAGGTCACATGCTCAGTAACTATGGCTTAAGTCTACTGTGCTATTAGCTGTGAAGGGCCACAAGGCCCATGATGACTTATTATCTTCCATCAGCTCTCTCAGGTCATATTACCCATATTAAATACTGCTGCTAATTGTTCTTTCCTGTATAAATGCTTGACTCCACTGAACACTTTCCCTTCATCATAAACACTTGGCAAAACCACAACCCTGCTTAAATTCAGCTCCTTGCTAACTCCATGCCTCTATCGGTACAGCTGAATATGGTTGGAAAAAATGTATAGCTACAGTGTGTTAATTCATAACTGCAAACCACAAATGAGTCCTTAATACTATATTGTAATAAGACAATGCTTCCCTAATTTAATTGCTTTCACTGTTCCAAAGTGAGAATCATCTAAACTCTTGACACTCAAAACACAGGCCCTGGGTCTGCAGCATCTTCATCACCTGGGAGCAAAAATGCAGAATGAAATGCAGAATTGCAGACCTCATGCCGGAATTACTAAATTTGATTCTGCATCTTAACAATATCCCCAACTCATTCATATGCACACTGAAGTTTGAGAAGCACTGATCTTCTAACCTCTCTTCTTCACTCTGCTCAACCCACACTTGTTTCTATATATTCTTAAGATATAACGCGGCACATTTCTACTTTAGTGTATCTGCAAGAGCGATTCCTTTGGCCTAGAATGTTCTTCCCTTGGGTATCCATGTGGCTAATTCCATCATCTCCTCCAAGTTTTGTTCAAATATAACCATCTCCTTGAGCCCTAACCTGACCACCCTATGTAAGATTCTAATTCATTCTTCCTGTCACATATAACCACCCCTTACATACTCTGCATTTTTTCTTTCCTTCTTAATCATCATTTTCTAACTTACTACATTATGCTTATTTGTCATGTATAGCTATCTATCATTTATTTTCTGTCTTCCCTCTCTTGAACAGAAGCACCATGGGAGCAGGTTTCTTTGCTTATTTAGCTTACTGACATGTTCCAATCACCTAGAATGTTGCCATGTTCCAATCACCTAGAATGTTGCCTGGTTCAAAGTATGCACTCAATAAACATTTACTGAATAAGAAAAAATCAAAACAAAACAGATGATGTGGAAATGAAATACCTGAACCTATGCCCCAAGCCTTAGGTTTCGGGTTGGGTTGTGGTTGAGTTAATTTAGGTTGAAGTGTCTTCGGTGATATGAGAGACTGACAGAGTGAAATTGCCATTCCTAGCTTTGCAGTTTTTGTCTATCAGTTTTAGTCCATCTTTTATCTACCTTTTCCTGTCAGAAAACTTCACAGAAGTGTGTACTTCTTCTGTAACTGAATTTTTCTTTAATTCCCTGCTTTCCCTGAGCCCCTGGGACTCCAGGATTAAAACATGTATTTTCTGAACATTTTTTCCTCAGAATATTCTTCCAAATTTATTTTCCTAACTGAAAATTTTCTATCCCCTGAGGATAGCGTATGCTGTGCAGAACCCTCCTGAATTAGTCAATTTTCATCCTGCTGTGAAGAAATTTGTGAGACTGGGTAATTTATAAAGAAAAAGAGGTTTAATTGACTCACAGTTTCACATGGCTAGGGAGGCCTCACAATCATGGCAGAAGGCAAAGGAGGAGCAAGGGCACATCTTACATGACGGCAGGTAAGAATGTGTGTGCAGGGGAACTGCTCTTTATAAAACCATCAGATCTCATGAGACTTATTCACTATCATGAGAAAGAACTCCACAGGAAAAACCTGTCCCCATGATTCAATTACTTCTTGCTAGGTCCCTCTCATGACACACGGGGATTTGGGACCTACGATTCAAGATGAGATTTGGGTGGGGACACAGCAAAACCATATCACTTCACTTGGAGAAGGTTGATACTTTCAAAACCCATTTATCTCATGTGGTATTTGTGTCCTCCTTGCTCCCATGAGCTGCTTCCAGACCACTGTTCATTCACCATACTGCCCAATTTTTGGTTTCTACACTATCTCACTTTTCTCTTCACTTCATTGCTATTATTAATGAACATCCTGATCATTCCTTCTCATTCTTTAATGACGGGGACACGGTCCACTGTGCAAGTCTAGAGAGAGAGGTGCCCAGTAGTCTGTCCTCCATAACTTTCAGATTCTCACTCAGTGATATTTTTCAGCTCTCCACAGCAGCACTCAATTTCCATAGTCATAATCTTGATTTGTATTTCCTTGAATTGCTTCATATGTGATGTCACTAATTCAGATATCTTACTGTCAGATGACAGCTTTCTACCTTCAAGTTATCTGTTTACTTCCACTACAAGTTTTCTGACTTCATCAGGTTTTCCAGACAGCAGAGTCCATGGTCCATAGTTTTAATCACCCTTTTTTCAATACTCGGAACTCCCTTGCCAATTACCTGGCCAACCTGCAACGTGAATGAACTCAACTAAATGGCTTTCCTTTTCTGCTTTTATAAATGCTGTTTGAGAAAAACATGTAATTAGATTTTTTCTTTTTAATCAGAATGTATGTCCATTATGAACTGATTCCTCAGTACTGCTTAGGAACTGTTAATTGTTTTGTAGTCAGATCATTTTTTTGTTTCCTGCAACAATTATTTAAATTCTCTGAATTGTGATATTTTGTCTTTGTACATATGTCATTTATGCCTACAGCCTATAGTAAGCAAGCACAAACAGCTAAGCAGTAAACTCCAGGTAACTGAAGCTGGAAGCAATATCAGATGTTACAATCAAGCAATCTGGAGTTCATGTTTTCTGTGTAGAAAGGGAGCTTTGTGAGGTAGGACTCAATCTGAAAGCTCCAATAAGCGCAGCTCAATGGGCTGGGAAAGAGTCAGAAGGCACAGAGCAGAGAGCATGCAGGGCAGAAAGGCCATTTCCATGTAGTAAGTGGCTGAGACTGGCCTTTTTCAGGGCTTTTGGAAGAAGGGCAAATCTTCTTAAATTGTGCAGACAATGGAGTAGCTACACGTCACAGAAATACCACTGATAAGTCCTCCAAGGAGTCTGACTGCAAGGAAGCTCTATCCAGGGAGTTGGAGAATTCTCTAATATTAAAATTAATAACCTCAGTTCTGCTCCAATGTGGGACACAAAAAGTGTGGGATGCAGAAGAGGTCAGCAGATGGCAGCACTAGATGATGAGGAGGAGAATCCAAATATATGGATACGGAACTATTTCCTTTGACCTCCTAGCAAAGCGTTACCCAAAGAGTACACATACACAGTGTAATTATTTGTAGTTTTTGATATGCATTCATACATTGATAGTTTTTAGTCTGTATGTGACTCTTTTAGTTTATGTGTTCTGTTATCCTACACTATTATGGAATATTATTTTGCTTCTTTATGTATTTAAATATAAATGGTATTACTTTTAAACAGCTATTCCTTGTTGAATGAGCTACATTTTATATAAACACAGTTCAACTGCTGAAGAGTTTTACAATGTTTTGGTATATTTAAACAGAAAGAGGAAATGGATTCTCTTTTTATTTAATAATTGCTACAGAATTTTATAAGCTTATTGGTAGTTGTTAGAAAGTATATTACCCTAGAATTTTCAATTATGGAAAGGATTTTTACGAGTATTGATGATTAGTCATGAGAAATTTGAGGTTTTCTATGATGGCGGTGATATGGTTTGGCTCTGTGTCCCCACCCAAATCTCAAATTCAATTGTGATTCCAATGTGTTGAGAGAGGGAGGTGATTGGATGGGGGGGGGCAGTTTTCCCCATGCTGTTCTTGTAATAGTGAGTGAGTTCTCACAAGATGGAATGATTTTTTAAGTGTCTGGCATTTCCCCTCCTTGCAATTCTCCCTCCTGCTTCATTGTGAAGAAGGTCCTTACATCTCCTTCACCTGCTGCAATGATTGTAAGCTTCCTGAGGCCTCACCAGCCATGTGGAACTGTGAGTCCTAGTCGGGTATTTCTTTACAAAACTGTGAAAATGGACTAATACAGATAGCATGGATTGTAATGAAAAGAAAAAAAAAAACACGTCATTTTATCAAAATGTTCAACAAACAGAGGGGAAGTGACCAGAATGTCAATGAGCGACAACTATGGAGTGTTACCAACTATTATGCATCAAGTGAGGAAATATTTTACATTCAAGAGAAAAAGTAATGCATCTGGAGGCAGTAACGGTGAGCTAGGAGATTTTGTGCTTTCTGCACTCTGTGGTAACAGAACCAGGATGTAGGAATATGAACAGTCACCACTTGACTTGTCTTCAGAGGAAGCTATATTTCAACTTGGTTTAAGTTGAACTAGGGAGCTTGAAGAAATATTAAGTTAAAAATATGTAGATAAATATATTTACCACAAAACTAGGATTCTAGAGAAAATAAGGTTGGATTGAGAGGAATATCAATTTGAAAAAAAGGCAAAATAAAGAAATCACAGGGTTGAGTGTGAATAGTGGAATTGAGCAAGTAGCTCACTACAGCATCTTACATTACAGCTCAGTGATCAAGAATGAAATGGGTAAGGGCTATAGTTAAACAGATAGTTTTTGAGGCTACTATCTTAGAAATACAGGTGAGACTATTAGACAGTGTACAGAGAATATGTTCCTGGGTTTTTCTGCTGTTTTGGTTGGTTCTTTGAGGTTATTTTTTTAGTGGTGAATTCTCGCTAGGCAATAGAAGGAAAATATTTGACTTTTGAGGTTAACCTCCAGGGTGTAACCTCCAGTTGCTCCATACTCAGAACAAGCTATTGAGGGCATTTAACTTACTTGGATAAAAATAGTCTTTAATTATAGTTCCTTATGGGTATTGGTTTGATTCTGAATTCTTACCTCATTTATTTCATTTAACCCCTAAACAATCTAGCAACTTAGATAATACAATCTATTTTAATAATGAGGCTAAAATAACAGTTTCAGTGGGAGAGGCATGCAAACATTCCTCGCCTCCTCTCAACCAGGAGAAGGCCCTGGGGAGATATAATTGTGACTCGAGTTAAAGTCAAACTTAGGGAGAGTTTGGAGCAAAGTGTTCCTGTTGTCATGTCAGCAGTGGTACACATTCTGTTTAGGGAGTAATCAAGACTTTGATAGTTTAGGAATATACTTTTCTCAAAACATGCTAACAGAACTTTTGTAAATGATGAAGAATATTATCCTTTTTTAGTCATATAACATATAAACATGGATAACTATGCAGGTTAATAAGAAGGTATATGGGCATTGTGTTGTTGGTATTAAATTGATAATTTTTTAAAGTAACAGCAGTAAAAGCCAAAGAATTATACAGCAACAGTAAAAAAGGTGATTTTCTGAAGAGTAAGAACACTACCAGTTGGCTAAATCTCTTTAGCCTTTGATTTGATAGCTACGTTTAAACTATTCAGAAAGTCATTCAATTTTATGCATTATTATATCTTTATTTTAAAAAAGCAAAATATCTAAAATCTGGCATCAGAGAGGAAAAACCCAACGTTCCGGCAGAAATATCTGGCATCATCTGTAATGTAGAGTAGAGGGTTTCTTTCTTTCTCTCCATTTCTCAGCTGTAATAGTCTTCTTCCACTGTGCTCTGGAAGCAATAGTTTGCTGTATGCTCCTGCAGGGGCTAAAGACTTTCGTTTTCTAAGGATGAGGGTCTAGCTGGGGCTTCCTGCTCTAGCCAGGGTTTCCTGCTTTTTCTGTGGAAAGGAGTTCTTTCTTCTTCCAGGCCTGCACCGCTGAGAGAAGTTTTCTGTAGTTGCCATGCCTGCCATTTTTGTTTTTAGTATGCATTGGAAGGAAGCCTGTAGAGAAGAGATGGTGAGTGGGTTGAGTTCCACTTACCTCTGTTGCTCTCAGGGATTCTATTTTCTTACCCAAGCTTACGCTAAGCCTTTAGAAATTTGTTAACCTTTCAGCTGGATTTCTCTTACCTGCTCATGTGTGCCTGACATCCATCTCTTCCTTACATGCTCTAACACAGATGAAGCATGCTTACGTCATGTCTTGGCTCGGATTTCAGGCTACGTAGCTCTCTGATGGGTTCAAGAGAAGTTATGGTTTTGCAGTTTATTTGACTTTTTTTGTTCTCAGAGTAGAAGTAACACCCGTTACATATTTCTGCACCCTAGGCAGAAGCACCAGAATCCATAACTTCTTTTAATATTTGCTGTTCACCACCTTGTCCTTTCCCTACCATGTTTTGAATGAGCTCCTCAATACTACATTTGTCTTTATCCAGTCTGCAGTTTTTACTTTTTTAGTGAAATATTTTTAGTAATTATAGCTTGCTTTCAGGATTACTTACTTTATGTATTTTTTCTGTTCTTAATTTACATTTGGTTCTTTTGGTTTCTCAATTTTTATTTTTTAAATGTGCCATTTATTTCTCTATCTCTTTGACAACATTAAATACACTTAGGGTAAAGTATTTTTTGGATTATTGTATTATTTTCAGTTCACTGTGAGTGAATTTATCTCTAGGGTTATAATTTTTATTATTTGATTTTTTCAATAATAGTTTACTTATGCTTACTAGCCTTTTCGGAATAGTTGATTTCTCTCTCTCCCTGTCTCTCTCTCTCTCTGTCTCCCTCTCTCTCTTCCCCCCACGGCTCCGTCTCTCTGATCACTTTGTCATATGTGTGGCAACATTGCACATCTCTCCTCCATGACCGTAGGTGACTTGACCCATTTCCAGGTTGTACAGTGGTCTCTTAACCTGCCCACAGAGCAGAGCCAGGCAGAGGCCAGCGTTTTTAGCAGTCCTAGTCCCTGATGTCACAGTGGAGCCTGATTCTGTTCTTTGCTGTGTGTTGGATGCTTTTCATCTCTTTTATTTGCAGCAGTTGACTTCCTCATGGCTTCTTAAGTTCTTTCACACTTAGAAGCCAGCAAGGCCTGTAGCTTTAACCTTTCTAAGCACTGTGTGTTTCTCTTCTATTGTGGGCCAATGAAAATGTTTGTTTTGTCTTTGAACATAATGACTATATGATGATTTTTCAGAAACAGAAACAAAGCATATATATCTTGAATAGCATAATTAAATATTTAGTGTAAGGGATTATGTCATGCAATTGTGGAGACTGAAAGTCTAAGATCTGCCATTGGCAAGTGTACCCAAAAGAACCAGTTGCAAAGTTCCATCCCAAATCTGCAGGCCTAAGAACCAGGAGAACTAACGATGAAAGCCCCAAGTCCAAGTTGAAATGCAGGAGACTAAAGTCCCAGTTCAAAGACAGTGGGCAGGGAAAGAGAATGCCCTCTTTTCCCACCTTTTTGTTCCATTCAGGCCTTCAGTGTATTGGATGAGACCTTTCCACATTGAGAGGAGCAATGTTCTTTAATTACTCTACAGATTCAGATGTTAATCTCACCCAGAAACACCCTCACAGGCACACCCCGTATCCCAGTTAAATTGACTTATAAAGTTCACCATCACAACTGCACTGTTTCATATCATTTTTAAAAAGTTGTTGATAAAAACTTAGTTTGAGAAGAGCACATAAAGATTGAACTTACACTGCCATTTTGACGAGAAATCCAGAACAAATAAACGTTATTGCTTTATTTAATAATCAACTTGGACAACTGTACATCGTAAATAGTGTTTGGTTAAAAATAACACAGACATTTTTTAAAAAGGCAATGAATGGATATGTTATATGATGCTATATATCCTAGCTCCAGAAATTACTAGCTATGTGGTAGTTCATGAATTCCTAAATAAATGTCAAGTTCTTGACATGCAGCACCTGTTTCCTCAGCTGTGCAGTGGAGATAGCAAAGAGAAGATCATGTAAGGAGCTTAGATTGGTGTTTAGCTTACACATGGAAAGCTCTTAATAGATGTTGTCTACTATCATTGGTATTATTATTACCAGTGTTTGTGTATGTATGCATACATACACAAATAATATAATATAATTATTAAATGGAACATATGTCTATCTTTGTATTCAGTTACTTATTCCTAGGGCAAAGTGTAGGAATCAGACCTATGCAGTCACAGCCTTGTACTTTTTACCTGTACCTTTATTTTCCTTATACCAGCTGCCTTGATGCAAAAATTGTGCTCCAGGCTCTTTACCACTAGCCTTGTAAACTTAAATCCATAAAATAATGGTTAAGTACACTTACACACACACAAAGATTCTCCTATCATATTATGTCTTTTAAATATGACAGAATATGACATTACATTTAGCTTTTAGTTTTAATAACTCTTACATATAATATGTATATACAGACACATATATAAACATATATATATATATGCTGCTTTAAATATTGATTGTTCTTTCCAAACTTCCAACACATCTCCAGACTACACACATAGATACACACACATATACTCACATACACAATTTAAAGATGACTTTGAATTTTATGCCATTGAACCAATAGAAACTATCAGGTAGAAAGAGGCTCCTTCAACTTCCCTGTGAATTCTGCGAGTTTACTTGTATCTGCATTTATCTCCATCCTCTTAGATTCAGTTTTTAAGCCCTTCTACATTCTGAAGAACCTTACAACCTTCCCTTCTCTCTTTTATCATCCTGACCCTCTCTACTTGGTTCTTTCTATTAACAATTCAAAGTTAATGTCTCCAATAGTAAAAACAAAAAGAAAAATACCTGACCCAATTTATCTTTGCAGCTACAAATCAATCTCTATCCTTCTCTTTACAGTCAAACTTCTGGAATGAATGTTCACGATTACTGTCTTCATTTCCTCTCCTCTAACTGACTGCTGTGATCTGTGATCTGTGTCAGAGGCCCTTTTCTCCTCCTTGTTTATACACTCTGATTAATCATCTCTCCTATTAATCACACATGTGCTGACAACTTCCAACTGTCCACAATACCCCCTTGAATCCAGACCTATCATCAATGCCTAGCTGCTGTTTTCCATTTGGATTTCCCACAGGCACCTAAAATTCAACATATCCAAATAAATTATTTTTATTCCCCAAACTACTATTTCTTCAGAATTGGCCATGTTAGTAAATGGCATGATAAGCTACTCAATTCCTCAGACAGGAAACCTGGAAATTATCTATAATGCTTTCTCTTCCTCACTTTCCTCTACATGTCCTATTAGTTCTATCCCCTGAATAACATTCATAATTTTCCATTTACATACTTCTCCATTCCTGCCATCCTATCTATACCACCACCACTCTACTATGAATAATGTTAACAGCACTGAAGGACTGTAATAACTCTTTTTTAAAAAATTATATAAATTTAAGGGGTAAAAGTGCAGTTTTGTTACATAGAAATATTGATCAACGGTGAAGTCTAGGCTTTTAGTGCAACCATTACCTGAATAACATACATTTTATCTATTAAGTAATTTCTTGTCTCTCACCCCAATCCATCCTCCCAACCTTCAAGTCTCCAGTATCTATCACACCATACTCTATATCCATGCATACACATTATTTAGCTACTATCACTAATTTAGCTCTTCTTATTTAGTTTTCACAGAGAACATGCAATATCTGACTTTTTGTTTCTGAGTTATTTCACTTAAGGTAACGGCCTCCAGTTTTGCCTATGTTGCTGCAAAAGACATGATTTTATTCTTTTTATGGCTGAATAGTATTCCGTTGTGTCTGTGTATACATTTCATTGTCTGTATATATATACACATATGTTTGTGTGTATACAGATATATATATATGTATATATATATATACTTAATGGAATGTGTGTGAATATACACACACACACACACACACACACATATATATACACACACACACCTAATGGAATGTGAATGTGTATACAGATATATATATATTCACATTCCATTAAGTATATACATACTGTATACAGACATATATATATATATATATATATATGGAATGTGAATATATATATGAAATATATACTTAATGGAATGTGAATGTGTGTGTATACATATATATATATATATACAGATATATTATTCTTAATATTCCATTAAGTATATACATAGTGTATACAGACATATATATATATGTGTATATATATATACATTCTGACTGGTTTAAGATGATACAGTGTTGTGTTTTTAATTTGTATTTCTCTGATGATTAATGATGTTTGAGCATTTTTTATACGCTTATTGACCGTTTGTATGTCGTCATTTGAGTAATGTCTACTCATCTTTTCCCCCCTTTTTAATGGAGATGAGTAATGTCTACTCATCTTTTTCCCCCTTTTATTTTTTCCCCCACCTCTGGCCCCACATCTAATGACGTTATTTTGTTCTTGTTGTTGTTGAGTTGTTTGATTTCCTTGTAAATTGTGGATATTAGCCTCCTGTCAGATACCTAGTTTGCAAATATTTTCTCCTATTATATAGGTCATCTGTTTATTCTGTTGATTATTTCTTTTGCTGTGTAGAAATGTTTTAGTTTAAGTCCCATTGTCTATTTTTGTCCATGTTGCTTGTGCTTTTGAGGTCTTACTCATGATCTTTTTGCCTAGATCAATATCCAGAAGAGTTTTCTATAGGTTTTCTTCTAGTATTTTTATAATTTTGGATCTTACATTTAAGTCTTTAATCCATCTTGAGTTAATTTTTGTATATGGTGAAAGGTTTAGGTCCGGTTTCAATCTTCTGCATATGGCAATCCCATTACTCCAGCAGTATTTCTTGAAAAGGGTGTCCTTCCCCACTGTATACTTTTGGCAATTTTGTCAAAGGACAGTTGGTGGCAGATACAAGTGAAATGACCTGTTAATAAATTTCCTTTCTTTTTTTTTTTTTTTGAGACGGAGTTTCGCTCTTGTTACCCAGGCTGGAGTGCAATGGTGCAATCTCGGCTCACCGCAACCTCCACCTCCTGGGCTCAGGCAATTCTCCTGCCTCAGCCTCCTGAGTAGCTGAGATTACAGGCACGCGCCACCATGCCCAGCTAATTTTTTGTATTTTTAGTAGAGACGGGGTTTCACCATGTTGACCTGGATGGTCTCGATCTCTTGACCTTGTGATTTACCTGCCTCGGCCTCCCAAAGTACTGGGATTACAGGCGTGAGCCACCGCGCCCGGCCCAAATTTCTTTTCTTACCCAGTTTTATTCATATATTAATGGTTAAAAATAAAATATTTATGAGGTATTTACATGTGCAAGAGAAACCATGTGCCAGGCACCCTAACAAATAACCAATCTGTGAACCACTTCTCAAATAGGGCAGATGAAAATGCATACATAAATATTACTGAGAATCAAATAGTGATGCTTGCAACAAAGGTATTACAGATGAAGTGCCAGAGAAGTTCAAATGAAAAAGTACTACTTCCATCTTGAAGGTAAAGGAAGGAGGTTTCATTCCAGAGGAGACATTTGAACTGAAATCTACATTTTTTGGCTTGAGAGTATTTGGGTTAAAAAGATAAAGAGAAAGAAGTATTTGGGAAAGAAGAAAGCAGGCTGAAGGAAAGCAGTGGGGTGAACATGTAGGCACATCACTAAAGCTAGCATCCAGGCTGGGTGCTCAAAGGAGTTCATTGGAAGATGAGGCTGAGAATTAAATACTTAACATAATTTATGGGGATGCATTATCCCACGTTCCTCACCCCTCTATACATTGCACTCGATTGATAACATACAGAAATAGAGAGGGCCATATCTGAAATTTCTAATAAATTGAAAGAGGAAGGAGATCTAGTTGGGCTCTTCAGAAATGAGGCGTGACTCAAAAAGATAACATGGCTCTTAATGTGCACATTTTCATCATGCCTATCCACTTTAGAGTCACATTCCACCTGGCTCTTCCATCCACAGACAATCTTTACAAAAGGAAAAATTTCTATTAGGAAATCCTTCAAGGCTGAACATTACCTCTCTATACGTGTAGGGGCAAATATCTATCACCTTCTAGTGATCAAAATGATTTAGTTAGCTCTAAGCAGCTATTATATAAACTGAAATCTTAGATATAATAATATGGGCTTAAGGTAAAGTCTAAAAGGCGCCTTTTCATAATAACATCACACATATTGAGTACTTCAAATATATTTTCCATTGTGAGAGTACTAGAATAAATGTGAACCTGCTACTTCAGGTTTGCAATCTGGTTTGTGAATTTAAAAATGACAATTATTATTTTAGGCATCAAATATAGTACATTTATTTCTCTGAAAGAGAGAAAATGAGAAGGAAATGTGAGAGGGCAATTATCTCCAGCTTGAATACTAAGATGCTTAATTCATCTCTTGTTTCCTTTGCATTAAATATTTATATTGATTTCTTAATACTGTAAGGGACACTTAACACCTCTATTTATATATAAATGACTGGAAGAACACTTTTATACTTTCAACTGAAGTAGATTATTAAGGAGTAGGCACTTGATATTGTATAAAGAAGTATTTTGTTACTTTAATGTAGTCCATAAATTATAATTGAGCATATTAAAATAAAACACGTCTATTCATTATGAACAGGGAAATCTACTCTGAACCAAATCTTTGCCATTTTAAGCTTAAGTCAATCATCATTTTAAGACGCATTTTCCTAAAACATTTTCTTGCTCTTTTAAAAAATCATTTAAACATATTTTTGAAAGAGTTAGCTTTGAACTCCATTTATTTTCTTTATCTCATTTTTCCTAGCTTTTCTGGACAGAAACCTTACATTTATTCACTTTTTTAAAATACATCTTACTTCTTCAAACATGCTCAGTTCTCCTCCAAATTAAAAATAAATTATTTTTCTCTTGCTAGCTATACCTTTTATGGTGAAAAGCCTAATCTTTTTTCCTTTCTGGATGATCTAATTTTCTATGTTTTATCAGTTAACTCATTTATATCAGTTCCTTCATTTGTTCATTTTGTTCCTTCAAAATAAATGTGCACTGAGTTTCAGTCAGTCCTCGATGCTTTTCTTCACTAAATTTCCATTGCCCTCTTTAATTTGCTGTGTTGTTTGTGTCCTACTTTGGTTATTGGTATATGTGTCCTGTTTTACCTTCTAATTAAAAACTCTTTGAGGAGAGTGTCTCTGTTTTGTGTATTTTTATGTCTCCTGAATATCTAATGAATTGCTAGGACAAGTCTCTTCAATGAAGCACAGAATAAATACAAAGCATTAGTTTCTAGAAGTTCTATTTTAACAGGCAGGGATAGAGAAGGCCTTAAAGTAGCATCAACAAATTGAACCGAGACGCAGAGGTGGGAAGCCATGATTTGTGGTGTTGCAGCCTCAAGTATCCACTTTTGCAAGACTGAAGGAATTGAAAAGACACTAAAAGGAGAAAAACTGGGGGTAGCACATGGCGAACTATTATTATGGCTGAAGTTAAACTTTGTGCAGCAAATTGTTTCACCTTTCTTCTTTTGGTAAGTACCCTAGGCTTTTCCTACGTTGGCCTTTACTGTATGTGTAAATCTTGTTGGGCCCCCTTACCTCATATAGGCTTATATTATTTGCCCTGAACTTGGTCAATAAAATTAATCCCATCTTCAGTCACAGAAAAGAATGTGTGACCCAGGCAAAATCATTTTAAGTCCTCCATAGGATTTCTTTTCTGTAGTTAACAAGGTAATTTTCCCTGGGGATGCTGTGCTGAAGAGTATGTCTGGAGTTGCTGACAGGCATCCTGCCCCAAAGGTGAAGAGAGCCTTCCTGAAAATAAAGTCAAGCCAAGGAATGAAGAAAAGGAAAGGAGAAAAATGTAAAGACCTCAGTCAAACATCTGAATGCAATCATAGTGAGAGCTAAATGCACCCTTGACTTCTCAGTTAGGTGTCTGAGTTTGGAAGTTTGCTTATTTTACTTAATTGGGCCTGAGTTAAGTTTCTGTCACTTTCATTCTAATGAGGATGCGTGATGTTGAAAGATGCCTGCATTTTTACAATGAAATGGAAGATCATTGAACATTTTTTTTTTTAAATTTTTTATTGGATTTTAGGTTTTGGGGTACATGAGCAGAGCATGCGAGACAGTTGCGTAGGTACACACATGGCAGTGTGCTTTGCTTTTCTTCTCCCCTTCACCCACATTTGGCATTTCTCCCCAGGCTATCCCTCCCCACCTCCCCCTCCCACTGGCCCTCCCCTTTTCCCCCCAATAGACCCCAGTGTTTAGTACTCCCCTTTCTGTGTCCATGTGTTCTCATTTTTCATCACCCTTGGAAAAATGTGGCACATATACACCATGGAATATTATGCAGCAATCAGAAATGATGAGTTTGTGTCGTTTGTAGGGACATGGATGAATCTGGAAAAGATCATTGAACATTTTAAGTAGTAATGCACTACTCAATTTCTTTTTGTTGCTGTTGCTACATAGTTTAGACACCCTTTCATCTCTCTTCGGTTCTGTTGTGATAACTTTCATAACTAACTTTCCTGCCTTTGGCTTTGCCTGCCCTTCCTTATTCCACTCCCCCTGCTGCTACAGGCAGATTTTTCTAAAAAGCAAATAGGACCACACGGTCTCCTTGCTTAACGCTTCCCACTGACTCTGCTTGAAGGGTCAGGTCCAAATGTAATTGCCTGACACACAAGTCCCCTCATTATCTGACCCTGCTTACATACAAGCTCATTCTTTCCCCTCACCTACATACCTCTCCATGCTCCAGCTAAATGGAGCTGCTTGCCTTTAAGAACACTTTTTGTTCTCTAGTGAGCTCATGTCTTTATATATGTTAGTCTTCTGCTTAGAATGTCCTTCCCTAGGAAGTCCTTTTGTATTATGAATGAGGGTATCATAAGGTCTAGGTAGGATGCTTCAAGAGGGAAGAGACCATGTCTCATAGTTCTTTTGATTCTTTAATAATGCAGTGAAAGGTACAGTTAGGCACTCAAAGGATTGATGAGTGAAAACTCATTTAGTGAATTACATTTTCTCAGTAATGTACTTAATTCTGTATGTAAATACAAACTTCCAGGACTTAAATGTAATTGACATGAGAAAATGTAGTGTAAATAAACTTTACCAGTATACATACACACAAAACACAATCTTAACTTTCTTAAGATGTATACACACAGTATATTGTAAATGTGATTTTAGGTTTAATAACTGCTTCTATAAATTTCGAGTTCTTCAATAATTACCAAAAAAGTACTTTAGAACCTAACACACACACACACACACACACACACACACACACACATCCTAGATACACAGTCTCAAATAGTAAAATTCTGGGAAATGAGTAAATGTGCAACCTGTCATGTAATAAAGACCATTGGCTCTTAAATGAGCAAAATATCTCTGAAAATATGGCATAATTGCTTTATGAACACATTTGGGGCTAATATATGCTCACTCTAACAATTATCTCAAGAAAGGGGGGGTCCATGTCCCATAAGTATAGCTTTAATGTCTTTTATGTAAGACGTGCATTTAAAAAATTGTCTTTCAAGGACATCTGAGAATATTCCTATGCATTTATGCTCAATTTTTAGCTAAAGTTAGAGATAGTCTATAATCATGCCCCGGAAATTGATTGTTATTGAATCAATTTGACTTTGCACCTTCACTGAACTATTTATAGAGTATCAAAATGAGTCAAGTGTACTGTTAGGTGTATGGCATACAGCAGTAAACAAAACAAATTAAATTAAGTGCCTGATCTCACGGGACTATCTTCTGATGGGTGAAAAAGCAAGCAAGCAAACAAATAAATACAATCAGATTATAATAAGTATGTTCAAGCAAATACAAGAATTTAACAAGGCAGAGAGTGAAATGGGGAGGAGAATGTTATTTTAGATAACACAGTCATGGGAGACTTTAAACAATTGTTTATTTGAAAATGGGGTCTTGCTATGTTCCCAAGGCTAGCCCTGAACTCATAGGCTCAAACCATCCTCTCACCTCCATTTCCTAAGTAGCTGACTACAGGACTATGCCGCAGTGCCTGGCAATACTTCTTTGAAGGTAACACCTAAGCAGAGACCTATATGAATGAGGGAGGGAGCCTATAGCTATCAGGAGGAAGAGAGGTCTGGGCAGAAGGAACGGATATGTACAAAGGTCTTGAGCGAGCGATTATTTGATATCTTGTAAACAAGTTAGGGTAAACAAAAGATCCAGAAATAATGACAACGCAAGATAGACTGTGCTATTGCATTAGGGAGATGCAAGTTTGTGAGAGAAGAAGGGAAAATGAAAATAATATCTAGCGCAGGGAATCTTTAAGATAACATTTTTGGTAGTTTTCCAATAGGTAGAGATGGTGATTTGGATAGTCCAAAATAAAGATATGTGGGATTGAGAGCCTGCTGAGTTTTGTTTCCTAGTATAAAAAGTTTGTATTTCCATGATAGAAAATATAGGTTTATTAAAGGTTTTCAGAAATGGTGTTTGGCTTGTTCAGGGATAGATAAAAACAGGATGGATTTAGCCAAGCTGCATAGGCCATATGGGGTAAAGGGATGCTGTGTGAAGAGATTAGAGTTGGAGACCATGTGGATTCTGGTTTACTGGATATCATGTTAGTTACCCTAGAAGTCAGGCTCTGTCTTGTTAGAATTAATAATATCTATGTCTTTTGTCGGGCTTACAATAAAACATTACCAGGAAGCTGTGCAGGGGGTCCACTTGGCAATGCTACAACTCAAAGATTATCTGGCAGTTTTTTCATTTAGAACAGAAATATGAGCTGCCATTGCCCTATAAACTCTTTCTCAGTATATTATTTGTATTTAACCAATTTTAAGTAAAATACATACAATTTATAAGGAAATTTGCAAAAGAATTTCATCTAAGCATCACATTTTATTAATTTATTTCTTCCTAAATGGCTTGGGAAAGAAAGAAAATGTGCTAATCTCCTGCTGCGGGTTTTTGGGATTTTCCGAAGAATATGTAATATTCCTTCTTTTTTTTTTTTTTTTACTTTAAGAGAACATGCTATTTAATTTTCTTTATATAAATGATTACTAAAGAAAAACAGCTTTTCACTGACTGACATCTGGACTGAAAGCACACTGAATCTATACATTATTCTGTTGAGGTGTCTGTACAATATGCTATTTACACTCAAGCCTAGCTTCCTTTTCCAATATTTTTATTTTAATTCCTTGGAAAAATAAATTGTAATATCACAATATTAGGTAATAGATACATGCTTATCAACTTGATTTCTCTACTTCTCTAGTGATTTTTTCCCTATTCTCACTCAATAGATTTATTTGCATACTGAGATTGTTTTTAGCACATATTTTCAGAAAATGCTAATACTCTGCCTATTTGCTATATTGAAGTCTCCTTCCAAATTTATAAAGAAGCGGACATGTGTAGGCAAGATTCATATTGTTTTTATATGTGTTTGACTTTCCAGAGTTCCAGTATTCATTTCAAACAATGCTTGACATGGTGAAAGGCAGTACACACAAGCACAGTTAATGTCACAATCTAGAAGGCCTCATGATTTTCAATGTAAGTTGAATCAAATCTTCTGTATTTTGTTGATGCCTTCATCACTTATTCACATGGTGAATGTCTTCTTTTCTACGCCATGATTCACGTTTAGTATGTTTAGTCTAATATTAAAGTTAGTTAATAAAAGACAAATATACCATAAGAAAAACAAAAGGCAGGAAGGACCTAGGAATCATTCTAAAATCATTAATGACTTCCAGGTTATAGATACTATATATTGCTCGTAAATGTCATTATCAGTTTTTAACACTAATCTCAAATATCCAGACACAAACATGTACACATACCTGTGTTGGTGTTTGAATCAGAAGAGGAAACATATCATGAAGATACTAAAAATAGAAACACTGAAGAATTATATAATTTGTGTGCCAACTGCTTTACATGCATTATTTTGGATAATCCTTACAACAATTACATAAGGTAGTGGTACCGTTGTTATCTCCATCTTGCAGAGGTGGAATTCAGTTTAAAGATACTAAGTGACACATACCAGGCAATAAAAAATTAAATGTCAATCCAGGATTCAAACTCAGGCAATCTGATTTCAGAGTCCCAGCCCTTAACTACATACCAACAACAACAAAAATAAAGTAAAAAACAAAACTTCTTGCTATGTAATTGCTTTTGAGATCAAATGGTGGGGGAATGGGTTTGTTTCCTTAAGAGGGGTTGATTGGGTTGGTGGGGGAAAAATGAGCAAGGAGGTTTGGCTTATTCAGTTGTATTTATAGATTGTGATAAATGCAGTTTGCGTGACAATTCATTTTGTTAAAATGCTTAGGCTTTTTGTAAAACTAACTCATAGGAATGAGATAATAATGCCTAACTGATAAAGTGTAGCCATGGAAATAATAATGAAATGAACCCACAACAGAACCTATTTAAAATCAATCTCATACTATAAATACCAAATATTGGAAGTGAAAAATGCTTAGTTATTACCTTTAGGATTCTGATATTAACCTCAGCAAATACAGTTAGAAAGTGGTGCCCATAGCCTTGGGATACAAGAGAGTATATAAAACACATTATATAAATTATAATGGAAAACTTTATAGGATCATCCTTATTTCCTTTTAAAAAGTTTTATTCTTCACTTGGCAAAATCATATCCTATATCAAGTTATGTTAATTATGTAGTCTCCTGAAAATTAACAGGACTCGTTTAGGTACTTTTACAAATATTGAAATAGATACTTATTTCTCAACTTTCTTAAGAAATTCCAGACAAATTTCAAAGGGTTTAGGTTGTCAAGTTAGACAAACTTGTGCAAGTTGGGCATGGTAGTTCTGTTACCAAGAATCAGATACATGTTTCAAAGTAGAATGGAACTTCACTTCCTTGGGAGCATTGTGGAAATCTGCTGGATTTGTCCACATAAAGCCTAAAAGGTACTTAAAAAAAAAAAAAAAAAAAAAGACAAGATAGATTGGATTCTAAAACGTCATCAAGAAAATGTGGTACTGAATTCCCTTTAAGCCAAAGGAATATGTTCTATTTAAGACTGTTTTAAAAGAAATCAGATCAGAAATGGTAGAATCTTGGTTTCTTACTTACTGTTATTAATGAATGAATGAATAATACTTCAGGGCCACTGCAGTCTAAATGTTAAAGTTCCTTTTTTGTTTTTACTTGAATTGTAGAGATTAAAGCATACATACACGAGACTGAGAAATACGAAGCAAACTCCTAAATAGTAAGAAAAATCACTAATGACTTCCAGGTTATAGATAACCATATATTGCTAAAAATGTTATTAATCAGTTTTTAACACTAATCTCAAATAGCCATACACACGTGTCGCTTGTCACTAGAATACGCTAGCTCACGCGTCACTTCTCACAGCGATTTTCTACTGCTGGGTTTTCCTTTTGGGGTTATGATTATTACAGGTGGCAGTTAACTTAGTGGTTCTGTAGGTAGCGCCCTATCTTCCAACTCACTTGCATTTAAAAATTCACACAGAGAGGCTAGTGGGAGGCTGGTAGGTGTAAACAATGTGATATAGTGAGTCACACCCTCACAAAAGCCAACAATGATTAGCTATGATTTTTTTTCTTTTAAATCACCTCCAGCGGCAGAAGCTGTGGGCACAGTCAGGAGGGGGAGGCCAAAGGCAGTGGTGCTGCGTTTACACTGCTCGCAGGGAAGAGGCTACAGCCAAGGAACGCTTCAATTCGGAGATTACTCTGCCTCCAGCTAGAGGGAGCGGAGGAAAGAGAGGGGAGTTTGGTGGCAAGAGATTTACCAAAAGCGGGGGTTGGGGGAGGGTGGAGAAGAGACACAGTGGAAGGCTGAGGCCTCCAGCTCCGCGCTCTCTGTCACCAAGCCGCAGAAAACGCCTGGAACAGGAGCACAACGACGCCGGGAACAGAAACTCCGAGCGTCCGAGGCCTCGCGTCTGGGCGGCCGCGCGGGTTTACTCACACGCCGCTCTGAGTGGTTTGGCGAACGTCACACGTGACTCCCCGGGCCGTGCACCCTTCCTGCCTTCGCGGGCGCCGCGGGAGCTGCGGGCGGAGGACGTCCGCGGCCGCGGGAGGAGTGAGGGAGGCGGGCGGAACTTGTAAAGGGAGGGACCACCACCAGCACCGCGTCGGCCCGCGCCGGCCCCGCGCCCCGAAGCCCCCACGTCCCCCGAGATCGCGCCTCAGACCGTCGGGAGGGCGCGCAGGGGAGGGGGCGCTGTGCAATAAACCCTGCTGGGGGGAGGAGGAGGAGGCGGGGGAGGGAGTCTGGCTCTGAGGGGGCAGGATGGGGTCTGGAGGAGGGCCTGGTTGGGTTCAGACTCCGGCACCCGGCGCCGCCGCGGAGTGAGGGGAGACCGAGAGAGAGAAGGTGGCAGAGTGTGCGCGCGTGTACGTGTGTGTGCGCGTGTCTACAGGTAGCAGTGGCGGCGGCGGGGACCGGAGCAGGGGACGCAACTGCAGCCACCTCCCCGCCTGTGATTTTAGGAGGCGGTTGCTCACTTAGCTGAGGATCTGTAGCCCCGGGAGATCTTCTCATCCTCTCCGTTTCCAAGCTTCATAGGTAGACACCAGATTCAAGTGTGTGTTTTGGGTATTTAATTTTTATTTTATTTTTTTCCTTCTCCCTCTAAATCTCGGAAATTCTGCATATTGAAGCAGGTGGCTCCTGGTACGAAATCTCTGGATACATTTGGCTTGCCAAGTTTTGCTCTTCGCTGTCCCCTCCCGCTTACAGAAGCATCTGTGGTGCTTTTCTTTTTGGATTTACATGCAGGAAACGTATATATGTTTATATACCGACCGCATAATATATAAATACATATACGCGTGCCCAAGAGCCTGGTTTTCGTCTCTCCTCCCCACGAAGCGGAATGTTTTGGAGTCGATGGATAACAAGAACACTATTAACGTTCTTTTGAGCCTATTTTTTAAAAGGGGGAGGGAACGCGAAGAATTGTTTAACATTCGGCCATCGTTTGGCTGCACACTAAGCACCACGAAGTATTTATGGTTGCAGATCAGGTGCAAACGGGGCTTAGAGAGAAAGGTAAGGGAGCTTCCTGCGTCCGCCGAGCTCCGGCGTTTACCTTAATCCTGGGGATTGCCGAGAACTTCCTACTCCCTGCCTCTCCTTCGCCTTCCCCACCTTCCACCCACCCTTCTCTGCTCTCCCTCTTCTGTAAACTCAACCCTTTTCCAATCCCTTTGGGGTGGGGGTGGGGGGTGCTGAAGGTGTAATCGTCTATTAGAGTTTAAATGCGTCTCTCTTTCCCAGGCGAGTAACTGAGTTTTCCAATCGCCTTGCTGGCGGTTTTAGGAAATGAAATTTTGTCCTTTATAAAAAATAATGCTACCTAAATAAGTGTTTAAACATCTGCAGGTGCCAGTCTCCCACCCTATCCTCTGATGAAAATAAAAGCAATAAAAAATAATGAACTTTGATAAACTGGGTGTTTTTTTTTTCAGCGTTGGGGTTCATGGAACCTCCCAAACGCTTTTTTTTTTTTTTAAATTTAAAAAGAAAGATAACCAGCACACAAACCAATACCTCTGGAGGAGTCCACAGAGGAGGAGATTCGGCTTCCGTTTCTGCATAAAGCCAATTCATTTTACTTGGAGGGTAATTTGCCGGAGTTGAGCGAGACGAAGCCGTGTCTAAACGAGTACATGACACCAAATTTCCGTTTAAATCCACCTTTTCACCATGGCCAGTAGCTGTTTAACTCTCCCGTTCAGGGGGCACGGGTTTCAGACCCGACCTTTTGGGAGAGCTGGGAACTTCCCCTCATTTCTTCCCCTGCCCCTCTAACCTCCCTCGTCCTCCGGCGGCATCTCTAGCCCTGGCAGTCAGTAAATTGCCTGTTTTGCCCACCCTCCTGGTGGGCGTTCTCTCCCCCACTCCACTCCTGCCCCCTCTGTCCTTTCTTCACTGGCGTCTTCGGAGCAGATGCATCTTCTGTTTTCTCAGGCTCCCTCTCCCGTGCCCCCCTCGGTGCCCCCACTCGCGGCTCCCCACTTGCCCCAGCTCTTCCCGCCGCTCCTCCCCGCCTCCCCGCGACGGCTTGACCCTGCAATCCCGAGTCTCGGCCTGTGGGCGGGCGGGCGGGGGGCGCCGCGGCTGTGAGCCGGGGAGCAGGCGCCGGCGCGGAGAGCGCGGATCTGGCGTGAGGAGAGCCGGCAGGAAAGGCCAGCCGGAGTGGGTGATGAGAGGGCGGCAGAGCTCGTCCGAGCCGGAGACACCCGAGAGGAGGGCGCGAGCGAGCGTGCAGCCCGGGCGGAGTGCAGTCGCCTCCGAAGCCTTAGAGCGGCGCCACAGTCACTGCAGCTCTTCACCCTAGAGCGGTGCCCTGGGACCACGGAGACCGACAGCATGGAAATCGGCTGAGAGGTACAAAAGAAATAAGGAGCAGATTACCGGAGAGCGGGGAGGGTTTCCTGGCGAAGTACGGAGGCTGAGCAGATGGAGGAACAATGCCGCCTCCAGGAGAAAACCCTTGCCTGAACCCTCGGCGGAGCGCAGGGGAGCTGCCTGCAGCCTTCTGCTCTGCCCAGGCCCTCCGGCGAGTTCGGGGGTTGGTTCCGCCTGTTAGTTTGACAGTGATAAGAAAGTTGCTCTTCTTCCCCGCTACGTTTCCTGCGAGGTGCTTTTCAGATCTGTGTGCTTCCAGTCAAGATGTCACTCCCTAGATCCCCCGCGTTGAGCAACTAATATATTATGCATTATTGGGCAATAAACTCTCCCGGGAAGAGAAGGTATTCCAAACATTTAAACCGTTCTCCACCGACTCCTGCCCGCCTCAACACAACGCCTTGTGAGTAGACATGAAAAACCACCTGAATTTAAAATGATTTAGGTTGAGATTTTACATTGGGGATAATTTCCTCCAGAGGAGGTTGTTAGGGTGTTATAGAGCTGAGGGATATTACGTGTCCAATATTTGATTCATTTGTGATAATTCTAAATCATGACCAGTTGGCCTCCACAAAGGTACTATTTCTTTTTTGGCATTTCCAGGGCCATAGTGGTACATGCAGGGCTTGGGAAACATGAATTCGGATAGTTAACCCCTGTATCTGTTACTCTGCATTTTTATAGGTAGTTAATATACTCATGCACCCTCTTTTTATACTTAAACTCTGGTAGACAATTTTTGCTTAAATCAATTGAGTTGTCACGCTGTACATAAAAATTACAGGATCTTAATGCATTTCTCACAATTGTGCTCAATTATTAATAGGATCATAGACATTAAAATGTCACTGAGAAAGGGTATATGTACCTTTGTTTGAGTGTAAAACCTATAAAATGTCTCAGCATTTCCATCAGCCATTGTAACCTAGCAGAACACAAGGTTTTTGAAATGAGCTCATAAGCAAGGGCCGTGCATGTGTTTAAAATATTAAATGTTAAACGCAAAACATTAAATGTACTGTGCCTTTGGCAGAGGATGAATCTAAGTCTACTTGCACTGCAGAGTGATTGAATGATTCACAGAGAAAGTGGAAGTTAATCATTACTCAGGCCTTCTGATTACATGGTTTGATTAAAAGAAGTAACTGTTTTCTGTAAGCCTGCTATTCTGCAGTTAGTCTTCCCAATCCTCTTAACATAAGCAGAAATTGAGGGAGTCAATCTTTGAGCAGATTCTACTAAGTTCCAGTAATGTGGGGTAAGAAAAGCTTCTTTAGTTCCCCTCCTTCCCATTGTCTTCCTTCTTCCACCCCCAAAGTACTTGCTGTCAATCTTTTCTTTATTCCCTCATTGGAGTTTTATTTTGTGAAATTTTCCACTTCTATTTAGTAATAACATTTTCAAGCATCAATATTTGAATGGCTTTGAAGTTGAAGGTGAAATACACACTTACAGAAGGTAGGCTGAGAACTCCGCTGGTTTCATTTGCAGGGTGTTGGAAGAAGGCCTGATGACCCTGTGCATCCCTGGATGACTTTCTTGGATCACTCTCTGAAGTCTCTTCCAACTCTGCAATTCTTATACTTTATTCCACTTTTACTATTTTCACATGGTTATCCAGGGGCAGGATCTACATATCCCTTAAAATTCCATTAATTTAGCCGTCTAGGGTTTCCTTTATAGGCTGATAAAGTAGCTAGAACTAGAAAATACAGTAATAAATGTAAGATATGAGTTTTTTCCTAAAATTTTTCACATAAATTTGAATGTTATTGGTAACTTTTTCTAAGACATAGTAATACAGATATAGCTATGAGTGATACATATCTTTCTGGGTTTCCGTGTGCTGAAACAGTTTTTAACATAGTAATGGTTTATCTCGATAATTCTTTATTATTTTTACACAAAGGAGTTATTTCAAAAATTACCAAACTAATACTAATTTGTAGTTTTTATAAACAAAACACAGAATTAGCAGTAATATCAGAAACTGCATTTGTTTAACATATAACTTTGCCATGTTTTAAAGGTTTAGTTTTTGAAGTGAAGTTTGCAGGCTGTTTTCATCTTATTGGACTGTGAATAGGAAGATAGGATTTTTTAGTTATGTTTCAATCATTTGTAAATGGAATCACCAAAGTCCAGTCATCCAGACTTATTATCTCTGAAACATAGATATCTTAGTAACATTGGCCAGTGGTTCCTTATAGATTGCATGCCAAAGTCCACAACTCTAATGACACTCAATGCTTTTCACAATTCATTCTCCAACTTCCTTATGGAGATCAAAACACCCTCCTCCTGGCTGTCCTTCTAAATTTACTCTTTAGTCCATTCACAAGACTCTTACTATTTTCCCCCAACACTACATACCATTTTAGGATTTTGTGGTTTGCTTATGCTAATCTTTCTTCATTGGTCCCTTCCCTGCCTTCCTATCCCACCCATATACACCAGTGATAGGTTAGCCAAATATACACCAATGATAGGACAGAAAAACATTCTTCATTCCTTGGGTGGCCTTTCCTCCATCATGCTCCTTCTTTCCTTCCTGAACCCTTACTCTGAGCTCCCACAGCAAATTACTTATGCCGGGAGTAGCCCACCTTTCACATTTCTGATGATTGGCTTTCTCACTGCACAGTGAATTGCCAGAGGTCAACAGCCATGCCTGATTTATCATGTCATTCAGAAATGATAGCTTAGAGTCATGTCAGAACATAAAGTCTACCATAAATGAATAGTAAATGTATTATTTATAAGTGTATTTGGCTATGAAGTAACAGAAAACTTGGCTAACAGTGGATTAAGCAAATAAAGCTTTATTTATCTCACATAAGAAAAAGTCAGGAGAAGATAGTTGCTTAAGCATTTAATAATTCTTCTATGATCTCAGAACCTTTCTTCTCATGGGTGCAAGGTCACTGATGTACCTCCAAAGTCGTGTCTGCTTGGGGCCCAAAATGGGGAAGAAAAAGATGATAGTAGTCTAGCCTGGGATTTCTCAGTTTTGGCATTGTTGTCATTGTGGGATGGATAATTATTTGCCTTTGTTATGGGGGAATATACTGTACATTAAAGGGATGTGTAGCAGCATCCTTGGCCTCTGTCCACCAGGTGCTGGTAGCACACCCCACACCTCCACCTCATCATCACTACCCAAGTATCTCTAGACATTGCCAATGTCTCTGAGAGGTCAGATTGTGTCCCAGGTTGAGAAGTATTGCTCTGAAATAAGAAGGAAGGAAATTCTGTTTCCTCCTCTCCCCTACCCCTCTTTCTTTTTCTTCCCTGCATTAGGGTGGTGGTGAGGATTTTTTGGATTTTTGCTTAATAAGTAGCAGAGGACACATGATGAGATTTGAAAAACAAATAAGAAAGTAGAGAAGGGGAAGGGGCCAAACAAGTCTCCTCTGGGCATTGTGTCCTTTTTTTTTATGGCGTGAACATTCTCCCCATAGCCTTCCATTCTCCCATCACTGCCAGACTGTGTCAGCTGGCTAATTCTAGGTAACTGAGAGGTTGGAAGACAGATTTTTAGGTTGGCATTTTACTACCCTCAACAAAATTAGAATATTCAAGAAAAGAAGGGAAAGGATTTGGGTTTGAAAACAGTGTTTGCCATGATGGCAGAGTGAATGAATACGTAAAATTCTTCTAAGTACTTCAGAAAGGAGGAAGAGTAAACACAAAATAAACAGCCATCACAGAGGGTAGATATAATTTTTCCACATGCTAAATGTTAATTAAGTAACTAGGATAATACTGTGATATTTTTCCTTTTGATGATATTTTACTTGGAAAATAAATGGGCAGAATGGAAACATATTGTGCTTCATAACATTTTTCTCTACAGACAGCATCCCTTCTCCTCCAGTCTGTTGAATAAAGCAGTAAAGTTTGCTATTGATACTTACAAATTATTTAGTAATCAATCATGTGAGAGATGACAAAGGAAATAAAAATGCAGCTCTGTTGTTTTAATCTTTCTGACGCTTGTATTTAGAAAGGTAACACATGCTAATGCAGGCAGTAGATAAAATATTGAATTCTTGTTCAGATGTGCTAGAATGGACTATAGCAACTTTACGTTGGATTGCTTCTCTACTTACCAATGAGTTCTACTGGATTCTATCATAGGAAATAATTCTGACTTACAAAGGTATATTAACATTGCTATGGATGGCCAATGATCTTGTCTGATTGATTGTAATCTTTTTTCTTCCTACCCTTGTTTATATTTTCTCTAAGTTTGTTGAATGCAAATTTTTGCGCAGCTTTGTATAGAATATAGAAATATAAAAGATGGTACCTGTTAGGAAGCTTTTGCCTGCAAGTAACAGAGTACCCAATTCAAGGCTTTAACAAAAAGACATTCATTTTCTCACAGAAGCAGGATTGTGGAGGTGTGCTGATCCAGGACAGGAGTTCAAGGATGTTATGGCTCTGGTACAACTTCACTGTAAGTCTCTTGACTCTTGATCTTGGAAAAAAGATAACATGGTTATAACAGAGCCAAACATCCCCTCTTCTCACAGCCCCATTCAAAGCAAAAATGAGAAAGCAGTCTTCTCATGGATATGTCTCTTTTTATCTAGAAACAAACTTTTCCCAGAAGACATCAGTAAACTTCCCTTTATGCCTGAATGACTGAAACTATGTCACATTTCGCTCCTAACTTATAAGTGGCAGTGAGACAGTGCATTGTACGCTTGTTTTTGGTAATTATGGTCGGACCCTGGAGGACCGGAAGAGAGGTCTGTTTCACTGTGGACTTGGCTGCATCACACAACAAGTCAGAGCTCTGGTAACTGGGAGGAAGGAGGCAATAACTATCTGGGGCTCCTAACAGGTGGTTCCACAAACAAAACGCCTGTCCTTCTCAAATCTCTTAAAATATACAATGCCTATATGAAAATTAAATGCATGAAAAAATAATTATATGGTCTTTAAATCCATGGTATAAATGGTATAGCTTTCTGGCTGCATGCTTCTGATGTAGAATGCATGCTTTCATGATGTTACAGAGGGTTTTTTTTTTTTAATAGAAACTGAATAATTGGAAAATGTAGGAATGTGTCCTGCATAAAATTACAAATACTAATTTATACTACATTACATGTCTAAATTAGAAAGCCGGCCTTGTCAATGTCTACCTATCTATATTATCATATAATGTAAACCATAGTTAAATCAGAGGATGTCCCCCTTACCAAACATATCACGTATCCTCATCTATGTTTGTCATATGATTTCACCATCATAATTCAGAGGTAATATGAGAAATGGCTGAACCCTTTAGCCAGTGACTCTCATAAAGAAGGACTTCATATATGCTTTGCACAAATAAAAATTGCTTCTTTGTTTCTGATAACGGTTTATTTACTTGAGGAGCTCAGGGGAGGGATCTAATTTTCAGCTCACATACCAGTGAACATCTCTCTCATTGAACATTATGACTCATTTTTGTAAACAAGGGAAGCTTTATTTTCATTCTTTTGCCTGACTTCATGGAAGCTCAGAGCCAATTTTGTGCTCAATTGAAAAAGATATCCTTAATCATCTTCTTTTACTCTGCTTTATTATTTGGATTTATTTTTGAACTTTAACATTGTTTCAAGATTTGTTTCGGAGTTTCTTTTTTTAATCAGAGCTCCTTCAAATTATTTGTTTTGGAAAGAGAAAGAATGTAATGAATACATGCACAAACAAATGAGCGCCATCACATGTCACTCAATACATGTCTTTTTTCCTGAATGAATATATGTTTGGAAATTAGACGATATTATGTTCGGTAAACTGCTGAATTTGTGGCATGAGAGGAGCAATAGGTACAATATGGTGCAATAGGATTTCAGGGAAAGGAGACAGCAGTTGTGCTTGAGTTATTTTTATGGAGATACATATTGTAGTTTGCAGACAGGTGGGAAACTAAGGCAGTGTAGGTGACATAAAATATAAATAAATTGAACTCATTATATTTATTTTGCTCTATGAACCGATATCAATTGTGTCTCAACTTCCCCCCCCCCCAGTTTTAGAAGTCTAATAACCTCATTGCAATAACTCTTTCTCCAGTATAAAGGATCCAAAGTCACAATGTAAAAGAAACATAAACTAGGAAAAAAATGGGTTTGATATCTGTTTCACAGCAACTTTTGTGATGGATGTTGGCAATCTTCTTGGCTTACCTTCAGTATGTTAGAATGTGCTTTCTGAGCATCTCATCATTCCATTGGCAATGCTCTTTTCAGGCTCCATGCCTAGAGCTGTTTACACCACAGCAACCACCTCTGAACTGGGCTCCTCGCCTCCAGGGGAATTGATTTTTGAATCAAGCTTAAAATGATAATTAGTAACTCCATCTGTGTTTAGGGTCAGGAACCGATGCTTTTCCTTTTTTCTTTAATGGAAGATGTATTTGAAGGTGGAAATATAGGGAAATAGAGTTTAAATAGATTGATATTGTGGTGGTCACTCCTGTGTCAGGTGATGACCATCATGGACTATGCTTTCTAAGCACCTACCTAACCCTCTTATCTGGACACAGTTCAGTTAAGAGGTAGATGCTTAGAAGATTTATTTCACAAATCCATTGTGAATTCACTATGGTTCATAGTAATGAGTCTAAGGGACTGCAAGTTCCTGAAGCCTCTCCTAGGGAATTAAATTTTTAATTATATTTAATAACCATAGTTTTGCTCCAAAAATTTTGCTCCTAGGGAATTAGATGTTTAATTATATTTAATAACCATATTTTTGTTCCAGACCCAAGGAGCACTGATTCTAGGACACTGCATTTTCTGCACACCGTGGAGAGAACACTCCAGTTTATTAATTCCTCAATGCTTCCTGACTACTTAGAATTTTAACTTTGTATTTCTATAAAGAGGACTTTTAGACAAACAGATATCAATTTTTAACATACATCAATCTTTTACCTGAATGAAACATATAATATTAGCAAGATGCACTGGTTTAAGAATTTAAAGAATAAAAGAAATTTAAAAAATTATCATATTTAGAATCTCTTCTGAATCATTTTTTTGACTTATTTATATTCATATTTTTCCAGAGAAAATAGTCTGCAAGTGTTGGTGATGCACTATTTTTTAAGGGCTCCACAATTGTCTTCAGAATTTAGTTCTAAGCAACTGATACCTTCTGAATAATTTGATGCTTGTGTTTTGTTGATTTTACTAGAATGTGACAACAGAATATTTTCAATCAACAACCAGAACTCATATGCCTTCCTTAAATTGTCCTAAACTGTCGGGAGTGGTGGTTGTCTGGTCATGATAAGAAGAATAGAAACCATTTTCACGTATATAGTCTATGGAAACAATGTCTCCACTACTGCTTGGCCACAAGGAATTATAAAACACATCCTGATTTCAGATATGTTAAAGATGTCAGAGTCAATGAAATATGGCAACTTGAATTCTACATGTATCCTTATTTCTTAAACAAACGAATGCAATAATGATAACTAATTAACTAAACTAATAATCCACAAGTAGTTAGATAAGAGAAATTATTGCATAATTCTTAGAAAGTATAATTCAAATCTAATTCTATCTTCTTTCCCTCTATTTGCCCTCCAATTATGCAATATATGAAATATAGCTAGTCTTAAGAAAAGAAGTAATAGTCAGATGAAAACAAACAGAAAGAACTAGACCAGGAATGAAGAGAGCTATGTCTGTGGGGCAGACTCTCTAATAACTCTCTGTGATTTCTCATGATCCCTTCACTCTAGGCTTTGGTCTCGTGTTTCAAGTGTGTGGTTGGACTAATTAAAATTAACATGTTTCCTTGCTCTAAAATCTGTTTGGGGTAAAGATAATCAGAAATGAATAAAATTCATTATACTATATCATACATTTTAAGTTAGTATCATATAAATACGTAACAGTGGAGGGATGTACCCTAAGCTGGTAAGCTTAAAATATATAACATATATTGTATAACTTTAAGATTTATTGTATCATGTGTGGCTTTAATATTTTACACATTTTGGGAGACTTGTCCATACATATCTTACTTGTTCTTTAAAACAACTGTTAGAGTAATCCGGAAGATTCAGTAGAACAAAATTAGGATTTAGGAACTCTTCTCCTCAAATACACTGGATGAGAAAGATTACTAAATAAATCACAGCCAAATAGCGGATGTAAAAGTGGGAAGAGGCATGAAGAAAATGCATTTTCCACCAAGAACAAAGAAAACTTATGCAAGGAATTAAATATCACTATATATAAATGTTCTGCTTAAAACGAGTCATCAGCAAGAAGCAAGAGAAAACTGTCAGGTAAAAACGAAGTTTCCCTTTTTTATTTTATCATTAGTGAACCATATACTACTGATATATATACACTACATATATGTATATGTATATATGTACATGTATGTATATATATATATATGAATAAAAGGAAGAGAAGCCTATGGTTGGATCAGTCAGATGCTACTATTTGTGGATGCATCTTGACAGTTCTTACTGCGCAGTTCCACAGACAACAGTGTATTGTATTTGAAAATTGCCACTGCTCTTAAGTGGTCAGAAAGCTGGGCACTTACTTTCTGATGAATAACAAGGTCTCCAGAGGTGTGCCACTCTCCTTTCTCTTATTGTAGCTGTAGTGATACAGAGAAAACACTGTGTTGTTTCTCACCTACCTGCTTTGCTTGAAAAGTGAGTTGATTGATGGATCATGAAGAAAATTCTTTTTTAATTTGGCTAGATATTCTTGAAGT
Source organism: Callithrix jacchus (assembly GCF_049354715.1). Classification (NCBI taxonomy): domain Eukaryota; kingdom Metazoa; phylum Chordata; class Mammalia; order Primates; family Cebidae; genus Callithrix; species Callithrix jacchus. Next base: position 13,651,617 of record NC_133518.1, on the reverse strand, counting down.
TCTCTCTTAATATAATTAAGGTATCAAAAATATATAGTATTATTGAAGTAAGTAGGTTTTTGTAAAATTATGAATTAAATTATTTTTATCCTCTAGTTGGGTCACTTTTTCCATAAGAAAAATATTCAAGATACTAGTTTTTAAGATTGAGAGTACTATTTAATGGCTCAGAGTTTTAGACCATTAAATGGGGTTCAAAGATTATATTCATATTGTAATCACGTCTTTATGACTAAATGGGGAAAATCACAATTTTTGATCTAAGGTGATTTGTAAAACATATTGTACAAAGGAATAATTTATTTCTAAAAACTTTAATAAATTTCCCATGGTCTTTCCAGCTGAAAAGCTGAAAGGGCCATAGTGGGTTTTAGATAACATAGGCTGACTTCCTTAATTTACATGTGACAAAACTGAAGTCCAGAGGAAAAAAATGATTCGCTTGTTTATGCAGTGGTAGAGCTGGACCCTGATCTTCACATAATGCCTTCATCCATCAGTTTTGGTTAAAGGGCAGTAATACATATATCAGCACCATATATTTTGTATATAAGTTACATGATTACATAATTACTAGAATTTTAGAACCATAGGTAATAATCACCAGAAAGGATAAAGGAAAGGGGAGTTATATTTTAAGAAGGTTTAGTGGAGGAAGTGTTATTTAAAGGAGATTAGGATATGCATACATAGAGAAGAGGAGCAAGCATTGCTTGCATAAAAGCAATGAAAATTAAGACTAAGACAGGCAGCAGAGACAGTTGGCCATTCTAGATTCTTTCAAAAGTAAACACACACATTGAGAAATATCACTGTAGGAAGCAAAGAAAAATGCTTGTTGAAATCATACATCTTATTTTGCATTCAGTATTTTGGTTTAGAACTTCTGCGAATTAGAAATACCAAGTATACATTTATTTTGAATAAATAGTCTTCAGAAAAATTGGTTCATATTACTCATATCAGGAAGAATTTGCTTCTACTAAATATAAATTATTTAAAATGGAAAGTATGACTTTCTGAGAATGTCTATTCATGTAACTGGTTGATACAAAACCAGCTGAAATTATGTGATTCTTGTCATCAAATGAGAAGATTGTTCTTATCACAAGCCTACCTACATATGGTTCTCTAACCTGAGCACTCTGTCCATAAGAAATACTAGAAATGTTCTGCCTCATACAATATGTCTTCTTTTCCATGCTCCTTTTCAACATAGTACTCCAAGCATTCCCTCCAGATTTGCTGATTGCAAGACAAAATGCCTATTTGCTTAAGGGAGAGGGGATCTACCTGGTGCTGATCTGTCTTTTAACGCTCATTGGTCATACTCACCATCACTTAAAACATTTTAACATTTTTAAGGTCTAAAGGGCAATTTCAAGATACACGTATTCCTTTGTTTCTACTAAATTCTGCATAAAATCAATACTTCCTTCCTGACTCTCCTTGAAGACACTCTCCTTAAAAATAGCAGCTCATCCTGGGAGTCAGTGGCTAGAATAACCAGCACCTGGAGATTAGGGAGGGAATCATTCAGAAGAGCATAGGTGTGTTTTCTATAGGACTCCATAAATGTGGCCTCCATAACTTCTCAAGAACAGGTGCATTACAACTCTTCCAGTCAAAATACACTGGGAATAGTCCTGGTATTCTGTCTGGAATGTCATTTCCTCACCAGTCCCTTTAGAACTCCTGGGAAGCCTGATATTTCACAGAACAGCCACTCATGGGACACTCTACCATAGAAACCTGAGAAAAATAAGAGCAGGGGGTGGTGCTGCTGTAGGGGAGAAAGAAGATACAATCACTGGAAATGGAATAATTTGTTAGATAGGAAGAGTATAAAGAGCCATCTTTAGCATTGCAATATCTTTTATTTATCCTGCCATGCTCAGATTTGCAAAACTGCCATATGTATGCATATATATCAATATGTAAATGTGTATCTATCTACCTATCTCTGTCTGCTTATCTATCTGATTTAATTGAAAATTATAGTTGGATGATTGATACAAGAAAACCTGAGAAGAAACAATCACTTTTCTTGGAAAAATTGTTCATATTCCATATATTCTGCAGATGAGAAAGTGGGAAAAACACTAGAAAACATGTCACTGGCCACCAGGAAAATAAATATCGCATCTATCTATCAGTCCTTACATATATATTTTTTGCTTATCTTCATGAATATTGCTTCTTTCACCTATTTCCAACTCCTGATTTCCTGTCTTTTGACCCCTGTATCCAGTCAACAACCTCTTTTACATGGCATCCTTCTGTACCCGAATCCATAACCCAAATTCAAAATTTTTCAATTTGCTTTTGCAATGTTGCAAAAGCCTTCTAAATGCAAATATTAGCAACCAACACTCTAGTATGAATAAGTTTGTCTGAACATTTCCCCCTCTCATGGGATACTTGGCTAAAAAGAATAAAACAAAAAAGACAAATACTGATGGGGAAGGCCAGGAAGATCAGTTTAAACTATGATCATTGCCAGTGAGAACAAGCCTAGGTTTATGCCAGATGCTTACTAGGGAGGCCAAGAGGCAATCTCTGGAGAGGGTTGGAGATTGAGGAATTTGGGTCTGGGAAAGGGGCTGACACAAGTGAGCAAGATAAGGGTGGGGGGAACTCTTTCTGCATTATTCTTTAGCTTAATAGGTGGTACTGCTGCTAAGTTCATATTAAAATTCATGATTCTGTGTGGACTTCACCTTTCTTTGATTTAGTTTTTCTGTCAGTAAAAAATACCCTGAGAATAGTCCTGCTAGTCTATTTTGAATGTCATTCCTTCACCCGGCTGTTCTAAAACTCCAAAGAAGCATAGGGCTGTTATGGGAATAAACAAAATAATATAGCACTTTTGCCTGGCACATAAAAATGTTCTGAAGTGTCTGCATTATCACGAGACCATCCATATATAAATGCAGACTCTGCTTACCTGCTAATAGCCATTTATGACTTATTTTCGAAGTACTGGCTTGGACATGGTGCGAGGCACAATGAACAAGGCAAAAATGAGTCAAACACTATCTCAAATTGTGACGATCCTTCTTTTTTCACCAAGAGTTTTTGAAGTTAAGAAACAGTGTTCTACATCCATGTTTTTGCTAGTGCAGGGGAGGTCGGGCTGCTTTTATTTCACTAGCACATGGAAGGAGGGATAAAGCATTTAGAAATGGTGAAATTGGCAGCTTTAAAAAATTCAAGAACTCTATCAGCATTAGAATGGAAAACATTTGAGTCATAGGCTTGCTAGGGAGTGAGTATTTAATAGGTGCCTTTGTATAATCTCCAAACTAAACTGTATCATTTTCTATACATGCTTAAATCTCTTAATTACAAAGCAACTTTAATTATACATAAAGTGTGCCACTTCAATCATGTTTTAATCACACATAAAAAAATTAAATTTATCCCAGAGTTATTTTCTGCATTTCAGTTCTGATTTTTATACTCTGGCATATTCTGTACCAAAAAATTGCATTAAGCTAATGTTTATGCTTGCACATAATCCCACACTTTCAAGGCAACACTTAAAATATTCAGAAGAGCTTCACAAGAGGGAGTAGTTTAATTCTGTTGTTGACTCAGAGCCATTGTTCTTCACAGTTACAGCTCCGCTGGCATAGGCTACATATGGTCACTTGTTTTCTCAGTGTACAGAGTGATAATGCATTAACATTCCGGCTGGTGGTGGAGGCTATGCTGTGCTTTAGAGAAGTATAGCAGGGAAGATGTGCTGCCTCTTGGGCAGGAAAGAGGACCAGATCAACACGGGAGAGCCTGCAGATTGCTGGAAACTAATCATTGTGACTGTACACTCTGGTGTCTGACCTAGAAGCCAGATCATTCTCTTACAGAGTCTAAATTTTAAACAGTGGCTGTCTGTGAGTAGGACTTACATTGAAAGAGTGGTCATCAGAGAGAACTATGGATCACAGCCACACTAGGAAGTTTTGCCAACTTCCTTCACCACTGCCATTCAGAGGTGCTGTTCTGAACCCCTCAGTTGCCACTTGGAAGAGACTCTTTATGATCCCACTTTTGCTCTAATCACTGCTATGTAGGCCTCAGGTCAAGTGGAGTACTGGGCTGGTGACTGATGGCCCTGTTGAGGTTCATTAGAAGTAGTACTTAAGTACTTTCTTAGGTCATTAGTATTCAGCAACAAGATGGGGGATTTTGGCTTGGGTTTAGTGAACATGACTTTTCTTTTAGCTTTTGCAATTTCCCTTGGTGTATATGAGGTGAGGAAAAAAGGTCAAAGAAGATATTAAGTATCTGTTCCTACCCCTCCCTATAAAAAACCCTCTTATCTAACATTATTCCATGTGGGATTGTATCCCAAGAGACATTTCCAGTTACAAGGGCTTCTACCCACTTTTTCCTACTTATCTGGGTTACATCTCTGTTGTGAATAGAAAAACTAGTACTAATGGCAGCACCAGAGGGAGCCACTTACACATGCTTTTGTTTCAAGCAGTGACAAAGCTGACAATAAGACTTAAAATGCAGAAATATTAAGATTTAATTGTATTTTCTGAAAGACAACGGCAGAAAAGTAGATGCTATGTAAAATCTGTTAGCAGCAATTTCAAATTATGGGGCTAGTAGCAACCACTTTATTTCTCCCACTTGAAGTATTTGTGAATGGTATTTGCCTGGCTGCAATCCAGAAAGTAAATCATATTTCAAAATGTACAATTGTATTTGGAGCAAGAAGTATTCTCTCTGATCCTGGCATTGTTCCTCTGCAGAATACTATTAACAAGTTTGCATGTTTGAAACCTGTACCAGTTTACTGCTTTTGTAATGTTAATGACGCTACCAAAAATAAAGAATGAGGAATTAAGACTAAAACTTTTTAGATGCCCATGGCAGTGCTGAAATACAATCTCTGTCTCACTCTGACACACACACATACACACACACAGTGTGCACCCATATTTGCACAGGTGATTGTGTTGTAGAGCATTAGAACTAGGATTGCTGTAGGGACATCAGGTAAGCTTGCTCTTGAGTATTATGATGGGGTTGAGAGAATTAAAATGTCGAAAGGAAAATAGAATAAATTTATCTTTATTGGCACACTGACCCTTTTTTATGAGGAAATAGTCAAATACATGAAGTTCTGAGTGAAACTCTCTTAATGATCACATTGACAAAATATTTCAAGAAAATATATTGATTCCAACTTCTTGGAGGGGAGATTTCTAGCTCGTCTCTTATTGTATCTTGACTAATTCTAAACCAAATTATAAAAACACTGGAAAGGAAGAATAGCTATAGTTCTTCTTTGAACAACAACAAAAAAAAGCTGTATTCTTAATACTGGTCAGCCTTCCTCCACCCTACTTTGACAGCATCTGGTATATCCAATAACATACAATCATTCTATAAAATAAGGTGATCTCCTTTGGCTCTGTAATGGTACCTTTCTGGCCTGATTGTGATAAGGCCTTCAGTGTGTAATGCTGACAACAAACGCTTTTTTAGGTCCCTTTCCATGTTAACAGTAGTTCTCTTCAAGAAAGTACTTGATTAACTGTGGTTTGTGCTACAGATGGAAAGGTGTTGTGCTTGACTCCCTGGCGATATTTACTCTCTTTCTTTATAAGAGTCTTTCCTTCTCTTTCTGCCCTGCCCACCCTAGCCAACCTGCTGCCCTTGCAGACTGCTCATGCCTAATCCATTTGTGAGGGAAGTGATGGGCTAAGGGAGTTGAGGATGCAGTGTGACTGTGATCTAGTGTCCTTCTGCCTGCAGAACTTTTAAGAATACAAATTTTCCTCTGAGACAAGGAAGTTCATATTATCTTTTTGTTTTATACATCTATCCATCCATCTACCTATTTTATTTTAATTTTAAAAATGAAACTTCTCAGTCTAGAAAGAGAGACCATTACTGAGGAAGGGATCTACAGCAATTTTGTTAACTTCCAAAGTTCTGGAAAACATTGATTATCACTTCCTTCAGGAGCCTTGGCCCCCAGATGTGTAGAGAAGTCCAGGGCCAGAGCAGCAGGTCAAACTGGAAACCCTGGAGCTAAACATATCAGGTGATTCTGGCTACCCCATGGGCAAAAAGTTTCAAGAACCTTCTTCTCCCTGGAAAAGGAATGAGAAAGTTAGTAGCAGTGGTTGTGGCACAACAGGTGACTAGTAAAGGCACAAGAGATGATGTGAGCTTTGTACACACAGAGAAGGTGCCCCTCGCATGTGTTTCACAGTGTAGTGATTATCATGTCCGCTTTACACACAGAAGATCCTGGGTTCAGGAAGATACTCTTTTTTTTTCCTTTCTTTTTTTTTTTTTTTTTTTGAGATGGAGTCTTGCTCTGTCGCCAGGCTGGAGTGCAGTGGCGCAATCCCGGCTCACTGCAACCTCTGCCTCCTGGGTTCAAGCGATTCTTCTGCCTCAGCCTCCTAAGTAGCTAGGACCACAGGCACATGCCACCATGCGCAGCTAATTTTTTTTTGTATTTTTAGTAGAGAAGGAGTTTCACTGTGTTGGCCAGGATGGTCTCAATCTCTTGACCTCATGATCCGCCTGCCTTGGCCTCCCAAGGGAAGATACTGTTAAAGTGCCTTCAAAGCATCTTCATACTTTCGTTGTATTAGAATGTGAACATATGGAAACAGGAGTGGAAGCCCAGAGGGAGAGGGGCATATATGGTACCTAAAATGATCATCTTCACATCTTGTTGTTTCACTCTATGTCTGCAAGTAAACTGGTAGCTGGGCTGCTGACTTAACAGAAAGAGGATGCTTGAATACTGATTTGAGTGTGAGAAAGGAGACATTTATTATATAGTACTCTTCTTGGTAGTATACAAAAAGCTGGGAAGGGGCAGGGATTAGAGAGAGTAGAGGGCATGTCTCCTGCTCAGGAATGACTAAATTGCTATCTTTGAAATGGACTGGAGAAGAAGCAATCCTCAGGGAGCTAGGAAACCATAAGGGGTCAGGGGTCCTTTCTTTGTAATCTGAGAATTACCACTATGCCTTGTTTGGCAGAGGGCACATAGAGGCTTCAATTTGCCGCCTCAGAATCTGAGTTAAGAGACTAGAACTACATTGTATCATATGCAATATCTCCATGCTTAGTTTGCCTTCCTCTTTTTGTGTCCCTTTGTGTTTAATAGTATAACTCTTGAAAAGAAAAGGACCTGAACATCAATGTCTTTGGGGAGAGAAAGGAAGGAGGATTTGAGGAACAACATCTCACTTTGGAAATCAGATCTGGAGAGGCAGAACCATGAAAGGTGAAGTGGGTGGTATTGAGAAGACCCAACAGAGTCTAGAATGACAAACAATAGGAAAGAGATAAGAAAGGATCCTGGGACAGAGCAGGGAAGAGGCCCTAAGATGTCCACATATGAATAACGCCATCAGAGAAGTCCACCTGAAACCCCTAAACAAATAAATTGAAACAAGAACCCACACTAAGATGCAGATGGAGACAATAGGGCAATCAAAGAGGCAACAGCCAAGTGAGCAAAACTTTTCCTTGGTCTTTGATACCTTATCAAGCAAAGTCAGAACATTTGCAGTGATTTGAAAACCGCATTTGGTTTTTGAGCTAATTGTTATTAAAGGATGATTTCAATTAGTTCGATTTAACATTACCCCATACTAATTGTAGCAACTCAATGGTATATGGTTAAATTCTGGACCTCTGAGCAAGGCTTTCAGCAAAAACCTCCTTTGTTAAGTGCAGAATAGGCAAATTTACAGCTCCTGTTATATAGGGTTTACGATTTACATCTAAGATGGCAGGAAGTAGGAGAGGGGATAATTTAAAGCAACTGACAGGCATTATGTCTTTCTCTGATCCTTATTTTTAAAGTTCTCAACAAATAGTTTAGCAGTATGAAGACAAATCTCTCCCAGAAAAAGTAGGATGGAAAGAAGCTTGATGCTTCGCATAGTACACTGGGACTGAAGTTGGATGATGTAGATATAAGGGCAACCAGGAGCAGCATGTTCCTGGTGATTTCCACTGTGTCAGTTGTTTTCTTTAACTCATATTTCTTGTATTTCAATTTCCTAAAGGACTTCGCGTTTCAGTTAGTTCGGAAAATATTGCCTTTGATCACAGAGCTGACCCCTGCTACATGTAACCCTGAGGCTTTTTCTGGAAAAGACATGTAAAAATATATGTAAGAACAGTGTGTGTTTTTCTTACTTAGTTGCCATTCCAGAGCATGTGAGCATCAAGATTCAAAATAAGAGACGGGAGACATATAGTTGCAAATCATATTTGTATTCTTTAGAATTTGATATGATTAAATGGATACTGGTATGGCCTAGGCACAAAGATTTCATCACTTTAATGTATATAGTTGAAGTGAGTCTGATGTCTGATGCATTTTGAGAGAGATATAAAGAAACCCAAGTATTATTCTGAGATCTTCTACAAATCTGTTTTTGAAGGTTTATATAAAATAAATCTTTATGATAACATAATCAAACTATAATATTTCATCTGCCTGTATGAATTCAACTCTTACGTTCAATAATAGAAATATATGCTTTTATAATAAAATTAAAATTTTTTGAGAGTATAAACTGGTAAATTTGGAAATCCATTACTTAGAATTAATACTGAATGTTATTTCTTCATAGAAAATGATCTACTTTTTTGTATTAGGTATTACATTTGACATGTTCTTTCATGTCTCAAGGTAATGCCTGTGGTCTCACAAATTACATTTGTAATTAGTTATTCAGGCCATTAAACTTAAATACACTGCAAAAGTTCAAGAGAGTTCATAAAAATATAAAATTTGTTAAAAATAAATTTTCTGATTATCTTTTTTAATTTTTATTTATTTTGAGACGGAGTTTCGCTCGTTACCCAGGCTGGAGTGCAATAGTGCGATCTCGGTTCACTGCAACCTCCGCCTCCTGGGTTCAGGCAATTCTCCTGCCTCAGCCTCCTGAGTAGATGGGATTGCAGGCACGCGCCACCACGCCCAGCTAATTTTTTGTATATTTTTAGTAGAGACGGGATTTCACCATGTTGACTAGGATGGTCTCGATCTCTTGACCTCGTGATCCACCCGCCTCGGCCTCCCAAAGTGCTGGGATTACAGGTGTGAGCCACCGCGCCCGGCCTATCTTTTTTTAAATGGTCTTTTTCAATGTTAAGACTATAGAATTAAATAATTATTTTAAAAACTCACTGATTAAAACTATTTTTAAAATGTGTTCATATGTGATACTTGAACTCGATTCTCTAATCTATTTACAAAATAATAACGATTTTCTATTTTGCTTAATTATCTAATTCATATAAGCATTTTTACTTTAATGGAAATAATTTTCTTTATAAAGTTAGTAATTCCTATTTTGTTATCATTATGTGGATTTAAACACTACTGGAAAATATTATCAGATTCTAATAGGAATTATTTTGAGTTGCCTAATTACCATACACTACATAGAAATATAATTCATAACAGATCGCTTGCAGCAATGACTTGCAATTTCCAAGATATGATGTTTCTCTATCAGTTATACAATTCTTTTGTAACTTAAATAGTTCTTGTACATGTAACTTGTGTAACAGATATTATAATACAAAATGTAAAGGGAGTGCGCAATGTGAAACATTATGTTCTTTAGGCGTTTCATTTCTTCTTAAACTAAACTTTTATGTAAATTTCCTGTCTCCATATTCTTCTCAGGTTAAGTTGTACTCATAACATCTTGTGGATTTTATTATTTTTATTAAACAAGAAATAATAATTAAAAAAAACAATTGAACAGAAAGGAAGAAAAAACAGAATTCTGTCATCACAAGAGAGCTCCTTTTATTCATCTATTCTTTCTTTTTATTTCTGTGTGTGTGTGTTTGTGTGTATGTGCATAGTATTTGAAAGTATATATATGTAAATATAAAAAAATAATAAGTATAGCACAAAGATGATGCTTTAATGCACTTGTCATACATTTGTTTCATATATTAATACATGAAATATTAGAAGATATAATTACAATATAATTAGAAGATATAATTATTATAATTAGAAGATATAATTAGTGTATACTGTAATTTAACAACTACTTGAATTTTTCGTTTTCAGTTTTTTTCTGTAAATTACTAACACTGTGTATTTCAATGTGCAGTTGTGTGATTATTTTCTTAGGATAAATTTTAATTGTGAATTTTAGGAGCGAAAGATGTACACACTTTAAATTCTTTCAATGTATGTTCCCAAGATGCCTTCCATAAAGGTCATAGCCCCGTGAAATGTCTCCGGTAGAAGTTTGTTGTGCCTTGTGCTATACAGTTGATACATTCTTTTTGATATTTTTCAATCCAGTAGGTATGATCTTTCTTCTCATCACCTAAATTGGCAAGTCTTCGATAGCTGATGATATAAAACATATAAAATATATGTATTTACCAAATGAATTTTGAGATTAATCTAATTTTTCTAATCTACTGTCTGTTTATTCTGTTTATGTAAACACATTGATAGGTCTTTTTTATTGTTTCTTTCTTTAGCAACAAGCTTAGATTCTGAGAAGCTAAATTATATACTTATTAACCCACATGTTCTTTAGATACCTTTATGTCTTGAGGTTTTACAATTACATATTTTTCTCATCCAAAATGTGTTTTGTTATGAAGTATGATAAAAGGATCTAAACCAAACTTGTCCAAATCACAGCCCATGGGCCACAGGTGGTCCAGGATGGCTTTGAATGTGGTGCAACACAAATTTGTAAACTTTCTTAATATATTTCGAGGTTTTTTTGAAGTATCTTTTCTTTCTTTCTTTTTTTTTTCTCATTAGCTATCATTAGTGTTAGTATATTTTATGTGTGGCCAAGACAATTCTTCTTCCAGTGTGGCCCAGGGAAGCCAAAAGATTGGACACCCCTGAATATGGTAGTATTGAAGAGTCCATCTTCACACACTAATTTGAAATGCACGTTATCATGTACAAAATTTTTACACATACTTGAATCTTCTGGACTATCTATTCATTGCCATTGCTCTATTTATTGGGTAATAATGATACATTGTTTTAATTTATTATATATTTCTAATGCTTTTATAATACCAGGTAGTACAAGCCCCGTGCATTAATTACTCCTTTTTTTCCAGATATTTTCATACTATTCTGTCTATTGTTTCTTCTAAGTGGATTAGAAAATATTCATCAAGTTAAAAGTAATATAATTGTTGTAATAAATTAATAAGGAAATGTTAAATAACCTCACACTCGAGTTTCAGAATCAGAAACTTATTTCTCAATTTTTTTCAAATCAATTTTATTATATACTTTTTATTTTGAAATAATCTTAAATGTATAGAAAAGTTATTTTTGGATGTAATCTTAAAATCAAAATTTGTAAGAGTACAAATGTCTATTTTTAAAGCCATTTAAAAGTAAGTTGCCCATCTTTTCTTCAAATATATTTGTGCACATTTCCTACAAATATATCACTTCGATTTACCGATTTCCTTTTGGACATACCCAGTAGTAAGATTGCCAGATCATATGGTATTTTTATTTTTGGCTTTTTGAGGAGCCATCCTACTGTTTTTCCATAATGGCTGTACTAATTTACATTCTCACCATCAGTGTACAAACCCTTCTCTTTCTCTTGTAGAGACAGGGTTATTATCAACATCTTCTATTTTCTTTTGTCTTTTTGATCATAGCCATTTTAACTGGGGTGAAATAATATCTCGTTGCAGTTTTGATTTGTATTTCTCTGATATTATTAATGTTGAACATTTTTTATATACTCATAGAATGAGTTTGAAAGAATTATTTCCTCTTCAAATTTTTTGGAATAGTTTGAGGAAAATCAGTATTCTATTTTCTTTAAAAATTTGGTAAAACTAAGCAAGGAAATTGTCTGGTTTTGGACTTTCTTTGTGAAGATTTTTACAATTACTGCTTCAATCTCATTACTTAATGGGCTGTCGAGTTTGTCTATCTCCTCATTATTCAGTCTTGAAAGATTTTATACTTCCAATAATTTATTCATGTCTTCTAAATTTTCTAATTTGTTGGTGTATATTTCTTCACAATAGTCTCCAATAATCATCTACATTTCTGTTTTGTTAGCTGTAATGTTTCATTTTTCATCTCTGATATTATTTGGGTGTTTCTTTTGTCTTAATTAACAACACTAGAAGTTTATCCATTGTGTTTATCTTCTAAAAAAAAAACCAGCTTTCTGTTTTGTTGATTCTTTTTGTATTCTCTTTTTCATCTCAGTTTTATTTACTTTTGCTTTGGTTGTTAGTATTATTTTTTCCTTCTGTGAATTTTGAGTTTGGTTTGTTCATGATTTTCTAATTCCTTTAGATGCATAGTTAGGTTCCTTATTGTAAGTCTTTTTCTTTTTTGATATAAGCATTTATTGCAGTAAACTTTTTTCTTAGTACTACTTTTTAAAATATTGCATAGGTTTTGGTATGTGATGTTCCCATTTCATTTGTTTCAAGGAATTTTAAAATTTTATTGGCAATGTATTCATTGATCCATTGGTTGTCCAAGACTATGCTGTTTAATTTTCATGTATCTGTGCAATTTCTAAGGTTTCCTTTTATTATTAATTTCTAGTTTTATTCCATTGTGGTCAGAAAAGATGCTTGATATGATTTCTCTTTCTTTTGAATTTGCTCAGACATCCTTTGTGGCCTAAGATATGGTCTCTCCTGGAGAGGTTCAGTACGCTGATGAAAATAATACATATTCTTCAGCATTGCTTGCAATATTCTGTAAATATCAGTTGGGTCTGTTTGGTCTAGAAACTCTAATTTTTTTTTCTTTTTTATTGTTGAGTTTCTGTCTGGAGGACCTGTCCATTGCTGAAAGAAGCACATGAATGTCTCCTACTATTATTGTGTTACATTCTGTCCCTTCCTTTATATTTATTAATATTTGCTTTATATATTTTGGTGCTCCAATGTTGAATACATATATATTTATAATTGTTATACCCTCATGTTACATTGACCCACTTATTATTATATAATGACCTTCTTTGTCTCTTTTGATAGTTTTGGACTTGAAGTCTATTTTATCTGATATAAGTTTAGCTACTGCTTTCTTTTGGTTTCTATTTGCATGGAATCTGTTTTTATTCCTTCACTTTTGTCTATGTTTAACTTTTTAGGTGAAGTCAGTTTCCTGTAGACAGCATATGATTGGGTCTTGTTCTTTTAGCTGCATAATTTAGTTCATTACCTTCAGTATTATTATTGATAGGTAAGAACTTACTACTACCATTTTGTTTCTGGTTTTCTGGTGGTATTGTAAGTTCTCTCTTCCTTTATTTCTTTTCTATTGTCTTTTTTTTTTTTTTGCTAGGTAATTTTTTTCTGGTAGTATATTTTAATTCCTTGCTTTTTATTTTTAACATGTCTATATTTTTGATTTATGATTATCATAAGGCTTACAAAATATTTTATGGTTATAATTATTTAAACTGATGGCAACTTAACTTGGACTCAAGAAGAGAAAAGGAATGACTCCATCTCCCTACATTTTGACCTTTTTTGACTTAGTTTATATCTTTTTGTATCCTATCTCTTAAAAAATTATGTAATTATTTTTGATAGATTTGTCTTTTAGTCTTTATGCTAAAGGTATGAGTGGTTTATACATCCTAAGTATAGAGTATTCTGCGTTTGTATTTGTACTCACCTTTTCTAGTGTTTTATAACTTCAGTTGTTTTCATTTTTCACATTAACATTATTTTCTTTCATATTGAAGAATGTCTGGTGGTGATGAATTTCCTCAGCTTTTGTGTGTCTGGGAATGTCTTTAATTAGAGCTCCTTTATATGATATTTATTTCTTTTGTTTTGCTGCTTTTAGGATCTTCTTTTTGTCTTTGGCCTTTGAAAATTTGACTATTACATGCTTTGGAGTAGTGTTGTTTGGGTTGAATTAGGTTGGTGATCTTGGACCTTCTAGTATCTGGATAATCTTTCTCTAAGTTTGCGATATTTTCTGTTATTATTATTATTATTTTTTGAATATGTTTTCTATGTCTTGCTCTTTCTCAACTCCCTCTTGGAGATCAATGACTGTTAGATTTGCTCTGTTGAGGCTATTCTCTGGATTTCATAGATATTCCTTTTTCCTTTTTATTCTTTTTTCTCTCCTCTGTGTGTTTTCAAGCAGCCTGTCTTCACACTCTGATTCTTCTGCTTCATCAGTTTTGCTGGCAATAACCTCTAATATATTTTTCTGTCTAGCCATCTTATTTTTCAGCTCCAGGATTTCCGTTTTATTTCTTTTATTATTTTATTCTTTTTGTTAAATTTATCTGAATAAATTTCTGCACTGATTTACTGTACTATCTTGGAGTTCACCGAGTTTCCTCAAAACTACTGTTTGAATACTTGATCCGAGAGGTCACAGATCACCATATTCTTAGGGTCAGAGATTGGCTCCCTTTTTTCTTTTTATGAAAGTCATGGTTTCCTGTTTATTTTTGTTTCTTATGAATATATGACTATGTCTTTGCATTCAAGGTTTAATTATTTTCTTCAGCCTTTGTGGTCTGCCTTGGCTTGGACTTTCTGGAGTAAATATGACTAGAAGTACTGTGCAGGTTGATTTTTGAGTACCCTCAGCCCAGAAACAATGCCTCCCTTTCTGTACTAGATGGCATCTTTGCTCAGATTTGCCACAGTTCTTGCAAATAACTTGGGAGTGCTGCCCATCCCAGATAGGGGATGGGGGAATTCTAGAGTGTATATTCCTTCTGTATGTGAAAGCTGGCTAAGGGTTATGCCCAGGGGGCCCCTGAAGCACCTCTTATAAAGCATGTTGCTGCTGAACAGACACAGTGATTTGGCATCTCTTTTGACAGAGATGAAGAATAGCCTCTGAGTTTTGTGCATGGCTGGTACTAGCCACAACTCTACTATTTGCCTCTAGTTGCCCTTAGAAGCCTTTACCCTACAGGCATTTGTGATGCTTCCTGTGGATTAAAGCAGAAATGTTTTTCCTGTGAAGAAATCTAACTGGTGACAAAATTGTCTGCCTTCCTTATTCTCACGTTTCCCAGGGTAAAAACTGAATCTAGTAGACACTTTCTACATAGTGCCTGGCAGCTTGTGGGAGGGGTGTTGTGGCCAGAGAGTTTTGTTTCTCTTACCTCCTGCTTCTCGCTTTTCACTTCTCTGTGATACCTGGAGTTTTTAGTTATCCAGCCTCAGCTTTTAGTTCTGGGATGTCCCCGGTGATAATCTTGCCCTGCATAGTTGATTTTGGGTTTCTATGAGAGAGAGTAAACCCAGATTGCTCTTACTCCATTATTTTGATAAAATCAGTCTCTCGACACTTTTAAGGAGTATAGGACTGTTGTTTTATAGTCCCTAAGTTTGGACTTGTCTGATATTTCTTCATGATTACTTCTCTAACATGCATCTGTTGGAAAAATGTCGCAAAAGTGAAGCTATTATCTTACTGCACCCTATCATGGTGGCTCTTGATTAAGGTGGTATCTGCCAGCCTTCTTTCTGTAAAGGTGTCTAGTCTCATTTGGTATTTGTCTGCTCCAAATCTCTTTTTAAAACTTAATCCCCAATATAGAAGGTGTGACCTAGTGGAAAGTATTTGGGTTATGAGGGATATGCCCTCATGGCTTAGTGCCATTCTCATGGGATTAGATGAGTTATCACTCAGTTCCTGTGCCACCTAGATTTTAAAAAGAGTCTGGAATCTCCTTCTCCTCTCTCTAGTTTCCCACCATGTGATCTTTACATACCAGCTCCTCTTTGCTTTCCATCATGAGCAGAAACTTCCTGGCAGCACCAGAAGCAGATGCTGATACCAGGCTTCTTGTACAGCCTGGAGATCTGTGAGCCAAATATATTTTCTTTATGAAGTACCCAGCCTCAGATATTTCTTATAGCAATACAAGTAGATGAGGACAATATTCTTTTCCCCTTTGTAATATATCATGCCCAGCTAACTTTCAATTAATTAATTCACTGATTTATATCAGTATGTACTCATTCTATTTTCATTAAATGGGTTATAATTTATTACTATCATTTTATTCTTTCATGCTAAAATTTTCCCTATTTCACTAGTAGAAGCATTTTAGGGCAGAACACATAAACTTTTAGCATATCCCTATCATATGAAAGCACTTGCTTGCCTTCTGGTCCAGGACGATGTTCCTGGCTCATCTTGTGCTTTTCCTTCTCCAGTGTTGAACCAGCCATTTCTCCAAGGATCCTTATGTTACCATTTTAAAAAAAATTTACATTTTAGCTTATTTCTTCAGGAATATGAGTAGATTTGGGCAAATATGGAGAAAGCAATTTCTTTTCAGTCATGTACTTTTCTTATCAAATCTAGCACACATATATACAAAGTCTATCTTGTACATGTATATTTTTTATTTGCATGAAATATTGACAAATCTGATTAAGTCAGTATCTGCGAGCATTGTTTTCAAATTTAGTAATCAACTTTTGCATGATTTTTGGATATATACATATGTAATATATATACTTTAATTTTTAGAGCATTTTTACATTTGTAGCAAAATTGATTGGAAGATGCAGAGATTTCCCACATATGATCTGCCCTTGTTCATGCATATTCTCTTCTATTATCAGCATCCTTCACCAGAGTCTACATTGTTATGATCAGTGAATCTACGCTGACACATCATTATCATCCACAATTCAAATTTCCATTAAGATTTAGGGTTAGTGTAGTACAGTCTGTGGATTCCACAAATGTATAATGACATGTGCCCATCATCATAGTATCATGCAGAATAGTTTCACTGCTCTAAAAACCCTCTAGGGCTCTGTGGTCTGCCTATTTATATCTTCCTCCCTACCAGCCCCTGGCAACCACCAAACTTTTTACTGTTTCCATAGTTTTGCCTTTTAAAAAATGTCATATATCTGAAATCACATGGTAGATAATAATTTCATATTGAATTCTTTCATTTACTAATGTAAGGTTCCTCCATGTCTTTTCATGGCTTGATAGTTCATTTCCCTTTAGGGCTAAATAATATTCCTTCATCAGGATTCGTAACAGTTTATCCATTCACCTCCTGAAGAACACTTAGATTCTTCTAAGTTTTGGAAATGATAAATAAAACTGCTATAAACACCTGTGTGCAGGTTTCTGTATGGACATGTTTTCAACTTCTTTGTGAAAATACCAAGGAGTGTGATGGCTGGATCACTGGGTGTGAGTATACGTTGTAAGAAATTACCAAACTGACTTGCAGAGAGGCTATAGTATTTGTATTTTCACCAGCAGTCACTGAGAGTTTCTTTTGTTCCACCTCCTTGTCAGCATTTACTGTTGTCAGCATTCTGGATTTTGCTCTTTCTAATAGGCATGTAGAAGTACCTCTTTAATGTTTTAATTTGCATTTCTCTAATGACATAGGATGCAGAGCATCTTTTTCTATGCTTATCTACATCTGTATAGTTTCTTTGGTGAGGTGTTTGCTAAGGACTTTGGCCAAATTTTAATCAGATTCTTCATTTTCTTATTGTTGAGTTTTAAGAGTTCTTTGTATATTTTGGATGAGTCCTTTATATTAAATGCCTTTAATAAACCTTTTCATCTAGTCTGTGGCTTGTCTTCTCATTTTGTTAGTAGTGTCTTTTGCAGAGTATATTGTTTTTTATTAAAATCCAGTACAGCTTATCAATTATGTCTTTTGTGGACTGTGCCTTTGGTGTTGTGTATAAAAATTAATGCCAAACTCAAAGTTGTCTGGATTTATTTCCTATGTTCTCTTTTAGAAGTCCTATTCCCTTTTAGAGGACAATGATATTAAAAGCCAAGATGTGGGTGCTAGGTATCCTCATTGCTATTTGGGAACCACTCCCCCCAGGCTCTCTCTCAGTGGAGAGAGTTGGGGAGTATATATTCATGCAATTTATATCTCTTTCTATTTCTGTATCTTTCTTTTTTTTTTTGAGACGGAGTTTTGCTGTTGTTACCCAGACTGGAGTGCAGTGGCGCGATCTCGGCTCACCGCAACCTCCGCCTTCTGGGTTCAAGCAATTCTCCTGCCTCAGCCTCCCGAGTAGCTGGGACTACAGGCGCGCACCACCATGCCCAGCTAATTTTTATATTTTTAGTAGAGACGGGGTTTCACCATGTTGACCAGGTTGGTCTCGATCTCTTGACCTTGTGATCCACCCGCCTCGGCCTCCCAAAGTGCTGGGATTATAGGCATGAGCCACTGCGCCCGGCCTATTTCTATATCTTTCTATCAAAGACAATGAGTTTATACTAATACCTAAAATTCTAATCAAACACCACATAATTATTTGGATTTTCTCTCTTTTCATACTTGCAACATTTTTATGTTAGTGAGAAACATGGCTTTCATTATTCTTAAGATATTTTTCTATCTGACCAACTTCCATATAGGGAACCAATCTCCCATTGCTGCCACTGTGCCTTCCTCAGACAGATGTCCTCCTCACCTCACCTGGGCTCCGATGCTCCTTATTGGGCTCCCTCACTGCAGGAACATCCTCATCCTGTTTGGGGTCAAAACAGCCTATGTCTGAACTTGCCTCTCTTTGGATACCTCCTCATTCTGCCAATCCACTAGCTCCCCATTGTGTTCCCTCCCTGTCTGAAACCTCTCCTCACCATGCTTAGGCTCTGATTCCTTTCTCTTGGCCATCTTGGGTGAAAACCCTCCCCCTTTTGGATGCCTACCTTACTCTGTCTTACCCAGTTAATTTCGCTTAATTTTCATTAAGGACAAAGAAGGAAAAGGGCAGAAGGCCTGGTCTTTCATGTCCCTCAGTAAAATTTATAATTTCATTGTTCACTTTCTTAGATTTCTAGCTATTTTATATTTTTGCTTGTATGGTTCATATTTATTTTCTTTTTTCTATCTTCTCCTTATTGCTGGAAAATAGATAAGTTGTACATTGAGTGTTTAATTTATAACCACCCAAATTCTTGATCATTTTGCTCCTTCCTTATGTTTATTTAATCTAGCTCTTCCTAAATCATCAGTTGTTCTATCACTTCATTCACAATGGAAGTTTTTTTGAACTGATATTTCTTTGTAGTTGAGAACCTCCTGGCTTAGGTTGTATAATTAGTATTTGTAGGACATAAGTTGCTTAAATAAAAATGTTCCTAAGAATTCATTAATTAGTGTTAAGATTTGTTTGTGATTTGCTATATCAAATGATGGAATATAGAAGAGTGAGGTCCTTTTAAAAATATTTAAGAATCAGCCAAAATATTGCTTGCTATTTAGATTATTTTCTTCCAAACTTTAGACGTAGAAAATACATGATTATTCTGATTTCTAGAATCCACTTGAATCCAAAATTCTTAACTAGAAAGTAGAGGTCAGGAGAGATGGGGAATTAGAAAATTAAAACTGTGTGTTATAGTTTATATTAGATAATTTTTAGGTATATTCAAATTACTCAAAATATTTTCTCCTTAAGTTTCCTTTTTGCATAAAATCTTTGAAAGTATCAAAAACTATGGCAAAGTAGGTTCTAGTGTTCATATTCTTATTACTAATATGACACATGAGTTCTTTGTAGTAGTGGTTTTCCAATTTTAACATGCATATGAATTTCCTGGTAATGGGGGCTAGGAAATCGCATTTTGCTCAAACACTGCAGGTGATTACAGTTCATGGGCCTCACTTAAGAAATGCTGATTTAGAGTGAAACAATGTTTGAATAACTGTTTCAAGGAGTATACTTTTGTTTAAAGTGCAGACAAAGAGTAAACCTATTTTTTTCTAGTGATTATATCATTATTGAGGGAATACAGGGCATCATGTAGTTGCAGTCAATTGCACTCTCTACAGTCTACTTTGAGAATAAGCTGTTGATGTTCCCCAGCTCTCCAGGATCAAGAGCTAAGTTCCTTCAATGTTCCTGTCCTTCCGAGGTTTTTAGTAAAATGACACCCTTTAAAATAATCTAAAAGCAGTTGTAAAGCCACTCTATTTTGTTATTTATCCAATTTTTAGTGTTTAAGAAGCTTTCTATTAGGCAAGAGCAGGTTCAGAATTATCTGTGAATAGCTACAAAATTATGGTTGCTGGAAACTCCTAAATATAGCACATGCTTTAGAGGAAATTTTTTGGTGATTTGGTCAAATGTAAAACTTAGAAGGTGGCCTGAAGTTCACCCAACGTTTGAAAATATGTAGATGCTCAGTTCCATGTAACTAATGCTCTGCTTTCTCTTTGCTTTCTGTCACTTCTGAGGAGCAGAACTGTGAAGCTTGAGGCCACTCAAGTTCCAAATTTGTGACAAATCCCCCAGGGCTCACTGGAGTGGCAGTAAGTTCTGGCAGTTTGATTTCCTTTCAATCACTGAAGTGTTAGAAAAGTAACAACAAAAGCTCCCATGGAAAAACAGCAATTCTGTTTCCTGACCATGCACCATAGTCATGACTTACCTCTTTCATGCCATTGATTTTTTGTTGAACAATATTAATACTTTTATCCCTACAATATGCGGTATAGTTGTGACAAGCTGGCATAATCCTTTAACTGTGCTTTGAGTGTAGCTACTGTTTCTCACACTTTTTCTCCTTCTACCCCCGTAACCTGCCATAGAAAAATTGATTTTATTTTTGAAAATTTCTTTACCCTTTTCAGCTATTATTTTCACTTTAAATATGTTTTTATGTTACAAAGTTTGATTCTTTTTTCACAGTATATACATACACACAAAGATATATGTAAAAATCTTATGTTCACTAAAGCATTATTTTGTGATATTTATTATCTGTTCAATAAAAGAAAGTCATTTTTAGAAAAAAAAAATGTAGCAGGTCAGGTGCAGTGGCTCACGTCTGTAATCCCAGCACTTTGGGAGGCCAAGATGGGTGGATCACAAGGTCAGGAGATCAAGACCATTCTAGAAACCCCATCTCAACAAAAAATACAAAAACTAGCCAGGCATGGTGAGGCACTCTGTTGTCCCACCTACTCAGGAAGATGAGGCAGGAGAATGGACAGAGAGAGACTTCATCTAAAGAAAAAAAAAAAAAAAAAAAAAAAAAAGGCCCGGCGCGGTGGCTCACGCCTGTAATCCCAGCACTTTGGGAGGCAGAGGCGGGTGGATCACGAGGTCAAGAGCTTGAGAACATCTTGGTCAACACGGTGAGACCCCGTCTCTACTAAAAATACAAAAAATTAGCTGGGCATGGTGGCGCATGCCTGTAATCCCAGCTACTCAGGAGGCTGAGGCAGGAGAATTGCCTGAACCCAGGAGGCGGAGGTTGCAGTGAGCCGAGATCGCGCCATTGAACTCCAGCCTGGGTAACAAGAGCGAAACTCCATCTCACAAAAAGAAAAAAATGTAGTAAAAGTCTATGCCATGCATTTAGTCAAGGAGGAAGCCTAACAACATTTTTAATGAGAGAAGAATATTTTAAAGAAGAAGTAATGGCTTTTGGGTCAGAAAGAACCGCTGATATCAAACTGACTCTCTGTTCTTTGTAACTAAACTCCAAACCAAACTGATTAACCTGAAGCAGCGATAACAAAATCAAACAACACATGATGTATGTTATTAGAGCATGTCTATAACTCCCTCTTCAAATCAACTTATCAAACACTGAGTGAACCCAGCACTTGTTGAGAAAAAAAGACAGAAATGATTATTTAGCCTTTGCTGAGAAATTAAGAAATCAGTTTTAAATGACCAGCATTAAAAGCAAAACGATTTTTCATTGCCATCATCCACATATGCTAATAAGGAAACATCTAGAATATATTTCCCTATATTAAAATTATTTCAGAGTTGTTATAAACAAACAGACTTCTCCACTGCACACTATTCTGTTTGTTCTGGTTAGTGGCTTTCATTCTTTGGTAAATAATGCATGGCACACACAAGTTCTGGAACGTGTTTTAATGACTCTGCATTTCCCAGTGCTCGTGACCCATCTCTCATAATTGGATAACTTTACATTAGGGAGCTCAAATAGGGAAAACTCTATATTTGTGACCAAGTGCATTAATTTTAGGCATGGTTTACCTGTGTGTCCCATTAATTCTATAACATATCTATGGGTTATTATCTGCCACTCAACCCACACAGATCCATGTTCTGCTCTTCTCCATCTTGTTCTATGCCTTGAGAAGCTAACTTTGATCTCTATAAGCTGCATCCACCTAGGCCCCCTTGATAGTTGTCTTCTTTTAAAAATCCAAAAAATGCAAGACGATGGTAGGAGAACAGAGGGTAAGAGAGAGAGTTTCGGTTATATGCCACCCACACACCCACTGCCATTCTTTCCTGCTCTAAGCCATAAGTTTTAGCTGTGAATACATCTTTATTATGACTATGACCCTGGTTGGGTAGCCCTTCTTCTATTCCTCCAGCTTGAACTGTACTCCAGTAACACTATTTTCCTCTTGCCCTTAGGCCAGTCATAAATTCTTTCTATTGCCATTCCCTGGGTGCTGCCATGTTCCTTTTTATTTTTGTTCTAGATCTAGAAGTCATCATTATTAAAACTTCTTGAAGTCTATTCTCATTCCTGCATGACTGACTCAGCCATTAGCAATAAGAAGCACTACATAAAACATTTGACTGTCAAGATTTGATTTCTGGATACAGAAACAAGATGAGAAACCTGAGGAAAATTCCCCAGTCATGATCTGCTTAGAAAGTACCTATACTTGGAGCCGGGCGCGGTGGCTCACCCCTGTAATCCCAGCCCTTTGGGAGGCCGAGGCGGGTGGATCACGAGGTCAAGAGATTGAGACCATCCTGGTCAACATGGTGAAACCCCGTCTCTACAAAAATACAAAAAATTAGCTGGGCACGGTGGCGCGTGCCTGTAATACCAGATAATCAGGAGGCTGAGGCAGGAGAATTGGCTGAACCCAGGAGGCGGAGGTTGCGGTGAGCCGAGATCGTGCCATTGCACTCCAGCCTGGGTAACAGGAGTGAAACTTCGTCTCAAAAAAAAAAAGAAAAAAGAAAGTACCTATACTTGGAATTATTTGACTGTTGCTTCCTCCTGCTCTTTATCCCATGGTTTCTTAATTCCACAGCTAGATGTTCAGCTATTGGTATTATCCAACACCACATGTGTCTATTGTGGCCAGAACTATCGTGCTTTCTGAGAGGACTCAGTCATTTGCTGTGAAGACCCAATTACTCACTGTGACCAGAAGCCCTTTAAGATTGAATGAAGGAAGATGAGGCTTTTTCAGCAACATTATTAAAAGACAATTGCAGCTGCAGTAAACATTCATTGGGTTTATCCAGCACTCCTCTGTGCTACCACTAGCTCCTCCTGCTCTTGAACATTGATGGATATGACATTGTGTCTAATCCCAGTAGTATTCTATGGGACTTGTCTTGGAGCTGGTTCTCTGACTTGACTCCATTTAGCTTAGTGGACTTGATTTCCTTTCATTTGGCTTCCAACTTTTGATTTTTTTAAAATCTTGCTCCCAGACTATACACATGACAAGTATTATGAAGGAACTACCACTGTTGTTTCTTTCATTGCTGTTCCTGCCACCATCACTCTTGACTTTGTCTCTGCTGACGCCATTGTGGTCGCTACCCCCATCCACCAACACACACACACACACACGCACACGCACACGCACACACACTCACACGCACACACACTCACACACAACACATGTGCTGTGCTGCAGACAAAGGTCTTCTGTCTTTGCCTTCCTGATCCTGCCTTCTCTATTATCACCCTTTAACCACTGCCATAATCACCTCTACCAACAAACTAGCAATTTACTGGTCAGATTCTTTCATATCAGCCTTTAGACTGAGTTTCCAAGTATCCAAGTCGCCAAAGATTGTAAAACTTTTTTTTTTTTTAACATTGCAGATTTATTATCAAGGGAAGTTAGTCCTAAAGGATTTATTCATTTGGGGTTTATAGCAGATAAGAGTGAATATATTTTTCTCTTAAGAAAATAGGAATAAGCCTTTGATGGTTTGGTTATTTTAAGATAAATTTCAGTTTAATGGTGGTTTTTTTTCTTTGGACCATATTTCCAAGTCAAAACCCTTTTCATTTGATGATGGAGAAAATCTTATATCCCAGATGTATAAATGTTTTGTGTTATAAAGTGTGTACACCAGAAACCCAATTTCCAGGTTAAGATAGGAGTAGAGTTTAAATAAGGTGAAAAAAAAATGAGTCTTATACTTCTTGTCTTTCATATTAAAACTATATAAGGAAAATAAAATGACAGAAATGAAGCAAATAACTAAGTTAAAGAGACATGCCAACTTGATCCAGAATTTCTTCCCTGGATTCTGGGCTCAAAGATTCAATATGCAGTCTTTGCTGAACAGTATGCAACATAGCGCTCTTATTTTTTTTTAAAAAAATAGGATGATTCTGATCTTGATACCTGTTATAATTATGAATCACTGCAAAGAAGTTTTACTTAATTTTGCAGTTTTATTTTTAAAGTTTAGTGCTGAAATTATTAAGAAAATTATAGAAAAACTGCAGAAGATTGTAGGGAGCATTAATATTTACTAACACGTTTCAAAATGGGACTTTTAAAGAAAGATGAAAAGAATTAGAATTATTCAGTAAACAGAAAAGATAAAGAGACAATGCCTTCTGGGACTTAATGGGTACTGGATGTTCCTTTTTCTTCTTTGAATGTAAGAAGAGGGAACAGTGGTATATGTTAGCAAGAAAAGTAAAAACCATAGTTACCGTGTGGACATTTTAAGGATTATCTCTTCTGAAGTTCCTTAATGATAGACTTATCTGGGAAATGTTTCAGTATTTTCCAAATTCAATTCAGTGGAGACACGATTTATCAGAGATACTCACTTTTTAAGATTTCCTTGGTCAAAACAGCTTGACAAATGTCTCATATTAAATCCCTCTCTTGGATATTAGCAATCTGGATTAGCATATTTAAGAAAAATTTCTGGAAAGAAAAGAGCTTGTTCAAGTCTGTTTAATGCTTAGGCAACCAAGTTTATTTGCACAAGGGAAGAATTTTTTCCCCCATAACACATATCGCATTCTTTGGTTTTCTCTTAACACCTGTTCAAGAAGCACTGCTTTAAAGCCTGGAGAATGAATTTCTAAACCTGTTGAGGCTCATTTTTGAGTTTTAGTATTATATTAACAAATGGTTATAAACTTGTGAAATTTAATCCAAGGGATGAATGGCAGTCAAATAAGAAATACGTAGGAAACTATATAGAGGAGCTCTTTTGAGGTTGAGTAAATACTTTATGCTTCTATTCCAATAAAATGTGTCCCAAGGTATAGAACCCAAGGAAAAATGTGCTCATTTCACATCTTTGAAGAAGCGGAAGTTTATTTCTTACTGTCAAAAGACTGCTCATTCACTTGCAAAAAAAATACACGAACATCTTGGATATATTATAGGTTTTGTTCCTCATCACTACAATGAAGCAAACATTGCAGTAAAATGAGTCTCACAAATTTTTTGTTTCCCTAGTGCATATGAAAGTTATGCTTACACTATACCGTAGTTAAGGATGCAATACCACTGGATCTAAAAAAACAAAATATGTATCTTAATTTAAAAATACTTAAAGCTAAAATACTAATGATAATTCAGTGAGACTTAATCTTTTTATTGCTGGAGGGTCTTGCCTTGATGTTTATGACTACTGGCTGATCAGAGTCGTGGTTGCTAAAAATTGGGGTGACTGTGGCAACTTCTTAAAATGAGACAGCAATGAAGTTTGCTGCATCAGTTGATTCTTCCTTTTAGGAGAGATTTCTTTGTCGCATGTAAGTCAGTTTGATAGGATTTTACCCACAGTAGAATCTCCTTCAAAATTAGAGTCAACTCTCTCTCTTCATTGCTTTATCAACTAAATTTATATAATGTACTAAATCCTTTGTTGTCATTTCAACAGTGTTTACAGCATCTTTACTAGGAGTAGATTTCATGTCTTTGACATCCATAAGAAGCAGCTCTACATCCATTCAGATTTGTTCATGACATAGCAGCAATTCATTCTTATCTTTAGGCTCTACTTTTAATTCTAGTTCTCTTGCTATTTTTTACCAAATCTGCAGTTACTTCCTCCACTGAAGACTTCCTCCAGTGCAGTTACTTCCTCTGCTCAAAGTCATCCATGAGTGTTGGAATTAACTTCATTTTGCTAATATTGATATTTTGATATCCTCCCATGAATCACAAATGTTATCAGTGGCACCTAGGATGGTAAATCCTTTTGAGAAAGTTTTCCAGTTACTTTGCCATATCCATTAGAGAAATCACTATGTGTGGCATCGATAGCCTTACAGTGTATTTCTTAAATAATAAGACTTGAAAGTTGAAATTTTCCCAGTCTATGGGCTATAGAATGAATGTTGTGTGAGCAGGCATAAAAACAACATTGATCTTGTACATCTAAATCAGAGCTCTTGAGTAACTAGGTGTATTGTCAATGAGCAGTAATATTTTGAAAGGATGGGTCTGAACTGTAGGTTTAAAATATTCAGTAATCCATGATATAAATAGATGTGCTGCATTCTAGGCTTTATTATTCTATTTATGGAGCTCAGGCAGAGTAGATTCAGCATAATTCATAAGGGTTCTAGGATGTTCACGATGATAAATGACCACTGGTTTCACCATTAAGTCTCTAGCTGCATTAGCCCCTAACAAAACAGCTAATCTTTTTTTTGAAGCCTACAAGCCAGATATTGACTTCTCTCTACTATGAAAGTCTTAGATAATATCTTCTTCTAATAGAAGGCTGTTTCACCAATATCGAAAATCTGTTGCTTTCTGTAGCCACCTTGCTCAATGATCTTCTGGATAAATTGGTACCGCTCCTACGGCAGTCAGCACTTTCTGCTTCACTTTGCACTTTGACGTTATGGAGATGTGTTCTTTGCTTCAACCTCATGAACCAATCTCTGCTTGCTTCCAACTTTCCTTCTGTAGCTTCCTAACCTCTCTCAGCCTTCACAGAATTGAAGAGAGTTAGGGCCTTGCTTTGGGTTAGGATTTACCTGGATGGAATGTTGTAGGTGGTTTGATCTTTTATCCAGACTACCAAAAGTTTCTGCATATCAGCAGTAACACATTGTTTTGCTTTCTTATCATTTTTTTGTTCAATGGAGTCACACTTTTAATTTTCTTTAAGATTTTTTCTTTTGCTTTCACAGTTTAGCTAACCAATTGACAAAAGAGCCCTACCTTTTGGCCCACTTTGGTTTTAGGCATCCCTTCCACATTCAACTTAAGTATTTCTAGTTGTGATTGAAGGTGAGAGCTATGAGACTCTTCTTTCACTTGAACAGTGAGAAGCCATTGTAGGGTTATTAACTGGCCTAATTTCAGTATTGCTGTTTCTCTTGCAATAGGGAGGCAGGAGGAGAGGCAGAGAGATGGGAAAATGGGTGGTTAGTGGAACAGTCCGAACACACGTATTTGTCAGCTAAGTTTGCCATTTTTATGAATGGGGTTCCCAACACCCTGGCACAATTACAATGGAAACATCTAAGATCACTGATCACAGATCAGCATAACAGATGTAGTAATAATGAAAAAGTTGTAATACGTGAGAAGTGCCACATGAAGTGAGCACATGCTGTTGGGAAAATGACCCCGATCACTTTGGCTAATGCAGAGTTACCATAAACTTCCAGTTTGTGAAAATTACATTCTCTGCAAAGCCCAATAAAGAAAAGTGCAATAAGAAAAGGTATGCTTATATTTGAAGTATACAGTAAATCTGTTAAACCACCAGGTCATGATGTAAATTCCTGGCTGCCTTCTGTATTAATCTAATTTTAGTATTTTGATCTGAACCTCAAAAAATTTGTGTTGTAGGAAGTCAAGGTACATATTAGCCTTTTTAACTTCAAAACCATGATACTTGCACTCCAATTGTATAAAAATATGTATAAACAGCAATTAACTTAAATTCAGTATAATGCATGTGTCTTTGTAAGTTAGTAAAATGCTAATAACACTTGGGATCTTAAATCTTACCAAGTTTTCAGTGTGCAGTGATTTGTATTGAGTGCATTGCCTATTTATTTTTGATTTTAAAAATCATTAAATATTGAAAATGTTAATGCTATAAAAAACTAAGTGGAATTTTAGGTGTATAAAGAGTATTGAGTTTTTTCCATTGTATTGAAAAGGTATCAAATGCTTATCTTTCACGTAAAATTACTAATCATATTTCCCATCAACAATTTTTTCATTATACAGTTAAATTGGTTTAATCTCTCTTTTTAATAAAGCAGATCAAATTGTTCTTGTATCTAGCCAAAAATAATGTGTAACATTCAATGTGTGTAATAGTCTCCAAGGAAAAAGAGATTCCTACAGGCTTTTTTGTAACTTCCCTTTGTTAGCCTATAAATGACTGTACGGGGATGTTTGTATTGAAAAGTTTAAATTTTACACTAGTTTTCTCGTATACTTTCAGTAATTATTGAGTCATAATATTAGGCTAGAAAAAACTATAAAATATTATTTTCAAGATTATATTAAAACATTACAAAATTAACTTTTGAAAGCTATTTGATTAATTCTATTAATCAGACATTTGCAGAATTTTATGATAAGCATCATGGGCGACAACATAGCCAAGAGTTTCTGAATTTAAGGATGTTAATAACTTGCCTGCTATTAGTTGTAGTTATAAATCTTTCAAAATTTATATTTCTGCCTGATTACAGTATGACTCGGTCTAACAAGTAAGATACATGCACACATATTACATATATCTTCTTAAATAAGCTGGCAATCTCTGGTACTAACTACACTGCTATACAGCCAGTTTAGAGGAAATGACAGGGTGGTTTGACCCAGTTGGGATCTATAATAAAACACTTGTGTCACCAATCTTTCCACGGGAGGGAAATGGCTGTATATTTTAAAGTGGAAACACAAGATTTAAAATGAAATGCCAGCTAGGTATTGTGCCTAGCGCCTATAATCCCAGCTACTAGGAAGACTGAGGTGAGAGGATCACTTGATCCAAGCAATTGGAGGCCGCAGTGAGCTATGACCATGCCACTGCACTCTAGTCTGGGTGACAGAGCAAGACCCTCTAAAAAAATAGAATTAAAAAAAATTAAATGTCCACTTCTTTTTACTTTAATAGTATATATATACTACATATATATACCATGACCATATATATATATTTAGTGATAAAAGGATAAATTGAAGGTCTTTGTGATTAAATTAATAATTTTTTGAAACTGTACTCTCAATATTATTTTATATAACTTTATGATTATGATTTCTGTTGCTTTGAGATTTTTCTAAAACTTATTTTCTATTTTTGAAAGCATTTAATGAGAAAGGGAAAAGGAGTAAATATATATATATATATATATTGTATGTACTGTATCAATAAGAATGCCTATAGCACATTTTAAAAATTTACTTTCAGACTTGGACTTTTGGTATTTAACTTTAAATTTTCAGCAATGTTTACTTTTCTGGAAATTTCTGAATCTTTGTTGCTTTAGGAAGGAAAATGTGTAAACATTATTGTTAAGCTGGAATTATTTTCTAGAGAACATTTTCATTGTATTTTCTCAGTAGAAAGACTATAGTGCTAGTTGAACCCATATTGCAAATTTAATGCTGCAAAGAACTTGAAGGGATCATATTTTTCAAGGTAATACAATTTTGAAATAGATAATTTATACCTACTCATGCTTATTCATTGACAGCATATCATTATATAAATTATATAAATGACTCAACTGATCAGTGAACATACATTCTTGGATAATAAGCAACATAAGATTTTATCGATTCTTTGGTATTAATTTGCTCATAAGTTTTGCCCCACTCTATTTTTTGTGCTATCTATGTATAATTTTAACTTGAAAAGATCTGTAAAGAATATAGTTTAAAAATATCACATACACTGGGCATATTTCTAAAAAAGGCAAATCACTGGAATACATACTAAGTTTATAGGAATTTAGAATTATAGTCTTGTTTATAAAATCCTGACTTAAACATACTTTTAAAAAGTTTAATGGCTGCTCTTCTAAGGTTGTTATAAAATCAATTTCATATTTGATATTATGTTGTGTGCCTAGATAAAATGATAGCTAGTCTGTGGCTCCATGTCTGTATAACAGAAGGAGAGCAGGTAATGCTGCTCATCAAAATGAATAGGCTCTAATATCTATAAAATGGAAGATAAAACTTAGACTTCTGCTTGAATGAAATGAGCACTAGTGTGATTTCATGCAGGTCTGGCATACATTTATTCCACTTTCTGCCATTTTTTCTCCCAGTCTCGATAT
Organism: Callithrix jacchus; assembly: GCF_049354715.1. Lineage (NCBI taxonomy): Eukaryota > Metazoa > Chordata > Mammalia > Primates > Cebidae > Callithrix > Callithrix jacchus. The sequence continues at coordinate 13,621,322 of NC_133518.1, read as the reverse complement.
GGTAACTTTGCATAGTTGATTTATAAGCTAAAAATTACAACTATTAAGTACTTAATTTAAGTACAAATGTGTGGATTTTCATCTTTCAAAAATATATGTCATGATTCTTGTAATTTTGTAAAAGTAAAATTAAAAAAACATATATGTGTCTGTGTGTGTATCTATATATGCACACACATATATGTATATTCTGTATTTTACTTTAATTTGGTTCCTTGAAGCAAATAGACATTTCTCAAAAACGTTAAAACTTGAAAATGCCCTTACTATATTAGTTTATTTTTTATATTTTCTGGCCTCAATGACTGGATGGTTGGAACCATATACTGCAGTATCTATCTATCTATCTATCTATCTATCTATCTATCTATCTATCTATCTATCTATCTATATCATCTATCCACATATATATACATGTATACATATACACATATATATGTACATATGTGTGTATACATAAAGAAAAGATGGTAGAAGGTGGAATAAATGTATACCAGAATTGCATGAAATCACACCAGTGCTTATTTCATTCAAGAAGAAGTCTAAGTTTTATCTAACATGTATATAAATATGTATATATATATACACACACTCATATATGTGTATATACATGTATATATGTGTGTATATATAAATATACATGTGGGTAGATAGATACTGCAGTATCTAGTTGTGTGATTGTGTGTATTTATATACTCGCACACATATGTTACATTTTGTAGCCCTTTAACATTACAGACAATTTTTTTTGGTGTTCTGTAGGAATGCAATATGCAAGGATATATATTTTTAAAACAACAACAACAACAAGTACTTGAAGATCCATTATGGTTTCCTGTCAATCAGTGTCTTTTGTTTTATTTGGTATTATAGAATGACCTGTTCCATAGGTATGGTTAATTAAAGCTTACGTTAATTAATGATTAATATCAGGCTCAAAACTCTTTATACATGTTTTAAATTATAGAAGCAAAACCTGAGACTTGGAGAGATCAGAAAGTTTGCCAGTGATCTCATAGCTAGTACGTGGCTGAACTGACTCCAATTCCTGAGCATTTTGCTCTTCCCATACAGTGAGTTCAATTGGTACTGTCTACACTAGTAGAGTAAAGCATTTAGAGCTTGCTGAGATATGTTGGACAGTTTTCTTTTACATTAAATGGCTTCAGATTGCTAAAACTTTGGAGCCATTGTGTTTTTGACATATCAGCATCCTTATTCTGCATTTTTGTTGACCCTAGTAGGGTTTTCTTTGTGCTTGCACCAGGGAAGGTGAGCATCGTTTTAGAACATCAGAGAACAGGGAAGTTTTGGAAAACTTTAAGTTCACACTGACCGACTTCAGATAAACCCTTAACAGGCCCTGGTCAATTTATTGCTCTTTTTCAGTTTCCTGGTCTGTGCAATGAGGATTTCAAAGCTTCTCCACCTCTGACAGACATTTGATCTGTCCACCCTTGCCCTTACTATGGGCAGATTACTCCTGCTTTTGCTTTACAGAGAAAATAAAAGCTATTGGATACAAATTCTGTTAATTTTCTTGCCAGCTTTCACATTCAAATTTTCTTATTGCTATATTAACATGTAAATCATATTTTGTTGAATACTTACACTATGTATAATTTATACACTGTGGATACAGATATGAATAGGCCTGTTTTGCTGGTCTCTAGTACCTATCATTCCATAGTAGAGACAGAACATAAACTCATACTTAAATGCATTAGTCAAGGTTATCCAGAGAAACAGAAGCCACAGGAGAGAGAGAGATTATTTGATAGATAGATGATTAATAGTACAATAGGAGATTCAGGGATACCTCAGAAATACTGTGTGTTTAGTTCCAGACCATCATAATAAAGTGAATAATAGTAAAGTGAGCCACAGACATTTTTTGGTTTCCCAATGCATATATAAACTATGTTTACATGACACTATTTTCATAATAACATACATATCTTAATTTAAAATATTTTATTGTTAAACATTACTAATGATCATTGGAGACTTCAGTGAGTCTTTATCTTTTTGTAGGTGGAAGGTCTTGGCTGCTGACTGATCAGGGTGGTAGTTGCTGAAGGTTAGGTTGGCTATGGTAACTGATAATTCTATTCCTTTTCTTTCTTTTTTTTTTTTTGAGAAAGGGTCTCCTATTTCTTTTTGCATGGGCTGGGGTGCAGTGGTGCAATCATGACTCACTGCAGCCTCCACCTGCCAGGCTATAGCAATCCTTCCTAAGTAGCTGGGACTACAGGTATATGCCAACATACCTGGCTAATGGAGTGTGTGTGTGTGTGTGTGTGTGTGTGTGTGTGTGTGTGTGTATTCTGTAGAGATGGGATCTTGCTGTGTTGCCAAGCTGGTCTTGAACTGCTAGGCTCAAGTGATCTTCCCGTCTTGGCCTCCCAAAGTGCTAGGATTGAGATTGCTAACTTCTTAAAATAAAACAACAATAAAGTTAGCCACATTGATTGATCTTTCCTTTCAGGAAAGATTTCTTTATAGTGTGCAAGTCAGTTTGATAGGCTTTTACCTACAGCAGAACTTCTTTCAAAACTGGAATCAATCCTCTCGAACTATGCCACTGCTATATCAACTACATTTATGTACATACTATGTCATTTGTTGTCATTTGAACAATGTTTACAGTATCTTCACTGGGAGATTCCATCTCCAGAAACCACGTTCTTTGCTTATCCATAAGAAGCAACTCCTCAGCTATTCAAGATTGTTCACAAGATTGCAGCAATTCATTTATATATTTAGGCTCTACTTTTAATTCTAGTTCTCTTGTTATTTTTTACCAGATCTGCAGTTACTTCCTCCACAAAAGACTTGAACCTCTCAAAGTCATCCATGAGGGTTAGAATTGACTTCTTTCTGTTAAATGTTTATATTTTGATCTTCTCCCATGAATGTTCTTGTGGATTTATAATGGCGATTCCTTTCCAGAAGGTTTTTAATTTACTGTGTCCAGATCCATCAGAGTAATCATTATCAGTCTGTCTATAACCTTATGAAATGTATTTCTTTTTCTTTTTTTTTTTTTTTTTGCCAATCAGTTTGAGCTTATAAGGTTGCTCAGGTTAGCCTTGAACTCATGACCTCGGCTTCGCAAGTGCCACGACCTCTGGCGGGAGCCACTTTGGACCCCGGAAATGTATTTCTTTAATAATAAGACTTTAAAGTTGAAATTGCCTCTTGATCCATTGACTGTAGAATGAATGTTGCATAAGCAGGCATGAAAACAACACTAATCTCTTGTACATCTCCATCAGAGCTCTTGAGTGACTGGTTGCATTGTCAATGAGCAGTAATATTTTGAAAGGATTTTTTTTTTTCCTGAACAGTAGGTCTGAACAGTGTTCTGAAAATATTCAGTAAACCATGTTATAAACATCTGTGCTGCCTTCCAGGCTTTGACATTCTATTTATAGAGCACAGATTGAGTAGATTTAGCATAGTTCTTAAGGGTCCTAGGATTTCCACAAGGATAAATGATCACTAGTTTCAACTTAAGTCTCCAGTTGCATTAGTCCTTAAAAGAGAGTCAGTCTTTCTTTTGAAGCCTACAAGCCAGGCCTTGACTTGTTCTTTCTAGTTATGAAATTCCTAGATGGTATCATCTTCTGGTATCATCTTTCTTTAGAAGAAAGCCTACAAGCCAGGCTTACTATAGCCACCTTCATCAGTGATCTTAGCTCGATCTTCTGGGTAAGTTGGTGGCTGCTTCTACGTCAGCACTTTCTACTTGCACTTTTTTGTTGTGGAGACATCTTCTTTCTTCAACTGATGAACCAATTTCTCCTTGCTTCCAACTTTTTTTCTGTAGTTTCTTTATCTCTAACAGCCTTCATAGAATTGAAGAGAGTTAGGGTCTTTCTCTGTATTAGGCTTTAGCTTGAGAGAATGTTGTAGCTGGTTTGATCTTTTATTTAGACTACTAAAATTTTCTCTGTATCAGCTAACACATTATTTTGCTTTCTTATGATTTGTATGTTCAGTAGGTAGCACTTTGTGGCTTATTTCCAGCTTTTGATTAAAAATGAGATGTTTGACTCTTCTTTCACTTGAACTGGGAGGGATCATTGTACGGTTATTAATTGGCCTAATTTCAATATTGCTGTGTCTCAGGGAACAGGGAGGTAAGAGGAAAAGAGAGACTTGCGAATGGCCAGTTGATGGAGCAATCCGAACATATACAACATTTATGGAATATGTTTGCCATCTTAGATGGTTGCAGTTCACAGCACACCAAAACAATTGCAAAATAACAGTAAAGATCACAGTGTCAGTGCATTCGCATTGCTATTAATAAATATCGGAGACTGCATAATTTATAAAGAAGGGAATTTATTTTGGCTTGTGAACCTCAGGAATCTCACAATCATGGCAGAAAGTGAAGGGAGAGCCAGTGCTTAACATGGTGAAAACTGGGGCAAGGGAAGAAGATGCCATACTCTTTTAAACTATGAAATTTCATGTGAAAGAGAAAGAACTGACTCATTACTATGAGGAGACACCAATACGTTCATGAGGGATTCACCCCCATGACCCAAACACCTTCCACTAGGCCTACCTCCAACATTGGAGGTTACATTTCAATGTGAGATTCAGTGGAGACACAATATTTAAACTGTGTAAATCACTGATTACCCTAAAAGGTATTATAGTAACCAAAACATTTAAAATATTTTGAGAATTACCAAAATGTGGTACAGAGACAGGAAGTGAGCAGACACTGTTAGAAAAATGGTGCTGATAGACTTCATTGATACGTGGTTGCCACAAAAGTTCAATTTATAAAAAAATGCACTATGTGCACAGTGTAATAAAGCAAAGCACAATAAACAAGGTTAGCCTGTGTGTGTGAATATATATCTATATACATGTATATATATAAACATATGTGTGTGTATATATATATATATATTTATAAAGATTTATTTTATAAAGATTGTATATGTTTATAAAGATTTATTTTAAGTTATTGGCTTACACTGTTATGGAGGCTAAGAAGTTCTACAGTCTGTCATCTATGAAAGGGAGACCTAGAAAAGCCGGTGTAGTTTGAAGGCCTGAGAACTGTAGAGATGGTACAGATTCCAGTACAGGTGGGAGGGCGAAAGAATGATGGCTCAGCTTATACTATTAGGCAGAAAGCAAATACAACTTTGCTCTACCTTTTTGTTCTATTTAGGCCCACAAGGGATTGGGTGATACACAAGCATCTGCTTTACTGGGGAGGACCATCTGCTTTAGTGAGACACCAATTCAAAGGCGTCTTTGAATCTCTTCTGGAAACACCCAGAGATAAACCAGAGAAAATGTTTAGCCAGATATTTGGGTACACTGTGGCCCAGTGATAGTGACATATGTAATTAATCATCATTAATAAATATAAATAATATTTTTAAAACTGATAAGCTCTAAGAAGAGAGTAAAGAGGTGGCATGAAACAGTGACAAGACAGAAGGTAAGGTTGGGGAGAAGGCAGCGTTTACTAGGGTGGCAAGGAAAGATACCTCTTGAGAAGCAATATAGTGTGACCTCTGTTCAGATTCTACCACTACTGCCTGATTAACATTGGGCAAGTTACTTAGACTCTCTGAGTTTTCTCATTTGTAAAATTGGAGCCTTATCAGTATTTACATATTAGTGTTAATGTGAATTAAATACTTGTAATGTATTTAGAATGGGACCTGGATTACAGAAAGCATTCAATGATTATTGCTATAGTATCTGTGAAAGACCAATTAGCACATTCAAGAGTTTGAATAAAGAGAGTTTAAAGGGTCCATTTATAGAGGTGTAGGATTAGTGAATGGAACCAGCAGGATGTGGAAAATCACCCAGGTAATAGTAACAGTGGAAAGCCAAGTCGTTACTACCTATAAGCCCAAAGAGACAAACAGAAAGAATGAGAGTATTCACCAGTAGTAGGAGCAGTGGCTGTGAAAAAGGATCACTGGTGTCCTTTGGAGCTAAGCATACAATCTTCTTCCTTCAGTCTTTGTAATCATACCATAAAGATGATTATTTTTATGATTTAGCTGCTCTATATATGGATCCCCTGACAAGAGCTGTGGTCATAGAGAAATTCAGCCATGGAAGAAGAGTTGCTTGGCAGGGAAGAACCGTGACAGGGTGATACCCTAACCTATCTCTTCCCACTTTTTAGTCTTCCAACAGTGCTTACTATAAGAATATCTAACCAGAATTCAGGGATAAGGGAATCTAGAATATGTGTTCAGTGGAGAATGTCCTGAAGCACAGAGAAAGACACAGAAGGGTGATGAATGAGTTGAGGAGGGCATTAGGCACTCAGCTTCATTATCGTTATCATTATTATCATAATTTCCTTTTTTCTTCCTTTTTATTGCATTTTAAGTTTTGGGGTACATGTGCAGGACATGCAAGATAGTTTCATAGGTACACACATGGCAGTGTGATTTGCTGTCTTCCTCCCCTTCACCCACATCTGGCATTACTCCCCCTGCTATCACTCCCCAGCTCCCCACCCACTGTCCCTCCCCTATTCCCCGCAATAGACCCCAGTGTGTAGTGCTCCCCTCCCTGTGTCCATGTGTTCTCACTGTTCATCTCCTGCCTAGGAGTTAGAACATGTGGTATTTCATTTTCTGTTCTTGTGTCAGTTTGCTGAGAATGATATTCTCCAGGTTCATCCATGTCCCTACAAAGGACATGAACTCACCGTTTTTGATTGCTGCATAATATTCCATGGTGTATATGTGCCACATTTTCCCAGTCTAGTCTATCGTCGATGGGCATTTGGGTTGGTTCCAGGTCTTTGCTATTGTAAACGAATAGCTGCAATGAACATACATGTGCATGTGTCCTTATAGTAGAACTATTTATAGTCCTTTGGATATATATCCAGTAATGGGATTGCTGGGTCAAATGGAATTTCTATTTCTAGGTCCTTGAGGACTAGAAATAGTGGTCCTTGAGGCCACACTGTCTTCCACAATGGTTAAACTAATTTACACTCCCACCAGCAGTGTGAAAGTGTTCCTATTTCTCCACATCCTCTCCAGCATCTGTTGTCTCCAGATTTTTTAATGATTGCCATTCTAACTGGCATGAGATGGTATCTCAATGTGGTTTTGATTTGCATTTCTCTAATGACCAGTGATGATGAGCATTTTTTCATATGTTTGTTGGCCTCATGTATGTCTTCTTTTGTAAAGTGTCTGTTCATATCCTTTGCCCATTTTTGAATGGGCTTGTTTTTTTCCTGTAAATCTGTTTGAGTTCTTTGTAAATTCTGGATATCAGCCCTTTGTCACATGGGTAAACTGCAAAGATTTTTTACCATTCTGTTGGTTGCCGATTCACCCTAATGACTGTTTCTTTTGCCGTGCAGAAGCTGTGGAGTTTGATTAGGTCCCATTTGTCTATTTTGGCTTTTGTTGCCAATGCTTTTGATGTTTTGGTCATGAAGTCCTTGCCTACTCCTATGTCCTGAATGGTTTTGACTAGATTTTCTTCTAGGGTTTTTATGGTGCCAGGACTTATGTTTAAGTCTTTAATCCATCTGGAGTTAATTTTAGTGTAAGGTGTCAGGAAGGGGTCCAGTTTCTGCTTTCTGCACATGGCTAGCCATTTTCCCAACACCATTTATTAAACAGGGAATCCTTTCCCCATTGCTTGTTTTTGTCAGGTTTATAAAAAATTGTATGGTAGTAGGTATGTTGTGTTGCCTCCGATGCCTCTGTTCTGTTCCATTGGTCTATATCTCTGTTTTGGTACCAGTACCATGCTGTTTTGATTACTGTAGCCTTGTAGTATAGTTTGAAGTCTGGTAGTGTGATGCCTCCTGCTGTGTTCTTTTTGCTTAGAATTGACTTGGCTATGCGGGCTCTCTTTTGGTTCCATATGAAGTTTAAGGTGGTTTTTTTCCAGTTCTGTGAAGAAGGTCATTGGTAGCTTGATGGGGATAGCATTGAGTCTGTAAATAACTTTGGGCAGTATGGCCATTTTCACGATATTGATTCTTCCTAACCATGAACGTGGAATGTTTCTCCATCTGTTTGTGTTCTCTCTTATTTTGTTGAGTAGTGGTTTGTAGTTTTCCTTGAAGAGGTCCCTTACGTTCCTTGTTAGTTGTATTTCTAGGTATTTTACTCTCTTTGTAGCATTTGTGAATGGCAGTTCGTTCTTGATTTGGCTCTCTTTCAGTCTGTTATTGGTATATAGGAATGCTTGTGATTTTTGCACATTGATTTTGTATCCTGCGACTTTGCTGAAGTTGCCTATCAGTTTCAGGAGTTTTTGGGCTGAGACGATGGGGTCTTCTAGATATACAATCCTGTCGTCTGCAAATAGAGAAAATTTGACTTCCTCCTTTCCTAATTGAATACCCTTTATTTCTTTTTCTTGCCTGATTGCTCTGGCTAGAACTTCCAGTACTATATTGAATAGGAGTGCATTCTTGTCTAGTGCCAGATTTCAAAGGGAATCCTTCCAGTTTTTGCCCATTCAGTATGATATTGGCTGTTGGTTTGTCATACATAGCTTTTATTATATTGAGATACGTTCCATAAATACTGAGTTTATTGAGGGTTTTTAGCATAAAGGGCTGTTGAATTTTGTCAAAGGCCTTCTCTGGGTCAATTGAGATAATCATGTGGTTCTTGTTTTTGGTTCTTTTTGTGTGGTGAATTACTATTATAGACTTGCATATGTTGAACCAGCATTGCATCCCAGGGATGAATCCTACTTGATCATGGTGGATAAGCTTTTTGATGTGCTGTTGCAATTGGCTTGCCAGTATTTTATTGAAAATTTTTGCGTCTATGTTCATCATGGATATTGGCCTGAAGTTTTCTTTTCTTGTTGAGTCTCTGCCAGGTTTTGGTATCAGGATGATGTTGGTCTTACAAAATGATTTGGGAAGGATTTCCTCTTTTTGAATTATTTGGAATAGTTTCAGAAGGAATGGTAACAGTTCCTCTTTGTGTGTCTTGTAGAATTCGGCTATGAACCCATCTGGACCTGGGCTTTTGTGTGGTAGGCTCTTAATTGCTGCCTCAACTTCAGATCTTGTTATTGGTCTATTCATGGTTTTGACTTCTTCCTGGTTTAGGCTTGGGAGGATGCAAGTGTCCAGGAATTTATCCATTTCTTCCAGGTTTACTAGTTTATGTGCATAGAGTTGTTTGTAATATTCTCTGATGATGGTTTGAATTTCTGTGGAATCTGTGGTAATTTCCCCTTTATTGCTTTTTAATGTGTCTATTTGGTTATTCTTTCTTTTATCACTCTGGCTAGTGGTGTGTCTATTTTGTTGATCTTTTCAAAAAACCAGCTCCTGGATTTATTGATTATTTGAAGGGTTTTTCGTGTCTCTATCTCCTTCAGTTCTGCTCTGATCTTAGTTATTTCTTGTCTTCTGCTAGGTTTTGAGTTTTTTTTGATCTTGCTCCTCTAGCTCTTTCAATTTTGACAATAGGGTGTCAATTTTGGATCTCTCCACTCTTCTCATGTGGGCACTTATTGCTATATATTTTCCTCTAGAGACTGCTTTAAATGTGTTCCAGAGGTTCTGGTATGTTGTGTCTTCGTTCTCATTGGTTTTGAAGAACTTCTTTATTTCTGCCTTCATTTCATTGTTTATTCAGTCAACATTCAAGAGCCAGTTGTTCAGTTTACATGAAGCTGTGTGGTTCTGAGTTAGTTTCTGAATTCTGAGTTCTAATTTGATTTCACTATGGTCTGAGAGACTGTTTGTTATGATTTCCATTGTTTTGCATTTGCTGAGGAGTGATTTACTTCCAATTATGTGGTCAATTTTAGAGTAGGTGTGATGTGGTGCTGAGAAGAATGTATATTCTGTGGATTTGGGGTGGAGAGTTCTGTAAATGTCTATTAGGTTTGCTTGTTCCAGGTCTGAGTTCAAGTCCTGGTTATCCTTGTTAATTTTCTGTCTTGTTGATCTGTCTAATATTGACAGTGGAGTGTTAAAATCTCCAACTATTATTGTGTGGGGGTCTAAGTCTCTTTGTAAGTAATTAAGAACTTGCCTTATATATCTGGGTGCTCGTATATTGGGTCCATATATATTTAGAATCGTTAGCTCTTCTTGTTGTATCAATCGTTTTACCATTATGTAATGTCCTTCTTTGTCTCTTTTGATCTTTGTTGCTTTAAAGTCTACTTTATCAGAGATGAGAATTGCAACTCCCGCTTTCTTTTTGCTCTCCATTTGCTTGGTAAATCTTCCTCCATCCCTTTATTTTGAGCCTTTGTGTATCTTTGCGTGTGAGATGGGTTTCCTGAATACAGCACACCAATGGGCTTTGGCTTTTTGTCCAATTTGCCAGTCTGTGTCTTTTGATTGGTGCATTTAGCCCATTTACATTTAGGGTTAATATTGTTATGTGTGAATTTGATACTGCCATTTTGATGGTAGCTGGCTGTTTTGCCTGTTAGTTGATGCAGATTCTTCATTTTGTTGATGCTCTTTAGCATTTGGTATGTTTTTGGAATGGCTGGTACTGGTTGTTCCTTTCCATGTGTGGTGCCTCTTTCAGGAGCTCTTGTAAAGCAGGCCTGGTGGTGACAAAATCTCTGAGTACTTGCTTGTTCACAAAGGATTTTATTTTTTCTTCACTTATGAAGCTCAGTTTGGCTGGATATGAAATTCTGGGTTCAAAGTTCGTTTCTTTAAGGATGTTGAATATTGGCCCCCACTTTCTTCTGGCTTGTAGGGTTTCTGCTGAGAGATCTGCTGTGAGTCTGCTGGGCTTCCCTTTGTGGGTTACCCGACCTTTCTCTCTGGGTGCCCTTAGCATTTTCTCCTTCATTTCAACCCTGGTGAATGTGACGATTATGTTCCTTGGGGTTGCTCTTCTGGCGGAGTATCTTTATGGAGTTCTCTGTATTTCCTGGACTTGAATATTGACCTGCCTTGTTAGGTTGGGGAAATTTTCCTGGATAATATCCTGAAGAGTATTTTCCAGCTTGGCTTCATTCTCGTCATCACATTCGGGTACACCTATCAAACATAGATTAGGTCTCTTCACATAATCCCACATTTCTTGGAGACTTTGTTCATTCTTTTTTGGGCTTTTTTCTCTAATCTTGCCTTCTTGTTTTATTTCATTGAGTTGATCTTCGACCTCTGATATCCTTTCTTCGGCTTGGTCAATTCGGCCATTGAGACTTGTGCATCCTTCATGAAGTTCTTGTGTTGTGTTTTTTGGCTCCATCAGTTCACTGATATTCCTCTCTAAGTTGTCCATTCTTGTTATCATTTCCTCAAATCTTTTTTCATGGTTCTTAGTTTCTTTGCATTGAGTTAGAACATGTTCTTTTAGCTCATGGAAGTTTCTCATTACCCACCTTCTGAAGTCTGATTCTGTCATTTCATCACACTCATTCTCTGTCCATCTTTGTTCCCTTGCTCGTGAGGGATTGTGGTCCCTTATAGGAGGCGAGGTGTTCTGGTTTTGGGTGTTTTCCTCCTTTTGTGTTGGTTTCTTTCCATCTTTGTGGATTTATCCACCTGTTGTCTGAGTAGTTGCTGACTTTTCGATTGGGTCTCTGAGTGGACGCCCAGATTGTTGATGATGAGGTATTTCTGTTTCTTAGTTTTCCTTCTAACAGTCTAGCCCCTCTGCTGTAAGACTGCTGAGGTCCACTCCAGGCCCTGCTTGCCTGGGGTACACCTTTAGCAGCTGCAGAACAGTGAGGGATGCTACCAGTTTCTTCTTCTGCTATCTTTGTACCAGAATGATGCCCGCCAAATATCAGTCTGATCAGTTCTTTGTTAGGTGACTCTTTGGATATACGAGGGTCAGGGAGCTGCTTGAGGAGACAGTCTGTACTTTATAGGAGCTCAAGTGCTGAGCTGGGAGCTCCATTGTTCATTCAGGGCTGCTAGGCAGGTATGTTTAAGTCTGCTGCAGCAGAACTCATAAAGCCCCTTTTTTTCCTCAGGTGCTCTGTCTCAGGGAGTTAGGGCTTTATTTATGAATATCTATTGCAGTGTCCTGCCCAGCAAGGAGGCAGTCTAGTTACTGCCTGCCTCCCTGCTGAGGCTCCGCCCTGCTGCCATGGGCTCCGCCCTTCTACCATGGGCTCCGCCCTGTTGCCCTGGGCTCCGCCCTGCTGTTGGGGGCTCTGCCCTGTTGTCGTGGGCTCCACCCTGCTGCCCAGTGTAATTTCCTGTAGTCCTGTTTATATGGGTTTGGCTGGAACTGCTGTGGTGATGGTGGCCCACCTCTGTATTGGCAGACTCTCTCTGTTATGGCAGGTTGCCTCGGCAAAGGCAGGCTGCGTCAGCAATGAGAGTGTACCTCAGTAGAGGCGGAATGCCTCTGTAATGGTGGACACCCCTCCCCCACCGAGCTGCACCATTGTCCTGGGTTCAGCTGTGCTTGCCATGAAACCCTCAACTCCGAGCGTTTCCAATTGCTGTTTTGTTTGTTTTTGTGGGGCTGGGACCCGCCGAGCCTGATCCCCTGGCTCCCTGCCTCAGAGCCCTTTTGTTTTTTTTAAGTTGAACGGTTGACTCTCTCCCAGGTCTTTCAGTCACCTGCTGAAAGGGCACTGGGATCTGTGTGATTTCCTGTGCAGTGACCCACTGCGCTGGCTCAAACCTTGCTGCCCAGTAATCTCCTGGCATGGCTTACTGTTTAAGTCCCATTTAATCAGATGAATGTGCTAATCTGCCTTCCCAAATCTCAAATTGCCCGTTTAACAGAGCAACCAGACCAGTGCATTTTGTTCGGAGTGCTGCTGCGCTGCGGTGCTGGCTGAAATGGCTGCACCAGCTGAAACAGCTGCGCTGGTATCCTGTGGGGCTCCTACACCTGGGAATCTCCTGGTCTGTGGGCAATAAAGATCCGTCTGTAAATGTGGTGTCCACTCACCCTCTGAGCTTTCACTGAGAGCTGCAATTCTGAGTTCCTCTTATAGTGCCATCTTCCCCCCTCAGAAAATCTAAAATTATTTTTTATAAAAAATTTAGAAAGGCCAGACATGGTGGCTCATGCCTCTATTCCCAGAATTTTGGAAAGCTGAGGAGGAAGGATTGCCTGAGCCTGGAAGTTCTATCATAATTTTCATCATTATTAAATGACATTTGAGCTGAGAAGTTAGGCCACTCCAAAATTAGGGGGAATAGTACCAGAAAGAGAAGACAGCAAGTTTCAGTGCACTGAAGGAGGGTTGCTGCCTGTGCCTGTGCAGATTTTGAACCATATAAGTGTAGGTGATGGTTTTCACAGAGGCTATATTCACAAGGCATAAAGACAAGTGTGACTTGAGTAAAACAAATACGGGAAATTGGGGGATAGATGCAACCATAAAGATAAACAGATCCAGATCATTTTGGTTTTTAGAGGTCATGCTTAATAATTTGAATTTTATTTTGCATGTAATAGAAAGGCACTTGAGGATTTTAAAAAAGGAAGAGACATGATCTTATCTTTATAGAAGCAGCAACAAAGATGTCACAGTAGTCTTGCTCAGACATAATAATGGCTTGGCTTAAAGTTGAGATTCAGTATGTATGAAATAAAGCAATAAGACTCTGATGGGTTGAATATAAGGGTGGGGGGATGATGAAAAGTAAAAGAACCAAGGATAATTCCAGGTCTTTGGTTTAAGGAACTAGGTGGACAAGACTGGCATTTATGCAGGAGTGAAAGTCTTGAAGTAGAAGAAGCATGTATTTTTTTATTTTTTTAATTTTCCTTTAAGTTCTGGGGTACATGGGCAGGTCATGCAGGGTTGTGGCATAGGTGCATACACAACCAGGTGGTTTGCTGCCTCTATTCCCCTTCATCTATATCTGGCATTTCTCCCCATTTTGTCCCTCCCCACCCTGCCCAACACCCATCCCTCCCCTAGTCCCCCCAAAACTGCCCCCAGATTGCGATCCTCCTCTCTCTGAGTCCATGTGTTCTCATTGTTCAACACCTGCCTATGAGTGAGAACATGTGGTGTTTGGTTTTCTGTTCTTGCGTCAGTTTGCTGAGAATGATGGTTTTCAGATTCATCCAAGTCCCTACAAAGCACATGAACTCATCAACTTTTATGGCTGCATAGTATTCCATGGTATATATGTGCCACATTTTCTTTGTCCAGTCTATCATTGCTGGGCATTTGGGTTGATTCCAGGTCTTTACTATTGTACACAGGGCCTCAATGAACATACATGTGCATGTGTCTTTATAAAAGAACAATTTATAGTTCTTTGGGTATATACCCAGTAATGAGATTGCTGGGTCAAATGGTATTTCTATTTCTTGAGGAATCACCACACTGTCTTCCACAGTGGTTGAACTAATTTACACTCCCACCAACTGTGTAAGAGTGTTCCTATTTCTCCACATCCTCTTCAGCGTCTGTTGTCTCTATATTTTTTAATGATCGCCATTCTAACTGGTGTGGGGTGGTATCTCAACGTGGTTTTGATTGGCATTTCTCTAATGACCAGTGATGATGAGCATTTGTTCATATGTTTGTTGGCCTCATATATGTCTTCTTTTGAGAAGTGTCTGTTCATATCCTTTGCCCACTTTTGAATGGGTTTGTTTGTTTTTTTCTTGTATATCTGTTTTAGTTCTTTGTAGATTTCAGATATTAGTCCTTTGTCAGATGGATAGCTGGCAAAAATTTTTTTCCTTTCTGTTGGTTGCTGATTTGCTCTAATGATTGTTTCTTTTGCTGTACAGAAGCTCTGAAGTTTAATTAGATTCCATTTGTCTATCTTGGCTTTTGTTGCCAATGCTTTTGGTGTTTTAGTCATGAAGTCCTTGCTTATGCCTATGTCCTGGATGGTTTTGCTTACATTTTCTTCTAGAGTTTTTATGGTGTTAGGTTTTATGTTTAAATCTTTAATCCATCTGGAGTTAATTTTAGTGTAAGGTGACAAGGAGTCCAGTTTCTGCTTTCTGCACATTGCTAGCCAGCTTTCCCAACACTGTTTATTAAACATAGAGTCCTTTCCCTATTGCTTGTTTTTGTCAGGTTTGTCAAAGATCAGATGGTTGTAGATGTGTGGTGTGGCTTCTGAGGCCTCTGTTCGGTTCCATTGGTCTATGTCTCTGTTTTGGTATCAGTACCATGCTGTTTTGATTACTGTAGCCTTGTAGTATAGTTTGAAGTCTGGCAGTGTGATGCCTCCAGCTTTGTTCTTTTTGCTCAGGATTGTCTTGGCTATGCGGGCTCTCTTCTGGTTCCATATGAAGTTTAAAGTGGTATTTTCCATTTCTGTGAAGAAGGTCATTGGTAGCTTGATGGAGATAGCATTGAATCTATAAATTACTGTGGGCAGTATGGCCATTTTCATGATATTTATTCTTCCTAACCATGAGCATGGAACGTTTTTCCATCTGTTTGTGTCCTCTCTTATTTCATTGAGCAGTGGTTTGTAGTTCTCCTTGAAGAGGTCCTTTACATCATTTGTTAGTTGTATTCCTAGGTATTTTGTTCTCTTTGAAGCAATTGTTAATGGCAGTTCATTCTTGATTTGGCTTTCTTTAAGTCTGTTATTGGTGTATAGGAATGCTGGTGATTTCTGCACATTGATTTTGTATCCTGAGACTTTGCTGAAGTTGCTTATCAGTTTGAGGAGATTTTGGGCTGAGATAATGGGGTCTTATAAATATACCATCATATCATCTTCAAACAGAGACATTTTGACTTCCTCCTTTCCTAATTGAATACCCTTTATTTCTTTTTCTTGCCTGATTGCTCTGGCTAGAACTTCCAATAATATATTTAATAGGAGTGGTGAGAGAGGACATCTTTGTCTAGTGCCTGATTTCAAAGGAAAGGCTTCCAGCTTTTGCCCATTCAATATGATATTGGCTATATGTTTGTCATAAATAGCTTTTATCATTTTATTGTACATTCTGTCAATACCTAGTTTATTGAGAGTTTTTAGCATGAAGGGCTGTTGAATTTTGTCAAAGGCCTTCTCTGCATTTATTGAGATAATCATGTGCCTTTTGTCTTTGGTTTTGTTTATATGATGGATTACATTTAAGGACTTGTGTATGTTGAACCAGCCTTGCATCCCCAGGATGAAACTTACTTGATTGTGATGAATAATCTTTTTGATGTGCTGTCGCAATCAGTTTGCCAGTATTTTATTTAAGCTTTTTGCGTCTATGTTGATCATGGATATTGGCCTGAAGTTTTCTTTTTAGTTGAGTCTCTGCCGGGTTTTGATATCAGGATGATGTTGGTCTCATGAGTTAGAGAGGATTCCCTCTTTTGTATTGTTTGGTATAGTTTCAGAAGGAATGGGACCAGCTACTTTTTGTACTTCTGGTAGAATTTGGCTGTGAACCCATCTGGACCTGAGCTCTTTTTGGGTGGTAGGATATTGATTGCTGCCTCAACTTCAGCCCTTTTTATTGGTCTATTCAGGGTTTTGACTTCTTCCTGGTTTAGTCTTGGGAGACTGCAAGTGTCCAGGAATTTATCCATTTCTTTCAGATTTACTGGTTTGTGTGCATAGATTTGTTTGTGGTAATCTCTGATGGTAGTTTGTATTTCTATGGAATCAGCGGTGATATCCCCTTTATCATTTTTTATTGCATCTATTTGATTCTTCTCTCTTTTCTTTTTTATTAGTCTGGCCAGCAGTCTATCTATTTTGTTGATCTTTTAAAAAAAACAACTCCTGGATTTATTGATTTTTTGAAGGGTTTTTTTGTGTCTCTATCACCTTCAGTTCTGCTCTGATCTTAGTTATTTCCTGTCTTCTGGTAGCTTTTAAGTTTTTTTGATCCTGCTCCTGTGGCTCTTTCAATCTTAATTATCGGGTGTCAATTTTAGATCTTTCCTTCTTTCTCATGTGGGCATTTATTGCTATAAATTTCCCTCTTGACACTGCTTTAAAGGTGTCCCAGAGATTCTGGTAAGTTATGTCTTCATTCTTATGGTTTCAAAGAACATCTTTATTTCTGCCTTCATTTCATTGTTTTTCCAGTCTACACTCAGAAGCAAGTTTTTCAGTTTCCAAGTGGTTGTGTGGATTTGAGTGAGTTTCTTAATTCTGAGTTCTTATCTGATTTTACTGTGGTCTGATAGACTGTTTGTTATGGGTTCTGTTCTTTTGCATTTGCTGAGGAGTGATTTGCTTCCAGTTGTGTCATCAATTTTAGAGTAAGTGTGATGTGGTGCTGAAAAGAATGCATATTCTGTGGATTTGGGGTGGAGCGTTCTGTATATGTCTGGTGGGTCTGTTTGGTCCAGTTCTGCATGCAAGTCCTGGATGTCCTTGTTAATTTTCTGTCTTTTTGATCTGTCTAATATTGACAATGGAGTGTTGAAGTCTCCCACTATTATCATGTGGGAGTCTAAATCTCCTTTTAGGTCATTAAGAATTTGCTTTTTGTATGTGGGTGCTCCTGTTGGGGGGCGTATATATTTAGGATAGTTAGCTCTTCTTGTTGGATTGATCCTTTTACCATTATGTGATGCCCTTCTTCATCTCTTTTGATTTTTGTTGGTTTGAGGTCCGTTTTATCGGTGACTAGGATTGCAACCCCTACTTTTTTTTTGTTCTCCATTTGCTTAGTAAATCTTCTTCCATCTCTTTATTTTGAGTCTATTTTGTCTTTGTATGTGAGATGGGTTTCTTGAATACAGCACAGCGATGGATCTTAACTTTTTATCCAGTTTGCTAGTCTGTGTCTTTTTATTGGGACATTTAGGCCACTTACATTCAATGTTAATATTGTTGTGTGTGAATTTGATCCTGCCATTTTGTTACTGGCTGGTTTTCTTGCCTGGTAGTTGACTCAGTTTCTTCATTGCATTTTTGGTCTTTGCCATTTGGTGTGCTTTTGCAGTGGCTGGTACTTGTTTCTTTCTGTGTTTAGTGTTTCTTTCAGGAGCTCTTGTAAGGCATGTCTGGTGGTGACAAAATCTCTCAGTAATTGCTTTTCCTTAAAGGATTTTATTTCTCCTTCACTTATAAAGCTTAGTTTTGCTGGATATGAGATTCTGGGTTGAAAGTTCTTTTCTTTAAGGAATTTGAATATTGGCCCACACTCTTTTCTGGCTTGTAGGGTTTCTGCTGAGAGATCCACTGTGAGTCTGACTGGCTTCCCTTTGTGGGTAACCTGATCTTTCTTTCTGGCTGCCCTTAGCATTTGTTTCTTCATTTCAACTCTGGTGAATCTGACAATTATGTGCCTTGGGGTTGCTCTTCTTGAGGAATATTTTTGTGGAGTTTTCTGTAGTTCCTGTATTTGAATGTTAGACTGCCTTGCTAGGCTGGGGAAGTTCTCCTGGATAATATCCTGAAGAGTGTTTTCCAGATTGGAGTCATTCTCTCCATCACATTCAGGTACACCTGTCAAATGTAGATTAGGTCTTTTCCCATAATCCCATATTTATTAGAGGCTTTGTTCATTTGTTTTCACTCTTTTTTCTCTTGTATTGCCTTCTCTTTTTATTTTATTGAGTTGGTCTTCAATCTCTGATATCTTTTCTTCTGCTTGATCAATTCGGCTATTAAAACTTGTTTTTGCTTCACGTAGTTCTCATGCTGTGTTTTTCAACTCCATCAAGTCATTTATGTTCTTCTCTTAGCTGGTTATTCTAGTTAGCATTCCATCTAACCTTTTTTTGAGGTTTTTAGTTTCTTTGCATTGGGTTAGAATGTCTTCCTTTAGCTCAGAAAAGTTCATTATTACCCACAATCTGAAGCCTGTTTCTGTCAACTTGTCACCCTCTTTCTTGGTCATGTTGTGTTCCCATGTTGATGAGGAGTTGTGATCCCTTGAAGGAGAAGAGGAATTCTGGTCTTTGATGGTTTCATCTTTTTTTGCACTGTTTTTCCCCTATATTCGTGGATTTACCTGGCTTTGATCTCAGGGAGCTGCTTGATGAGGTCGTTTGTCTGCCTGTGGAGGTGCTACTGGGTTTCCAGGGACTCCTTAGGTTGCTAGGTAGGCTTCCTGTGTCTTTTTTGTTTATAGTGGGAGGTTAGGCTCACCTTCTCTGTTGACCTGAAGTGCTGCTGAGTGGTCAGGAACACCTTCCCATTCCTGTGTTTTTGTTAAAACATGAAGCCTAGTCCCGCCTCTTTAATGATGGGTTCTGCCTTTCCTCCATGGAGCTGGATCATTCAGGGTTCAGCTCAGACTGAGGCACTGGCTGTATAACCAGTTAGTGCTTCAGCATTCTGGGGTTTGTTGGGGAGGGTAGGGACCCACCCTGCCACACAGTCTATCTCCCGGCTTTCAGCTCCCTGTCTCTCAGGGCAGGGGGAGGGGTCGATAGCTAGGTCCACGGGCTTATGGGCTTATGCTTTTGCTCGGATCTGTGTGACAATCCGGGACACCGTCCTGGATAATTATTCAACTGTGCACTTGTAATTCCCAGTGCTTGACTGGCAAAGATCCCCTGTTCTGTGGATTGCTGAGGCTTTGGGGGAGCCAAAGGGGTGCCAGAGGGGGAGCCTCTGACTCACTAGTCAGAAGCACTTTCTGGGTGAGACAGTACCCCTCCTCGCCTTGGTGTGCTCTGTCTGGGCTTTGCTCAATGTCCTATCAGACCTGTTGAAATGCACCTGGTACCTCAGTTGGAGCTAGGAGATCTCTGGATTTCTGCATCTCTCTCCCTGGGTGTTGCGCACTGGAGTTGTGTCTATTTGGCCATCTTGTTTCCTCCCCAAGAAGCATGTATTTTGCATGCTTGTGTGTGGTGTGTGTAATAGCAGTTAGGGAGATGGGTGATAGGTAATCGTTGCAGAACCAGGAGTTCTGACATTTTAGGATTTTAGGAATCCTAATTAACATATTAAGGAGACAGTCCAGAGTGCAGAGGTGAATTAAGGCCTGAGATATACATTTGGATGTCATCATAATATTGATGGGATTTAAAACTACAGTAAGTAGGAGTAAGGACTGAGGCCACGGGTCTACCTCAGTGTTAGGAATTTTAGCAAAAGTATTGGAGAGTGAGAAGGAACAGAGTGATGGAGGAGAAAAATCCTGAGTGCAAAAAGTCACGGGTGCAAAAAGAAGAAAGCATTTTTGTTTTGTTTTGTTTTGTTTTTACATGATCCTGAAGGTCAGACATCAGAAGAAAGTGTTTTCAGAAAGAGGGAGGGAACATTAGTGTCCTGTGGAGCAATATGGTGCTGGACATACCACCTTCTTCTGTCAGGTATCTCACCCTAAAGATGACTCTTCTCTTTTCTGTGTCATTTATCTTCTCCTCTGTATTCGATCCTTCCAATAACCATTTAAATACACTCAAATCCTTTCTCTCTTAAGAAACAAGCCAAAGTCAAACAAAAAAACCCGCGAACTTCTCCCCAAACTCCAGATCCAGCTCTTTCTCCCACCGTCAGCAGCTTCTTCCTGTCCAAGAGCAGTCTAACCTCTGTTTCTGGTTCCGCATCACCCACTCACTAATCCACAATTTAAGTTGTGATTTTTTGGTAACGAGTTACTGAATCCCCATATATAAGTGACTTTAAAAGTGAGGATTTATTTTTCTATGTAAGAAGAAGGCTGCATGTGGGAAGTTTCAGGGTTTTTTAATTTGACAATTCAGGGATGCTGGTGCTCCACAGTCCCCTTGGCTTTCCTCTTATGGTTGCAAGGCAGCTGCAGCAGTTCTAAGTATTATGTCTGCACTTAATGGATGTTTATTTTTCACTATTTCAGATTCATTAAGGAAGAAAAACCCTTTGAGAAGACACTAGCAGATGCTACTAAGGTTCCATTGGCTAATACTGGAAACTGTGCTTCACCCGTTCTCTAGTTGCAGGGAACCTGATAGAGCAAAGATCTAGCATCTTTAGCTTCAGTGGTGGGAGACACTCTGTCAACAAGAAAGAAGAGTGTATTTTATTTTTAACACTCAGATAACAGCCCAGCTCTTCCTCTAGACTAAATTACATGATTTTACAGCAGTAATGGGTTTTGTTGTTCATCATTTCCTTGTAAATGCTCAGCTCATTGCTCAACTCAGTTAGTTAAAATACATTTATTTAATGAATGCAAAAATAAATTTCAATGCATTTTTAAAAAACATTAGCTACAACAATAATTCTAATTTCCTGTCCACTTTGTTAGGGATTAAACAAATCCCCAAGTTTTTTCAAATGCATGCATGTGTGCATGCACCTACACATGTGAATTTAATTGCAAATATGCTTGGAAAGAATGACTGACAACTTTCTTTCAGCTAATGCATAAACTAAGTGACATTTGTTTGGTTAATCAGAGGCTATATCTGCTAATTTTCTAGTTCTTGAGTTTGTTATGGTAAGCAGAGATTGACAAATAGTTGGCTTCTAGGTCAGTGAGATGTTGTTTTATTGTAGAAAACAAGCTCATGAGAAACCATGGCAGTTTTTTCTGTGTTCACATTTTAAAATAATATCTGATATAATATGAAGGAAATTAATATCTAGTTGAACTTAAAGATGCAAAATAAAACCACTGCCATCAATATATTTATAATTTTATGCTATATCAATAAGCCCTACACAGACCTTATAATATGTTTGAATGATAGGCAAGTCCTAAATAATTTGCAGTTAAACACTATAATAGCATATTTTTGTGTATCAAATACGTATTTTAAAAAAGAAATTATAATCAGGAGCATTATTTGTAAAGCTGTTATCAGGGGTTAGGAATTTTTGAGCTTTTATTTAAAACAAAAGTATTATGAAAAGCAATAATTTTTATGGCATATGTGAATAAAAATTGTCAACACAGAATTATTTTTGTTTGCTATGGGAATTCTTAGATACAATAAACAATAATTTAAAAAAATCAATAGGTATTAATTAACATATTAATTAACACATATTTGGAGAGCTACTAAGGTAGGCCTGACATTGTGGCAATAAGAGTTGGTTGAAAATTTCAGAGTTGTAATATGTATTTTTATAAAATCGTACAGGAATTTTTATGTATGCTATAATTACCCTTTGGCCTCATAATAGTGTATTGTCGGTAGTTATGAAATGCTCCTAAGATGGCTAGATCAAGAAATAATATTAAATTAAAAGCAGTAACGTGGTTCATAACTAATAGTACCCACATGACCCTCAGAAAATGGTAAGCCTTCAGGAAGCTTACAGCTTGGTTGAGGAGAGCAGACAAATACACAAAATGATAAAAAGCTGGGATAGTAAGAAGAAACTGTTATTCTCTGTTCTTTTTTTGAAACTTGGCATCCCTCCTTTTCATAATAGTTCAACCAGCTAAGATTGAACTATTAAAATATTTGATGTTATGCAAATACTATGACAGAGCTCAAGAACTGAAGGCATGGTTTTGTTTGTGTATTTGTTTTTATCTTTTCTGGGAACAAGTAGAAATAGAAGTACCAGTCATTAGAAGCTGCAGCTAATGGTTTGGATTCTTTGCAGTTATAATGTTGGCTAAAAGTTAGATACAGTCTATATTCAAGAATGTCTATTTTCATTGCCCAGAAAGAAGTTGGGTCTACAAATGGTAAAGAAATTGTAGTTTGTTTATAATCCATGTTTTTGATGTCTACATGGAAATAAAAGAGAGATTTTCCAGGACAAAGCATGGGGTATAAGCACTGAACCTAGTGTCCCAACCTCAGCTGACTTTGATGTCCTCACATTGTGAAGTACTGCCTAGGAAATTCTCTCTCTCCACACCGAAAGCACAGGCCTTTCCACTCAGCAATCACGTGGGTTTAACAGGACTTAGACTGTTTCCTTGATTATATCTGGATAGTATCTAATACAAGGATGAATCAGAGAGAAGGACAGTAGTATGAAGAAACAGTAGTAGACTCTAGAAACTATTAAGCATGAGGGAGGTCTATTATAAGGAAGTCAGATACATCTTGTTGTCAAATCCAAACAATTAACAACTATATGAGCCTTGATGTAAGGAAATCAATCAAAGAGACTGAACTGTTTATGCATGGCTGAAACCCTTGATTCTGAATCAAAAGTGTGGTAAAGTACCAAATCCAGTCAGTGATTTTAGTGAGTGGTAGGGGGAATTTTACATTCTAACCAAACATGTGGTTATCCAATCCTTTTGGGGAAATAATAGGCTCCTGAGGATACTAATTCTCCCAATCTGGCTTATTTATTTATTTTTTGACTTCTTGCACTAAGCATGCACTGTGCTAAATATTGCATGGACCACATCATTTAATTCTCAAACTGGGGGAAGATTCTATTATGACCATTATATAGACATGGATACTGAGGTTTAGAAAGACTATTAACTTACTTAATTTTACTCTAGTTGAAAACCAGCTGATCCTAGCGCCCTCCATTATGCATAATATGATATTGTGCATGTAGTAGGCCTTCCACTCATATATGAGAAATAGAATAATAATAATTATCAAGTCAACATCAGTATGAGATACATATATGAGAAATAGAATAATAATATTATCAAGTCAACATCAGTATGAGATACATATATGAGAAATAGAATAATAATAATTATCAAGTCAACATCAGAAGGAGATACATATATGAGAAATAGAATAATAATATTATCAAGTCAACATCAGAAGGAGATACATATATGAGAAATAGAATAATAATATTATCAAGTCAACATCAGTAGGAGATACATATATGAGAAATAGAATAATAATATTATCAAGTCAACATCAGTACCATTAACTTTCAACTTCATTTTGACATTGTCCTATAAATACTTGTTATTTAGTAAACAAATACTATTAAATCATGTCCCAGTTACTCAAAAAAGAAGCTAGAAAGATTATCTCTCCATGTGATGTAACCTGAAAATATACTGTAATATTCTATTTTAAAAAATCTCTCTCCTTCCCTTGTTTCTCCTTTTGCCTCCTCATCTACTTTTTCAAATTTTTCTTATCTGTATAGGTTAAATGTCTTACCACTTATAGTTGTGTGAGTTTTCCTAGTGACTCAATTCTTCACCTGTAAATTTCATATGAGTAATATTTATTTCATGACATAGCTGTGAAAATGAAATCAGATAAGGCATATAAAGTTGTACTTCTCAAACCATCTATGGTGAATGAACATTTTCTATAAGTTATCATCAATTGCAGACTGATAAAGTATCAAAAATGAATTATAAGAGAAACTAAATGAAAAAGAGAAAGAACTTTTTAATATTAGGTTCAGCACTGTTACTGTGTTGAATTCCTATACAAGTCTCTCAAAGCTTGCTCAGATTTCTTTACTTATCTCATTGCAAACTGATAGCAAATAGCTGGCTCATTGGCAATTGTCCATTGGCCCATTTTGAGCAACACTGATGTAAAGCCCCTAAAAGAGTGCCCTTTACCTATTACATGCTCAATAAATATTTGCAGTTTTATTGAAAATAAGCTAATTTTTATATAAGGTGTAAGGAAGGGATCCTGTTTCAGCTTTCTGCATATGGCTATCCAGTTTTCCCAACACCATTTATTGAATAGGGAATCCTTTCCCCATTGCTTGTTTTTGTCAGCATTGTCAAAGATCAGATGGTTGTAGATGTGTGGCATTATTTCTGAGGCCTCTGTTCTGTTCCATTGGTCTATATCACTGTTTTGGTACCAGTACCATGCTGTTTTGATTACTGTAGCCTTATGGTATAGTTTGAAGTCAGATAGTGTGATGCCTCCAGCTTTGTTTTTTTTTTTTTCTTTCTCTTTCTTTTGCTTAGGATTGTCTTAGCTGTGTGGGCTCTTTTCTGGTTCCATATGAAGTTTAAGGTGTTTTGTTCCAATTCTATGAAAATAGTCAATGATAGCTTGATGGGGATAGCATTAAATTCATAAATTACTTTGGGCATTATGGCCATTTTCATGATATTGATTCTTCCTAATTATGAGCATGGAATGTTTTTGAGAAATCAAATCAAAACCACATTGAGATACTATCTCATGCCAGTTAGAATGGCAATTACTTAAAAATCAGGAGACAACACATGCTGGAGAGGAGAAATAGAAACACTTTTACACTGTTGGTGGGAGTGTAAATTAGTTCAACCATTGTGAAAGACAGTGTGGTGATTCCTCAAGGATTTAGAAGAAATATCATTTGACACAGCAATCTCATCACTGGGTATATATCCAAAGGAATATAAATTTTTCTGTTATAAAGACACATACACACATATGTTTATTGCAGCACTGTTCACAATAGCAAAGACTTGGAACCAACCCAAATGCCCATCAATGATAGACAGGATAAAGAAAATGTGGCACATATATACCATGAAGTACTATGTAGCCATAAAAAAAGGATGAGTTAATGTCCTTTGCAAGGACATGGATCAAACTGGAAACCATCATTCTTAGCAAATTGTCACAAGAACAGAAAACCAAATACCACATATTCTCACTCATAAGTGGGCATTGAACAATGAGAACACATGGACACAGGGAAGGGAACATCACATACTGGGGCCCGTCAGGGAATGGGGAGATAGGGGAGGGATAGCAGAGGGTGAGGGGTTTGGGGAGGGATAGCATTAGGAGAAATACCTAATGTAGATGATGGGGTGATGAATGCAGCCAACCAATATGGCAGGTGTATACCTATGTAGCCTGCAAGTTCTGCACATGTACCCCAGAAAGTAAAACATAATAAATAAAATTTTAAAAATTATGGAAAATAAGCAAGGTATCAATGACACTGTTTTGGCCATTCTTAACTTTCTAATTTCTCCTGCAGACCACTGTTCACAAATTTTTCTCCATTTGATATTACTACTCCCTATCCTCCTCAATGCTTTTGTTCCTCCTGCTGATTTATTCTGAATGTCCCTTAAAGGACTTAAGGTTCTTTCTTCTTTTGCATGCATTTTATTGAATTCTTCATTTTATTAGAAAGTCACCTCTTCCCTGACTCTACCACCTTCTCCCCTGGATTTTTGTCTTACCACAGCCAGTCTCCAATTCAGATAAATTTGCCTCCCAGATGACTTTAACTTTCAGCCTTGTTACCTCGCTTTCATATCAGTGCAACAATCTTCTATTGCTCTCTCTACCATCATTTATTTCTATTTCAACATTTTTTTGCATGCAGTGGTTATTATGTACTATTTTGATAACCCCCTACACTTAAAGTAATTGATATTGTTTTCTTAAAAAAAATCTGTCAGGAATTGAGAACTTGATATTACCAAACAAATTCAAAAAAACATGTTTTATCTTCTTCTGAGACTTTATTTCAGCAGTAAGATCTCTTTCTGGTTCTTCTCTTCAAAATTCAACCTGTCTTTTCTTAGTTTCCTTTAGTCACTCACTTTTTAATTCCTCACATCTTTCTTGAGGATTGTTTGTAACTCTGGTTGTGCTGAATTGCTTTACATAGGAGAGACAGGATCTTCCACCTTGTCCTAATCCCTCTGGGACACTTTATTTGCTTGATTTAGCTCTGAGAAGAAACCATTAGTTCTCATATTATGGGCTAAAGATCACTAGGGCATGCTGGAATGTATGCAGGTGGTCTGTGACTCTACAGGTACTCTCTACCCAAACATCAGTGTTATTAAGTATTCTGAAAAATTGAAACTATATTTTCCCTTAAAAGGATCATCTTTTTAAAAACGTGAGTTAAACATTATTCATTGTAAACAACCTGAAAACAAATCAATACAAAATATAAATCAAAGTGTACTTATCCCTAATTGTATCCCTGTGTTTTCCCCACTTGAAATTCCATTTCCAATTTCTTTCAGCTCTCTTCTGTACAGAATTTTTGCTCCTGCTGACCTTGTGGTACCTTCAATTCCACATTCCAACCTTAACCACAGATGTCAGCACTGCCTAGAATGTTCTCTTTAGTGTCTCTGCCAAATACTCTTTATTTTTTATTACTGTTATTGTCATTATCATCATCATTGTCATTGTTGAACCGACTCATTTCTTCCAAGAAGATGTCTTGACTACTTAAGGCAAGCAGTTTTCAAAGTGTGATCAGAGGATCCCTTGGGGTTCCTGGTACCCTTTCAACTATGTATTTGCATGTGGCCAGATTGTCTTCTAATACTTCAAATAAAACACTGTATCATGACAGATTAAATGAGGGAGCAGATATGGCAATCCAGCTGTCTTAGATAAATCCTAGCATTAAATACATTGCAAAAGTATAAAATGGCACAACTCTTCTCAATAAATGTTTGTTTTTGAAAATATTGTTATATATAAAACATTTATATTAATATATAATGGGTTTATAGTTGTTACTTAAAGATAAATTGATACATAAAGGTAAATTGAAACATAAATATGTATGTTTCAAAAGTCAAGTATATTGTGATAAATATCCATAGATATATTCTAAATATTAAAAAATCCTCTTTAGAATCACCAGTCATTTCTAAACTCTAAAGAAACAAAGAGACCAACATTTTTTCTAAATTATTTTCAGTCTGGAGTGCCTCCTGTAGACAGTGGAATATTGGTTTTGCAAATCAATAGGTTTCAAAGAATGAACACAGTTCATTCAACTTCTACTTAAGCTTTCTAAGCTTAATTCTGTATTAATTCACCTGTAGATGCTTAACTTGATCTGGAAACATTTTATAATTCCACTTCCTGATAATATGCTTAGGCATTTCTCACGGAGGAATTAAGATTTTCAAAGTTATCAGTACATAATTAAGCCTTGTTCAGTTGACTGGCCTGCTGCCATGCTTGCAGGGTGCTGTGCCCTGCAACTCAGGAAACTGACACAGCATCACAGAGGATTCTGGCTCTTGTAGACAGAGCTAACACTGAAGATGTAATGCTTAGGAAAAACACCCGAATGAGCAATGCATGTAAGTTGTTGCTGAGAACTTCTTGGAGGAGATTCTGGTAGGTGAGAACAACCATGGCAGCAAGGGGCAGAAACACCACCCCTAGCACACAAAAACACAAACGTTATTTGAGAAAGGGCATTTGTCAGAAAAATCATAAATTTGGATTTAGCCAAATTTGATATAAAGACTATGTTTTTAACAGAAACATGAAGTCGGTGGTTAGAAATGTCAGCCTGAACATAGGAAAATAAGAAGACTAAATTCATAGAAGTGAATGTTTTAGATTAGAGGTGAGAGATGGAGTCATCCATTTTTTGAAAGGAAATCAAAAAGCAATGAGCTGAAAGAGATGGCTGTTAAACTCTGCATAAATTCTATTGTTACATTGAGAGATTAAGGAAAGTAAAACATAAAAATAGCAAAGAAAATATGGTAGAACATGCACTTAGAATATGCTAATGCCTGGCCGGGCGCTGTGGCTCACACCTGTAGTCCCAGCACTTTGGGAGGTCGAGGTGGGCAGATCACAAGGTCAGGAGTTCGAGGCCAGGCTGGCCAAAATGGTAAAACCCTGTCTCTACTAAAAATACAAAAAAAAAAAAAAAAAAACTTGCTGGACATGATGGCACATGCCTGTAATCCCAACTACTCGGCAGGCTGAGGCAGAAGAATCACTTGAATCTGGGAGGTGGGGGTTGCAGCAGTGAGCTCAGATTGTGCCACTGCACTCCAGCCTGAGTGACAGAGTGAGACTCTGTCTCAAAAAATAAAAATTAAAAAAACCATGCCAGTGCCTTCAATGTCTAGTGAGAAAGAAGTTTCAAGAAAGAAGTTTCCATGAACACTAAAATATTCCAGAGAAAGTGAAATAAAGAGGAGGAAAATATTTGACTTGTTAATGAAAAGATACTTGGTGACCTGTGAGTTGTTAATATGCGAGCTAGATTATATGTCAGTAAGCATGGGAATAGAAATGTGATAATAGTTTAAGGAACTAGCAGAAAGACAATTATAAACAAAAAGAAACAGACCAGGTTTTAATGAAGGCTGAGAGTTAAATTTAGGATGATGTATGGATAACTTGAGGGAAAAGTTTCATCATCTTCAGATTGTCTAGTAAAAAGATGAAAGATATATTCATTGAGCAATTGTAGTACACAGACACTGTCTTAGGTGCTTGAGTATAGCTGTAACAATTAAAATCACGATCTCTAAGCTGTGGAGCATGAGATCTTTTTTTGAATATTTAACAGGCTCCTAGCCCTGAGCTATTTAAGCACTATTAGAAGAGACATACTTTTGTGTTATATACAGCGATGTGCTGGTAATCTGGCTTACTGGGAAAAAATAAAAATAAAAATAAAAAGTCCTCACAGAGTATTTGAGGACTTCCTAGTTGTAAGTATTTGAGTACTGCAGCCAGTTTCTAGCTACTGAGATAATACCACTGGTGTAGCGTTGGAAAGGCGATACAGAATAGGTTCCTGAGCTGGCTGCCAGAGTGCTGGTACTGGCATTTCTTGTTTTGTATATTAGGTATATTGACATATTTCTACCTTTATTTTATTTATATGTAAAATAGGAAAAATGTTTTGCAACTCTTATGAAGAGGTGGTTTATTGATGAATATTTTTGGTGGAACCAAAAACTAGAGAAGCGCAATCTATCAAATTAGTCCCCATAAGTGGTTAGACATTTTTATGTGACAACAATATTAAATTTAGGTTTGGAAAACCACAGACAATTAAAATATAAACTCACAGATGGCAGACAACGTTAGAAATGCTGTGATACACCTCACGTATCTAGCATCTTCAGGGAATGAGCTGTTTCATATAAGCACATTTTCCTAATAAATAAAACTTACAGATTTAAGCACTAACACTTTTTAATTTTAACAAGTTTATGTGGAAACCTTTCAAAAATGGATTAAAAATTTGTTTCCTTTATTTTTATAACACATATTTTGAGTTTAAAAATAATATGTGATCATGTATAACATTTGAAAATAAAGACATATAAAGGAGAAAATAAAAATCTATTTCTGATCCCATCATCCAAATAAAACCAGTGTTATCAAGTTGATTTATTTTATTTCCATCTTCTTACATGTATATTTTTAAGTAATTGAAATATTTGTAAATCTAATATAGTTATGTGAATTTATTTGCAAGCATTTCCCCATATCATTAAATATTCTATAAATGTATGGTTTTAATGGCAGTACCATTTTGTCAAATACATACACTAGAATCATTTTAAATATATACGTATTGTTATTGATAGTAATTTAGAGGGCTTCACTTTTTCATAATTATAGTGGGCTGCAAAGAAAAACCTCATATATCTCTTTCTACCTTAGGATATTTCTAATTATAAATTCCTAAAAACGGAATGGTCAAAAGCTAAGATTGTTGGTTTAGACAATTAGTGAAGTTGGTCAAATTTTAGTGAAAATTGGTGAAACCTTGCCTTCAGAAAAAGTATGACAATTAATACTTTCACTAGAAATGTATGGGAGTCCCCATCTCTGTGTGTTCCTTGTCATCAGCAGACATTGCCATCTTTATCGTTCTCAAATAATGTGCTGCTGCATGTCAAAATGATTCAGTCATGATCATGTATGTAAGTGAGATAAGTGAGATAACTAGGCAATAACATCTAGAATACTCCATGGTACATAGTCCCTATTTAGTAAATAACTAGGTCAAAGTTGAGGCTTAACACAATGTTTATCTCTTATTCACATTTTAGTGTGAGTCTGCTACGTACAGTCCTTAGAGATCGAGGCTTCTTCCATCTATTGGCCTCACCATCACTTAAGGCCTTAGAATCCTTGCTTCAAAAATCACTTCTGTTTAGTGGTGACCACAGGCAATCTAAGGTATAGTTGTTAAAAAAAGTTCAAGTAAATTTTTGTTTTATTCACATAGAAAGATGCACCTGTGATTTATTAAAGATCGTAAGCCTACTTGCCACCATTGTAATGCATTTTCTTTTTACTACCTTTATGTCTCAGGCAAACACATACCATACTGGTTCATGATGGCACACTGAATGTCTGCCACTCTTCCAGATTGGAAGCACTTTGAGAGCCATAAGCTGAGCTCTATTCAATTTAGTCTCTTCAGCACTTGATTAATAAGTCTGGCACTTATTAATATTCATTAATAACAATTAGGTTAATGAATAAATAACTGGATTAATAAATGTACTTTTAATTCCTTTGCCTGCTTTTGTGGTTTCATTCATGTGGCCATATGTTCTATTAGTGAGTCTCCCTCTCCTTCCGTCAGTTATTCTAATCTTCAAACCTCTTAGAACTTCTGGGATACTATATATAAAATAGAATATTAACTATCTGTGGGACTAAAATAACTCTTGAAGTAGTTAAGCTTAGAAACTTTAATAAAATTCCTTTACATCAACACTGCCTTACTGTCTGGCCCGTTACTATGTTCTGGGGAACTGAGGCCTTCAAATAAACAAATCTGAATGAGTGAGGCACATTTTCAAATCAATGTAGGCAGATACTCTATTACCTAAAAACAAGCATTATCCTCATATGATGAATAATCCTTTTCCCTCAGCAGTAGTATTTGGCATACTTGAATTCAATGTTTTCTGATGTTTTGTGTTTCCTGGACCAGATTTTCTTTGGAATAGAAGAAAACAAAGAGTTCCTGGGAAATCAAGAAGGTTCTGTCCATTTGATGACTTTTAGAGAATAGCATATCTATAGTAAGTGAGTTGAATCAACTCAGTTTCATAGTTGAAAAAAACTGAAAATTAAAAAAAAAATTGTTCTAAGTGTTATCCGCAGCAACGGAGTGAAAAGCCAGTGCATAAGGCAGGTGTGGTGGCTCACATCTGTAATCCCAGCACTTTGGGAGCCGGTGGATCACCTGAGGTCAAGAGTTTGAGACCACCCTGACCAACATGGTGAAACCCCATCTCTACAAAAATTAGCCAGGCACAGTGGTAATCCCACCTACTCAGGATTACCTGTAGGCGCTTGTAATCCCAGCTACTCAGGAGGCTGAGACAGGAGCATAGTTTGAACCTGGCAGGCGGAGGTGGCAGTGAGCCAAGATCACGCCACTTCACTCCAGCTTGGGCAACAGAGCCAAGACTCCATCTCAAAAAAAAAAAGCCAGTGCATGATAGGAGACTCTATTGTATTTTGGAGTTGAGGAACTGATCTGACTTGGTGTATGACTAGGGTATGGTAGGACGAGTTACTTCAGATTCCAGTACTGCTAGATATGTGGTCTTCATATGAAAAATAAGTTTTGTAATATCTGTTCTGTCCCCAACAGAAGTTTGTTAGGCTTAGTTGAGATCAAATATTCAGAAGAAATGAACGTGTTATCAATACTTAGAGCAATATTACTTCTTTTAAATAATACACTATTGATACTTCTTGTAAAGCCCTAATTTTTAAAATTTTTTTCTGGTTTTTACGAGTGAAATTAATTTTATTCAAATCACAATAGATGTTTTTCTTGAATAATTTATTTTATTTATTATATAAGATAATTTACAGCTTTAAAATGGTTTTGAGAATCTCTCTTCAAAGATGGCAACGTTGTTAATTTCCAACTAGGCTTTTACCATAAGTAAGCCTCCCAAACATAGCAATACCTCCCAGATTGTTAATTAGTTCTCCTACTGCAAGTTACACTGATGATCCCCTCTTCTTCTCTAATAGTTTCTGGGGAAGCAGTTTGATTACACAGGCCATTGCATATTTAGTTGGCCAATTAAAAACTTTGTCATTTCAAAATGTTCCTTGGCTTGTATCACTTTCGCCAGCAACCTTTACGATTCGGGAGACAATTCCTAAGGCAGCTGGATGCTAACTGGCATTTGGGTGGTGCCTAGAAAGTAGAGTTAAGTCCTCAGAAAGTTGGTATATGGACTTTTAAAAACTTAAAAAAAATACATTCAGTGTTGTGTAACCACTACCTCTGTGTAGTTCCAAAACACTTTCAACACGTCAAAGTAAAACCCCTTACTCTTCAAGTGGTCTAACCTTTTTTCCCCTTCCTCCCAGACCCCCGGTAACCACAAATCTGCATTTTTTGTTTTTCAAAACTTTTTAATTTGGAAGTAATTTCATATGTAAGAAAAGTTTTTAAATTAATAATACAAAGAACACCTATGTACACTTTACTCCAATTCATCTGTTGTAAACATTTACCTCATTTGCTTCTCTATTATAAATGCATCTAATATATACTAATTATACTTTTATGTTAATTGTATATAATTATATATATGTATAATTATTTTCTGAACCATTTGAGGGTGACCCTCAGACATTTATGTGGTCTGGACATATATTCTCAGATTCAACTGTAGAATTGACTTGCCCTCTTTCAGTAGCTGCAGGGGTGTATGTAAAACACAGACATGAGTGTATCTCTAATATGCTCAAAACCCAATGGGGACTCCTTTTTTATACAGAGAAATCTCTCAACTGCTTTGCAAGGGCATTCAGTGTATGCCACACCCTGTTTTTAACATCTTGTCTTGCCTCTTCTGCTGTCTCCGTTCTTTTATCTTTCATCAACTCCATCCACACTGAACTGCTTGTGATTGCCAGTGACTGCCATCATATTTCTGGGGGTTTTTTCCTCCAGATATACCCATCTCTCTGTGTCTCCTTGTCAAATTCACCCACGGCCCAGCTTAAATGC
This sequence comes from Callithrix jacchus, assembly GCF_049354715.1. NCBI lineage: Eukaryota > Metazoa > Chordata > Mammalia > Primates > Cebidae > Callithrix > Callithrix jacchus. Next base: position 13,587,865 of record NC_133518.1, on the reverse strand, counting down.
ATATTTTTGTTTTTGCATCCCTGACCTCATCCTTTATCCCCAAGCACACATAGCACTTGTAGCAGAGGGACTAGCAGTATGGGTTTGTCTTGCCAAATTGTGGGTCTGTCACTTGTTAGCTATGTGAATTTGAGCAGTTTCCTTCTCTTTTTTTCTATTTCTTCAGAATCTGTTCAGTGAGATAATAATAATACCCACCTCCTAAAGCTGTTATAGAATTAAATGAGAGAACATTTCCAAGAGTTTAAAACAGTCTTTGGTAGATAGCAAGCACTCAATTACATGTGAACTACAGTTTTAGTAAGACTCAGCTCAGTATATTTTGATTAGTTACTTATATATCAATCTGCCACTGCAGGCTATGGGATTCTTAATGATGAAAACTCTTGTTTATTCATCTTCACGTCTCCAGCCACAGTCAGTAGAGCTACCTTGTGAATAATAAATACTGCCAACTCTACAGGTAATGCCCTTCTTTAGATACACTAGATTACATCTCAAAGAGACACAATTTAAAAGAAAGGTGGAATCTGCACTAAGAAACCTTTAGCTTGTAACTGCTTATGTGCTCTGGAATGAGCAAACACAAATTCTGATTTTCTTTCTAGAAAATGGATCAAATAAAAGAATTACTTGGTCTCCAGAAAACAACAACAACAATAAAGGCCTATATCCTTTATAAGGGTAAGGAATATCCTTATTCCTTATGAAGTATAAGAATGTATTGAAGGAAGACATTGTACTTTGAAATACTACTGTTGCCACAGGTCAGCCTTAGGTTCCTAAATTCTATGATATATCTGCAGGTATATTAGTTAGCTAGGGCTTCTGTAACAAAGTACCACAAATTAGGTGAATTAAACAACAAAAGTTGTTTGTTTCACAATTCTGGAGTCTAGAAGTCTGAGTTCAAGACATCAGTAGCATTGGTCCTTCTGAGGGCTATGAGGAACAATCTGTTCCTTGCCTTTCTTCCAGCTTCTGGTGGTTTGCAGGCAATCTTTGGTATTCCTTGGCTTGTAGATAAACCAACCAATTCTCTGCCTTTGTGTTCATATGGCATTCTATCCGTGTATGGGGCTGGGTGTCAAATTTTCCTGTTTATAAGAATGTCAGCCTATTGGGTGGGGCCAAAGTTATTCTAGCACAACTTCATAATAAATCATCACATCTGTAATGGCCCTATTTCCAAATAACATTCTGAGGTACTTGAGGGTTAGGACATCAACATAGGAATTTTGGCAGGAACATAATTCAACCAATAACAAGAGACTTTTAGAGAATGTGTTTACCATTTATTAAGGATGGAGTATCAATAGATGTGTTTTTGTTCTTCATTGTCCCTCCAATGAAAAATGTTTTTGATGTTGCTTTCCAGAACCTGCGTGTTATGAGGAAACTCTTCATGTTTCTAAACTTAGGTTTATGATACTTGATATTCCTGTGCACTAGAGAAATTCCTATCCAAATAAAGAGATTTATGATTGTGAACCTGAACTTTGCTGAAGCAGGCAGGTTTGCAAATTTTATCAGTGTTGACATTCCAAGAAAGAATGTAATGAATTCTAGAAATTCAAATCTGATTATTAAGGTAGAAGTGCTGGGGTTAATATAAAACTCACCAGAAGTAAAATATTTAGACAAACAGTAGAGGTATCATAGAATGTAGGGACTTGGAGAACATTCAGTCCTTCCCTTAAGAAAAAGTAATTATATGCAAAGTACTGCACACACTGTTCTCAGTTCTCAAACACAGAGATAGGATGCTGATTACATTAAAGTAATGTAATATTGGGGTTCAGGGGTTCAGGGTGCCCTCAGCTCCCCTGAGAAGACGTTTCTCCAGGTTCTTGGTCTCCTGCCCTCTCAAGAATGAGAGAGGGGACCACGGTGCAGTGTGCAGTAAATGCTGGACTTAAAAATGTTTATAGAAAGTGATTTATTTAAAGACAGAGAGAAACAGGAGATGGAGAGAGAAAGAAATAGCTAACTCTCACACTGAGTGAGAGAATCCAGAAAGATGGAATCCAGAAGAAAGCAGCTTCCACGCTGAGTGGAAGGGAATAGTGAGAGATGGAGTTTAGGAGGGGAAGACAGGCTTCCACGGAGAGTGTGGAAGCGGATTCCAGAGGGGAAATCTAGGAGAGAGAAAGACGCTTCCATGACGGGAGTGTTCGTGGAAGGGGACCCAAACATGGAGTCCAAAGGTATGTGGAAGAAGGGGACTTTTAACCTGGGAGGAACCCCCACCTTCTGTAAACCCCAGGGCAATGAAAGGAGTTCCTTAGAACTTCCGCTGGAGTGATTGACTTAGTTTCTTTGTGTGCCCGCGAAATTCAGACATAAACCGTTCAGTCTCCTGGATGGAGAGAGATGGGAGTGGGGCAAGGCGCCGGGAAATTATTACCCTTAAAACTATGCCCCCTTGTGGACCTGGAAAGAGGACACCTTCCCTCAGTAAGAAATGTGAAAATATATAGTTTTTTATCATGCCCGGTGGTAATACCTCTTAAAATTTGACCACAAACGTAGTCTACTCTCTTTTTCCTCTTTTTTTCTTGTTTCAGTTTTACCTGCAGAAAAACTTCTGCTGTTTCTATTATTTTATCCTTAGTCGTAATGTCTTTTTGAATGATTTCATTGTTTTACCTTTTAAAATCTTGCCTTGATAGAAAGTTTAAATGAGAACCGTATAAGAAATGATGCTCCTTGCTTAGAAAGGATATTCAAAAGTAAAATTTTCAGAGTTAGGAATTACATTAAATAATTAAAATGGAGAATAGTTTCACTTATCAAATTGTATTTGAGTCAACCTTGAGAAACTCTCAGTATCCAGCATTGTGCCTTGGGTAGAAGGAATTTATTAATATCACCACCCCCCTTGGACTTATTAAAATTATCTTTTATTCAATATTTTAGACTGAAATTAATACTCTTCCCTTTTATTATTATTAATAAAGGAATATTAACCTGGGGTGGGAATACATAAAAAATGTCATGAGGACACAAGTTCTTGAAGAATTTAATTACTGTGACTATAGCATCTTGTTCTTAGCATTTTTCAACTGTCAACCGAAAAAAAAAAAATGTCTGTACTATGTAAGGTATTTTGGCTCAACCCTGAGTGCTTGACCCTAATGGGATAAGTGAATCGTTTTCATCTGCCCCTTTAGGAGTCTCTTGGCTTGATGGATCTTGCATCATGAATAATTAAACCGTGTTGCCCTGTAAACTTCATCAGAAGTACAGTATCTCAGAGATTCATATTTATTTCACAAAAGATAGATGCATTGAGGAATCAAATCTGCCAGTTATGTATAAAGCTTATTTTCAAATATAAGAATTTTTTGTGCAGTGAGAATTCAAAATCCTCAATAGGCAAAATGTTAGTAACCACACAACAGAAATCCAGGAAAAGTTCATTATTGCTTTTAAAACCTTCATATTAAGATTTCCCTTAAAAATGTAAATGTTATGTCTCTAAATTTGTCAATTCAAGCTATTACACAGTACAAAAAATATAGAAAATGTTTTGATAATTACTGCAAGTTGAGAGTATGAACTTTCTCAGCAAGAGTACCTGGCCTTTCTAGAGTAATGAAACATAACTTCAAAGAAGACACTATTTTCCCTGTTAATTTGGATTGTTGGCCATTGGGCCAAAAGTAGCAATTAATTCCCCACTGTGGGAAATGAGCATTGAAATGCTGACTTGCAGAAAAGATGTTTAGAATGAATCCAGCGTTCCCTTTGTTAACCTTCAAATATGGACCTTGAACAAAATGACAAACTTCACTAAAATAGTTGCTGTCTGAGGACTATGTGCCTCGAGTACTACTTTTCTCAGACAGTGATGCAGCATGAGTTATTTCAGAAAACTCTTTCTGTTTTCCTCGTCATTCTCCCCATCCCCAATTGGCCATTTATAAATGGAAATATTGTGTAATAAAACAATACATTATTTTTTGCATTATATTTTGCAAAAAAAAATTTCTAGTCTATTTTGAAGCGTGCTTTTCCTACTCAGTTTCCACATAAATAATCTTATGTTAACTTCTCTGCTTATTTTGCTGGTCAGGAGGACAAGGTTTCTGTGTGCACTACAGCTGCTAGATGTTAGTAGGCGAATAACACAACGTTCCTTTTTAATGAGACGGCAGATTTCCTACCTCTGAAAATTAAGAATATTGGTCTCTGTAGTAATTTGGCACAGGGCTGGATTTACTTTATTAAATTTCTTCTAGTAGTAATAGAAAGAATGCCAGTGTTAGCCTCAAACCCAGGGCTAGAAAGAAAATATGTGGGTAGCCTACACCAGGTCTCAGGTGAAATTTTTATTACAGTGTGCAATTGTTTTCTTCCTCCTGCTCCTCCTCCCCTTCTTCAACCTTTGCCTCCCCCTCCTCCTTTTCCTTTTCCCTCTTTTTTCTTTCTCTTCCTCCTCTTGCTTATTCTTCTTCTGAAGGCTAGTCTGTTTTTGTTTGAGAGTCCTCAGACCACTCTCAACTAGCATGGGGTAGACTCTTCAGTGCTTTGTGAAAGACTTGTCTTTCTTAGAACTGAGTACAAATAAAGTAAACCTGAATTAACAAACAATGCTGAAATTCACAGATTGGAAAAGTGGCAATTATTCTGTGAAGTGTTGCATCATCCTTAAAAAAAAATCCCAAAACCTTCAGTTTCTCAAGATTATCTATTTCTGTATGTGTGTATGTGTTTGTATACAAGCTATATATTCTCACACACAAATATGCAGCACTTAAATGAAATGTTCAAAATTATTTATGAGAACAGGAAAAACCTGAGAATCACTTGCCTAATATGAGGTAATTCTGACATATAGTTTGATTAATATGTATGTACTGATTGTCACAGTTTTTCTTGGTTGCTTTCAGAATAAAATATACATGTCATCCTGGCCAACATGGTGAAACCCTGTCTCTACTAAAAATACAAGAAAGTTAGCTGGGCGTAGTGGCGCACGCCTTTAGTCCCAGCTACTCGGGAGGCTGAGGCAGAAGGATTGCTTGAACCCGGGAGGCGGAGGTTGCAGTGAGCCTAGGTCGTGCCACTGCACTCCAGCCTGGTGCCTGGTGATGGAGTGAGACTCTGTCTCAAAAAAAAAAAAAAAAAAAAAAAAAAAAGAATAAAATATACATGTTACTATTAAATGTGCTTAACAAATGGCAGAAGTTGGGCTAGGTTTGTTGGCTCAGGGACTGCAATTTGGGAGGCTGAGGCAGGTGGATCACAAGGTCAGAAGTTCAAGGCCAGCCTGGTCAACATGGTGAAACCCGGTCTCTACTAAAAAGCTGGGCATGATTTTGCACGCCTGTAATCCTAGCTACTCAAGAGGCCTAGGCAGGAGAATTGCTTGAACCTGGGAGGCGGAGGTTGCAGTGAGAAGAGATGGCACCACTGCCCTCCAGCCTGGGCGACAGAGAGACTCCATCTCAAGGGGAAAAAAAAAGAAATGGCAGAAGTTATACGCAACAAGTTAATATGATTCTGATACTATGAAGCTATATACAATCTAAAAATAGGGGGTTTTTTTGTTTGTTTTTTTGAAACAGAACCTCTCTCTGTCGCCCAGGCTGGAGTGCAGTGGCATGATCTTCGTTCACTGCAACCTCCACCTCCCAGTTCAAGCGATTCTCTAACGTCAGCCTCCAGAGTAGCTGGGATTATAGGCGAGTGCCACCACCCCTGGCGAATGTTTGTATTTTCAGTAAAGATGGAGTTTCACTATTTTGGTCAGGCTGGTCTCTAACTCCTGACCTTGAGATCCACCTGCCTCAGCCTTCTGAAGTGCTGGGATTATAGGTATGAGCCACAGCACCTGGCCTAAAAGTAGTTTTTATATTATCTTAAATGCAGCATCAAAATTACTAATATAAATTTATACTCTAGCTAATAGATTTTCCAATGTAGAAAAAAAATGTGTTTTACTAATTAATTTCCAACTCATTACCTTTATAATTATTAAAGTTTGTGAAAAATATTTAATTTCTAAGCTAATGTTATTTCAATGACTTGTTAGTGTAGTCAAAGCTGTTTATACATTAATAACAAGTTATTTTGTATAATGCTTTAATTTCTTTTTTCTAAATGAATTGTTCTTTCGTTTTCTGATTAACAAAATATTTTATAAGAGATAACTATATAGAGTTTCTCTATGTATATATGTGTACTTTTAAATATTCATTATTTAGCATCTGATTACTCAACTCTAACATGCTGTCTCAAACATTTAAAGTTATTCATTAGTGCTTTTATTTCCAAATCTTCAACAAAATGTAAGAATTAAAATCAGCTTGCCAAAAGTTAAATGCCTTATATGGTTTGCTAATTTTTTCTTATAAGTCTAGCAAAAAACAAACCTATTTGGAAGCAAGTACTACATCTTGTCTGCCAGTGGATCCCTAGACCCTTACACGATGACATAATGGGAGCTCAACAAATAATTTTAGCAAGAGTTCATTAATGACTGATCACTTGTTGCATAGCAATTACTACTAATCATTCCTCAAGTGTATGTTTTACCTTTTTGACTAAGCATATTACTCGTGATAAGATTTACAACATTTTTGGATGTGATGTAAATACTTTAATCCTTGCATTTGAGACAGTTTCTATTAGAGAACAACTGCTACATGCTTTTCAAAATCGGTTAATTGGGTCTATTTATTAACTAAACAAGAACTGCGCTTTAAAAGGGTACAGTTAGTTAATGAGATGAGAAGAAGGAAGCGAGTCATTTTCTTCTTTAAGAAATTAGTGAAGTCGACATTGTATTATGATATTTTATGGCTGTAGTTCTCTGCCTACAGTACCTTATAAATACTGATTATTTAAGAATAGAGTAAGACAAGCTAGAGAATTACCTAAAGAGAAGGCCAAGAAGACGACTAACATCCCCGGTGGCCAGTAGACATAATTCAACTCAAAATCAAGTTTGCTTTCCTTAGATCAGCAGGGTGCAGCTGGAGTAGGGATTCTGTCTCTAGGGATGGTGCTAATGCTAGGAGTTGAAAATGAGTTTTGAGGGAAGCATTAGCAAGAAGTCAAAATTTCATAAAAAGGTGCTTATAGATGAGTTTCCTTATATTATTCTGTACGTGGGAGAAAATTTTGGGTAAGTTTAATGTGGCTTTTAGGAGTTAAAACCATCAGGTAAGATAACTACATACATAATTATACTCCCCCAAAATTGTGGCCTTTTTTTGGTGGATGTGAGCCCAGCTAACACTGGAACGTAGGATTCAGAATGAACAACCAGAATTGGTAGAAGTGTGGAGTCATAGAAGAATACAGAACACTTGGGGAAGCGGGTAATGAGTAGATGTGATAGGTGATGGTGAGGAGACTGAAGAAGAAAGGCTAGTGCATAAAGGATCTTCCTGTGCTACTCCAAGGAGTCTGCTTTATCCATTTTTAAAGTGAAGTGACAAGGAAGGTTGAACATGTCATTTAGACATTTCCATAAAAGGTGAGTGGGTGGGCATTTACTAGAGATACAAAGAACATTTAGATAACAGATAAATAGAAGATTTTAGTATGTTACAAGAGATAGAAAGTTTATTTATCTGAATGTAGAAGGGAAGGAAGATCTTCATTATAGATTGATTATGTGTTTGAGAAACAAGGAGTCTAGGTTGTTAACTGACTCAAGGTAGTGGTGGAAGCAATTGAAAGGATGCTGGCGACATTCACTAGATAAAGAAGGAAGTGGGGAGGAAGAACGGATTGTAGAAGAGTATGACAAATTCATGTTTTGATTGGTTGGAGTTATCTGTAATGTCCTAGTGAAATGAGCATCAGCAGCCAGTGGATATATTGCTCAGAGTTCAGAGGAGAGATCTGGACTAGAAATGGGGATGTCATTTCTAGTAACAATGTAACAAGTGGGTGTTGGTTCCATGTAATGTAAATGGTATCATTTACATATAGGTGGTAGGTGAAGCCATGGAAAGTGAGATGAGGTTCAAGAATGAAACCCTGACCAGGTGCAGTGGTTCATGCCTGTAATCCCAGCACTTTGGTAGGCTGAGACAGGAGGATTCCTTCAGGTCGGCAGTTCAAGACCAGCCTTGGTAACATAGTGAGACCTTGTCTCTGAAAAAAAAAATCCAGGCATGGTGGCCAGTATCTGTAGTCCCAGCTACTCAGGAGGCTGATTATATCACTTGGGCCCCCAAATTCATGGCTACAGTGAGCTATGAACCCGCGACTGCATTCCAACCTGCATGATAGAGCAAGAGCTTGTCTCAAAAAAAGAACAAAACGAATTAAATCTTTAGTATTGATGGATTTGTGAGGGATAAGCACAGAAAGTGTAGAATGGGAGCTCCTAAAGAGATCTAAGATTGAATAATGAAAGAGAAAAACCCAAAGGAAATGGAAGCATAGAAGCTAGAGGCAGATTAAGAAGTTCATCATGCATTTCTCTAATGATCAGTGATGTCAAGCTTTTTTTTCATATGTTTGACATGTTTGCTGGCTGCATGAATATCTTTTTTTTGAGAAGTGTCTGTTCATATCCTTTACCCATTTTTTAATGGGGTTGTTCATTTTTTTTTGTAAATTTGTTTTGGTGAGATGCCATCTTACACCAGTCAGAATGGCGATTTTTAGAAAGTTAAAAAAAAAAAAAATAGAAGCTGGCAAGGTTGTGGAGAAATAGGAAGGCTTTTATACTGTTGGTGTGAATGTAAATTAGTTCAACCATTGTGGAAGATGGTGTGGCGATTCTTTAAAGATCTAGAACCAGAAATATCATTTGACCAGGCTATCCTATTAAGGAGGATATACCCAAAGGAGTGTAAATCATTCGATTACAAAGATACATGCATGCATATGTTCATTGCAGTACTATTCACAATAGCAAATACATGGAATCAACCCAAATGCCCATCAATGACAGACTGGATAAAGGAAATGTGGTATATATACACTATGGAGTACTGTGCAGCCATAAAAAGGAATACGACCATGTCCTTTGTAGGGACATTGTTGGAGATGTAAGCCATTATCCTCAAAAAGCTAATGCAGACATAGAAAACCATACACTGTGTGATGTCACATATAAGCGGGAGCTGAACAATGAGAACACATGGACACAGGGAGGGGAAAAACACACACCGGGGCCTGAAGGGTGTGGGAAGGGAGAGCATCAGGATAAATAGCTAATGCATACAGGGCTTAATACCTAGGTGATAGATTAATAGGTGCAGCAAACCACCATGGCACACGTTAACCTGTGTAACAAACTTGTACATCCTACACATGAAACTTAAAGCAAAAATAAAAATTAATTTTTTTTTTTTACAATGAACGGTGTCATGTGTTGGAAATAGGCCAAGCGAAACAAGGACAAAAAGGTGAAAATTGTGCTGGTGCATTGGCTCACGCCTGTAATCTCAGCACTTTGAGAGGAGAGGTGGCAGATCACATGAGGCCACGAGTTTGACACCAGCCTGGCCAACATGGTGAAACCATGTATCTACTAAAAATAAAAACATTAGTCAGGAGTGGTGGCGCACACCTGCTACCCCAGCTACTCCAGAGGCTGAGGCACAAGATTCTCTTGAACCTGTGAGGCAGAGGTTGCAGTGAGGTGAGATTGAGATTTCACCACTGCACTTCAGCCTGGGAGACAAAGCAAGACCTAAGAAAGAAAGAAAGAAAGAAAGAGAGAGAGAGAGAGAGAGAGAGAGAGAGGAAGAAAGGAAGGAAGGAAGGCAGGCAGGCAGGCAGAAAATCCGCTGAAACTTGGATTTGGATAATAGTACACCAATTTAACTGTTGCATGAGGTATTTCAATGTAGTAATCGGGGTTGATATCCATTGAAGAACTTGAGGAAATGAGTATATTCTTTCAAAAGTCTTACTTGGAGAAGGGGATATGCCATAGAAGATGTCTGTGTTTGTTTGTTAAATAAGCAAGCTTGTTTGCATGCAGTGGAAAAAATACTAACTAGAAAGGCATCGTTTGAAGTCATAAAAAATAAGTGCTACAATGGAATGGCTTGGTTCCTGAGGAGATGGAAGGCATGAGATCTGGAATACAGGTGGCTACATGTATAGCCTTGGGAAAGAGTGAGGATGAAGGAAGTAGGAAAATAAGATGAGGGAGAGAGGAAAAAGAAGAGCAGAAAAGGGCCATAACTGATGTAAATTATAGAATCCCAAGCCAGAATATACAAACAAGCAAGAGAATGTATTGACTCTCGTAAATGGGTGGGCCAGGAATAGAACTGGCTTCCATAAAGCTGGATCTAAAGGAGCCTAGTTATCACAGTCATGAAGTCTGGTGGTGCTAGCTTAATTTTGTGTCGTTAGTTTGATGGTAACTGAGACATCCAGATTTGACTTGCATTTTAGCTTCAAGGGAAAAGACTCTTACTACTCCCTGTGTTGGTGTATCAACCCAGAGGGGTTCTCTGCATGACTTTTCCTGGCCATTTGCCTGTCTCAGATCACAGACAAAGATGATGGTGAAAAACCGTACAGACAGCCCAGCCAAAATCACAGGAAATGGAGATGGGATGGGAAAACAAGTAAAGCTGATAGCAACAGGGAAAAAAGAGCAGCTATAAACAATAAAGAAAAGAATTGATATAATTAGAGAGGGCCTAAGTTTGAGAGAGTAAACCCATAACCACATTTATCTTTATTATTTTTAAAATATTATTTTTATTTTATTTATTTATTTTGAGACAGAATCTCACTCTGTCACCCAGGCTGCAGTGTAGTGGTACAGTCTTGGCTCACTGCAACCTCTGCCTCCTGGGTTCAAGTGATTCTTCTGCCTCAGCCTCCCAAGTAACTGGGACTACAGACGTGCGCCACCATGCTCAGCTAATTTTTATATTATTATTGGAGATAGGGTTTTATATATTGGCCAGGCTGGTCTGGAACTCCTGACCTCATGATCCATCCTCCTCAGCCTCCCAAAGAGCTGGGATTACAGGTGTGAGCCACATTGCCCAGCTTTGCCCAGCTTTTTTTTTTTTTTTTTTTTTGGTAGGGTTATAAAGTAGAAAGAGAAGTTGTAGAAGTGAGAAGAATCAGAGTCAAGTTAGGTACTTGCATACAGTGATGATTTCCACCTGTCATTCATTGAAGAGAACCAGAAAGCAAGCTGGCCTGGATATGTAAAGATACGGACAATTTGGAGCATTTATTATGTAAGACAGTTGAAAAGATACTAGATTTGGTTCAGACGGATTGGAGTATATTCCAGTGCTGCCACATATTGTTTGTATGTGTTCTCTTCTCTGTTCCTCTTTTTTCCCCCCTTTTTTATTTGTACGAATGAAATGTGCAAAACATGTGATTCTCAGTGCTAGCCACAAATGAGGTATTGCATTATGGATTCATAGACTCAGAATCAGATGAATTACATTAAAGTGATCTAGAAGACAAATGTATGAGATGCTTCCTGGAAAAGAAATGAGGAATGGGTTTCTATTTGAAATTATCCAACTCTCACTGAATGGAAAATGTAAAACAAAACAAAATGCACTTTTCCTTCTCTAGTTTTAAAATATATTAAAGAGGAGCCAGCTATATCGGTGATGCTCTGCACACATGCACTCAGATTTGAATTAACCAATGGAGAGTATAGAAAGGGGAATAGATCCAAGATGTTACTCATGGGGTCTGGATAGTACTAAGACAGATTTATAGCAGTTACATTCCGTATTTCATTACATAATTACCCAAAAAAGAATTTAGTCTCATTAAATTGGTAGTTAATGTAGTAAATTTTCTAATTCATCAATAGGAAATCTCTAGATAATTTGACTAGGGTAATAGCTCTAGCTTTTTAATTATTCCACTTAATTAGTCAATCACTTATCTAGATCTCTAAGACTTTTGGATAAATGTTACATAAATTTATTAAATATAGGTTCTTTTAAACTATCTAGACTGTAGCCAAACTCCACATAGTTTAGTTCACTTTGTTTATCTCAAAAGAAGTAAAATTATATCAATTGTGTATGAGTAACAAGTGCTTCATAAGAACAATGCATGTGTGTGTGTGTGTGCATGTGTGTGTGTACACACAAACCCTTAAAGTGCATTTATCATTTCTTCTAAGTACTTCACATACATTAACTCATTTAATCTTCACAAATATGCCTTGAGATAGATATTATTGTTATTATTAGACTAGTAGTATTCTGATTTTTCAGGTAAGGAAATTGAAGCATAGAAAGCTGGCATTCAAATCCAGGCAGTCTGGTTCCAGAATCTGTGCCCCCAATAACACAATAGTTATGTTATAAATATATGCTTTTTCAGATAGCTTATTTAAGGTTTAAGTTTTTTTTTCAGAATTGACAGGATTTGATGTTTTATAACAACTAAATAAATATTTATTGTGGAGTATCCCCTATTTTAAAATAACAATTATTTTCTGACTAATATAAATAATCATGGAAAAGATTGAAAAGAAACTAAATATTACACATAAACTGCAATGCAGAACTAATAACTATTATTCATTTTGGTCTACTTCCTTCCAGGCTTCTTATAAATACATTAATTGATTCTTGAAAATCTGGATCAAATTTTAAATTAACTTGAATATTTTGTTTCTTTCATTTAACGTTTGATTAAAATCATATTTTTTTACATAATCTTCAATATGACTTTATTCTTCAAATTATTTGTTTTAGATGTAATATTTTTATATGGATATATCATGTTAAATAAGTGTCCTTCTTTATTTTGTAAATTCAAGTAATTTATTGTATTAGATAATAATATTATGGTCATTGTTATGCATTTAGAACATTTTTAAGGTAGCTGCTTAGATGTTGAAATTGTTCAATTAGATCATATGGTTTGTAAGTCTCTTTAAAGACACTCACAAAATGCTCTCCAGGAATATTATTATTCCAGTTTATATTCTTACCAGCAGAGTGTGAAAGTGTTCAACTCATCACATACTAATTAGCATGAATATTTTCATTTAAAAAATTTGGCACTTTGGTGAGTGACAAAATTATATTTCATTGGTGCTTTAATTTTTATTTCTTTGATATAATAAAATGACACATATTTTTATGTTTGTTATTCATTTGTGTCTTTTTTATGAATTGCTGAGTTCTTTTGCCATTTGTCGTTCTTGTTCACTTACACAGAGGAAGTTTGCTTTTCAGGTCACTCTCCACTCTCCCTAAATTGACATTGATCATTCGATTTTGTTTATGGTACTATTTGATGATGTTCACTTGCATGCAATCAAGTCAAGTGGTCCTACGTGTGTTATTTTTCATTTTGATGGCATATGTGGAAATGTCTTTCTCATGTTTAGATTTTTTTTAATTGCATTGTAGGTTTTGGGGTATATGTGCAGAACATGCAGGATAGTTGCATAGGTACACACATGGCAGTGTGTTTTGCTGCCTTCCTCCCCTTCACCCACATTTGGCATTTCTCCCCAGGCTATCCCTCCCCAGCTCCCCCACCCCGCTGTCTTGTGTCAGTTTGCTGAGAATGATGTTCTCCAGATTCATCCATGTCCCTACATGTTTAGATTACAGTCATTTGTATACCTTTCTAGTGCTTTTATGTCTTCCTTTTTTATAATTACACTTTAATACACCTACATTTCTCCTTTATATATGGTGAGAGGAGGACCTCAACATTTCTTTCCAGAGTACTTTTAAAGTTACTAGTTTAACATGTGATATAATTTTTTTAACATATTAATTATTTCCAGGTGGATCTGTCTCTTCAGGTTTTGTTACTCTTAAATTTCTACCTTCCCTCCCAGGTCCATCTCCACACTGTCAACACACTATCAGAAATTTCCTTGATAGATTTTTCTGCTTCTGTGAATTATAGAAACATTTCTTGATTTTTTTCTCAGAATATGACATAGAAATTTCAATTTAAAAATTTGCTGAATACTTTTATTTTTTAACATGATCTATTAATTTTTTGAACATTTCTCTTGGAGGCTATTTTAGATACAGTGGTGAGGGAAGATCATTCTGAGATGATGACAATTGGGTGGAGAGAAATGAGTGAAGTGAGAGAGAAAACCAGAATTATTAACACACATGAAGGAAAAGCAATCTAGTGAGAGCTAGGTTAAGAAGACAACGATAAGAACACTCTAATTTGCTGAATGCCTAAAACTATAGGCAGACAATGTCCTTAATTATTGACAGTTATTATTAAATGGATAGAATCTTAGGCTACCCAGAATTAGAAGGAAAATTTAATACAAAAAATCTACTTTGATACACTATCTCATTGGTAGGAATGCAATCTCTTAGATTTAAATGTGTTATAGATCATGTAATCAGTGGTAGAATTTAGAGAAGATAAAATCACTTCACATCCCCTTTTATATCCAGTCTTTTAAGCCTCCCATCCTCCAGTAGTTGATTCTGCAGTGATCATGTATCAGGATCTATAGATAATGTATTTCACAAATATTCTTGGTAAAGAGCTCCTCAATAATTGAACACATATTTTTTGATGTTGTTTACCTTTTTGCTTTTTGAAAAACATACACTAAACTTCCAAAACGTAATTTTAAAAGTACTAAGAGATTCTAGTTTTCATGTTAGGATATCATGGTTAGCACGCTAATAACAGTTATATTTTGTGACAGTCTTTTCCATTATACATGTAAATTAGCCTTTCTGACCTTTTATAACTTGATAGAAGGACATAGAATGTCATGAAGGCCAAAGCAGTATGATGTTATTGTTATAGATTGTGTAGAAAATTAACATTAATTGGGCTGGGCGCGGTGGCTCATGCCTATATTCCCAGCACTTTGGGAGGCCAAGGCCGAGGCGAGCAGATCATGAGATCAGGAGATTGAGACCATCCTGGCCAACATGTTGAAATCCTGTCTCAACTAAAATACAAAAATTAGCTGGGTGTGGTGGCGCATGTCTGTAATCTCAGCTACTTGGGAGGTTGAGGCCTGAGAATCGCTTGAACCCAGAAGGCGGAGGTTGCAGTCAGCCGAGATTGCACCATTGCACTCCAGCCTGGTGACAGAGTGAAACTCTATCTCAAAAAAAAAAAATTAATAGTAATTGGAAAATACAGAAATTAATACAATGAATGCTATTCTACTAGTCCCAAAATTTTAAATGAAAGGATAACAGTTTATTATTTAAACATAACAGATATTATATTTAACATTTAATTTTAAATGAGAAAATACAGAATCTACAAAGAGTTAAATACAAAGTTCATGATATTGAACTTTTTAAAATGTGAGCAACTTTATTTAAAATTTATTTTTGTAAGTCTTGAGATGTTGTTTCACTTGGAGAAGAAAGATTGCTGATACATGTATAGCTAAAGCCACTGACTTATAGAGTGAAAGCCTCTTGCAGATCATTTAGTTCACTAGGAAGATACAGAAACTGAGGATAAGGCAAGCCATTTGGCCCACACCCCTAAGAAGCAAAAGCGTGGCATATCTCTACCACTATCACTGTTCCTTTGACCATATAAGTGAACAGATCAAAGGGTATGTCCATCTTCAATTTCATTAAATTTTGCCTGAAATGTTAAGTTTATAATACAATCAGCAATACACGAGTTATCATTTCTCCCAGTTATTTCTGACTTTAAATTTCTACCAATCTTGATGCTAAACTTCTTTTCATAGATGTTTAACTACAGATGTTTCTGTAGATAACACAGATTTTAAAAGCCTATAGCAAATTAAGTAATATGGTATCACCATAAGAATAAACAATACACCAATACAGCAGGAAAAGACCTTAAACCTATGTGTATTTGGAGATTATACAAAGCAGTGGAGAAAGAGTTGCTCACTGAACAAATGATGCTGGGATATATGACCAACTCTATTGAAAAATACATGCTTAATGGATGACAAAATCACATCCAAATCGATTTACGATCTATATGTGAAATTCAAGCTCTGAAACATTTTAGGAAAAAATACCTTTTTGATCTAGTGGAGAAGGACGGATTTGCTATAAATTTTTTTTAACAAATTTTGTATTTGTTAAACAAAATTTAAAAGATGCAATGTGTGAGAGAAATATTGATAAATAAGATGCATTAAAATGCTTGAAACATATTTTTAAAAGGCCCACAAGCAAAGCTGGAAAACAATTCCCAAACTGCATATAGATGCAATGTATATTTCTCTTAGAAGCTTAATAAGTAAAACATTCTTATTAAAGCTTTCCTTCAAGTCCTTAAGCAAACTCTAAAAGGGGAATGAAGATGGAACAAAAGACATAAGCCAATATATCTATGAAAGATGTTTAACTCTACTAGCATCAAGAAAAGTAAAAATTTAAAGTGTGTTGCTGATTGTATTATAAATTCTTACATTTCAGGCAAAGTTTAATGAAACTGAAGCTGGGCATACCCTTTATACGGCTCAAAGGAACAGTGATAGTGGTAGAGTAGTGACATGCAATGTTTTTGTTTCTTAGGGGTGTGGGCCAAATGGCTTGTCTTATCCTCAGTTTCTGTGTTTTTCTACTGAACTAGATGATCTGCAAGGAACCCTTCCACTCTGTAAGTCACTGACTGTATTAGTCTGTTTTCACTTTGCTGATGAAGACATAACTAAGACGGGGCAATTTCGGAAAGAAAGAGGTTTATTGGACTTACAGTTCCAAACTACTGAGGAGGCCTCACAATCATTGTGGGAGGTAAGGAGGAGCAAGTCACATCTTACTCGGATGGCAGCAGGCCAAAAAAAAAAAAAAAAAAAAAGAAAAGCTGTGTAGAAACTACCGTGTTTAACTATCAGATGTCGTGAGACCCATTCATTTATCACCAGAACAGCCTGGGAAAAACCCACCCCATGATTCAATCATCTCCCACTGAGTCCCTCCCACAACACGTGGGAATTATGGGAGCTACACATGAGGTTTGAGTGGGGAAACAGACACAAACCATATCAGTGACTTTAGCCATATACACATAACACAGATTATAAAAAGATATAGGAAATCACATAACTTAATTAATAATCCTCTTTCCCCCCCTTCAAAAAGTGTTGTGCTTATGTTTACTTTCGCTTCCACTTGAATTTCAGGATTAATTTTTCAAGTCCCATACAAAATTATGCTAGGATTTTGTTGGGAGTCATATTAAATTTAGGTTAATGTAAGAAAAATTGCCATGTTTAAAGTATTGATTTTTTCCATTTATGAACATGGTTTCTCTCTTAATATTTTCAGTTCAACTTTCATATCCTTCAATCTAGCTACATAATTTTCTGCGAAGAATTCTTGTATGGTTTTGAAAGACTTACTTTGAGGCATCTTTTAAAATTTTTATTAGAAATGACATTGTTTGACAATGCATATTTCCTAATAAAATGCAGCTGATTTTTATATATTTACATTGAATTTTGTAAGGTTTTTTGAAGATTTTTTTCCTTCATAGGTAACCAAATAATCTACAAATAACAATATTTAGCTTTTATTATCTTTCCTTTTATATTTTTCTGACATTAATTTGGCTAAATAGTACAGGAAATGTCACATTTCTTTCTTTAGGTCCCATCTTTTTGTTTTGCGTTTGGTTTGCGTGTTTTTTAACCTCTCAGAAATCTGACTAGGCCTCCCAGTGTAATGTTGAGTAGTGCTAGTGATTGCATCTTTTTCTAGTTTCTAACTTTATTTTTATTTTTGAGATGGAGTCTTACTCTGCTGTCCAGGCTACAGTACAGTGGTGTGATCTTGGCTCACTGCAACCTCTGCCTCCTGGGTTCAAGTGATTCTCCTGCCTCAGCCTCCCGAGTAGCTGGGATTATAGGCATGCACCACCATGCCTGGCTTTTTTTTTTTTTTTTTTTTTTTTAGTAGAGACAAGGTTTTACCATGTTGGCTACTCCTGACCTCAAGGGATCTGCCCATCTCAGCCTCCCAAAGTGCTGGGATTATAGGAGTGAGCCACTGCACCCAGCCTAGTTAGGCTTCTAATGTTCACAAATATTTTGAAATGAGATTTATAGGCTTCAATAGACTGTCCAAGGAGTTCGTGGCACAGAAAATGCTCCAAAACTTACACTGAAATTATCAGTGTAGGGATTTGGAACAAACGCTGTGGAGAAAAGACTTCATAAAGCTTGCTGGTTTCGCTTCTATTTTTTATCATTCCACAAAGCACAGGGCTCTGTACCACCCTGATTTACTTCTGTGGATATCAGAACTAGAGCTCTGAGTCACTGCAGCTCTTAGAACAGGCATTATTTAGCTCAAGGCAATGGAAGGAAAGAAGCAAGAGCATCATTCTATCTGTTTTTACTATTTTATCCCCCCACACTCCTGGCTGTCTCCTACTCAAGGTGCAAACCTGAACAAAATTTTGCCTGTTATCCTCTTTGTTGTAACTAATATGTATATTTCATTAATTTCTGTTCAAATAGAAGAAGCATCTTTCTAATCAATTAATATTATATTTAAAAATTCTAACATCTTAAGTTTCAAGTTTGTTAATTTTTAACCTTATCTTATTTTCTGATATATTCATTTAAGCTTATGAATACTTCTCTAAGTACTGCTGTAGATACATCCCGCAAAACGTACATAGGGTTATCACCATTTCAGACCTCTGTATTTAGTTTATGATTTCTTCTTTAAGCCATCAATTTTTAAAGGGATAATATGGGAATTAGGAGCTTTTTTATTATTTTGTTCTAATTTTGTTGCAGTGTGGTTTGTATGCTGTTAAATCGTTGGTATTTATTAAGACTTGCTTTGTGTTCCATTCTTGTAGATGTTCCATGTGTTTGAAATAATACTGATTCACTGACTGTTCCGACTAGGGCTTTGTAGTTATCTATTAAGTAATATATATATTTTTTCTAAATCGTCCATGTCTTAGGATTGCTTTCATTTGTTTAATACATTAGAAATTAAGGTATCTATGTTAAAATCGTCAAATTCCATATTGACTTCTGTTAAATTATCTTCATAATTCTTTCAAGTTGCAACCATCTTGTTAAGGAAATACTGGTGAAGTATTATTGTTTTCCTAGTGAATTGTTCTTTTCATCTCTAATATTTCTTTTTGCCATAAAGTGTACTTTTTTTTTTTTTGAGACCAAGTCTCACTTTGTCACCCAGGCTGAAGTACAGTGGCACGATCTTGGCTCACTGCAACCTCCACTTTCCAGGTTCAGGCAAATCTCCTGCCTCAACCTCCTGGTAGCTGGAATTACAGGCGTGTGCCACCATGCCCAGCTAATTTTTGTATTTTTAGTAAAGACGAGGTTTCACTATGTTGGTCAGGCTGGTCTCGAACTCCTGACCTCGTGATCCACTTGCCTCAGCCTCCCAAAGTGCTGGAATTACAGGCATAAGCCACCACACCCAGCCCATGAAGTGTATTTTATGTGAAATCAATGCAACTGTGCCAGTTTTCCTTTCTGAGTATTTGCCTCATTTCTCTATCTTCATTCCTTTTTGAATACTTTCTCTGTTTTTATGTTTTAATAGTTTTTAAACAGCATGCAGCTGTTATTTTTAATGCATTTTAAGTTTCTGTCTCTGAACTGATAAGTTTATTTAAGTTGTATTTATTTTGGTTATTTATCCATTTGAATTTATTCTTTTTCACCTTATGTGCTTTATAATTACTAGTTTTTGTTTTATTTTGTTATTGCTTTTTATTTTTGCTTTTTCCTTCTTTTCTGCCTTCTGTTTGATGAATTTTATTTGTTCTTCTTTGTATGTTATACATTTTATTTCTATTTTTTAGTGTTACATTAAATTTTTTAACATTCTTACTTGCCAAAATAATGCTTAACATTAAACCATAATTATATCCTCTTTTCTAAAGTATTAGGATCTTAGAATACTGTTTTATTCTAATCACTACCCACCTCATTTTACATTTTAATACTATTTTCATTTTTTTAGTTCCAATTTGTTTTAAATCAACCTACTTGAATTAACTTGAATTAAAACCTACTCTTTGTTCATACTTTGCTGTAATTTTTTCTCTATATGCACATATTTTTCTATGTATTTGCCAGCATTATTTTTTATTTTCCATCACTTTCCTCCTGAAATGAATTGTGTTTTCCCGATGTGCGTTCTTTATCATTTCTTTCAATGACATTCTGTAAGTGGTTCACTTTTGCCTGTGTCTATCTGGAAGTATCTTTACTTCAGTCTTAGTTGTTAATTATGGTTTGGTTGAGTGTAAACTTTTAGGGTAACAACTAGTTATGCTGGGACAACTTGAGCATATATTCCATTGTAGTCTGGTCTCTATCACTGCTGTTGAGAAATCTGGTATTGTCTTCTTGGTATTCAAAAGTAATCTTTTTATTCCTGCTGTCTTTTTGTCCTTTTTTCTTCTTTTAGATGTGCTGCATTATCATTTTGATAGGTCTAAGTTTAATTTTATTTATTCTACTTAGGATTTGTTTTGAATCTGATAATTAATATATTGTATCTATCATGAAAAACATCTCAGTCATTGCTTCTTTCAAAATTTTTTCCTTCACAGTTTCTCCATTTTTCTTCTCTGAATTCTTCTCTTTATTTTTCTGCATTATATTCTGGGTAAACCCTTTCAGTTAAACTTTCATTTTACTAATATCTCCTCAAATACACCTAATCTGAGCTTTAAATTTAAATATCTGATTTCCTTCTCCACCCCCTATTTACTCCTTTCTCAGCTGTTTTCTTTTTCTGCCTACTTCTTAATTAATATTTTTCTGGGTTTCATTTCTGTTAATACCATCCCTAGCAGTCATATGTGTGCTAGGCTTCAATTGTCCCCCATACATTTTATGACTTTCATATCTCTATCTCTAGGATGGTTCTTAGAGTATTTGATATTGCAAATACTTCTAAACTGAGCATCATTTCCTTTCCCAAATCTGCTCATATTTTAGTCTCTGTAGAATCACATACTTTAGGAGTCACCCTCAGTCGCCATTAACCTGTCAACTGTGTCATTAATATCCTATGGGATAACACCGCTCACCAAATTCCATTTATTCTACTAAATGTGACCCACCTGTAATCCTTAGCACCCTTATTATTCTCCCTTGAATGCTGTCATTCCTCCTCACTGACAAGGAAGCAGGGTAGTGGATAAATGATGGGATCTGGGATCAAGACAGACCGAATTTGAATTTACATCTCTGGGTTTACTCGGTGTATAATTTCTCCAAGCCTCAGTTCTTCACATAAACTGGTGGAATAATAACACATCACAAAGTTGATGTAAACATTTGAAGGACAAATGAATGAAAAGTGTTTAGTGCAGTATCTGACTTATAGTAGGTGTCAATGAGTATTAACTTGTGTTATTTTTGGGAATGGCCTCCCTGCATCTGCATTGAATAATAGCTCTGTATAAAGTAGAGATGTCACATAGAATCATTTACTGAGCCTAAGCATTTCATGTTTACCTTCTTAGATATAGTGCTTAATTCATTTATGATTAGAGTTCTGGGCATAGTAATTAGTACATGCATAATATTGCTAGACTATATTTCTTTTGGGACAATCAAGCTATGTTTGATTAAAGAACAAGAAGAATGTTATAAATGATAATATTTGTTACAATAGGATTTTCTATATATTTGGATATTTTCTAGGCAAGGTTAAAATTATTATTTATATATGTGGCTCATGCTTCTATTTAATTAAATTGTAACAAGATTAGAATACAATAATTACTTAGTTATAATTACATAACAAGAAATATAATCAGCAAGGGAGGATATTTTTAAATATATTACATCAGAATCCATTGCAAAAGCAATACTTCACTGTATCAATACAAAAGTAGAATAGGTCAGAAGAAAACCAAAGAAGGAAAGAGGAATCTATAATCTTTGATTGAATTATTTGAACTGAATTATTAAAGCAGACGGTAGTGTGAATATATCGTGCTAGAGAAAGCCTATGACTTAGGCTTAAAATTTGAAGTTTCAGTGTTCTAACATGGAAAATATTAGTATCTCCTTAGGAATCTGGGTGGAAGGAATTTTCTGAATAGTTTAGTCTATCCTCCAGCTCCAGGTCATTGTCAGTGGCCCCTGAAACATGTCATTATTATTATATTAATGACTATTTCTCCAGTAGTAAAAATTGAGATCTCCACCTGTTGAATTCACATTATGCATTATACTTTGTATTAAAGTTTTCCTTACAGTAAATTTCATTTATACTTCAACATATGCCTATTGGGTGTTATCAACTTCATTTTACAAACGAAGAAATTGAAGTTCAGCAACATTAAATATCATGCCCCAAGTCACACAGCTGTTGAGTCGCTTGTCTGAGAATTCCATCCAGGCATGTTTATGAGGTATGAACCACAGTCCCTGCCTTCTGGATATGTGCCATATTTTGCCTACTAGTGAAGGGACTAATTTTCACATGCTCCTGGGTCCGAAGAGTAGAAAATGGCATAATTTTAGCATGTCATAACAAACCGTAATTTGTGTTTATCGTTTGAAGCTGCTGATAAAATTGGGGATTAGTAACTCAACTTTAGTAAGCACTCTTGTCTACTGTAAATATATTTGGAGTGGGTGATGCATGTTAGCTAATATATATATTTAATAGCATTATAATAGCTAACATTTTAAAGTGTTTACCATCTGCTAGGCAAAATTCCAAGTCCTGTATATTCATACACTCTTTTAATGCTAACAACAAACACGTGAAAATAGTACGCTTATCACATATATTAAAGATGAGGAAATTGAAGCACAGAAGGCCAAATACTTTGTTCACATTCACACAACCAGTAAGTGGAAAATCAGATTAAAATTTAGGCATTGCAGCACAAGAATTTAGATAGTCAACCACTATTCTATGAAACAAATACACATAGAAAAAGATTTAACATGTGTAAAGTAAATAATTTAATTGAACATATATTTGTATATATAGTGTTTCTTTAGAACTTTTACTCTTATTTTTGAATTTTTTGAAAATTTCTAAAAATTTATTGAAGTTGAAAGAAAACTATACCAAACTTCCACATAGCAATCCTCAGATTCAGCAATTGCTGCATTTTGCCATACCAAAAATGAGTGATGGTTCTCTAAAATGTTGCATAATCCAGACTTCTCTGGTTACTTGTGGCGTGTTTTATCATTTTCATCTGTGCCTAGTTTTTCCATTCCTTCACATCATTGTCAATATTTAGCATTACAGGTGAGTGTATGTGTGGGAGGGGGTGGAGGTGGGAGTGTTTGGTTCTTTTGCTGCTGTTGTTTTGTTTGTTTTAGCCATTCTGGTCAGTGTATAGAGGTATTTTATTGTGGTTTGAATTTGAATTTGTCTCCTGATTGATGAATGGTTTTTTTTTAAATCTGTTTTTGGCCATTTGTGTATCTGGTTTAGTGAAAATTGCTTTTCTAGTTGTTCTGCCCATTTGTTTTATTGGTTATCTTTTTAATATTGACTTGTAGTTATCCTCAATATATGCTAGATGCTAATCCTTGGACATATATATATATATATATATATATATATTACAAATAGCATCTGAACTTGTTGCTTTCCTATTTATTTTCTTAATGGTGTTTTTTAATGATTAGAACTTTTTGATTTGATGAAGTTCAATATATCATTTGTTTTTCTGTCCTTGCCTACATTCTGTGACATACTTAAGAAACTTTGCCTGCCATCAAGTTATGCATGCATTTTATGTTTTTTTAATAGTTTTTTTGTTTCAGGTTTTATGTTTATATGTATAATTTGAATTATTTTTATGCATGATGTGAGATGGTGGCTGAGAGTGCATTAATTTCCATATGGATATTGCTATTCTATCACCATTTGTTAATAAGACTTTTCTTATTTGATCACTTTTATACATTTTTCAAATATCTAATGAGTAAATAATTGGGGATTTTGTTCTGGTCATGATATTCCTTCACTGATCCATTTGGCTGATATCATACAGTCTTCATTACCAAGAATTATACTAACTCTTGAAGCTGAGTAGTGTAAATCCTCTAACTTTGTTTTTTTAATAAATTGTTTTCAACATTCTAGATGCTTTTCATTTCCACATAAATTTTATAAACAGCTTATCAATTTGTATAAAACACTCACTGGAATTATTATTAAATTTTGGTGAATCTCTTGTAATTTGAGGGTTATTACTATATTAACAGTATTATGTCTTTCAGTTCAGGCGTATGTTATAACTATCTATAGCTCTTTACTTTCAGCAATGTTTTTAATCATTTTCCATTTACAGGTCTTACATACCTTTTACTAAATTTGTTTCTAAATATTTTATGGTTTTGATGCCATTGTAAACATAATTTTTAAATTTCATAGGTCAGTGGATTTATCTTGGTATAAAAATATATCTAATTTTTATATATTAATATTGTGTTATTTAAGCTTTCAAAAATTACTTGTTTATTCTAGCAATTTTATAGATTCATAGAAAATTTACATTTCATAGAAAATTTACATTTCATCAGGAAATATAGTTGGTTTTACTTCTACCCTTCTGATATTTATAAATTTTATTTCTTCCTCTTGTGTTACTGCAATGAGTATGGCCTCTAGTGAAACAGTGGATGAGTTGTGAGAATATGCATCACTACCTTTGTCTTAAATTTAGGGGAGAATTACATTCAATATTTGACCATTAAATTAGATATTAGCTGTAGCATTTTTTGGGCACCTTAATCAAGTTGAAGAAATTTTCTTTTTTTTTCTAGTTTGTTGAGTCTTTTTTGAAAAAAAAATCAACTTTCTTGAGGTATAAATTACAAATAGCAAAATACACCATCTTAAGTGTATTACCACAACCAACATACAAAATATTAAACAACTACACAAATTTATCTTGTACCCCATACGAGTAAATCTTCACCCCATCTCAATCTCTGCTTCAGCCTCTGTAGGTGAAGTTTGTGTTTTCTATTAAGACATGTATTTTCATTTGATTTGAATCATAGGGTTTGTATACTTTTGTAACTGGCTTCTTTAATTCAGTATAAGGATTTTTGAGAAATCCTTATGTGGTTGCATGTCTCTGTAGTTTGTTCTTTTTTACCAGCATATAATGTTCCATTATGTAGATATGCTACAGTTTACCCATTTGCCTGTTAATGGATATACGGATTGTTTCCAAGTTTGACCTATTGTAAATATTTGTGTACAAGTATTTGGGGACATGTATTTTCACTTATCTTGAAGAAAGAAGCAGAATCTCTGGCTCATATGGTAAGTATGTATTTATATTTGTAAGAAACAGTAAAATGCTTTATAGATGGTTGTAACATTTTACATTCCCATTACAAATATATGAATCTCCAGAATGTTCCACAACCCTGCTAACATTTGGCATTGCCAATTCTTCTTTGTTTTAGTCACTCTAGTGGGCATCTAATGATAACACTCTGGCTTTAATTTTTATTTCTCTAATTACCAGTGACAGAAATGATATAATCTGCTTGTCAATTTCTCAGAAAAACACAGGCCACAAAGATTTTATTTGAGTCTATGGATAAATTTGGGGAATAGGCATTTTCAATTTATAAGCATGGAATATTGCTAAATTTTTTAGTTTCTGACAATAATATTTTGTGATTTTCAGTATCTTGCATTGATCTTCTACATCTTCTGTTAAATATGTTTCTCAGTACATCATATAATAAGGCTATTATAAATGGAATTGCTTATAATTTTAATATCGAGCTTGTCATTAGTCTATATAAACATAATATATGTTTTATATTGACCATGTCCTGCTACTTTTGAAAAATCATTGGTTAGTCTAGTAGCTTCATAATAAGCATGAGCATGTTGTCCATGAAGAATATATCTATCTTTCTCCTCTGTCTGGTTAATTTTACTACATTCTTGCACTCACTATGGCTTACAGTACAAATTTGCATAAAAATGGTTAAAGCAGATACTATGGGTTTGTTCTCAGTTTTAAGGGAAAACATGTAATCTTTCACAAGTTTTCATGATTAAGTAGTTTATTGGCCCCAGTTTGTTTGTTTTTGCTTTTAAAGAGGCTTACTCCAGTATGGGCTTATTGTTTTTCTACATATCAGGACATCTGCTGGCACTTGTTTAGCTCATTGATGGTACCAGAGCTGTTGTAAACAAACATTCATTTTAATATTTATTGTTTGAGAAATGTACAAGCTGTCACAGAGGATAATGGTAGACATCCTACCCCTACCATCTCTCACTGATAGTTGCCATATAGATTGTTTACATATATTATAAGCCCCACAATATAATAATTTAATTTTTATTTTAAATAGTCATATGTATTTTGGAGAAATTACAAAGAAAAATATCTTGCATAGAAACTTAGATATTTTCGGTAATGTTCTTCATTCTTTGCTGAAGACCCAGATTTTCGTTGGGTATCAATTAATTTAACCCAAATAACTTTATTTTGTATTTTGTTTATCATTGACTGGTTAACAATGAATTCTTTTTATTTCGCCTTCAATTCTTGAAAGGTATTTTCATCTGATATAGAATACTGGGTTGACAGTATATTTTTTTGAAGATGTTTTCTTACTGTGTGTTCTGACCCCCATAGCTTCTTATGATAACTCAGAGGTTGTTTGAATTGTTTTGTCCTGCATGTAATACAACCTTTTTTGTATCTACTCAAAAGAGGTTTTCTTTTTCTCCTTACATGCATGTGCTTTCTAATATTTGATTATAATGTACCTAGGCATGGCTTTAGTTTTATATATCTTGTTTATAGCTTGTTAAGCTTTTTGAATATGTAAATTTATACCTGTCACCAAATTGCGAAATATTTGATCATTATTTCTAATGTAATTTCTGCTTTCTTCTCTTTCTGCTATCCTTCTGGGACTCCTATGACATGTTGGACATTTAGATATTGTCCTTAAGATCCTTGAGATTCTGTTAAATTTTTTAAATATATTTTTTGTTCTTAAAATTGGATAACTTCTATTATTTTACCTTCGAATTCATTGACTCTTTTTTCTGACATCTCTATTCTGCCATCCAATAAACTATTTTATTTCAAATATTTAATTTTTGGTTACGTATTTTATTTTCATTATCATCAATAGATTATTTTGTAGAAAATCGTTTTCTTTTTATTTATTAGTATGTTTTCTTTTGCTTCATTGTGCATGATCATAATGGTTACTTTAACTCTGTAAATGTTATCATCTAGACCACCTTGCATTGGCCTCCAGTTTCTTTCTTGAGAACAGATTGTTCTTTATCTTTCATATGCACAACAATATTGAATTTTTATCCTGGACATTGTGAATATTATGTTGTGGAGTCTTTGAGTTGTACTATTATCCTGTGACGTGTTAATTGGTTTTGTTTTTATCAGACAATTTATTTGGTTGGATTCAAACTGCAGACTCTCCTGGGCATCAGCTCAAATTTCAGGGTTTTTGTTTTCTCTTGTATTCTTGGATGGACCATTTGTTGTTTTCCTTATCTAAGAATCACAAGCCTTGGGTTGAAAACTGAGAATTTGTGGTGCTAGGTATTTTTAATAGCCCTGATTTTTTAAACTTTAGCTTCTTAAATTTTCACAGTTCTTTAAATTATTTTGTATTAAATTTATATTTTTATGCTAATTTCATGGTGTTTTTCTTAAATCTTTGGTTCTGTATTAACTATTGTATTAATATCATCATAACAACTTAATTTTTACTTATTTATACTTTTTATTTATCTATTAATTGTATTTTATTTTTAACTCATATTTGTAGTCTTTATTTTGTTCTGTGATAATTTTTAATTCTCTTATTTTGCCTTTTTTATTTAGCTAATATACTATTAAAAACTTTTAGTTTTTGTTGTTTCGTGTAGTTTTTTATGGTTTAAGGTCCTAAATTGAAGCCAATCTTCAGGGATTGGGAATGGACTTCCCTGTCACTCATCAAGGAGGATGGTACTACTTAGTTAGCTTTTTTTCTGGAGTCACACATCCTATTGTATACCATCCACTCTGTCATCACTCCCATTCTTCCAAATATTATCTCTTAAACTTTACCTCGAGATCCCGAATTCTTCCCCAACCATCAGGGAAAAAATAATGATACTTAATATTTAGCAAATGATTGGATTGCTATGGGAATTAAGCAGAAAGAGTGACTATTATAGATTTTATTAAGTATTGTTTTAAATGCAGAGTTAAAAGTATTTTCTCAGTTAATATTCAGATTATAAACTAGCAAGTGAAGAAAAAGAAGAATCATTATCTAGATATTCCCATCCTATTCATAACTGATGAAATTCAACCATGGTTCCTTTTATAGTTGCCCAGTCAGAAATGGCAAAGTTTAAATATTGAGACCCTTCCACAGGCTCCACTTTATATCATCTATGGAACCTAGGTTGTATCTTCTCTCTAAGACTCTGCTGAGAAATTGATGGTATAACAGTATAACAGTTGTTCCCATGTCTGCTTAGATGCCATCTCTATCACATCAGAGCTTAAATTAAGTGTAAAGATATTACATGATACTCTGAATAAGCAGAGTGCTATATTATATCTGATTCCACCCAATGTCTGTTAACAGAGCTACATCTGAACATAAACCAATATCTGGGATTTCAACTGCTATTAGATATAAGTCCTGAAAATACAATTATTTTTGTACAAAACAAAAATACATTGTCTTAGATCTTGGAGTGTATTTGTCTTCTAATGAACTTTTTTCCTGGATGCTAAGGTCAGACTCTTCTTCCTGGTCTCTAGATGATAGCCTACAAAATGTTTAATTCATTCTTGTTGTTATCTACATTATTTAAGGCAGTTTTACATCCAACCATGTCTTTCCTTCTAAGTGTCTTTCCTTGTTATGATTTGATGTTGATTCAACCCTTTTTTCCATTTCTCCTTTGCTCTATTTTTCCTTTCACCACATTTTCTCTCTTTTTTTTTTTTTGTTTTTTGCTTTTTTTGAGACAGAGTCTCTGTCTGTCACCCAGGCTGGAGTGCAGTGGCGTGATCTTGGCTCACTGCAACCTTGACCTCCCGTTCCCTCTTATTTTCTATTAATTCAAATAAAGTTTAGTTTCATTACTATCTTTTTGCTCTTTAAAAATTTTATCATATTGCAGATTCTGGCTTTAATATTAACTGCTTCCCTTAACTTTCAGAGTTCACAATTTTCAATTCTTTTTGTTTATATGGCTAATTTCTCTATCTATGCTTGTTCTCACATCCTCTCCGCTTCTGCGGATTTTGTACTACCAATTACACTTGGATTTTCCTGTCTCCATGCCTTCTTTTATGTTTCTTCTTAACAAGATTCCATCTCTTTTATTACCCAACTTTGAGAATAGAGACCATGTCTTCATAATGTTTGTATTTATTTAGTCAGTTCTTTATTGAGTGCCTGTGTTGTGGCTGCCATGATGGACTCTTACGTAATGCCAATACTGCTGGTTCAATAATCAGATTTTGAATAGAAAGCTTCTAGAATATTCTGGGATACTGGGGACTGGTGAAGGTTAGATTATTAAATATTTCCTCATCTAATGCAAATAAGATATGTAATTTTATGTAAACATGCAAAATATTAAAATTTATGTTTATCAAGAAGGCAGATTATACTATAAGTGATCAGAACTAAATATATATACGTGTGTGTGTGTGTGTGTGTGTGTGTGTGTTTATACATATGGTTATTTGATTCAAAAACGTTTTTATAAAATTTGGGAATATCTGAGATACATTAAATTCGCAAACCTTGGAGAGACCACCTGTGTGGATTCTGCAATCAGGAGTACATTCATATTTAGGCTATCTGTTAGCTTATCACAATTGATGGAGATACTTTGGTTGTGAGTTTGGAATATGGACATAAATGTGGTTGGTGGAGAGACAAAGGAATTTTCTTAATGAGAATGTATAAAAATAGATGGATTTACCTAATAAATATTACTCACGGGTTTAAACAGAATACACACAGAATAAGATTTAAAGAAATAGGACTTCCTATTGTAAATAGAGATCTTATTATTAAAATTTATCAAATTCCTTTTTAATCTAACTCTAGGATTTTGAAGCTTAGGGCTTCTTATAGTCTTCCAGAAATTGTTTTACTTTTCTCATTCTATTGTTTAATCTTGTTATTAGAAAGTACCAATCTCTCAGCAGAAACTCTACAAGCCAGAAGAGAGTGGGGGCCAATATTCAACATCCTTAAAGAACAGAACTTTCAGCCCAGAATTTCATATCCAGCCAAACTAAGCTTCACAACTGAAGGAAAAATAAAATCTTTTATGAACAAGCAAGTACTCAGAGATTTTATTACCACCAGGCCTGCTTTACAAGAGCTTCTGAAAGAAGCATTATACATAGAAAGGAAGAACCAGTATTGGCCTTTCTAAAAATATACCAAAAAGTAAACAGCATCAACATGAAGAAGAATTTACATCAACGAATGGATAAAACAGCCAGTTAACCTCAAATGGCAGTAATCCTAAATTTAAATCAAGTAAATCCCCCAATCAAAAGATAGAGCCAAAACCCAACGGTATGCTACATCCAAACCCATTTCACACGCATGGATACACAAAGACTCAAAACAAAGGGATGGAGAAAGATTAACCAACCAAATGGAGAGCAAAAATAAACAAATAAATAAAAAGCAGGATTTGCAATTCTCGTATTTGATAAAATAGATTTTAAAGCAACAAAGATATAGTGGTAAAAGGATCAATGCAACAACAAGAGCAAACGATCCTAACACTCAGATACATAGAGACTTAGATTCAATGAGACAGAAAATTAATAAGGATATCAAGGACTCGAACTCAGATCCGGAACAAGTAAACTTAATAAATATTTATAGAGCTCTCCACTTCAAATACACAAAATATACATTCTTGTCAATACCACATCACACCTACTCATAGTTTTAAATGAAATATTGATTGGCCATTACTAATACCTATTTTTTTTAGAATAAAGCAACATTTCCGTTCTCTCTCCCTCTTTTTCTTCCTCTGTCTTCCTCTCCTTTACTCCTTTTTTTTCTTTCCTTCTCTCAAAAAAAGAAGAAAAGAAATCAACTTGTAGACCTCTAGATCCAGGTCGGCAATGTCTCTCTCATTGCCTGATCTCCTTCCTCGCCTTCTCTCCCTCCCTCCCTCTCTCCCTCCCTCCCTCTCTTCCTCCCTCCCTCTCTTCCTCCCTCCCTCCCTTCCTCCTTTCCTCCCTTCCTGCCTTCCTCCCTTCTTACAAAAAAGAAAAAAAAAAAAAAAAAGAAAGTACCAATCACTTTTAAAGTGGCAGAAAAAGAAAGTTTTGCAGTGGTTTGAGAGCACCTTTCTCAATGAATCACCATGATTACATTTTAAGTAGACAAAACCTATTTGTTTTCCGACTTACTGTATCATTGTTTCTTCAGAAATCCTTATTTAGCCTGCGTGTGGTGGCTCAATGCCTGCAATCCCAGCACTTTGAGAGGCCAAGGTGGGCAGATCACCTGAGGTCAGGAGTTTGAGACCAGCCTGGCCAACATGGTAAAACCTCATCTCTACTAAAAATACAAAAATTAGCTGGGCATGATGGTGTGCACCTATAATCCCAGCTACTTGAAAGGGAGGCTGGGGCAGGAGAATTGCTTGAACCCAGGAGGTGGAGGTTGCAGTGAGGCAAGATCTCGCCACTGCACTCCAGCCTGGCAATAGGAGTGAAACTCTATCTCAATAAATAAATAAATAAATAAAAAAGATATCCTTATTTATATCTTCTCCTAAACTTGAATAGCTATGCAGTAAACTAGCATTATCAGCTCACAAGATAATATAGATATTTGTTTCTATAACGTTTTGGGATTAAAATTACATACATATTCACATATATCTATTTCATAGCATAATTTAAAAAAGCACTTTAAAAAAATAACAACGTTAACAACCACAAGGTAGTATGTAAGCTACAAAAATATGTTTTCAAATCAGTTCTTGCATTTGGAAAAATCTCAAATGCTAACTAGTCAAAACTTTTGATGATTCACAAATTGGTATTCTATTAAAATTTAACCATTAAATGAATATTCGCATTAGACAAAATCAATATTCATGGCCCAAGTAGCCTAGGCTATTTTTAATGTTTGCTTTAATATAATTATCTTTACTGACTCTGACAGTTATTTTATGGTGTCTAGAAAAATAGTCTACATAAATAGTAATGCTATAAATATCTTTATATATGTCTCTCTCTGAATTTATCTGGTAATTTTCATAATGAAAATTCCTTTGTTGTTTAGAAAATAGGCACTTTTTATAAGGCTTTAGCTATCATTAACAATGTACTTCCTCTCAAATTTGTATTTGGATGGTAAATGTCAGTTTCTCTAAACCCTCCACAAAACTGACTAGGTTGATTCTTTTAAATACCTTTGTTTTCACAGAGAGACCTTCTCTAACTCCTCAGCATGGCTTTAGTCCCCTTACTACAAGCTCCCAAGACATCCTGGGCTTATACTTCACAACACTCAGCATATAAGTGCTTTTATTCTTTGCTATTCTGTGAGCCTCATTAGGGAAGGAACCAGGTATTGTTTACTCTGCACCTAACACAATGCTTGCACATGGTAGACATTAAGGAAAATAACTACTGGGTTTTTATGGTAATCAAATGACTTTGTGTTAGCATCTTCCAAACTGACATCCTCCAGGTTCATTTATCTTTCTCCAAGATATCTCAGAGTTATTTATTTAGTTAGTTAGTTAAATTTTATTTTATTTTAAGTTCTGGATACATGTGCAGAACAGGTTTGTTACATAGGTAAATGTGTGCCATGGTGGTTTTCTGCACCTATCAACCCATCACCTAGATATTAAGCCCTGCATGCCTTAACTATTTATCCTGATATTCTTCCTCCCTGGGCAACCCCCCCCAGCAGGTTCCAGTGTGTGTTGTTCCCCTTCATGTATCCATGTGTTCTCATTGTTCAGCTGCCACTTACAAGTGTATCTCAACATGGTGAAACCCCATCTCAACTAAAAACATAAAAATTAGCTGGGCATGGTGCTGTGTACCTGTAATCCCAGCTACTTGAAAGGGAGCTACACGGTAATATAGCATTATCAGTTCACAAGAATAATTTAGACATTTCTTTCTATGAAGTTTTGGGATTAAAATTACATACATATACGCATGTATCTATTTCATAGAATAATTTTAAAAGCACACTTTAAAAAAATAACATATCTCTCAGACTTACACAGCATCCAGTAATAATTGCTTTGCAAGAACCTAGCAAATATTGATAAGCAAACATCTAAATAAAAACAAAACCTAAAGTCTGAAATTGGGGGAGACTTTATCTATTTCCCACCTAGAAATTCTTTATCATAATACAGTAGTTCTGTTTATTACACACCATCTATGTTGCTGCTGTTGTTACTGATTTGGAGTGACAGATTTTGTCCAGTTTTGAAAGATAAGAGGAAAATGTGAAGTGGTAGATAATTATATATAACATTTGTATAATTATATATATTAGAAATATACATAAAATAATAATTATAGTATTCTCTCTATAGAATTTCTATATATACAATTCTATATATAAATTCTATTTTATGTTTATTGCATGTAAAACTCATAATATAAAAAATAGATATAGATAGAAGATTTTTATCAAAAGGAAATTGGTTTTTCCCTTGCTCGTTAAGTAAATGCTGAACAGTCATTTAAAGAATATTGGTTGAAAAGATTCCAAGTCGTTAGCCTGCCCAGGGCACCCACATACCTTGGTATAGTCATGGTCGGTCTTATAATCATCAGGAAGTGTCTGAGTACTCACAGTTTCCAAGCACATAGGAGATCCTTATATGGTATCTGCGTTTCTGCTCACTCATGCTTCATTTAATAATGCTTGTCATGACCTAGACTTTGAGGTTGCTAGACACTTATGACTCTATATATTCAGTCAACACTGTAATAATTTTTTCCACAAATATTTTTATAAGAGTAGACATTTCAAGTGGTAAGTAGTTCATTTTGACAACAATCAACTCTATTATCAAGAGTGGATATTCTGTTTTTCAATTTTCAGAAGTGATTATTAATTTTTTGGCCATGAACATTAAATTCTAGTTCTTGGCAATTTTCCTAGAGACTTAGTAAGAGAGGATCTTATGTTCCCAAATCTCCAAAGTATATAAATAAATCTTCAGGTCTAAAGGAGTAATTTCAATGAAATGTGATACCTTTATTTTGTGTGAACTCTTAGATGACACAAATTAAGTTGAGTTGGTTTGTATACTCTGTCAAGCTATGTATTTCATAAATGCTTCCAGAGAATATGAGATGCTGTTCTGACGTTGCCAGAATTTCATTTTTCACAAAAGGGATATGTTTTCTAGCTAATGTTTTCTTCATGTGCACACATGTTTCAAGTTAACTTATGTGTGTGCATGTATGTGTGTATGTTTCACCAAATATGTAAGCCTGTTCTTCACACTGAAAAGTATATGTAGGAATACTTGTTATGTGAAATTAGGCACTGTAGGACATGTTATCAGTGATTGGGTTCAGCATATAAATATTACGTGTAGAACAACTGGGAAAGAGAAATAGCAAACTTCACAAATCACTGAATTTTAATCGACGTCTCTTCCCCTGGCAGTACTTTTAAGTTCCTATATGACCTTCACAAAGGGGTTTGATGTTAAAATATTTAGAGGAAGCAATGATCAGGCTAGCAGCAGAAGCTAAATTGCACTTCTTAGTCTTGAAAGACTTATATTTGAATTGCTGTTCATTGTAGTTACATAAAGTTGAATTATATATGAATCACATTGTTTATGAATTATATATGTAATTTTATAGACCTTTTGCAACTTATGAAGCCTTATTCATAGTATCTGCCTTTTCCCCCACAATTAACATGCCATATAAATGTATGTATATGACATTTTATATGTGTGGGTGTATATATATATATATACATATATATATATATATATATATATATATATACATATATATATATATATATATATATATATATATATATATAAATACATTTAACCCTATTTTACAAATAAGGAAACTGGGACATTGAATGACTAACCTCACCTCACTAGTATTGAGTTCCATATCCAATTACTTGAAGACTAAGAATCTTAGTTAACATCTACTAAGTAAATATATAAGAATTCAGCAATATGGAAACAAACCTAGCAAATATTTGCTGAGTGCCTACTGTGTGCAAAGCAGTGTGGGAACCTCATATTCTCAGGGCTCAGAAGCACGTTCGAAATCCCTTGGGTATTTTATAGTTGCATTTTCTGTCATTATAAAGGCATGACCCTCTTCTGGGCTTCAAGCCAAATACTGAACAGCATGAGACAGTGTGCAAAAGCTTATTCCTGACATTTGATAATTTATAAAAACAAAGTTTTCCATGAGAAAGGGTCCTATAAATGTGTTTTATATAAAATCATTTGTAGAATATTTCACTTTTTAAGTTAAACTATTTGTTTTTCACTTAAAAGATTGTTGATAAATTTGGCCTACTAAGCTGTTATAGACCAGACAGTCCTAGTGCCTACAATTCTCCCTCGGAATGTTTTTCACTTTGTAGGAATTATATTATCTTTTTGAGGCCACCTGGGGATAGTTCATTAATTTGTTGGTTTACCAGTCTCTAATTGTCCAGAAAACCTTAATGTCATTTCCAAAGGTGCTACAGCGTGCAGCACTGTAAATCTGATGCTTGTTGGTAATTTTCACATTATATATGGTATTTTTCATGGGAAATTCCATATGCTTAACTAGAAGGGAACCCTCACTGGGATTTTTTTTTTTCCTTTTCTTATTATCTTCAATTTAAAGCACTTTGCTTCTTTTGCTCACTCACACACGAGTTATTGGTAGCAAGATAAGAAAACAGCAAAATCAGAAATGTGATAATTAGGAGGTCTGTAATGGCACATATGTGTCGTAAACTGTCAATTAATCTTGAATGATGAGAAATGTAATCAACTTTAGTTACTAATAATGCCTCTCTTCAGACGATTTAGAGAAATGTCAATGGTCCCTACAATTTTTATCTTTGCTTCTGATTCATTGGACCACTATGGGCATACCCCTTTACTTCAGAATTTGTATCTATTGACTATAGGGAATGCTGGTTCTAGTTACTGAGTGTAATCCACACACTTGCTTATTTATACATTATAGACAGCATATGTATACAGCATTTGGTGAATTAATGAGGAAATGTATGTGATGAAATACGTTCTGAGATTCTAAATTGATAGCTCATATGTGTGCTTTAGCATTTTCAGAAATAGTATTTTTAATTCCCCTACATTGAAGTTACTTCAAACTTACATTTTCAACTTCAATAATGCAAAATCTAACATAAAAAGAGGAAAAATAGAGTTTGCAAAGTACATTTCTCTCTTTTAAAGTATTCTGATAGTATGAAGACCCTTGAAATCTCTTAACCTCACATCTGCTTTCCACAGTAGTCTACTGCATTCACAGACCAAGGTTAAGAAAGTTTATACCTAAGATTTTCATGTCATTTTTTCTCTTTCACTCTTCAACCCACTCTAGTCTGGCTTCACACAAACTCTCCACCAAAATAGACTTCTTCAGCCCTTGATGCCACCATTCATCATGTTTCAGTCCTCTTCATTGGTGATCTCTCAGCAGCATTCAACCTCCACTGACCACTTTCCCTTTCCCTTATCTTTTCTTCCTACCATTCTTATTTCTTCTTTCAGAATCCCCTACAGGCTTGTCCTCTTAAGACTATTACATGTTGGAGTTCCTCAACATGAATAACTCCTAAATAAATATTTAAAATTAAGATCTCAATTCTGGAGAGCAGACCTGGACATTTCAGAGCCTGTTGGATATCTACAATTGACTGTCTTTTAGACACCTCAAGTTTAACAAGTCTATAATTGAGCAAAATATGCCCTTTTCCCCCCCTGTCACACACACAGACTCCTTCATATCCAGACTTCCTCTTCCATTCTGTCTCAGTAAATGACATCCCTCTTCAACCATTACTTGAGTCAGAAAACAGAGGCTTACTCTGGTTGCCCAACTTTTTCATCCTTTTTTATCAAG
The DNA here is from genome assembly GCF_049354715.1 of Callithrix jacchus. NCBI lineage: Eukaryota > Metazoa > Chordata > Mammalia > Primates > Cebidae > Callithrix > Callithrix jacchus. The sequence goes on along the minus strand of NC_133518.1, from coordinate 13,550,788 downwards.
TCATCAGTTTAATTTATGAACACTCCTTGAATTATCCCAGTTCCAGTTTCCACTGCCATAACCTGAGTTCAAGTCACTTTAACCCTACCTAGCTCAGAGCATTGGCAGATCGTAATGGAGCTTCCTGCGTGGAAGCCAGCAGCCACGTTGCAGCCAAAGTGATCTTTTGAGAACATAGATATATATCATGCCACTGTCTTACTTAAAAGCTTCCTATAATTCTTAAATTAGTGACCATGTGTTTAATATCGCCCATGATGCCTTTTAGAATAATCACCTTCTCTCCAGAGAATTCTGATACTCTGCACCATTCTTCTCCTAAGGGTCTTTGAGTATACCAAGTTGCTTGGTATACTGTTCCTTGGTATTCTCGGTACTATAGTTCTGTCTCAGAACTTTGGCAAATTCCATTACCTCTACCTTGAGTGTTCTCTGCATCCATTGTACTGTAACTCATCTCCCATTACCTAAACTACATATTCTTCAACACTCGGTGAAAATGTCACTTCCTCAGAAGCCCTTCCTGGCCATTCAGGATCTTCTTGTTATCCTAACCCGCATTGGCAGTTGACTCCTCTCTATTACTGAATTTAGCACAATTATTAAATAATGACTTAAATAACTACTTGTTTTAGTCTTTCTCATGTGTTATAATAGAGGCTCTATGGGATACGGATCTATATGTATATTGCTTATTGCTGTACAACATCCAAAATAATAATTTTCCCATTACAGAATTTGCATGTATATATACTTAATGAATGAACAAATCAGCAAGTAATAATTTCAACAACTGATACTGTATATTTCTAAAACCACTGGCATAGTGGGCACTAGGTAAATATTTGTAAATAAATCAGTGAATGTAATGAAAAAATATATTTTTGCTTAGTGTTCCTGATAAACCTTGAACCCTGACCATATCATTAACTATGCTTTTTATTTTCAAAATGATGTTTGCTATTTATTACTTTGGCAAAGGGAATTCTCTATCCTCGTGATACATACTTAACAGAGAAAATAACTTGGAATGCTTCTAGCTAAAGCTGAGGGTTACTATTTTATATCTAGAAAATTTCTTCCTGTTAGAGTCTATATATTTCAGATTTTAACAAAATGAGGTTGAATAAAACTTTCTACAAATTTTGGATTTAACTGATTTTGTCATTATATTATTTTAGTTTTTTTAACTGTCAAGATTTCTTTAGCAAATTTATAATCCTTTGCTGAAATGTGGCATTTCCCTTAATTATGAATTTAGTCAACACATCACACTAGTAACTAGCTGTAACTGTGACTTCATCACTTACAGAAACCACAAATATTTTATATCATTTTACAGTTGTTACAGATATTTTAAAATATTTTTGCTCATCCCTACCTTGAAATTATGATAGCTATTAGAACTGCTGGTATGTTTTGTTATAGAATGTGCTAATAGACACACAAATACCCATATTTCATTTATTTAAAATGTTGTTAACAGAATTACTGTTTTCATCATAATTCTATATATGTTTGTTTTTGATGAATTTTAAAACATTATTCTGGGACAAGGACTTCGTTCATCAGATTGCCAAGAGGTCCATATCACAAAATGATCCAGAACTTCTGCATTATGCTGTATTTTCAATTGTGTCATTCTTTGTGTTTAGTGTTCAGAAAAACTTTTTAAGGGAAGACTCTAGTTTTTAAAAGAAAGGTCAAAATGCAAAAGAGTATCACAAGTTGTACATTCAGACTCCATTGTAACACTTGGTTTTTCAAATGGTTTTGTAAGTGTCTTATCTTAATGTGTAGTATTCTTTTTCATCCTTATTCTCTTTTGCACCAAAACCCTTCTCACTTCAGGCTGAAACAGATTTTGAAGTAGGGTTGGGTCCCTGAACACTTGATACTTCAAGCAGGAAAATAATTCTTTTGGATTAAAGCTTTTTCACTTCTGCTGTAGGGAATAAATACATGTTTGCTGCTGATAAGAAATAATTAATCTCAGGTTTATTCTATTCTGTGCCAACAAATCTATGCTTTTGAATGGAAAGATGAACCAAGAAGCACCCTTATCATTTTGTCATACTGAAAGTGGAGGAGTTGGTTGAGGAATCTTTTCATGGTTTGTAAAGGCCAATCAGATCCATCCACTTAAAATGAAAAAGAAATGATAGCACAATTATGTTAACTGGATAGTTCTGTTTATTTGAATGGAAATTTTCATTCCTTATGGTCATTACTAATGCCCAATAAGAGAGAATATATTTGAATCCTATGACTGCTATTGAAATAATTAGGATTTTACTTAGTGTGTCCACCATAGTACATGGTCTTCAGCCAATTAGTAATTAATCATTTGTCTTAGTGAATTTTTTAAGGTAATATTTATGTAAATTTAGAAAATTTTTATGTTATATTGATGACATTATTTCCAAATGCAGTACATCTTTTCTTACTTTCCCAAATAGTAGTGTGTGTGTGTGTGTACACATATATTCCTGCCTACGTTCTAAAAATGTTTTAATCGTGACTATAAGTATTACATTATGCTAAATATGGCCCACTTTTCCTGACAGTTGTTAGAATATAAAAAATATGAGCAGGCATTGGTATTAGGGAAGACGTTGTCTTTGAAGCAACATATCTGGGCTTAATTTCTGGCTTTACTGTGGAACATGCAGTTTTGTGACCCTGGACAATGTATTTTGCTTCAGCTCAGTTTACTCAACTGTAAAAAGAGGGTGTTAACACTACCTCATTAATTGAGAGGTATATATCAGGTACCTAATAAATGGTAGTGATAGAATTATTGTGTTGTAAATTCTGTCTTCGGGACAACTGAATACTTGGTGTTTTTTCTTATAAGGAAGATCTACTTTAAGGTTCTTTTATCTACTTTTGTGGCTAACATATCACTGCTAACTGTTATTTGTATCCTGTAACTCCTTTCTTATTTTTGCTCTGGCTTTTTCCTCTTCTTTGTAATTTTGGCTCATAATTTTTAGTGTTATGATTAACAAATCTTTTGTTTTACAGTCAGGGTTACAAAGATATTTCTACATGTGTCCTCCATTTTATCAATGAGCTAATAAATTACATTTTGATGCATGTAATTATTTTTTCTCACAGATCCTTTTGTGTCTTAGGTGATGTTATGTAATCTAGGGATGTTTCTTTTCCTCTTGGTCTTGATTGGAATATCACGAAACTACCATGGAAAATAAAATGTAAGTCAGGGAGGCTTTCCTATGTAAATTTCAATATCCTCTAGGCTCTCATGGTGTACATCTACAGGAACATTATTACGTCTTATAAGTCCCAGTTTCCTCTGAGTTAGCAATCTAGAGTTTTGTCCTGCTCATTAGAAGGGAAGTCCACAGCTCTTCAGTTTGCTCCCCAAGGAATACAGTTCTCCAGTCATATCAAACTCTCTTCTCCAGGGCTAACTGGCCTGGGGTGAAATTGAGGGAGGCAGGATGTTTCCTGTGGAGTCAAGCCCAGCCTGAACTACTTTCTTGATCTGACTGCTCATTCTGACCCCCTTATTGTGCTGCTAAGCTCAACCAGCCCATTTCCATCAGGTGTCTTCTCATTCATAGTTCAACCATTTTCCATGATAGTCTTGATGTTCTTTTGATATTCTCACCTCGTATTTTCATCATCCCAAGTCCCTCAGAAAGATGGTACTTCTGGGATACATACAAATTTCTTTCTTACAGGATTAATATTTAAGAATATTTTGAAACAAGTTCATTAAATAGTATCTCATGGTTATAAAGTCTCCTTCTCCACCATCCCTCCAACTGCCAAAAATAAGGCATTAAGTAAAATTCTGACATAACCAATTCAGCTCTAAGTCAAAGCATGTTGCTACAAAGTAAGTATATGTAAAACACATTTTGACATTTTTAACATTTCTATATTTTGAAGAAGATTTTTAAACTATTTTCATCCCATTTGATGCTTTATTCTATACATAGTTTCCATTACTCTGTCCTTATAGATTTGCTTTTATTTTTTCAAATTTTTAAGATCAAAAATGTATTTAGTTAGTGACCAGCCAGGGTAACATGTTGAAACACTGTTTCTGCATGAAATACAAAAATTAGCCAAGCATAGTGGTGTGCGCCTACAGTCTCAGCTACTCAGGAGGCTGAGATGGGAGGATCACCTGAGCTTCCTAAGTTGAAGCTGCAGTGAGCCATGATGTGCCACTACAAACTGCCCTCTAGCAGGGTTATGGGAGCGAGACCCTGTTTCGAATAATAAATGAGTAAATTATAAATAGTATTTCTGTATTCATGAATTTTAAATGATTTTTTCACTAGCAAACAGTAAGTCAGGACATATAACTAAATAGCATAGTTAGATAAGAATTGTGACCACATGCTTAGATAAATTTGAGAACATCAAAAATTATACCCATATGAAATTATAATGTCCATATACGTTTGACTTTAAAATATTACTGTATAATTGTTTTCTCTAGAATTATGAACTGATTGTTTTGATGTCTTTTGCACCAGTAAATCTACTCTCCTGAAATTACTATCAGAAATATCCACTTTCAATGGATGTGAAGGAGATAAGGACGTGGACTATGCTTCAGTGCACAGAACAGCAGTTTTAGTAATAGGAAGAGATTTGATAGGAATCACATTTGGCTGTAACAAGAATCTACATATGGAGCAATGTACAAGGAAATTCTTTACTTACAGGATCAAAATGTAAGGTGGATTTAAATATCTTCCAAATTTTGGAATTCCACATAACACAATTTTTCTTTCTGTTTATGAATATAGAAAAAACCTGCTGGAGCACAAAGAGAAAAACTGAGACTCCAATTTTTTCTTTAAATTTGGCTCCCCTATTCAACATGATGATTGATATGACTCACCTGTCATTTAACTTAATACTGCACTCTTGGCAAGGGTTGGTCTCCATTAGGCTCAGTAGGTGATATCATCACTGTCCATATGATTAAATGACACTTAGTAATATGGATTTCCCGAACTGTGTAATATCTTCCTGGTATGTCATCACTATCCCCATTTTATAGCCAGAACACAGGTGAATTTGGATGTGCAGTGTAAGTTTCAGATAGATAAATATGAGAAGGGAAGGTTTTCATTTGCTATTGGCATTGTTTAACATTCATAAAAAATTGTTTTATTGCCCAGATGTTGGAAATTTATTAATTATCGTATTGGCTCTTGGGCCTAGTTCTTGCAAGAATGATAGTAGATGCCAGAAGCTAAATAACCTTTTGTCATACTGCTGAATAAAGGATTGTTTGTGCTCTCCAGTTGATAAATTATCTCTGTGCCTTGTCGTTATAAAAAGAAACTCATCTTGTTCACTAGTCTGACAGGAGATGAGAAGGCCCTAGAGAGAGCACAGAGAGTTTTTCCTTTCACAAATCACATGTAGGATATATACCGTGGATCCTGTCTGGAAATGAATGTGGAAAGAATCCCGGATGAAGCATAAAATTTTCATTGTTACTGCGTGGTATATAATAAATTATTACAAACTTGCAAGATTAAAGGTTTCCTTTTACCCATACTAACTTATCTTAAATCTAGGAACCAATTCTAGCACAGACAAATGTTCTTTTGTGCATAGTTAAGAAAGAAAAGGAAAGCTTAAAATTTCAATGCAGCTAAGATAGTATCAGTAATTCTATGCTTATTCTATTAGTTTATTACAGGAATTCATGGAAACATTTGATATGAAGGCGTATCATTTTGTATTGAAGAGAAAAAGCTCAGTTATTCCTTTGTTTCCCCTAAACAAAATGCACTGAAACATGCAAATGACAAGTTGTTTTTGATTTTGTTATTAATAAACTTTAGGTTCACAGCAAAGCTGAGAAGAAAGTAAAAAGGGTTCCTGTATATCCCCAGTCCCTACACACTTACCACCTCCCCCACTATTGACAAACATCTGGAACTCAGTTGGTACATTTGTTACAATGATACCTACTGTGATACATCACCATCACCCAAAGTCCATTGTTAACATTAGAGTACATTCTAAGTGTTATACATTCTATGGATTATGCAAAGGTATAATGATTTTTATCCTGCTTGGTGTTCCCTGAGCTTCCTTGATCTGACATTTGGATATTAATGTGGGGAAATTCTCAGTGATTATTGCTTCAAATATTGCTTCTGTTTCTATCTTTCCTTCCTTTCTTTCTCTCTCTCTTTCTTTCTTTCTTTCCTTCCTTCCTTCCTGCCTTCCTTCCTTCCTTCCTTTCTCTCCTTCCTTCCTTCCTTCCTTCCTTCTTTCCTTCCTTTTCTCCTTCCTTCCTTCCCTTCCTTCCCTCTTTTTTCTTTCTTTCTTTTCCTTCTGGTGTTCCCATTACATAGTTGTTAGACCTTTATTCGTTATTCTACAGTTCTTGAATATTCTGTTTTGTCGTGTTTTTTTTTCCCCATCTTTTTTTCTCTTTGCTTTTTAGGTTCGGAAGTTTGTATTGTCATGTCCTCAAGCTCAGAGATTTTTTCCTCAGCTCTGTCCATTCTACTATGAGTTTACTGAAGGCATTTTATCTTCTTTCTTAAAATTTTAATCTCTCTGTTTACATTATCCATCTATATTTTTCACGTTGCCTACTTTTTGCATTAAAGTTCTGTGCATATTAATCATGGCTTTAAAAATTCCTTGCCTCATAATTATGATGCAGGGTATTTTTTGGACCCCTTCCTAAGACTCATGACAGGTTGCATCATATACCAAGCCCACACCACTCAATCCCTCATGGGAGGGGGCATGCAAACAAACAAGTGCAGGAACCAGCCGCTTTGGAGCTGGCAGAACTCAACTCCACACAGGCCCTATGGCAGCGTCCAGGTTGGGGGCCCTGCGATCCCAAGGCCCCAGAGGCTGAGTTACAATGCTCTCTTAGCTCTGCCATCTGCAGACAGCAAATATTATCAGCTCAGTGGGCCCTTTGCTTGTCTCATGCTGCCTTCCACTAGCAAAGGGCAAAGGGCCAGTGTGACAGCCTTTTTGGGTGTCCACACCCAGTGCATCTTAAATTTTTGTCCAGTGCCCAAGAGGAGGTCACACAGGAGGATTGAAAGGTGGTGAATGTGGAGAATTTTATTGAGTGATGAAAGTGGCTCTTAATAGAGAGGGGACCTGGAAAGGGGACAGGAAGGGAAATAACTCTTGTCTGAAGTCAAGCCACCTCTCTCTGATGGCCAGCCACTGTCTCTGAAGTCATACTGCCTGTCTCCAACATCCCGGTGCTTCTCCCAAAGTCCAGCTGCTTCTAACTCTGCCAGCTGAGTCTGGGTTCTTACAGGCACAAGATGGGGGCAAGGTGGGCCATAGGTAGTTTTGGAAAAGGCAACATTTGATTGATAAGAAGACATTATTTAGAAAGAACCAATCAGGAGAGTGGACACACAGGGATGGAAGTTCTTACTTTGGGCTGTGGGTTTCGGGCTCTTTGCCTCAAAGGTGGGGTTTTGCCAGGGACCCAGCCTGTCTGCCTAGAGTTTCTCTGCATCTGTCTCTATCAGTTACAATATTTCTATCATATCTGACTCTGTTACGATGTTTGTTCTGCTTCATCAAACTATTTTTTGCCTTTAGTATGCCTTGTAATTTTTATGTTGAAAGGTGAGCATGATGTATGGGTAAAAGAAGGTTCAGTAAATATACCTTTAGTAGTGCAAAGTAAGAAGTGGGAGGAGGGATATGTTTTAGTCTTATGATTAGGTCTCAGTCTTTGTTGAGCCCTTGTCCATGGACTGTGAACTTTTCAAACACTTCCCAATTCCCCCACCTCCCAGAGTGGGCTAAAAGAACTTGAGGAAGCTGGACTTGGATATTTCCCTTTCCCTTAAGGAAGATTAGAGCTGGCTAGAGTCGGATATTTTCCTTTTTCTAACTGGGTTGGGCTCTGATAAACATTGGCACATTAGCCTCTGGTAAAATGGTTTCTCCTGAGGGCAGACTTTGTTACAGAATGTTCTGACATATTTCGAAATGGTTACAATTCCCCTACTGCTGAAGATGAGATTTTTTTTCTTTGATAATTGCTGTGAGGAGGTGGTAGAACTCCTGTAGGTAAAACTCACAAAAGAATGGGGATGCCCCTGTGACTAATCCTTTCTAGACGTTTTTTGGAAAAGTCTCACTTTCAGACTTGTTCAGATTGAGTCTTCAGCAACTTATCAATTACAGCTTAGGTTTTCCTTCCCCAGCACTGCTTCCAGTGGAGGTTTATGCTCATGGATTTCTGCTCAGGTAATTTGCGATTTTCTATATATGCCTTTTTCTCTAATTTTTGAAGGAGTGGTTTGCCCTCAAAAAAAAGGAGTGGTTTGCCATCACTTCTCTGATGAATCTAAGAAAAGTGGTTGATTTTTCTGTTTGTTCAGCTTTTCATTTGTTGTTAGAACAGAAGAGCAATTTCTAAGCTCCATACATGCCAAAGTAGAAACCAAAAGTCCCATTTTTTTTAATGAAGTATGTTCTCATTTTTTAAGAATAAAATAGATGTGTTCTCACTGTTTGGTGAAATCTTCCATCACTTTTAATAACGTACGTGTTGGCTGGGCATGGTGGCTTACACTTGTAATCTCAGCTCTTCGGGAGGCTGAGGTGGGCAGATTACTTGAGATCAGGAGTTTGAAACCAATCTTGCCAACATTGTGAAACCCCATCTCTACTAAAAGTTAAAATACTAGCCAGTCGTGGTTGTGGGCACCTGTAATCCTAGCTACTTGGAGGCTGAGGCAGGAGAATAGCTTGAACCCAGGAGGTGGAGGTTGCAGTGAGCTGAGGCCATGGCACTGCATTCCAGCCTGTGCGACAGAGCAAGGCTCCATCTCAAAATAAATAAAGAAATAAATAAAATAATAATAATATATGTGTTACATTAACTTTCCTATGTAAAATGATACCATGCTATCATGTCAAGTTACTCACTGACCTTCTAAAGCATACTGAGTGCACACATAAAATAAACAATGTTCAGTACATAGTCTGATATATTCTGAATGAATCATATTAGATTTAATTAGTATGTTTTTAAAAGTTTTACAGGGTTATATTGAAGAACAGTTATCTGAAATTTATTTTTGAGATTAAAAAAATTGTATTTTCATAGTTTTGGGGGGTACACGTGGCTTTTGGTTATGTGGGTAAGTTCTTTAGTGTTTTGAAATTTTAGTGCACCTGACACCCAGTTTATACTGTACCAAATATGTAGTCTTTTATTCCTAAAGTCCCTCTCATCCTTCTCCAACCCAAGTACCCCAAGTCCATTATATCATTCTTATGCCTTTGCATTCTGGTAGCTTAGCTGTCACTTGTAGGTGAGAATTTATTTATTTATTTAAAATTTTAATTATGGCAAAAACACTTAACATCAGATCTACCCTCTTCACAGATTTTTAAGTGTACAATATAACATTGTACAATGTTATAGGCGCAGTGTTGCACAGCACATATCGAGAGTTTCTTCATCTTGGAAAGCTGAAAATGTGTGCCCATTGATCAGCAGCTTCTTCTTCCCCCATACCACTAAGCTCTGGCAGCCGCAATTATATTGCTTGCTCCCATGAATCTGACAATTTTAGGTAATACCTCGTAATAAGGGAATATTGTGATATTTGTCCTTCTGTGATTGGCTTATTTCACTTAGCACAATGTCCTTACTTTAATCCATGTTGTCACATATGGCAGGATTTCCTTTTTTTTCCCTAAGGTGGAGTAAGATTTTATTGTATGTATATACCAAAGCAAATTTTTTATACATTTATTTGTTGATAGACATCTAGATTGTTTTACATTTTGGCAATTGTGAATAGTATTGAATTAAATATGGAAAAAATATCTCTTAGAATTTCTAATTTCAATTCTTTCAGATAAATACCCAGGATTGGGATTGCTGAATTATATGGTAGTTCTGTTTTTATTTTTTGAGGAACCTTCAAACAGTTTTCCATAGTGACTGTGCCAGTTTACATTCTTCCCAACACTGCACGAGGGTAACAATTTATCCACAACCTCACCAACACTTACCTTTTCTCTTTTTGACACTAGCCACCCTAACAGGTGTGACGTGATATCTCTTTGTGGTTTTGACATGTATTTCTTCAATGATTAGTAATACAGAGCATCTTTTCATACCTGTTGGCTATTTGCCTTTTTTTGGAAAAATGTCTATTCAATATTTTGGAACATTTTTAAATGAGGCTATTACTTGTTTTTATTATTGAGTCCCTTTTATATTTTGGAGGTTAAGCCCTTATCAGATATATGGTTGGCCAAAGATTCCACTCATTATGTAGGTTGCTTTTTCACTGTGTTGATCATTTCCTTTGATTTGCAGGAGTTTAGTGTGCTGTAGTCTTCCTTGCCTATTTTTGCTTTGGTTGCCTGTGCGTTTGGTGTCACATTCATCAAATCATTGCTAAGACCAATGTTACAGAGTTTACTGTGTTTCTTCTAATAGTATAGTTTCAAGTCTTACATCTAAGTGTTTAATATATTTTGAGTTGATTTTTGTGTGTGATAGGAGGGTCCAATTTCATTCTTTTCATGTGAATATTCAATTTTTACAATACCATTTGTCAAAGAAGTTATTCTTCCTCCATTGTGATATTTGTTTCTCTTTTTTTTTTTTAGTTTTTACTTTTTAAATTTTATACTTTCAGCCTCCATTTCCTGGAGATTAGATTTAGATTGGCATTCTTGCTGAAGATCAGTTGAGCACGTATGCATGGGTTTATTTCTGGACCCGCTATTCTGTTCCATTCTTCTGTATTGTCTGTCTGTATGCCAGTAACACACTATTTTGAGATTCTTCATTTTTATCATAAAAGGGTCTTGAATTTTATCAATTTTTTTCTACATCTATTGAGAGACCATGTGATTTTCATGCTTTCTGAACTCCATTTTACAAATTGATTTTTTGACTGCTACCTTCAATTTAGTTTTTTTGGATGGTTATTGAGCAGTATATAAGAAAATACTGTCTTCGGTGCTTCTAAAAATGTACTTATGAGGAAACATCCCTGATGATAGTGACAAATTTTTCAATGGAGCACATATTATTAAAATAGAAAGAACAATACAAGGGTAAGAGCCTGGACATTCTAACTTACCATTATGTATTGCATTCTCTAATTCCTTTGTGTTGAATACACTGAAATCACTATGTCTAATCCATACTGCTCTCTTGAGTTCTAGCTCCATCTTTTCATATACTGTCTTTATATCTCCATCTAGATAGCCAGAGGTTTATCAAATTCCAGGTGATAAAAACAGAATTCATGCTCCTCCTACAATACACTCCTCTTCCTGAATTTTTTATAACAGCTAATGGTAATTTCACCCCTTCTCTTGCACGCTCACCCAAACTGTTGAAATCACCTTCCAACTGTTCCTTTTACCTCCAGTCTCTTCTACCTTTGACACAGATGCCAAGAATTATCTTTCTATGTTGTAAACATTGTTATACTATTGCCCCCTCTAAAACCCTTCAGTGTCTCATCACTGCCTAGAAAACAAAGTCCAGATTTCTCAACATCACATTCAGGAACTCTGCCTAGCTGTTTAGCTTTATGTACGTTCTTCATACAGTGTTTTCATGGTACTCTCTTTCAAACATGTCACTTCTCATCATTCTGACACCAATAGAGCTTAAGAAACAAAAGAGTATTAGCAGAAGACCATGATTTTTGAGCTAAGAAATAACTGAGTATAAAACTTGACTTCAATAATTTTGTAGTAATATGAATAACACAAATTGGTTAGCTTTATCTACTTCATAGAATTATGTTAAGGATTCAAAAGACTAAGTCTATTTACATACATATTATCCTACTCTATCATCACTACATACTTAATTTATTACCATTCTATTCATATATCTTTAAGTATTAGATCTGCCACATAATAGGCAATTAACAATTTATTAATGTAATTATCCTCATCAGTCATTTGTTATGTTCTCATAAAAGCTTTTTCTAGTTTCTGTTAATGAATTTATGATATGCATCAAGTTGTTACAAGAGGGGTGTATGAACATTGTTTATAATTCCTTGTGTTCACTGTCTTCCAGTATGAGCTTCTCATGGCTCTTAAATGAAATAATGAGAAGGGAATTCAGAGGTAGAATAGAAGACGCATGGAGGAATTAGTTGCAGAACAAAGAAGGGCAAACACAGACCACTCTTTGGGGAAGTTTATTCGTAGCTACTGTTGTTTTTCATTTTCCTTACTCTCAGAAACATCTTGCAAAATATCTCTCACGCTGTCTTCTGAACCTCAATACTCTCTTACTCATCAACCAAACACAGTATAAATTCTACACCCATTACTCATTGATAAAATTACTTATTCAAAATATACAATGTACTAATTTTTAGCACTTACCATGCTTTTCCTTCAGCTATGTTTGACATGTATAGAATACTCCTTGTGGAAGTCTTCTCTGATTTGCTTTCTGTGATACTAATGCTCTCCTTATTCTCTAGTATTTCTTTCTACTGTTCTTTGTTTTGGATATTTTACTCTTACTCCATAATTGTACCTCCCTTTATGACAGTTCTTTAAAGTTTATTTTCTGCTTTTCAATGTAATCTTTTGTTGGAGCAATCACACCTACTTTCCTGACAAAATTTAGCTTTTATAGTTATGATTTCCACATCTATACTTCCAGCAACTGAAGACCAGCATATTCAAGTGCTTATGGGACCTTTTCACTGGGATATCTTTCGGACACCCTAAATTCAATGTATAGAATGTTGAATTCAAAGATGTTCTCTCGGACTCTAGTCTTTCTTCTTTGTTCCTTATTTCAGTGAATGATATAATCATTCCGTTATTCTAGCAGATGGATTAAGAATAGTTCTTAACTGCTTTATTTTTCTCATCTCCAAAACCCAGTTGTCAAATCTGTGTTTCTAAACTCTTCAGCGTGTTTTGAACCTATTCAATTTACCCCATCTTTTAAAATTCCAATTACTGGCCCAGAATGGCAGCTCATTCCTGTAATCCTAGCACTGTAAGAAACTGAGGTAGGTGGATGGCTTGAGCCCTGGTGTTTGAGATCAGCCTGGGCAATGAGGCAGAACCCCATCTCTTAAAATAAAAATACAAAAAATTTAGCCAGCATGATGGCATGAGCCTGTACTCCCAACTACTCAGGAGGCTGAGGTGGGAGGATTACCTGAGCCCAGGGAGGTCAAGGCTGCAGTGAGCCATGATTGTGCTAGTGCACTCCAGCCTGGGCAATAGAGAGCCAGATCCTGTCTCAAAAAAAAAAAAAAGTCCTATTATTATCTTCTTTGTATGAAATTGCTGCTATCATCTTCTAATTGGTCTTCCTCTCTCCAGTGTGTATATATATATAAAATCAGGCTCTTTAACACCCCTATTGACACTTCAGCAACTTTTTCCTTGAATGGAACTTGTTTTCATGATCCAATCCTTCTTTTCTAGCTAAAAATTTCTTTCTCTGAAGATAACTTTATAACATTCAAAGTGTGGGTAAGATGCCCTTTTTATAAAAGTCCCCCTTTTGTCCTTTACATTATTCTGTATTAATAAACATATCAGACTGTTCCATTAGTGCCTGTTTAGTCTTTCCTCCATTGGACTGTAAGCTTTGTGAAAGCATAGACCCTGGCCCTTTTCACTATCGTGTCCCTGAAATCTAACAGAATGTATAGCATGAAGTAGCTACTTAAAAATATTTTCTTAATTTGGGAATAAAAACTAAGAGAGTGGACAGACAGAAGATAATACGAATAATTGGAGGGATTTTGTTTGTTGGTTTGTTGACTTGTTTGAAAAGTATTGGAGAAAAGGAATAGCTGTCATTTTTACTTCACATTTCTAAAATAGTTTTTGTTCATTTTCATTAGCTAATATATACGCATGCTACAAAATTCAAAAACACAACAGAGTGTACTGTGAAAAGGTAATCTGCTTGTGTCCTCTGTCACCCAGTCATCCTCCCTGGGGACATTTTCTGTGATTAGTTTTCTTTTCATCTCTTCATATACAGTCTATATATTTCTCAACATCTATGTTTATATGTATGTGATTCTTTAAAACATTTTATACAATCAGCAGCATAATGTACTTTTCTTTTCTGTACTTTGCTTTTGCAAAAATCTTTCTCTTCCACCTTTCTTTCTTTTTCTTTCTTTCTTCTTTCTTTCTTTTTTCCTTTCTTTCATCAATCATCTATCTATCATATCTATCTGTCATCTATTTCCATGTTAGTAATATAGCATGCCCTATTTTTTAAACCTTCATGAAGTTCCAGTATATAGATGTGCTATAATTTATTTAATCTGCTCTACAGTAATGGACAATTAGACTGTTCAAACCTGTGAAATAAAACATAGCACTACAATGTATATTCTTATACAAGTATCCTTTTATACACATGGCAAATGCTTTAAATGAGAAATTAGATCAAAGGGTGTATATATTTTTAATTTTGAAAGATTTTACTAATTTGCCCTCATCAGAAGCTGTACTGCTGGTCACATTCCTACCAGCTAGGTCTTCAGTTGTCTTATAGGCAATGACATCAATGCAGTGTGTTACCAGGCAAGTTTATTTTTGCCAAACTGATTGGTTAAAAAGTATCTTATTTTCATTTGCATTGACGCTAATATAAACAAGATACTTTTTTTCCCCCTTAAGATTAAGAGCTATATGTTAATATATTTTTTTCTTTTTGGTAAACAGTTCACATTTTTGCTCATTATTTTTGTAGTGAGCTATGGGTCTTATGATGAGTTATTTCCAAATTATACACAGTTATAAATATTTATATGTATATACATATGTATAATTGCATTTACTGTAACTATAATTATATGTAGGTATGTGCATACATGGTTATAGGTATATATACTTATATATTATGAGTATATATGTATGCATGTATTACATATATGAGTATGTGTGTGTGCACACATGCATGCGTGCGTGTGTGTGTGAGAGATATGAGTTGCAAATATTTCCCTCATTTTTCTCTTCTTTTCTGACTTTGATAATAGAGTTTTTCCTCCTGTTTTTGAGAATCCTGTCACCTGCTTCTAACAACCTATGCTCTTATGTGTGAGCAAAGAAATAACATAAAATTGGAACTTATATTTAAAAAGGAAGCAGAGTGTAAAACTTTGAAAAATTTGCAGCGCAGCCATGTGGTAGAAAAGAATGATCCATTTTCAGGGGAGAAATTCAAGCTGGCAGCAGAAATTTGCCTAACTAAAAGTCACATGCTGATAGCCAACAGACTGGGGGAAAGGCCTCGATGGCATCTCAGTGGCCTTCACAGCAGCCCCTCTCATTATAGGCTCAGAGAGGTCTAGAAAGATGTAATAATCCTGTGGGCCATGCCCAGGACCCTGCTGTCCTGCATAGCTTCAGGACACTGCTCCCTTCATCCCTGAAGCTTGAGCTTTAGTCATGGCTGAACGGGGCCCAGCTACAGCTCAGGTCACTGCTTCAAAGGGTGCAAATAAGTCTTTGCAGCTTTCACATGGTAATAAGCCTGCAGTTGTGTAGAGTCCAAGAGCTGAGTCTTGGAAGCTTTGGCCTAGACGACTATACTATATGTGGAAAAGCTGGAATGTTCAGTCAGAAAGCTGCTGCAGGGGTAGGGCCCTCATGGAGAACCTCTACTAGGGTAGCATGGTGGTGAAATGTGGGGTGGGAGCCTCCACACTGAGTCCCCACTGGGACACTGCGTAGTGAAGCTGTGATAAGAGGGCCGCTATTCTCCATACTCCAGAATGGTAGATCTACCGACAGCTTGCACCTTGCACCTGGAAAAGCCACAGGCACTCAATACCAGCCCTTGAGAGCAGCTGTGGAGTCTGAGCCCTGGAAAGCCACAGACACAGAGCTGCCCAAGGCTTTGGAAACACATCCCTTGCACAAGCGTGCCCTGGATGTTGGACATGGAGACCAAGATTATTTTGGAGCTTTATATTTAATATTGAATGACCGTCCTGCTGGATTTTTAACTTGTGATGGGGCTTGTAGGCCTTTTCTTTTGGCCAATTTCTCTCTTTTTGATTGGAATATTTACTGAATGCCTATATCTCCATTGTATATTGGAGGTAACTAACTTGTTTTTTTATTTTACAGCTTTATAAGTGGCTTTCCCTATCTCAGATGAGAGTTTGGGCTTTGGACTTTTGAGTAAATGCTGGAATGAATTAAGAGTTTTGGGGACTGTTGAGAAGGGATGATTGTATTTTGCAATGTGATGACATGATATTCAGAGGAGGCAAAGGTGGGATGATAGGATTTGTATCTGTATCCCCCCCAAATTTCATGCCAAACTTTAGTTTGTAGCATTGGAGGTGGGACCTGGTGGGAACATGAGGCAGAGTTCTCATGAATGGTTTGGCATCATCCTTTTGGTGCTGTGCTCATGACACCGGGTTATTGTGAGGATTGGTTGTTTAAAAGTGTGTAGCACCTTCCTCCTCTCTTCTCCTGCTCTGACCATGCAAGATGTCCCTGCTTCCCCTTTGCCTTCTGCTATGATTCTAAGTTTCCTGAGGTCTCCCCAGAAGCAGAAGCTGCTATGCTTCCTATACAGCCTGCAGATCTGTGAGCCAATTAAATCTCTTTATAAATGACTCATTCTCAGGTATTTTTTTTTTTTTTTTGAGACAGAGTTTCGCTCTTGTTACCCAGGCTGGAGTGCAATGGTGCGATCTCGGCTCACCACAACCTCCGTCTCCTGGGTTCAAGCAATTCTCCCACCTCAGCCTCCTGAGTAGCTGGGATTACAGGCACGCACCACCATGCCCAGCCAAGTTTTTGTATTTTTAGTAGAGATGGGGTTTCAGCATGTTGACCAGGATAGTCTTGATCTCTTGACCTCGTGATCCACCTGCTTCGGCCTCCCAAAGTGCTGGGATTACAGGCTTGAACCACCGCGCCTGGCCTCTCAGGTATTTTTATAGCAATACAAGAATGGATTAATACAGTCTTGTAACATGCTACTGGATTCTATTTGTACTTAGTCCAATATGATAGAAGTTGGTGCAAAATATTGTGGAGATGAGAATGAACAAATGTAGGAACTTGTTATTGATAACCTTTGTCATTTTACTGAAATGAAGTGATAATCTATTTAGTCACTTAGCATTTGTAAAGCCCACACTAGAAGCCAAGTATTGAGTTAATGCTGGGGCTGAGAATAAGGAGAGGGCATTATTTCTGTCTTCAAAGGCACACAACTGAATGGGTCAGAAATATATTCTGCAAATCATGATGTAGTGTGATCAAAGCCACACTACACATGGACCATGAAAAATCAGGGGCTAGCATAGCCTAGGATGTTTGGGGAATTGGAGGATGCATAACAGGTAGTGACAGATGATCTGGCTTGGAGATCAAAAACTCAGTATAAGTTTTTGGAGAAACAACGGGGTGTTATAATATTTACAGAGCTACTTTTATAACTAGAATTACTGGATATAATGGGTGAACAGAAACTTAGGGCTCATCTCATTTATGTGGCCACCTCGATTGGTAGCATCCTTCTTTAGCATGAAAGCTGAAATAGTGAGATGACAATTGAAGTCAGCAGGTATAATAAGACCTGACAGTGGTCAGTGTATGCAAGAGTCTAAGGAACTTATAGGGAATTATGGACATTTATCAAAGAGAGGAGTAAAATTGCTGTACTATGTGAAGAGAGGCATTAGAATAAACACATTCTACTGGTATAAGATGTAAGAAATAATTCAGATAAGGAGACTGTATAGCTAGTATTTCATAACCAGCTGCTGATAGCATGGCAGACACCTTATGTAACATCCTCAAATTCACAGAAATTCTGAGACATTGGTATTTCCTAAGTAAAGGGTTAGATACCCTGTGGAATTTGTTCAAGTCAAAAGCTGGCGGATGACAGAGCCAGGATTAGAATGCACATATTTGGGACTTTGGTGAGGCCACAAATCACATGGAGATGTGTGTATAAGATCTCCACAGGGGTGCCAGCATTCCATCCCTACAGATTTTATCTGTTAAGACCATGATTCTCCTTGGAGACAACATATGCCTAATTAGGATGTCTTTTATTTCTTTCTTTTGCCTGATTGCTCTGGCTAGGACTCCCAGTACTGTACTAAGTTGCATAGTAGAGGTGAGAGTGAACATTATTGTCTTATTTCAGTTTTTAGGAGGAATGCTTTCAGTTTTTGCTCATTCATTATAATGTTGGCTGTGGGTTTTTCACATATGCTTCTTAATGTTTTGAAGTATGTTTCTTTAATGCCTAGTTTGTTGTGGGTTTTTATCATGAAGAGATGCTGGATTTTGTTAAATGCTTTTTCTGCACTTATTGAGATGACCATATAGTTTTGGTTTTTAATTGTGTTTATGTGATGGATTACATTTATTGATTTGCATATGTGAACCCGTCCTTGCATTCCTGGAATAAACCCTACCACCATCATGATGATGAATTATCTTTTTGATATACTGTTGGATTCAGTTTTCTAATGTTTTGTTGAGAATTTTGCTTCTCTCTCTCTCTTATTTATTTATTTATTTATTGTTTTTGAGATGGAGTTTTGTTCTTGTTGCCCAGGCTAGAGTGCAATGGTGTGATCTCGGCTCACTGCAACCTCTGCCTCCCAGGTTCCAGCGATTCTCCTTCCTCAGCCTCCCGATTAGCTGGGATTACAGGTGTGCGCCATTACACCTGGCTAATTTTGTATTTTTAATAGAGACGGGGTTTCTCCATGTTGGTCAGGTTGGTCTCAAACTCCTGACCTCAGGTGACCTGCCCGTCTTGGCCTCCCGAAAGGCTGGGATTACAGGCATGAGCCACCATGCCTGACCACTTCTCTTTTCATCAGGGATATTGTCCTGTAATTTATATGTTGCTGTTGTGTCTCTACCTGATCAGAGTGATACTAGTTTTATAGAATAGTTATAGGAGGAATCTTCCTCTCAGGTTTTTAGTTAGAGAGGAATGATTCTTTCTTGAGTTTTTAAAACAGTTTTAGTAAAATTGGTGCCATCTCCTTGTATGTCTGGCAGAATTTGTGAATTTGTCCAGTTGTGTGTGGTTTTTTGTTGTTGGAAGATGTTTTATAACTGATTTGATTTTGTGACACATTATTGATCTAGTCAAGATTTCTATTTTTTTTCTGATTCACTCTTGGGAGGTTTTATGTTTTCAGGAACTTATCCATTTCCTCTAGGTTTTCTAGTTTGTGCACATGGAGTTATTCTCAGTATTTCTTGATGATCTTTTTATATCTGTGGTATAAGTTGTAATGTCACTTTTATCATTTCTGATATGTACTCATTTGAATCTTCTTTTTTTCTTGGTTAATCTAGAAATTTATCCTTCCCAAGAACAAGCTTTTTGTTTCATTGATTTCTTAAACATCTTTTTTTGGTTTCAGTCTCATTTAATTGTGTTCTGATCCTTGTTATTTCTTTTCTTCCTCTCGCTTTGGATTTTAATTATTCTTGTTTTCCTAGTTTCTTGAGGTGCAACATTATGTTGTTAATTTGTGATCTTTCTACCTGTCTGATTTAGGCATTTAATGCTATAAGCTTTTGTCTTATCACTGTTTTTGCTGTATCCCAGAGATTTTGGTATGTTGTGTCTCTGTTTTCATTCATTTCAAAAATGTCTTTTTCTTTTTTTTTAATGTCTTACTTTTATTGTTTACCCAGAAGTCATTCAGAATAAGGTTGCTTAGTTTTCATGTACTTGTATAGTTTTGAGAGTTCTTTTCTGGCATTCCTTTCTAATTTTATTCCATTGTGGTCCAAGAAGATACTTGATGTGAATTTGATTTTTTTGAATTTATTGAGCTTTTTTACTGCCAAAAATATGCTCAGTTTTGGAAAAGATACCATGTACAAATGAGCAAAATGTTTATTCTGTGGTTGTTGGGGAGCATGTTCTGTAATATTTAGTTTCTATGGCTCTGTGTACTGTTGTCAGTGGGGTGTTGAAGTCCCTTCTTCTATATTATTGAATTGCTATTAGTCTGTTTTCTTAGGTCAAGTAGTATTTGTTTTGTAAATCTCGGTACTCCAATGTTGGGCGTATATATATTTAAGAGTTAAATCTTACTGCATTGAATGCTGTATCATTATGTAATGGCCTTCCTTGTCTTTTTTTTTTTTTTTTAAACTGTTGTTGGCTTAACATCCGTTTTGTTTGATTAAAAATGGCTACTGCTCCTCATTTTTTAATTTTTAAATTTCCATTTTTGTGATATGTCTTTTTCTATCCCTTTAAATTTTTTTAAATGTTTAAATTTTGTGAGTACATATTAGGTGTAAATATTTATGGGTTTCGTGAGATATTTTGATACAGGCATGTAATGCATAATAATCACATCAGAGTAAATAGGGTATCTATTGCTCAAGCATTTATCCTTGAGTTACAAACAATCTAATTATACTCTTTTAGTTATTTTAAAATGTATAATTAAAGCATTTTTGACTATAGTCACCTTGCTGTGTGAGCAAATACTAGGTCTTATTCATTCTTTCTAACAATTTTTTTAACCTATTAAATATCCTCACATTCCCTACTATCCATTCCAGCCTCTGCTAACCATCCTTCTACTCTCTGTCTTCATGAGTTCAATTATTTTAATTTTTAGCTCCCACAAATAAGTGAGAACATGCAAAGTTTGTTTTTCTGTGCCTGTCTTATTTCTATGTTGTTGCAAATATCAGGATCTCATTTGTTTTCATGGCTGAATTGTACTGCACTGTGTCTATGTACCACACTTTCTTTATCCGTTCATCTCCTGATGGACACTTAGGTTGCTTCTAAATCTTCGCTATTGTGAATAGCGCTGAAATTAACATGGGAATGAAGGTATCCGTTGGATATGCTAATTGTTTTTCTTTTGAATGTATACCTAGTTCAATTTTTAGTTTTTTGAGGAACCTCTAAACTGTTCTCCATGGTGGAGAAACTTCATAGCAACAGTGTATGGGGGTTCACTTTTCTCCACATCCACACCAGCATTTGTAATTGCCTGATTTTGGGATAAAAGCCACTGTAACTGAGGTGAGAAAAGATCTCACTGTAGTTTTGATTTGCATTTCTCTGATGATCAGTGATGTTGATTACCTATAAATATAATTGTCTGCCATTTGTATGTTTTCTTTTGATAAATATCTATTCGGAATTTTTGTCAATTTTTAAATTATATTATTAGATTTCTTTTCCTAAAGAGTATTTGAGCTCCTTATATATTCTGGTTATTAATCCTCTGTTAGATAGGTAGTTTCCTTTATTTTGAATCAGTAGGTGTCTTTAGGCATTAGGTGAATCTCTTGAAGGCAGTAGATGGTTGGGTCTTGTATTTTTTTTTGTTGTTGTTGCTTTGGTTATTTAAAGTTTAATTTGCCACTCTATCTTTTAAGTAGAGCATTTAGGTCATTTATGTTCAAGGTTAATATTGATACGTGAGGTTTTATTCCTATGATAGTGTTGTTAGCTAGTTGCCTGAAGTCTCCATTGTGTAATTGCTTTATAGGGCCTATGAACTTTGTACTTAAGTATCCTTTTATGATGATGAGTGTTCTTTCATTTCCATGTTTAGAACACTTTGAGCATATCTTGCAGGTTCAATGCAGTGGTGATGAATTTCCTTGGTGTTTCCTTGTCTGGAAATGACTTTATTTCTCTTTCATTCATGAGGCTTAGTCTGGCAGGATATAAAACTCTTGACTGGCATAATTTTTTTCTTTAAGGAGGCTAAAAATAGGCCTCAATCTCTTCTGGCTTATAAAGTTTCTGCTGAGATGTTTTCAGTCAGTCTGTTGAGATTCCCTTAATAGGTGATTTGATGTTTCTCTCTAGCTTTTAATATTTGTTATTTTACATTGACCTTGCATGGTTTCATAACTATATGCCTTGATGATATTCATTTTATATAGCATCATCCAGTTGTTTTCTCAGTTTACTGTAATTTCTGCATCTCTGGCAAGATCAGGGAACTTTTCCTGCATTATTCCTTCAAATATGTCTTCCAAATTTCTTACTTTTTCTTCTTCTCTCTCAGGAGTAACAATAATTCATAGGTTTGGTCACTTCACATAATTTCATATTTCTCCAAAGCTTTAATTTTTCAAAATTATTTTCTCTTTACTTCTGTCTGACTGGGTTAATTTGAAAGATCAGTCTTTGACCTCTGAAAGGTTGCTTTTAGAGTTTTTGTATGTCAGTTTTCAACTTTTTATTTTATCTGATTGAACTTTTTTACCACCTGTACTTTGAATTTTTATGTAATTTCTGAATTTCTATTTTGGTTAGGGCCCATTGCTAGAGAGCTAGTGTGATCTTTGTTGGTATCACAGCGTTCAGATTTTACATGGTGCCAAAGTCTTATGCTGGATCCTCTCATCTAGGGAAACTGACACTTCTTGCTTTTGAAGTTATTTTTGTTTGGATGGAACTTTAAAAAATCTATCTTATTTTATTTATTCCCCAGCCCACCTTGAGGGCGTGACTGTATAATATGTTTGGTAGGGCCTCTTGGTTTTTCTTCTATGGTCCTGAGCACTTCCGTTGGCAGGTATAATATTGCGTTGTGTAGTTTGACCTACCGGCCAGTAGGTGGCACTTGTGGGTAAGAGCCGGCTGGGTAAAAGCAGGTGGGTTTGTACTTGATACTTGTTTACTGTGAGGTGCTCTCTGTTGTTTCATGTGATGGGCTGGGCGGTCCTGTTCGGGGTGAAGAGGGGACACAGACGAGCAGAGCTGGGCCATCTGGCTTGCCCATGAATGCTCCAGTGAAGAGCACAAGCACCAGCTTAAAGTTGGTATCCATGAGGCCTCCTGGTTAAATTCACTGCTGGGGTTTGCTGGGGTTGAAGGGCTGCACCAACTCCATGCCCTAGATAGGCAAGAACGTGATCTGTTTATCACACTTCTGTCCTGGGGCTTGTGACTCTCAGTTCAGAGGCACACCCTTGTCCATCTATCTCCAGGCCACAGTGCAGCTGAAAGCTGTGGGAAATGCTAGACCCTCAGCTATCTGTGGGAATGGTTTTGGGGCAGAACCTTTATGTTCCACCCAATAAATACAACTTTGTGGCTCACCTGTTCTTCAATGCAGTAATGTTGCTACTTTGTGTAGAGAAGGAAAGTATACCTTTCAGGATATGCGGCTGTGTGTTAGCTGTGGTAGAGTTGGCTGGTTGGGTTGACCGACCTCTGGCCCTGGGTAGAGTGGTCAGGTGTCAGTGGTGTTAAACTGGACTAGGTAATTCCCCAACTCCCAAGTTTCTAACTTATGGAACACTTTCTTTTCCTTTATTTTTTTTTTTTAATGGAGTCTTACTCTGTCACCCAGGCTGGAGTGTAGTCACACAATCTCTGCTTACTGCAACCTCCGCCTCCTGGGTTCAAGCAATTCTCCTGCCTCAGACTCCTGCGCAGCTGATACAGTCATGCACCTCAATACCTGGCTAATTTTTGCATTTTTAGTAGAGAAAGGGTTTTGCCAAGTTGGCCAGGCTAGTCTCGAACTTCTGACTTCAAGTGATCCTCCTGCCTCAGCTTCCTGGAGTGTTGGGATTACAGGTGTGAACCACCACACCTGACCTGGTGGAGCACTTTCTGTGTGCTTAGTTGCACCAGCCTTGTTTTCGTTCCCGCTGTGACTCTGAAGGTAGGTATTATGATCCCCATTTGGTCAATGAGGGGAAGGAATAAAGGGCACTGATGAGTTCAAGGTGTTGTCATCCTAGATGAAAGAGTGTGGGGATGAATGGAACAGAAGTCAACCTAGGGGAGAAATATTTTCTGTTGGAAAGTTGTAGACATCACCCTCAAACATAAAAGCTATTTGTGAGGTTAATTTTCTGAAGTGATTTAGTTAAATTACTTATAGATGTTTAACCATATGAATGAATTAAAGTTTGTCATTATATTTATTTAATTTAGCACTTTTTATTGAAAGCTACTGGTGTCAGTGTTCTATCAGCAGAGAAAACATTATTGAATTGTTATTTAAAATGTTAATTTGGTGGTTCTTTAATTTTTCACCTTGCTACTCAAAAATCTGATTTGATGCTAAGCAAGTGCCTACTCTTTGGTTTTAATTCTGAAAACAGAGTTTAAATAATTACTTTCTAGGCTCCTTATACTTCATCATTCTTCTTTTGTCAGTTACTTAGTTTATAATTATATTTAAAATGCTCTTTGTTTTAGTTAAAATTATTTTCACAGTTTGATACTCATTTTTATAATGAGCTTTTAAAAGTATTTTGTATTTTCTTGGGCTTTGCTTTAATTGATATAATTTTCAAGTTCCACCATTTTGTGAACCTTTTAAAATCATTTTAAAGTTCTTGCTGTCATTTTTGCCAGTCTCTGACCTACACTGCTCTTCACTTTTAGAATATACAATTACTCTATTAGAAAAATTATATGGTTGTGTATTGTGACACTTACTTTTCTTTAAGCTAACATGCATTCCATAAATTTTATGTTTAAGCACACAAATCTAGGTAACTATTTTATTTTGCCTTTTTACTGCTATTATTTCCTCCAATATTTAGATGCTAAGAAAATTGGTGAAAATACAGGAGCACTTGGAGACCTTGATTTTTCAAGAACTTCAAAGTTTGGTATACATGTAGAAAAATAGTATATAAGCAAAATAACATGGGGTTGTGATGGACATTGCAGTTCTTTAATTTTATAGTATTGCTTATTCTCTGGGGTCTTTAAAACACGAGAAAACTGTATGGTATTCAATTTTTAGAAAAAATATCTTTACTGTTATTTAAATTTTTATTCCTTTATAAAGCTATTTCTAGCACATATGATGAACTTGATTTTGATTCACTTTTATTTTTCTTAAAATTTTTTTTTACCTGTGTGAAATATATGTGTATATATGTACACACACAGACAGACACACACATACACATAGACGTTTCTGTGAAAATCATGTTATTAGTTAGTCAAATTCTCATATTCTTTATTCCAGCTAAACTTTCAACTACCTATAAATCTCATGCTTTATATTCAAAGTTAAGGTAACCAATCATTTAAACATGTAATTCTCAACAGATCAAAGATTTCACCTTTGATTGGCAGCCAGTCTAAAGCTCTACCTTACATTTGATTCTTTTAAGCCTCCAGGAGGGTGTTTGATCCTTTTCTAAGTCCTCTGCTCTCTTTTGCCCTCATGCCACTCATCTCCTTGTAAATTCCTGTGTTTCATTATTAGTTTTGCACAGACCCACATGTGGCTGTTTTCTCTTATTAAGTTTCCCTAGGCTCTTTAGCTAAAATGGAGTTCTATTTTATAGAAGTGCATTTCAACTCTTACTATTGCCTTTTACTCATTGCTTCAATTTCCTCTTCACTAGATTTTCTTTGAATTTCCTTTAATTTGACCTCTTACTCATGAATTCGCCAAAGCTATACTTCCAAATGTGACTAATAATAATTTCTTGTTAAAGTCCCAAAGCTCTTACTCTGTTCTTGCCTTTCTTTCACTCTTGATTACTTTGGATATCTTTTAAAGTCTCTCTTCATTTGTTATATATATTTGTCAGTTCCATGACCCTAGAGAATGGTAGATAGTTGATGCCATCTCTTTGAGATACATCTGTTAAACTTAAAGAAAATCACTTGTATTATTTGATCTCTAAGGCCAATTGTGAATATTTCAAGGTATAGCTGATCCTTCTACACTTATATTTTCCAGGACTGGAAAACTAAACACATACAATTTAACAGAATAATAATGGGTCGATTAAAAATATAGAGTAAAGGAAAATAAGTGTAGAAAAAACAGATATTTCAGGAATATGGTTAGCCCTCAAGGATACAGATCAGAAGACTCTAGGCAGTGAGTTGGAGAAGACTTCAAATTTGATGTTGATCTTTTTTTATACCAAAGGAAAGTGGAAATACAGTGTGCTATAAAATATACTGTTCTTAATATGGAAAAAACCATTTGCTCAAGGAAATTTGTTATCATATGAGGGCACTTTTGGAGCTGTGAAAAATATCCTACATTAAATACAACATTCCTTTTCCATGGCTGCATGGTAAGCTTTGCTTTGTGATGCGGCAGTGTGACAGAACTCACTTACTAAGTAGTGTGTATTCTGTCTCTCAGCCAAACACACATATTATTCCCTACTACACTCAGATATCAGATCATAAGTGGCAGGACTATAGACAGTGCTTTGAGCATTAGGAATATATAAAAAAAGAATAAGAACATGCACGGAGAATTGTATCTAGGCTGCTCAGATTATCAGACACCACATCTAGAGTGAGGGGATGAAACTAGTATAAACAGTGACCACAAGATGTTGACTCACTTTTGATGAACAAGACTCACCTTTAATAATGGTTTTATACATTTTTAATAGTTGGCTTATATTTTAATATGGTTTATTCTGTAACCATTGCAAGCCTTTTGTTTTCTGTTGTCAAAGAAGCAGGAAAAATAGAAGAGCAAATGGTTATAATATTTTTTACTTCAAAATAGGGCACATGACTTAAATACAGGCAAGGGCATGCACAGATGAGTTTTGACAGAACTGAGACCATATTCACTGTCACAAAGTCAACTTTCACTATCTGAGACATATTAACGCAGCCATGTGATAAAACAAAAGAGAAACCTCGGTTTCAGAAGTTTTACATAGCAAGGCACAACATCGGGGAGTGGTCCCCCATAAGGTTAGAAAATGTAAACCAATTTGCCTCTTGGATTGTGCTTTTTGGGCGGGGGGAGCCTTAGGAAACTTGAATGGCTTAGGGAATCCTTTTCTAATGATTCCTCTCTTCCACTTCTGATATTCATGAGGATGCAGAGCTGACAACTGGTCCAGCTGATGTCTCACCAACTACTGAGTTCTTCCGAGAGGGGATCAGGCATAAGTCTAAGGTTCTGCTGCCTCTTAGTCACAGTCTATTCTGGAGATGGTTAATCTCCCCTGCTAAGGAAGATTTAATTCTATTTTAATTGTGATGTTGAGTTTTCTTTGACTTCCTCCTGGCTTCCATTTTATTGCCTTTGTTCACTGAGAGTTGATTGCTCAACAATATCTGGGAAAAAATGTAAATAATCTTTTCAATTTTGACGAGTAAGTAGTAAGATATTAAGGCAGTATTATCAATTGTGTTTAAGGACTATCTAAATTGTAATATCTCCATGTACTGGTTAACATGCAAATATGGCCTCTACTCCAGACTCACTGAAGTTGGAGAACCAGTACCTAATATAAACTAGCATAGCAAGAAAAGTAATTCCTACTTTATCTTAGTCATTACTTTACTCTGGTAAAACAGTGTTGAATAATAACTAGCTTTTCATGATGGATTATTCAGGGCTCTCCAGATAATGACAGTCAACAGTAGGTGTGTGTGTGTGTGTGTGTGTGTGTGTGTGTGTGTGTGTGTGTTTTAAAGAGAGAGAGAGAAATTTAAGTAATTGGTTCATATGATTATGGAGGCTGACATGTCCTAACATCTGAAGTCAGCAAGTTAGAGACTCAGGAGAACGAACTGTTGTTATAATCTGTCTGAGTCCAAAGGCCTGTGAAATGAGAGCCAGTGGTGTAATTTCCAGTCTGAGTCTGAGTCCAAAAGCAACAAAAGATCAATGTCCCAGTTTGAAGGCAGGCACAAAGAGTGAATTCTCCCTTACTCAACATTTGCTCTTCTCTTCAGGCCTGCAGTGGACTGGATGAGACCCACATACATTGGAGAAGGTAATCTGTTTTACTGAATCCACCAATTCACTGTTAATCTTGCCCAGAAACACTCTCAAGGACACACCCAAAATCTGTTTAACCGAATATCTACGTACCTTGTGGCTCAGACAGGTTAACAAATGAAATTAATGATCACAAATCCACGTGTTGTCAACTTGACATCCAGATGTATCTCTTGAAATCACACTTAATCTCCAAATAAAAACAGTAAGTAGGTTATAATTCCAACTAAATATTATACAAGTCTGCTACATACAACTGAGAATACAATAATTCCTTCCACAGAAAAGGAGGTAGTCCTTGAGTGATGTTTACTTTTCTCCTTGACATTCCATAACTTAAATACTATGATATAAAGTCAGTACATCTTAGGTTACATGATAAGAAGGGAAGGAAAAAGCAAGGGTATTTGCTTAGTGTGTGTGCGTGTGTATATATGTATACCTAAATATATTTATAACAAAATAAGGAAGAAATACTCATAACAATTACAACCCTAATTTCTGTAACTGGTTACATAGTTGTAGTGGTATTTATGGCTACTTTCTTCTGCTATGCATTCTGAATTCCCTTTGCCTTCAGCAAGCACCTCAGCTAGTTATGGTTCTTTACTGGAGTGACTCAAACTTTCATTCCTGAAGGGTCTGGACCATTTGTGGTGCTACTTGGATTGGGTTGGTATACGTTTTCATTGACTTTAGGCACAGGACATAGTAATATTAAGAGATGCCCTAAAGGATCTCCTATATTTCAGACATCCTCTTTCTTACCGCCATTGTGAAGTTGCATTCCCATTTTCCCTTGGTAGTTTTCCCAGGATCAGTCAGCACAACTAGCACAGCAACTCCCTTCTTTGTCTGTTGATTCAAAGGTATAAAGAGTTCAAAGTGGCTATGTGGCCGTATTGACTTCCAGGTCAGTGGAATAATTGTTATATCTCCTAGTGAAAGCATTTCTTTCCGTGAAACAAAGACTTCTGGACCAACAGAGGTAAAAAGTTGTGGAAATAGGAAGCAAAAATGTTGTTAGTGGTGTAATAGTGACTGGTACCACTTCTGTTTTCACCCTTGATTCCTGAACCCATGAATCTTGGGAGAAACAGCACCGTATATCGGATGCTGATTCAGACCATACACAGCTTTCTGGAGAGCCTTCCCCATCCATGCAAGGTACTGCCAGCTAGCTGTCACTGTAAGGAAATCTTCAGAAGACTATTCCATTATTCTATGAAACCAGCTGCTTTAGCATGGTGGGAAACATGTAAAACTAGTGAATTCCCAGATCCTGGGCTCATTGCTGCACTTCTTTTGCTGTGAGGTGAGTTCCTTGAGCAGAAGCAGTGCTGTATAGAATCTCATAACAATGAGTAAGGCATTTTGTAAGTAACTGGATGATAGCTTTGGTGGAAACATTGTGTGCAGAGAAGGAAAGTCTATATCCAGGGTAAATGGGTATTTCAATAAGGACAAAATACTGTCTCTTCCATAATGGAAGCAGTGTAATACACTTAACCTACCACTAGGTAACTGGTTGGTCACTTGTGGGAATGGTGTCATGTCAGAGACTCATAACTGGTCTCTGCTGCTGGGAGGTTAGGCTGTCAGCGATGGCTCTAGCCAGTTGGCCTTGGTGAGTGGAAGTCTGTATGTGAAGCCCATGTATCACCTTCAACCCTGGGCAATTGTGGAAAGAAGCTGTCTGGAATCCACAGAATAGGTCATGCTATTCACTAAATTATTAAAATATTCCTCTGCTAGGATCACCCTTTAGTGAACATTCACATGGAGCACAGGTATCTTCATGTTTTCTGCTCATTCAGAAAGTCGTATCCACACAGGTCTTCCCCAAATTTCCTTGTCATCAGTTTTTTCAATCATGTTTCTTCTAAGTCCCTAACCATCTGGACAAACCATCAGCCACAGCCCGTGAATTAGTACATAATCACACATCTGACTATACCTCCTCACAAGAAAAATGAACAGTTTGATGAACTGTCTGAAGTTCTGCCCACTTGGAAGATTTCCTTCACCACTGTCTTTCAAGGGTGTGCCAGAGAGATCTTGTAGTGCTGTATTTGTCCACTTCTGGGTGATGCCTGAATATTGTGCAGATCATCTGTAAATCATACCTAGGTCTTTTATTCCTCTGTCATCTAATAGTAGGAGGCTTCCCATTAGTCCATAGGTGGTGGTTGGGAGAAAGAAGGCAGTGTAGTAAGAATGGGGATGTGTGCATTTGGGTTACCTCTTTATGAAACTCACTTGTGCTTTCAGGAGTTGTTTGGGCTCCATCACATACATATAACTTCTACTGGATGATAGAGTACTTCTGCGGCGGGGGCCCCAGCTTTATAGTTTAGTGGGTTAGCTAAGACCCAGTCTCTGATGTGCAGCTCAGACCACTTGGTAGTTCGGTGGCTCATGGTTAAGTGTTCAATTTCTACGAAGGCCAAGTAGTAGGCCAAGAACTGTTTCTCAAAAGAAGGGTAGTCATCTGCAGAGAATGTCAAGGCTTTACTCCCAAATCCTAAAAGCCTGTGCTGAGATTCCCTTATAGGGACCTTTTCCAAAGGCTGCATGCAACCAGCATCCCTGGCTGCCACTGCCACTTCAAGCTCTGTTAGATATGATAGGTCGTACAGTTCACGTGGCAGAGCAGCTTGCACAGCTGCCTGGATCTGCTACAGAGCCTTCTCTTTTGCTGGGCCCCACTGAAAACTAGCAGCTTTTCAGGTCACTCAGTACATGGGCCAGAGTAACACATCCAAATGAGGAATATGTTGACTCCAGAATCCAGAGGCCCACTATGTGTTTTGCCTCTTTTGTGGTCACAGGAGGGACCAGATGCAACAACAGCCTTCAGAAAAAGAAGGTAGTACAGGATGCGTTGGGTCTTAAACTCTCCACCTGGAAGTGACACATGCCATTTTCAATGACAAGTCTTTGGCAGTGGCGCCTTTCATGGGTCCATGCAATCTTAAGCAGGGCCAGGATGTGCAGCCCTGCCAAGCTGTCGGGGCAGAGAACGGGGAATGTTTGGTGAACAGAGCTAATGACTGCAAGTGCCATTGAAAAGCAAGTATTTTTGTTGTCAGACTTCTCCCTCCTCTTAGACAGTATTCCCTGGTGACAACTACTTCTGCTTCTGTGTTTTGCTCCTCTGATGCATATTTTAGCATGATATTTGACACATTTTTTTTCTAAATCAACTTATATGTTATGTTTCGATTTTTGGTATAACACTGAAGGGTTTAGTTCATCCACACCATCAACCTTTTCTCTGCTCCTGGCACTGAACCATTTCTTCCACTATTATGCTTTCTTAGGAAGTTAATTAAAGATATACTTGGATAAAAAAAAAAGAGGATGTACCAAGGAGGATAAATACATAAACACAGTGACATGCAATCCCACTATGATAGCTACACTGCTGACCCAGGGACAGTGGACAGAACACTCTAGGAAATAGGATATAGGAAATCTGTAAGATGTAGAGAATGTTTTACAGCTTATACAAAAGAGAGAACATTATAAAGGCATTTATAGAGGGCTAAAAAGGAGAATTCATTCTAAATTGACACTAAAAGTATTTTCCTTATAGAGGGGTGGGGGCTACTGAATATGTGAGGGATGAAATATAAATCCTAGTATATGACTCAAGGTTGCAACAAACTGTGTTTATGTCATTATTGTAATAATAGCATTTATTAGGTTTGAAAGTTTGGAGCTAATCCATATAAACATAAGGGTGTACTTAAGGCTTTTTATGTCTTGGGTAGTGCAAAAAAGAACGTGAAGAGAGAGGGTAGGAACATTAATATCATTCTTATTCTATAAAATGGGGAGTCAGTGCATACTGTCTGGAATTCATGAAATTCAGAGTGAAAGGTTTAGCTATGCTGTTTGAAATTGTAAAGGCACCAATTGGGAAACTGAAGATAGTGATATAATTATTTGTAGGTAGGGAGATTAACTTAATGAGAAAGGAAACAGAAGTGGTAAACTTTCTGATTCTTTGCCTATGTAAAAATGTCTTTATTCAGCCCTCATACTCAATTACATAGAAATCATTTTTGTAGTGCATTGCTTCGAAAGTGTTGTCTCATTTCTATTTATACATCTAATGTTCTTGGAATCTGGTTTGATTCCTGTTTACTTCATTGGTGACTTATTTGTTTCTCTTTAAAAATATTTGTTATGTCACCTTTGAACTTGATGTTAATTTTTACAGGGTGTATGTAGATGTGAACATTTTTCATTCTTTTTGCTGGGCATTTGATGGACCCTATCAACCAAAAAGCTAAATCCCTTTCTTAGGGAAATTATCTTGTAATATTTCTTTGATAATTTTCTACTGCATCCACCTCTCATCTTATTCTCTCATATTAAAGTGTGATTTATCAGTTACTGGAACCTCTCTGTTTGATCCCCTGCATTAAATATTTTCTCTTACTTACTTTATCTTTTTAATAGAATTGGTTCTTTTAAAATTATTTTATAAAATTTTAACTTTATTTCTTCTATTTAAGTTTGACTTTTTTTTTTAAAGAATCACTTCCCTTTTCTAAGAGCCCTGTCTTGTTCTTGTATGGCTCCATTTTTGCTGAATCCTCTTTTGGTTTTATGAATGTAGACTCTGAAGATCTCTGAATATACAAGGGGAGACTTTTAAAAAGTTGTATTTGATTCATTAAAGGGTGTTTTCATTTCTTTGGAAGTTAACTTTTCTATTTGCTTAGTTAGGACTTCCTCCTTCTCATTCCTATTGCTTGATTTCCTTAAATAGTCTCTAATTATTGATCACCTTTTATGGCTAGAAATGAGGTAAATAAACATTTCCTAGAAGCACTGTAGATATAAACAGATTTGATTATCTTTTATGGTAAACAGGCAAGAAGCTAACCCTTATACTGGGGCACTGTAAATGTAAGCTGTTTAAGTTTTCTTCTTATATTTTCTTTTTAACCCAGTGTAAGTGGTACATTGGGTACTTTACAGTATGAGGACTTCTCTTTAGAGGCTTGCATTCTAACTCCTATCTTATCTCCCAACTCTGGTATTATTTACATATTGTTGTCTTTTATATTTAAAGATGATTTTGCTGTAGTTGACAGTTATACTCTAAAGTGATTGAAAATACATGCCACATGTCTATTGTCCTTTCAATTCTCCTTTTATCTAAATAGTTGCAGATGATGGGATTTGTCTCTAGAATTCTGAGTATTTATTTCCTCTTACTTTCCTACCCTATCATGTCAAGGTTCCATGTCTTCAACTTTTGATTCACAGTAAGTGGTGTAGCAGAATGTACTGAAGAAAATTCAGTGTTTACTTACAGCATTTTATCTAGCTCTTTTGTTACCCTGCCTTTGCACAACTCAGATGAGCATATGATGTAGCTTAATTTTGTTTGATTTCAGGACCATATTATTGAGCTTTTTCTTATATGCTAAAATGTAAGAAAACTATGTCTTTGAACTGGAAATCTTCCTACAGAAATGATACTTTTATAGCTTCCAGCTAATTTCACAACATATGTCCTGATTTTCTACTTTTGTCTATTAGCATAGCACCTAACAATGTTCTATAAAAATAGTAAAATTGGATGTATTCCTACTGAACCTATCACTTGGATGTCAGGTTTCCCTAACATAACTGAGTAAAGAACTTTGAACTGTTTCAAGATAATCTTTCATTCCCAGCATTATTCTGCCTTTTTAAAACAGTATGTAAACTCTTGATATTTTCTGATGTGCGTATCCACTGGGTAAAAGAGTTCTTGAATAACTGTATTGAGGATTTTTGATAATTCCAGCAGTGTCCACGGAGTGAAAAGTTTATCAGAAGATACCAAGCATAGTTTAATATTGTGTTCTGAAACATGACTAAAGAGAGTGAATGAAGCCAGATATTGTAAGTGAAATTCTTGTATTTGAAGAATAACCGATGAACCCTAGATTTTTAAAAATAAAACTTCTATAGGATTGATAATAATTCTTTTTATATTTGCTTTTTAAAATCTGTGTTGAGCTCTAAATCTGTGCTGGTTCCTATAGTAGAAGATAGAAAGAAAATGGTATAGAAATAGACACAATCATTGCATTCATGAAGCTTAGAGGCGAGTAATGAGAGAATTGTAATATAAGTTAAGTTCAACAAGTCATTATTTGTTATGAAACACAGATGAGTGACAGTAAGCCAAGGGTTAAGTAGAGGGATAGAGGTCGGGGAAGACTTTTTATTGGGAATAATATCTCAGGTGAAATCTAAGTGATATATAGAAGGCAGGCAACTAAGAGGTCAAAGATGAATGTGTCAGAGAAAACCCCTATGGAAAATTCTGAAGTATGGATAGAAACATGTTATAATTGAGTAACAGAATGAGTTCTGAGTGACTGGAGGATTATGTTGAATTGTGGGCAAAAGTGGAATAAGGTGGTAAAACATAATAGCGTGCCAACTCATCATAAAAGTATTGGCTTTTTCCTAAAAAAGATAGGAAGCCCTTATTTCATTTTAAGTAGTAAAGTACCATGATTATATTACACGTGTGTGTGTGTGTGTGTGTGTGTGTGAGAGAGAGAGAGAGAGAGAGAGAGAAAATTACTTTGCTATGTGGAGAATGGTTTACAGAGAAGCAGCATAGAAAGCAGAAAGAGGATTATTTATTTATTTAAGACATAAGGATGTGGCAGTGATGACAGAGAAAAGTAGATGTCATAGAATAGGTAGGTTCTAGTAATTGATTGGCTATCATGGATGGGGAAAAGGACTCAATAAGCATCTTAATTCTAGCTTGGGCAACTATGTAGCCATATAGTGGCTACCACTTTCATTCCCTGAAAATGAGACTACCAGGAAAGGATTAGATTTGAAAAAAGTCTCTTGAGACAAGTTTCAGATACACTGAGTTTGAACTATCTGTGGGATACCCAAATATAAATATGTAGTCATTAAAAGAAAAACCAGGTTAAACAAATAAGTTAAAAAAAGATTTGGCCTAGATATACAGATTTGGAATTTTCAGTACATAGGTGGCAATTAAGTCACAGAGTTCATAATATCCAGAAATTGTTGCAAGAGGTGGGGTGTAAATAACCAAAAATTTGAAATTATACTTTTGGGTCAGTATATGATAGAAGATAAATGTTGTCTCTTATAATTAACTGTAAGAAGGTCATTGATAATTCTGCAAAGTTGTGTGTGTGTGTGTGTGTGTGTGTGTGTGTGTGTGTGTTTTGTTTTTTTGTTTTTTGAGACAGAATTTTGCTCTTGTTGTCTAGGCTGGAGTGCAATGGCGCGATCTTGGCTCACTGCAACCTCCACCTCCCAGATTCAAGCGATTCTCCTGCCTTAGCCTCTCCAGTAGCTGGGGTGATAGGCATGTGCCACCATGCCCAGCTAATTCTGTACTTTTAGTAGAGATGGGGTTTCACCATGTTGGTCAGGCTGGTCTCGAATTCCTGACCTCAAGTGATCCACCTGCCTTGGCCTTCCAAAGTGTTGGGATTACAGGTGTGAGCCACCACGCCTGGCCCTCTGCAAAGTTTTTATTATAAAAGATGAATTGAAGCCACAGAGGTAATGTAAAGGCAGAAATAGAAACAAATGTACATTTCAGAAGACTTACAACATTACAACATTAACAAAGTATGTGGAAATGCATTTTCTTTAAAGTTTTTTCAGGAGAGAATGTAGATTATGCTAGGTTGATAAACATATTATTTTTTAAAAAAGTAACTGAGGGTAATGGCCCCACCTTCCCATTACTGGGTACATACCCAAAGAATTTTAAATCATTCCACTATAAAGACACATGCACACATATGTTTATTGCAGCACTGTTTACAATAGCAAAAACTTGGAACCAACCCAAATGCCCATCAGTGATAGACTGGATAAAAACAATGTGGTACATATACACCATGGTATACTATGCAGGCATAAAAAAACATGAGTTCATGTCCTTTGCAGGGACATAGATGAAGCTGGAACCATCATTCTCAACAAACACAGGAACAGGAAACCAAGCACTGCATGTTCTCACTCATAAGTGGGAGTTGAACAGTGAGAACACACAGACACAGGGAGGGGAACATCACACACCAGGGCCTGCTGAGGGGTGGGGTTAAGGGAGAGATAGCATTAGGAGAAATACCGAAGGTAGATGATGAGTTGCTGGGTGCAGCAAACCACCATGGCATGTCTATGCCTATGAAATAAACCTCCATGTTCTGCACCTGTATCCCAGAACTTAAAGTATAATTAAAAAAATTTGAAATGGTATTGATCAAAGATATGAAGCCATGATGGAGAGGAGTTCAAGTATATGCAACGTAACAAATATGTCAGCATAATACTGATAGGGTGGAGGTATTATAGTTGGATTTATGCAGAAATTTATAAATACACCACTGCATTCTATTCTTTGCAAAACAGTGAACCACCTAGCACTTGCAATTTTCTTAATCAGCGCTACTCTTTATACCATGTATGATATATATGTATATTCTTAACCATACCATGAACCATCTTTATGATCACTTTAATTGTCATGTTTTGTCTGTTGAGGTCCCTGATATAAATCCAATACTGTCTGAAGTGTGTGAGGTGGGCAATATATTTGTCAAATGAACAAAAGTTTATTGGAAAAGTGCTGTTAAATAAAAATATATTGGTTAAATGAAAAAAAAATCTGAGGCTTTCTCATAAGAGTAACAAAAAATGCATATAAATTATATTCCACTAGATGTGAGGTCTCTGAATTTTTCCAGGCTATAGTTCTAATATCCCACTGTATTTCCTCTCTCTGTTATGCATAGGTGAGATAAGCCTTGGCAGTTGGGTTCTGCTATTAAATTCATGCATTATTGTTCAACTGATAATGAACTGAAACAACTGTCAAGAATCATTCCTTTACACAGGCTTTTACTTATACACATAAAGTTGAGCAGTATCCACCAATCTTCTATATCTTGGATGAAAAAGAAAATGATTAAATATATTATTTAATATAATGAGAAATACAATTTCCTTGCAAATATTATTTATAACTTAGAAAGTAATATGTGCATATGCATAAAAAAGCAATGAGTATGAAATTAAACAGTATAAAATAGGAATGTACCCTCTTAATATAAGTCCCTTGCTTACTCCCTGGAGGAACTCATTTTTTTCAGAACTGTCCCATGATTCTGTAAGTAGGATATTCATTTTGGAGCTACTCCACTTTGGAGTACTTGTTAATTAAACTTGGGGCTAGGAACTTGCATTATTTAAATTATTCTTGGGTACAATTGCTATCTTTTTTCTCATGACTACTTCAGCGAACATTAGTCTGGATCTCCCCGAATCTTGTTTTCACACCACAGACCACCATCAACTGTCATTTCAGTTGTCTATCATTATGAACTATAGTCTTGTAAATCTTCTATTCACTCAACAGGATTATAGCTCATACTTTGAAAGAAGTACTTCATCCTAATTAGTTCCACAGGTGCCTTTCCTTTAGAAAGAAAATAGTTTCCACACTGTCTCCAGAAGAATGTTTGCGGGTCATTATCCCTTTGAAAAATGAACGTGCTGCAGAGCCTGGGTTTCCCTAAAGGGTCTCTGCAATGCACAAAAATGCTTTGTTATAACTTTTGATCCATGATTGCCCTAATTTTCTCAATTTATCCGATATTATATCCAGATATGCAGTCCCAGATCTCCAATGAACCACACTGATGCTTCTTTGTTGATTTTATGTACTTATTTTTCCTCAGGTTGCTACTAAACATAAGTTCTTCTTTTCATACTAGGTATTATGTGTCAGCTTTTAGAGAATTAGATTGTTTATGGCATTGGGATGAGAATAAAGTGCTTAGAGACAATGGATTAGTGGTTTGAATTCTTCCCAGGCTATAGGCAATCAGAAGTTGTTAGTACTCTCTTGGGGTCCATATAAAATGAAGGTAGTCTGATTACAATTCTGGGCCAGCAGGAAGTAGTACAATTTCTATAACAGAGGGCAGGAACAGAAGTCTTGGTAAGGAGGCCAGATGTCTCTTCTGAATCATTTGTAAGAACAAAACCTGAACGTGTTTTAATTTTTTTTCCTCAAAGCACTATCTTGGGAGTAGTGCTAAGGGGTTTCATTCCCTCCCCATAATCATTTTCTCCCACGATAGTAACTTATTGGTTAATTTACTTACTTACTTCTTTCTCTAACACTCAAAAGTTCAAAAAGTTCGTTGAGATTGTCTCTGTTTTACTTATTCTAAACCAGTGCCTAACCAAATCAAACACCTTTGGTCCTTCACTTCCATTCGCAGCCACCTTGTTAATCACTGTTTATCTGGATCTCATAGTTATTGCCTTTTTAGGAGCTGTTAATCTATTGTCCTTCTCTAAAGTTAGCTTCTGGTCAATAAATCAAAGAAGCTTTGACAACATTTGACCAAGGCAGACTAAGATACAAAAACATATATAAAATGATTCTGAAATGCTTCCGATAGCTCAGCCAGAATTTAAATTGTGTATGCCTTACTACAATGAAAAGGTGAAGAAGAAAGCATGAGGAAACTGGAGTAAACTGGGAACTCTGCTTGGAACCCAGAGTGACGCCAGCAACTAAGTTTTTTTTTTTTTTTTTTGTAGATCATGTGTTGCTTCTGTAGTGGTTATGGAAGCAGTGTGATCCATCTGTAGAATTAATTGGCATCAGTGAGTTTTAAGACAACTTTCTGAAGGAAAATACAGTATGTGATTTTAGGTTGGTAATGAAGACTGAATTTTTATATTATTGAAACAGTTTTGATCAAGGCCTGTAGAAAGAAATATGTGTATTTTATATTAGAATCTAGTGAACACAAACACATTAACGCGTGTGTATATAAGAGTATATATGTATATAAATGAAAGTATATTTATTTGTATATGAATATAACTTGAAATGGAGGTTCTATTAAATGATTCTAACTTTGCTATGTGTAATGTCCTCTAACATATCTTAGTATTTATTCTACCCTGTACCATTAAAAAATAACTCAAATATCTGGCCACATACCATAGATCTATTTCATGCTTGCTTATGTACTGCAGTTTGAAAAACATTGTTCTATTGTTACTCCTTAAGAATTGTGGATATGTATTTGTATATTATGTCATTTTTACCACAATTGCTTTCATTTCAGAAAAAGATTTGTGTTAAAACATGTTTATGCATCGTTTTTTTAACTGCTGAGGAAATGATGGTGAACAAACATTGTTCACCATCATTGTGAATTGAAATAGTTTGTTAACTATTCCCTTTTCACACGACTCGATAATAAATCCAGATCAATTATATGCTTGACAGTACCAAGATTTCTTTTTTCACTCATACTTCTCTGTTTTCTGAATAAATGGCAGGTAGCTTCCTAGAGTGTTCTTACAATGTATTTACAAATTCTAAATATCTTTAGTGAAAACCAAAATATTTCTTTTTTATTCTTTTTGTTTTTTTGATGTTTAATTTTTGTGACTACATAATAGGTTTATATCTGTATGGGGCACATGGGATGTAGAAAACATTTCACATTTTGATTAAGCAAGGTGATTAAATTTATTTCACCTGTATGTCTACTTTACTATAGTTTCAGTGTTGCCATACAGATTTTGCCAATTGTCGGTCCATATTTCTGTGTTAATAATAATAAAAAAGGTACCTCTCATTTTATAACCAAATTTACCTTCTTCCTGAATAAAAACAGGCTTACTCTTTATTAGATTAATTTATTTATAGGAGGAATGCTAAATCATGCAATACTTGTAAAACTTATTTGATGCAGTTTTTTATATGCTTATATTACTGGCAGAAGATGACCATGCTTATCTGAACCAAATTTAGATAACATGAGACAACATTAACCCTCAGGATTTGAAGGACAAGGCAATCCTGTATAAGCTATTGAGGATTTCTTCTACGTAGAAGTCATCCAGCATTGCTCACTTTATTATGGAAGTCAGTCACTAAGTCTCTCCTGAAAGCTAACCTTTTCCAGTGAACCGTTATCGGTGACATAACCTTATCTTCTACTTCAGTGATGAATTCCACAGGTCACTGGCATATGATGGTTTTCAAAATGTAGAAGATGATGAGGAGATTATGAGGATCTGTGTCAACTGAGTTAGACTCTGAAAGCTATAAAAGTGTCATGAATCCTATTGTTGGTTCAGTCAAGGCTTGATTTTTAATATCTCAATTGAAGGTCTTCATGCTGCCTACATGCCATACGATATGGCAGTTTGTTGTAAATTTCTTTTTTTTTTTTTTTAGCAATCTTATGGACTTCTTTCAAGGGAAATGTGAATTAAAATTAAATTTAGATAATTAAAGTGAATAACATTTTCTTTTATTAAATATATGCAGAGAGATAGAACAAAAATTAGCCATAATGTTCTCTTCTTTTGATTAGATAACAGGATACAATATATGTCATGTTTTGATGAATAGCATATTTAGGCACACATGCGTGTTGTCAAGAAAGGATCATCTGCTGTTATTATATCCTCCATCAATCTTTACAAAGAACTCATTTCAAGGAAAGCAGGAGGGTAAAGGAAAGAACTTATATTAATTCATCAATAAGAATTATGTTAGCTATTTAGCTTACATTTTTCTTTAACACGTGGGAGCTCTGATATGGCCACTTGATAATAAGTATACTTTCTAAGACTGCTGAAAAAAAATAGCATTTGTTAAATATTTGGAAAATGCATGTTTACAAACCACATTTGTAACCTGCAATGTCTTTTTGAGACCATTAGGCAGCTACTTACTGAAGTTAATTTTACTAACTTAGCATTAATGGTACACTAGTGCCTTAAAAAGCAGAATGCAAACTAGGATACTATTCAGAAACATCTTAGACATTAAGAGGCTCTGAATCATTAAAATATACAACAAAATCTATTCGCTTTTGGTGATATTGCATAAGGGATACATTTTTATTTAAATATTCTTCCAATTTTTCTCCCTATACACATGAGAGCTTCCTATTTTTCTCCCTATACACATGACAGCTTGTCTTTTCTCATCTTAAACGTTTTTACAGATCTAATCTGATTTCTGCCTTTACAGCATTATCACCTTATTTGAGAGTGCTCATTCTAGTTCTTCTAATCACTTCTACTCTTGCCCCACCTTCATTGGTATCTTTAGCAGTGGAGAAGTCACAGGTTAAGTTGGACTGGAGTTGTGGAAATAAGGTGAGATGATTTTTCACAGAAATTAGAAGAATCTTAGTGATAAATAGTGTAATTTTCAGGATCTTGCCAAAAGTTTTTCCAAATAACAAGCAAAAATAGAAGGAGTTGAAATTAAAGATCATATTTTAGAAAAGAAACCACAAAACTAAACC
This sequence comes from Callithrix jacchus, assembly GCF_049354715.1. NCBI lineage: Eukaryota > Metazoa > Chordata > Mammalia > Primates > Cebidae > Callithrix > Callithrix jacchus. The sequence continues at coordinate 13,509,648 of NC_133518.1, read as the reverse complement.
AGTTCAGTGCATAAGCTTAAGGCAGGAGCTGTTGGTTCTGCTAATATCTGTATTATGGATTCATTAAATTGGTTGTATACTTTTTGCCACTTAGTTAATATGTGAGCTTTAAATAGCTTAAAAGCTAGAGTAATTGTTTCATGTTTTTAATATATCGTATTTGACATAAATTCTTGTTAATGATCTTTGAGCCTAAGAAGGCTTATATTTATGCCCAGAGGGATGGTTCACATTTTAAAAGATTGTTTTGTCTTTTATATATTCTCTGAACCTACTATGATGGAATCCCTTAATTTTAAGGATTATTATAATTACTTGCTTCAAGAGAAAAACCTTTTATGAAGTCATATGAAATTCCTTTCAAAGGCAGGCAGGGGTTGCATTGTGATCTTGGTACCAAAATCATCTGGCTCCATACCCTAGCTTATCCCTTTACTACTCATGTGACCCCCACCCAAACTACTTCACATCTCTGGACTTATGTTTTTTTTCACTCGTGTAATGATATAAATTATGCCTACTTTTTCAGAATTCTGTAAGCCTTACTGACACCAGTACCTTACATGAGGTGGGTACTCAACAAATAGTTGTAGAATATAGAGTTGTAGAGTATTTACTAATAGGTGCCTACATTTCCGAGGCACCTATTAGTAAATAATAGGAAATTAAGTAAAGGAAATATGTCAAAAAAAAGTGTTAGAATATACTCTTTGTAAGCCATTCAGGAGATGACTTATGTTAAAAATGGATGATTTTCTTTTTTGAGGAGAGAAAATTACTTCTTTCCATATTGAAATAGACTTTTTCGAGAATAGTTATCCTATTACACACGAGAAAATTTCTGCAATATATGTGTCTAATCCCCAGAGGAGAAATTTATTTTCACCCACATGAAAATATAGAGAAATCTTTTTGATGGCCATAGTGGGAGCTGGTCACCAGGGAGGAGAGAAAGTCAGCCTATGGAAATCCCTCTTAATTAACAAGTAGCAGGTCAGAAGAAGTTATGGTGGTTTTAATTACAGCACAAGTTTTGAGCAATTATTGGCCTCTAATTATGCAAAAATAATTTGAGAGATTTTTTTTTTTTTAGCTCAAAGCGTCTATGCTTTAGATAATAATTGTTAGCAATGGAGACATATATGATTGCCTCTAATTTTTTCTACAAATTTTAGGTTGTTGCATTAAATGGCCTTGTTGCAGGACTTTTCCCTAATTCAGCTGAAAACGGGGTCCTTGATCCACAGCCACAAAAATTTAGGCTTGCGGACGATTTGAAGGGTGAGAATAATCGGATTTATTGGGCACAAAGGAATAAAGTGGGGGAAAGGACTCTCTGCAAGGCCAGAATTCCTGCTAGTGTAGGCTTCCCACCTCACAGATTGAATTCCAGGTTCCACACAGGAAGAGGAGAGGAACCAGGCTCCTCCTCGCTGCAGACAGCATGAACTTCTTGAGGCTCCACCCTGGCATGCGGGCCAGTTGCAGTTTTGCCAGGGAGCCCTTCCCACCTAGCTGTCTCAGCATCCTTTGTTTATACATGTGTGTTACTGTTAATGTTTTGTCCTACTTACATGTTTATATAACACACAATAGTGTGGAAAAACATGCTATATTTTTGAAACTTGAAATCTGTATGAGAAATTCTATTTAGATCCTGTTACTCAAAATATGATCCATGGACCAGTGACATAAAATCTTACTAAAAATGTATACTCTCTGTCCCTGCCTCAGAACTATTAAAACAAGCACGATGTTTTAGTAAAATTCCCAGGTAATTCAATGCACATTAAAATTTATGAGGCATTGTGTTAGATCACAAAGCTATTCCTTTGGAGCTCCTTGTGCCTCCAAATTGTAAATACTTGGAGAACTGGCCTTGAAAATCCAAATTCGCAAAGTGATGGGATCACCATAGTTAACTAGTACGTTAAGAACTAAATCTAGACAAAAGGAGAACTGATTGCCTATGGATATATGCAAAAAGAAAATTATATTATTTACTGAGCCTGATCCCAAGACTTAAGGAAACATCAAAAAGAGGCTCTAAATATATGAACGTTGTCCACTAGAATAGGAATGGAAATTACTCCCTATAAACCCAGAGAGAATTACTAGGATCAACAAATAGAATTCACAGGAAGAGAGATTTTGGTGCCAGATAATTGAACTATGTGTACATGCAATGCTTTTCCTCACAAATGGTATCTGTTTATCTTCTTTCTTCAAGCCAAGGTTTACCCAGTTATCTGTCATGGGCTCTGTTGAAAGAGCCTCATAAGTAAGAGGTTTGAACTGAAAGACTACAGAAGAATGACCTCAGGGGTCACTTTCAAGTCTGAAATTCTAGGATTTGTCCACTCAGGGAATAACAAATGCCTGTGAATAATTGGATATATGTGACAAGTGAAAAGAGAACTGTTTGGGTGAACATAAGTAATGGTTAGGTTTAACAACTAATAAGAATAATCAGCTACACAGCCTGTGCAGATTTAAGAGGCAAATTACATGTTTAGAAAGGCTGACTAAAAAGAGGGCTCTTAGCTATTTCGTGAGGACTTGAAAAATCCCTCGTTGAGCCCTCTGCTGGCTGATATGTAGGGCACTGATTTTTAGATAGGAAAAGAGACTAAATTTCCCCCCTGGGAATAATAGGTGATATTTGTACATCTAAGAGAAGTAGTGAGAAAGAGCAAGGATACGTTGATTAAGATGTGGCTTATGAGAACTGCAGCTTGTTTGACTCTGGGACATTTGCTTTTGATTATCTTTGTAATAGCACTTGATTCAATTGCTGCCCTATGGTGACACCAGCAAATAATTTTTATTTTTTAATATTTGAATCAACTTTATTTTCAAAATCTATGTGGGGAATTATAATTCTATAAAGCTTCCAAACAGTACAATTAGTAAAGTACTAGCAGTTTCCTAAACTAAAAATTAAAGAGAATGCAGAACTACTTTAGAAGAGAAACACATCTGTATAAAGGTTCTTCATGTGATTCTGTATGTTGAGAAATAGGTTTATTTTAAGACTAACAGTGAAGGTTAAGTTACTATCATTTCTAGAATGTAATGGTAAGAGAGAGAATCCAGTGTATGGTAACAAAAAATACCTACCGTAAAGTATTTCCATCATCCCCAAATGAAAGATATCATCCCCCAAAGTTCCTCCTATTGTGCTTTGCTTTCAGTCAACTTCTAACACATGCACAACCTAGAAAACTATCTGACTTTAATTGGTTTTGCTTGTTCTAGAACTTCAGTAGAAATGAATGGTGTTTGGCTTCTCTGGAGATGAAAGATTCACCCAGGTGGAGTTTATCACCAGTTTGTTCCTTTTTATTGATGAATAGTACTCCATAATTTGTTTATCAATTCCCATGGTGATGGGCATTTAGCTTATTTTCAATTTTTGGTTTCTATGAAGAAAGCTGCTATGAATTTTTAATTCTGTTGCGTAACTATCTAGGAGTGGAATTTCTGGTACTTAGGGTAAATGTATAACTACAAAAAAACTCTCCAATTGTTTTTCATAACAATTTTAGGTCCATTTATTATGAAAAAGTTATAGATTCCTATAAGTACTGTATGTATGAGAGCTTAAATTGCTTCATTATCTCGGTAATATTTTTAGGCTTTTTTTGTTTTAACCCTTCCAGGGATGAAAAACTGTATCTCATTGTGGTTTTTAACTTGCATTACCTTAATGACTAAAGATGTTGAACACCTTTCTGTGTTGACCATTTACATGTCTTCTTTAACATCTTTAATCTTTTCAAATTTTTGCCCATTTTTATTGAGCTGTTTATTTATGTATTGTTGATTTCTTAATACATTAGTAAGTTCTTTATCAGATGAAGACAATTTCATTAGCGTTGGTTTGTAAAATATATTTTGAAACCATGAATGGGTATAAAATTTTGGAAGTTTTTTTTCCTCCATCAATTGAGATGGTTATATGACTTTTATCTTTTAACTGACGCATTATATTGAATGTTTTTTTAATGTTAAGCCTCCCTTGAATTACTGAATAACAATAATAGAATCTTTCTTATGTTTTTCCATCCATTTGCTAATATTTTAGTAAGGACTGATGTGTCTAATCTTAGGAGAATTATTAGTTCACATTTATCTATTTTTTTCAATTTCCTTGTCAGGTTTCCTTTATTTTTTCCTGTTTTTGAGACTGGGTCTCACTCTGTCATCCAGCCTGAAGTGCAATGGCACAATTACGGCTCACTATATATAGCCTTGATATCCCTAGGCTCAGGTAATCCTCCTACCTCAGTCTCTCAAATAGCTGAGACTACAGGTGTGCACCACGACATCCAGCTAATTTATATATATATGAATATTTTGTAGAGATGGGATTTTGCCATGTTGCCCAGCCTGGTCTCAAATGCTTAGACTCAATTGATTACCCACCTTGGCCTCTCAAAGTGCTGGGATTACAGGCGTGAGCCACTGCTCCCAGCCTCTTGTCAAGTTTTGCTATCAGGATTATAGAGCTCATAAAATGAATTGGGAAGTATTCTATACTCTTCCATTATCTGAAAATGCTTTTAGAAGATTGACAATATTTATTCCTTGAATGTTTGAAAACTCAACAATGAAGCCTCTGGCCTATTTTAGGAAGTTTGTTTTAGGAAGATTTGAATCATTAATTCAATTTTTAAAATAGAAATGAAGCTGTCAGAGTTTTTATTTTCTCGATCACTTTTGATAAGCTATGTATTAACAGTTTGCTTTATATAAGTTGTGACTTTATTCACCTGGAGCCCATAGTATTTACATATTTTATTTGTATTATCTAAAAGACTTCTTGTTGATCTTTTTTCATTCATGACATCTAATTTGTGTTTTCTTATTTTCCTTCACCAGTCTTCCTAAGTGTGTTTTGATGCTATTGATCTTTACTTAAAATAAATTTTTGGTTTTGTTGGATTTTTAAAGATTGCTTTGCTGTATACAAACACACATTCGTTGGCTATATTTGCTCTTCTTTTTCTAACTTACTGATTCTAGCTGTCAGTTTCTCTCAAAGCACCGCTTTCGCTGCAAATCACAAATTTCAATATTGTATACTTTTATTATCATTTAGTTAAAATATTTTCTAAATTACTTTATAATTTCTTCTTCTTTGCCTATTTTGTTTTTAGGAGGGTGTTTTTAATTTCCAAATATATGGATGTGTTTTTGTTTAAAGACTTATTTTTTTTTTCTGCCTGGTTACAGTGGCACATGCCTGTAATCACAGAATTTGGGTGCACTGAAGCAGGAAATCATTTGAGCCTATTAGTTCAAGACCAGTCTGGGCAACATAATAAGATCCTGTCTTACTATTTAACAATTAGTCCAGCCTGGTGCACATGCCTGTAATCCTCGCTACTAGGGAGGCCGAGATAGGAGGATGGCTTAAGTCTAGGAGGTCAAGGTTGCCTTGAGTTATGATTGCACCACTGCACTCCAGCATAGGTGACAGAGAACCTGTCTTCAAATAAAAAAGAAAAATAGGGTTTTGCTATTGACTTCTAAGATTGTGGTATATCTTGTTCTGTATTCAGTTATAGTTTTTCTGTGAATATATATATATTTGTGGATATTTATATATAAAATATAAACATCCATTAGGTTGATAGGTTTATTCAGATTTTCTGTAGGCATACTGATTTCTTTTTGTCTACATTCTATCAGTCACTGAGAAAGTAGTGATAAAATTTCCAACCATAATTCTGGATGCATTTACTTCCTCCTGAAATCAATTTTGATGCTTATTTATTAGGTACATACATTTTTAGTTGTTATGTCTTCTTGATAAATAGACCTTTTTATAATTATGAAATGTTACTTTTATCCCTAAAACTGTTTTCAAGCCCGCTTTTCTACTATCATCGTAGTCACACCAGATCTCTTGTAATTAGGGTTTGTATGGCACCTCTGTTTCAATCTTTTTATTGTTAACCAATTTCTGTCTTTATATTTGAAGTGTGTCTCTTATGCACAGCATATATGATTTATCTCATCTTCTTTTCTCATCTTTAAATCTTGTCTTTAAGTTATTTCATCCACTTATATTTAATATAATTATTTATAAGATTGTGTTGAAGTCTATTGTCGTCTATTGTTTTCTCTTTGCCCTGTCTAACTTTCTTGATTCTGCTGTTTCTCTATGCTCTTTAAACCATTGAATGTATTAAACCTTCTGTTTTATACCTTATATTAACTTTTTATCAGAACACCTTTATTGGTGCTTGCTATAGAAATTACAGCATGAATTCTTAACTCATTATTAAGATTTTGAATTAACATTTTACCACTTCACATATAATATAGCACCCCTTTCCACATATTTTATGCTGTTGCTGTCATTTATTACTGTATTAGTAACCTCATGACACTTTGTTATTATTTTTCTTTAAATATTCAATTGTCTATTAAGCAAATTAAAGATAAAAAGATATTTTATATTTACACATATAGTTACCACATTTTCTATAGATTCAAATTTCTACCTGGCATCAGTTCCTCTTGAAGAGCTTCCTTTGGCATTTTTCTTGTAATTGATATTTGGTAGCATCGTTGTTTTCACTTTTGTTTATATAAAAATGTCTTTAGTGTTTATTTTTTGAAGTTTTTTCTTTGCTGTGTGTGTAATTTCGGATTAACAGATATTCTTTTTATCCCCTTTCACCACCTTAAAGATACAGTTTCATTGTCTTCTTACTTGTATTATTTCTGATAGAATATCAGTTGTTATTTTCTAATTATTATTTTCCTAATTGAAATGTCATTTTTTCACTGCTTGCTTTTTAACATGTTTTTTATACCATTAGTTTGCATTACTTTGAATTTATATCCCTAAATGTGATTTTCTTTGTATTTATGCTACGGTGGTTTGTTGACTTTCTTACGTCTGTAAATACATAGTTTTCATCTAATCGGAAGCATCTGGTCATTATTTCTTCATTTGCCTCCCCAACCACTATCCTGTATATCCTCTCCTCCTGGATTGCAAATACATACTAAAGTAGTTAATAGCATTTCACAGGCACTAAACTCTTTTATTTTTTAACAGTGTTTTTTCTTTGCTTCAGTTTGAATAATTTTTATTGACCCACCTCCAAGTTTACTTATTCTTCTACAGTAACTACCCCATTCAGTTCATCTAGTGAATTATTTTTAGATGGTTTTTTTAGAGTTTCTCTTTTAAAACAGTTAATCTCTTCATTTATTATATCCATTTCCCCTTGACACATAGTTATAATGGTTATTTTGAAGTTTATGTCTATTCTGTCACCTGTGACATTTGTGGGCCTGCTTCAGTTCTCTGTATTTTTAACTTGGATATGGTCACATTTTCTTGCTTCTTCCTATATCTGATAATCGTTTTATCCTGATCATTATGTATAATAAAAAGGTGAATATTGTAGTAAAGGTTTTGTTTGATTTTTGTTGCTGTTTTTCCAGGTAGGTAAGCTCTTTTCTCTTCCTGGTGGTTAAGATATAGGAATCCTGTCAGGATGTTTTGGTTGAGTAGATTTGATATGGCACTTATATGTTATTAAATTAAATTCACCTGTGATTAGATGTACCTGCTGCCATCAGTATTGTCTCTACCTTTTTTATCTTGGTTTTTGGAAGTTGGAAGTCATTGGGCTGCAGTTTCAGATATTTGGTTTATCTTCGGATTCATCTCTGGTAAAGCCTCAAAATCAAAGGTGCTGGGAATACACCATGATTTCTCTCAATTTTCAGCCCCTTTTCCATTGCTGGTTTCTTGGCAAAATTCATTAGGCAAGAATTGATGGCCCAAACATTTGTTTTAGCATATGTGTCTCTTTCTGATGTACTGAAGCCTATGAAACATTGCAGAAAAATGCTCTAATGGTTTAATTTTTTGTTTAATGGTGTGAAAAACAAAAAAGGATTGGAGAAGTAGGGCTGTAGATGATCAGCACCGTTAAGGTGGTTTTTTTGTTTGTTTTAAAGACTGTGAGGAAGTGGAAGACATTTTAGACAGCAAGAATAACGTGAGTCAAAAAATAAAGGAGAGCCATCGAAAGGCATTCCTTTCAAGGAATGAAAGGCAGAGCATTTTGATCAGATGCCAGAGAATTGCGTATATGTGTGCATGAATGTGTGTCTTGGCTGAGAGGAATGCCGCAAGTAAACTTAATTCAACTGCTAAAGACAATAGTAAGTATGTATAACACTTTGAACTTTACAAAGCACATTTATATGTCACCTTAGTCATCTTACCAACAGCGATCTTCACTGATCATTCTGTAGTCCCCTTGGTTGGATATTCTTCTTCATCTCAACATTTAAGATTCAACTGGATATTCTTCTTCATCTCAACATTTAAGATTCAACATTCAACTGATCTGAGGTTCAGTTACTGGGTCTCATCTTACCTGTTTTGGTTTACTTCATTCAGCCTCCCAACTGAAAATATCATTTATCAGCCACAGTTTTTCAAAGTCATGTCTGTATTCCAGATAACTCTTTTGAAAATCAGATTTGTAGATAAGGACACAAGAACTTTCTTTTGGCTATCTCCACCAAGATGTCTGATAAAACTGACCTACCATATCCAAGGCTGAACAATTTATCTCTCCACAACTCTCCCCCCACACACATATACACAAAGACTATTCCACCTGCAGCCTTCTCTGCCCAAGATGATAGAGATTCCACTTTTTGAATCAGTCAGGCTTATGCTATAAAGTGTTGCAATGGCACAAAAGCCTAATTCCAATTTGGGCCATCTGAGGACATGAGCTGGCCTGTAGCTTTATGGTCATCAACTATTGAATAAAGAGAACACAATGGGCTTGCTCATAGTTATTGTTAGATAAAAATTTACAAACATAAGAATATTGATAATGTGCATGCGCTTGCTAGTTAATAAACATCAGCTGGGCCTTTGAGTGATGCCCCATTTTCACCTGAGCAAATCAGAATAAACCAATATATCTGTTGAAAAACCTGAAGGAAATTAAGTATAGGTAAGTCTGCCCCAAAAGCCAAGGAATGATTTAAGTTTACCTGCCGTAAAGGGAAGTACTAAAGTTGAATTTATTGCTGAAAATGTAAGAAAGCAACAACTTTATCTAATTTCGGACCCGCCAGCATTACCAGGACTCCTGATTCTCTTTGATCTGCTTGTATGTGTTCTCTCTCAAACAGATTTACATTTTACTGACATCTTTTAAAACATGATAAAATTCTGCAACAAAGTCACAGAGCTTAGAGTCATCCTTAGGTCATTTTTTTCCCTCATACCCTTGTATATTCTTATAAATCTTTGGGGGTTACTTTTAATATATGTAAGAATCCCATCCTTTCCTCACCACCTCCACTACATCCACCCCAGTTCAAGCCATCAGCATCTTCCATTTGAATTTCTGCAATAGGCTTCTTGCTCCTCTTCCTGTTTCCATTTGTGTCTCTCTACAACCATTTTCTGCACAGTAGCCAAATTGAATTTTTACAAAGAAAAAAATTCTTCTCAAATTCCTGCAAGGGGTTCCGATTTCTCTCTGGATAATAGCCAAAATCCCTGCAAAGGCAAACGAGGCCCTACCTCATCTGGCTCTTACTACCCGTCAGTGTCATCTGCTGTCTGGCTTCCCTCCTCTCTATGCTCTAGCCACACTGGTTTCTTGGTTCTGTGAACATACCAGTTACGGTCCTGCCATAGGGCCTCTGCATTCACTATTCCATCTGCCTGGAATGTTTTCCTACTCAAAAGAAGTTACCTTCTTTCATCATGCCTTCCACCTATTGTAGGCATAGGTTTCTGTTAAATGCTTCCATATTTTTCTCTACACTCTTTATAAACCTGAATGAAGGGAATATACAAAGGTAAAGGATCAGTAACAAGGAAGGCAGATTTGTATTTATCCACCTTCGGGAAACATTGAGTAAAACCATACTACTGAGGAATGAACGTTGAAGTAGACCAGAATTTGTTACTAACTGTGTAAAATATTATGAGTCCTCATTGATATTTTCAGTTCTTTTCATGGATTACACTTCCAAGTGCTCTTAAAGTTTGAGTGTCACCATACAACTTGACCGTATGAGAAGATGTTAAGAGATCTTCTGACTGAGCACTAAGATCCAGTGTAGAAACTTCCATTCCCTTTCCCTTTTATGAACTCTGAGCTCATGAGGAGAGATCAGCCTCTGAAGATGGGTTAACATTGGTTACTCTGAACCCTTGAGTTACTGTGAGAACCAAGATCCCTACTGAATCATCATGGGCATGTCGCATACACAGGGAATCAGTCACTGTTGCCACAAACAACAGGAACTTTAAAATTGTTATTATAGCCTAACCTAACTTGTCTTAAATTATACACTGCTCAATTCTTTCCTTATGTTGTACCAGGGTTGTCTCCCGTGAAGAGATTGATTAGCTAACAGGAATTCATAAGGAGAATTTATTATTTCATTCAGTTAATGATTATTAATCACCTCAATTTACTGGACACTGAGAATATAGTGATAAACAAAAGCTTCTGTCTTCCTGGAGCTTATAGTCTGTAAGTGGAAGTTGTGTTGAGCAAAGGGAATGATGAGACTAACTCAGCCCAGGATGATAAGGATGAGAGACACAAGGAGTGCAGGGCAAAGTTAGAGAGGATGCCAGCCTGGTTGGATGCAGAGTATAAGATTGGGAGGAAGCAAAGGACCATCAGAAGTCAGTCCTAGGAAATCAGCCTTATGAGAATGAGGACAGCCAGGTGAAAATACAAGAGAGTGGTCACTTCCAGGCATCTTGAATAGACAAAATATAGTGAAACAGACTGCCTTACAGATGGGGAATGAAGTGACTGTGAAGGCTAAAGTAGACATTGCGTGTGAAGCAGCCTGGGGTTGAGAAGAGGGGGATTGCCTGGAAGTAGAACAGAAGTGACTGGTGTTTAGAAGTTGAGCAGCGAAATATTTTCCAAACCTTACTAAATCCCAAGATCTATGCTGTTGAATTCCTATTTGATCTACTCCACTTAAGCCAGAAAAAGAGCTAGAGTGCATTCAGAAAGCTAGATATCTACTTCTAATAATTATGATGGGCGTAGGGGAGGGTAGGAATTAAAAAACGGCATAAGAACATTGGCAATTCTCCAGAGATGTAGGTTTACATTGCATAGGAAAATAGAGGAAAACTGTAAGATAACTCTCACCACAGAGAAAGAAGCCGCAGCTCCAGACATGGGTCTTTAAATTCCTAGTTATATGTATTACCACATAAAGGTAAAGTGATTTATACTACCACTGAGGTGGTAGAAAAATTCTTAGACCTGACAATTTTTAGTTGAGCAGAATTAATTGGAATGAAGATGAAGCAGATATTAGAATAAACATTTCATTATGACCATAGATGGATGTATTGAAGAGCATTTCCTTTGCATGAAAGAAAAGAATATCAATTAAAGCTGTTTAGGTATATGAAAATTCAGAGGATTAAACCAATTTTTCCATTAATTGTAAATAGAGATTTAATCTCTTACTGTGTTCATCCTTGAAATTCAAATCAAGCAAAATTATTTGTAGAGGAAGCAGACAGGATGAGCGTAGTGGGATTAAAGACTGACCTATAAAGAGTGAGATATTGTGGGGAGATATAAGCCTGTAATTTTTTATACAGCAGGACATTATTATTTCAAATTAACCTAAAAAGAGCTTGAAAATATTCATGACTATATCTGGTTAGTAAATGGGTTAACTGATCCATGCATTTCATGCATCATGCTTTCAGTAGGAAATAGCTTCAGGATGGAGTTGGAAGCTACAGACCTGAGCTGCTTCTCTAGGCTTTAAATGATAGGCATTGTTCTTAACCTTCCTTAACCTCAACTTCAACAGCATTCACACAAATTGGTTAATTATATGGGCTAATAGGTCATCCAAATATGTGTAATTGGACCAGTCGTATGCAAATTAAGATGATGATTGGAGAATTAAATAATGCTTGCCAAATTGGATGACTTAGTAATACCCATTAATAAAATTCTGTGAAATTATTAAATTTGGATTCTTTCTAAAATATTCTCACTCTCTGCCCCATCTTATTTCATTAACACTTACTTATCCTCCACCCTTAGTCTTTCTCAAGTACTTTTCCAGACTCCCTCTCTGTCCTCACCCTGCACACAATTAAACGTTTCCTTAACTGTATGCTATTGATCTTTGCTTCAGCACTTCTCATGTTGACTAATACATATTTATTTTTGTGTACGTCTTCACTCTTAAGACTGCAAATCCTTTAAAAATGCCCTGTATATTGTGCATCTCTTTATCTTTAGCACTTGGTAGACTGCCTTTACATAGGATGTCTTCAAATTTGTATTGAGTCAAAAAGGGTAAAGCAAATGTAAATAATTGAAATTTTTCTCTATTTTTGAAAACTTTAGAAAAGGAGATTTATCCTCTATAAGTTCGATGTATAATGAATTGTTCTTTTATCAAATGGTACCATGAGATGACACTAATATAGACTAAACAATTGGAAATGGGTTTCCTTCTGTGTCCTTATGGGACTTCATTTTCCCCTTTATCTTTATTTATTAAAAAAGAATAGCACCCATTCTTGTTAAAATACCTGTTTCTCTTGTTAACTTTAACCTTGGTAGTTAAGAGAGTTGAATTATTCTATGTGTGTGTATATAAATTCTGAGAATTGTAAAATGTATACATGTAAGTTTCTATTACTGCATTAACATGATCACCTTCTAAAAAATAAGATAAATTAGAGAGGGCAGATTCATCAGGTTGAGGAACCCTCATTTGACGTTAGGATTGAATGTATGACTCATACATACATTTTAACATTAATTGGATGTGGTTAATAATACTCTTAACCCATATAAAGTTGAGATATTGATAGAAAAAATGAAAAATTGTGTTGCTTTTTAGTTTTTAAAAGTGTTTTACTAGCTTTATTAAATATATGGAAATAAGGAATATATACATTCATTCAAAAAATGTCAATTTTTATGTGTTCCTTCAAATTTCTGGAATTCAAATGCCTGCATATATTTTTATATAATTGAAATCATAGCACAAATTTAATTTTGAATACTTTCTTCACTTACATTGTATGCTGAACATTTTACTGTATTTTTATATATCAAATAATGTTTATCAAGTATATTAGCATATTTTACTTAAATGTTTCACTATTTCTGGGTGTTTAATTATTCCTGATTTTGCTGCTATAAATTATTGTAAGAAGCATATTTCCACATACAGGTTTTACTTCTTTGGGATTATTCTTTTGGATTAAATTTCTAGAGGAAGGATAATTAAACTGCTGGATTTGATTTACCTTCAGCAACCCCTAAAGAGGAAAGGGAAAATACTTGCCTTCTTAGTAAAGAAATCTCTTATTGAACATTAAGACTCTGAAGCTATATTAAACTATTGACAGTAATTTGAATAAATAAATAATGAAAAATATTTTTTATTCATTTCTTATTTGACAAATAAAAATGTATATATTTATGGTGTTACACATGATGTTTAGTAATATGTGCAATAGCATTGTGCAATGATGAAATCAAATAACTAACATATGCATTACCTCAAAAAGTAATGATTTATTTGTAGTGACAAAGTAACAACACTTACAATCTACTTTCTTGTACAATAAATTTCTTTTTGAAATCTGTTTGAAAGTGCCAGGCTGGCCCTTGCTTGGCTCACTGCAGCCTCCGCCTCCTGGGTTCAGGCAATTCTCCTGCCTCAGCCTCCCGAGTAGCTGGGATTACAGGCACACGCCACCATGCCCAGCTAATTTTTGTATTTTTAGTAAAGACCAGGTTTCACTATGTTGGCCAGGCTGCTCTCAAACTCTTGACCTCTGGTGAATCACCCACCTCGGTCTCCATCCCTAAGTGCTGGGATTACAGGCCTCTCAAACTCTTGACCTCTGGGGAATCACCCACCTCGGTCTCCATCCCTAAGTGCTGGGATTGCAGGCGTGAGCCACTGTGCTCAGCCTCAATAGCTTTCTTAAACTTATTCCTCCTAATTGAAATTTGCCACTCCTTGAGCAACAACAAACAAAAGTATTTAAGAAACAAAAACAAAACAAATTAGGAAAATAACATTAACTTCAGAAGAGAAAGGAGTTTCTAGGACTTCTTTCTTCAACACTCAGTGTTTGTTTTCTCAGTGCTTTTCCCCAAGTAAAAAACAATGCTGTAGAACAATGCTGTATGGTTCTTAAAAAGTGCAGTAAAATTACTCTTCATAAAGATTTTACACTAACAGTGTGTTAGTTTATCTTGTCAATTCTAGGAGAATATTGTGCACAATTTGAAAATGTGTTTTATTAGACATAATTTTAGTAAAATTATTATATTAAATTTTTCTTGAAAGCGGCAGAAGTAAAATAAAACAACAGGGACACCTGGGATTGTAAACTCTAATTTATTTACTTATTCCTTCATAATCTATTATAATACTAGTTCTTTCAAGTGAGAGATTTTTCATTCATCTTTCAGTTTGGGAATTAATCTGCAGTCACATGCATTTGGTGACTCAGGGCTTCTATTAATTATTTTTAAATTTTAATATTAGAGTTCTATCAAAAATCTATACTATATTATAGATATATTTTCAGAGAAGGCTATTTTTATTTTCTTGAAACAGTAGTCCCTCAAATCTCCTTAAAAGTAATAGGTTAAATGTTTTTAATTTTTTCCCCCCAAAATTTGTTTTCTCATTATGGTTATTGTTTTTCCTTTTTAATGCTTTTTTCCCAGATGCTTTCTGTTTCCTTTTTTCTCTTCAAATTTGTGAATGGACGATTAGGCTGCTTAATGTAGGTATCTGGCAAGACATGTCTGTCATGGTCCTGGAAGGTTTTTTTTTTTTTTTTTTTTTTTTTTTTTTTGAGATGGAGTTTTGCTCTTGTTACCCAGGCTGGAGTGCAATGGCGCGATCTCGGCTCACCGCAACCTCCGCCTCCTGGGTTCAGGCAATTCTCCTGTCTCAGTCTCCTGAGTAGCTGGGATTACAGGCACGTGCCACCATGCCCAGCTAATTTTTTGTATTTTTAGCAGAGACGGGTTTTCACCATGTTGACCAGGATGGTCTCGATCTCTTGACCTCGCGATCCACCTGCCTCGGCCTCCCAAAGTGCTGGGATTACAGGCTTGAGCCACCGCACCTGGCCGGTCCTGGAAGTTTTAAGAGCTGTGAGTTGAGATCTGCTAGAGTCCATGACTGTCATTTTCTGGCAGTATGATATAGTATAGGCAGCAAGTTCGACTGAGGCTCACTTCTTTGGAATGTATTCTATACTACTCCACATTCATGCTTTCTCTAAGAAATAAAGATAACATTCATTCATTTATGCATTTCTTTTTTTTTTTTTTTAACAAATTCTGGTTGTGTCAATAGATTCAAAGTGCTGGGGAGTGAAGGTAGGAAATTAATACATTACAAATGTGATAAGAGATAAGGATAAGCATAGTTTGAGTAGGCTTAACCTCAACCTAGCTTGGGAGTGGAGGCTGTAAGGGGTCAAGAGTGGCAGAGAGGAGTGAAGTAGGATAGGTTGTATCTTTGAAGGGCTAACAGAGGCAGTGCTGACTAAAGTAAGAATTGATGGACCTTTGGAAAGTAGAAAAGTGGATTGATTAGGAAAGAGGGCATCCAAAAGGAAAGCCTTTCAGACAGAGAGAAAGCCAAGTGCAAAGGTAAAATGTTTCAGAAAGAGCATGGTGGATTTGAAAAGCCACAGGTAGTATAGCATGCTTAGGGAGGCTATGGGTGGGAAGAGAGATTGCTGGTCAGAAAAGCAAGTGGCCAGCTTGGAGGTGGTAGCTGAAGCTATTCACACCCATGTGATCTGGGAGACACTGTAGCATGGCATTTTGTTAGGAATTCAGAGACCTGAAATCTCTAACTTTGTGAGCTTAACTAAATAACTTAATTTCTGAGGGCTCTGCTTCCTCCTTTGTAAAACGAGCATATGATTTTTAACCAGCACCCCAGGAAGCCCTCCAATGGGTGCTAGGTGGGGGGAACTTGGTGGCCAGAACTCTTCGTCCCCTGTCTCCTTGGCTATATTACACCAGTTTTGTTTTTGCCTAAATTATTTGCTTACAAATTGAATTTATTTATTTATTTATTTGTTTGTTTGTTTGTTTGTTTAAGATAGCCTCACTCTGATGCCTGGCTGGAGTGCAGTGGTGCAATCTCGGCTCACTGCAGCCTCCACCTCCCAGGTTCAAGCGTTCTTGTGCCACAGCTCCCAAGTAGCTGGGATTACAGGTGTGTGCCACCAAGCCCAGCTAATTTTTTGTATTTTTAGTAGACACAGGGTTTCACCATGTTGGACAGACTGGTCTAGAACTCTTGATCTCAAGTAATCCACCCATCTCAGTCTCTCAGAGTGCTGAGATTACAGGTGTAAGCCCCCATGCCCAGCTTATTTATTTATTATTTTTGGAAAACTGACCTCCACAAAAATATTTTGAAACCCACAAGACTAATTTATCTGAGGTCTTTCTGTACCCCACACCAGTTTAGGAAAAATAGCAATGTTTATTGTTAGAAAGGGCAGTAGACCAAAAGCTCAAAGGTATGATTTTATGGTTGGTAGACCTCTGTTTGGCCATAGGGAGCCAATTTTCCTTAGCTGATTTTTTTTTTAATTATAAAAGAGGACAAATATCATCTGCCCTTCTTATCTTGATTTTTTCCAAAAACTGAAATAAAATCAGATATGTTGAAGTGCTTAGTGAATAGTGAGGTATTTTAAAAATGACTGTTATTCTTAAGGAAACTATTACCTATGCTGAAAGGTGTCTCTAGGTATGAGTATCTAATATATAAAAGATGCCCTTGGCATGATGAATCTGGTTATTTAATGGAGGTGTCACACTTCTTACGTTACATTTTTCTTGGCTCAAGTTCTCTTACCTAAAAGTGAGATAAAAATCTCTGTACTGGACAGTTTTCTCCATAGCTTCCTAGATTTATCAGAATGAATTTTATTAAAAGAAAAATAAATATTAATGATCATTTTAAACTTCATTAGAAAGTGATGGTAACCTTATATCCCAGGATGCTTCCTTGAGTTATTCGTTCTGCTTAAGAGCATCCATTAGGCTGGAATATTATGAATCTTCTTTTCATAGTAGTTTCATTACAAAGCTCAGGAGAAGTAGATTTAGATGTTTGTTTTGTTGGTGGTGGTGGTGGTGATCTTTTAATGGAGCATTTCAAATTCAACAGCCCTTTCTCCTATTAATAATACTGACCTTTCTCAATAGTAAAACTCAGGTATGTGTTACGTTAAAAGATCTTCCTCTATACAGTGTGGACAGGGCAAAATATCAAGGTTGAAGGAAAGAGATAACTCTGTTTACAAATACTGCAGCTGCTCCACAATGCAGATGAGGAAAAAGGATAATTTTTCCCTCTAAGAAGTTATTACTTAGAGGGAGTAACAAAGTCACCTGGGTTTTTCTGAATGCAAACCCTGTGCACATCTCCATATCCTAGCAGGATCCAGTTTAAGGAGGACTTTACCACTCTACAGAGTCTAAAATATGTCTCTGGGTCCCTGTTCTTAACCCAGGCTGCATGTAGTAATGATTTGAAAGTGTGGCATGGCTCCAGCTCCAGAGATTCTGATTTAATTGTTCTTGAAGGAGGGGGAACCAAACATTGGTATTTTTACTTTCTTCCCAAGGGATCCAAGGGATTCTAATGAGCAACCAGAGTGAGACCCACTAATTCTGGTAAAAATTAAGCAGATAAGCAATTTATTCAGATTTGTGTTATAAAAATGTTATTTTGGTGTCAGTGTGAGAAATAGATTGGACGAAGTTAGGTGAGGAGGCCAGAGGCCAGTGAGCCTGGCACAGCCATGCAGCCACGAACCAATCTGAGTCCAGGCCAAGAATTCCCAACATTGCTTGCAATTTCTGGATGAAGAATCTTGTTGTTACCAAGTCCTCTGTGATCTGTTTCCCTAACCTTAGTTGACCCTTCTGCTATCATATTTACTGGTCATTCTCTCCTGGTGCTTTGAGCTACACCTTTCTCTGGTTGCCCTAGCTGTGATTTTGAGCCAGTGCCCTTTCCTAGATAAAGAGGGAAACCAAATGTGTTGCTGTGAACACAGTTTTGAATGGGGCATCCTCGTATTTTCTCTCATCTGAGCAATCATTTCAGGAGGAATTTGCTTACAGCTCCCAAGTTTCAGTCTCACCAAGCCTCTCCTCTTGTCCTCCCTTTATGTTTTAAGGCACCCATGGCTTCACCCATGGCAGAATCACTGTATCTCACTACAAGGAGACACCTTCATCCTCTGTTGCTCTTTTGTTTTTTGAGACGGAGTTTCGCTCTTGTTACCCAGACTGGAGTGCAATGGCGCAATCTCGGCTTACCGCAACCTCCGCCTCCTGGGTTCAGGCAATTCTCCTGTCTCAGCCTCCTGAGTAGCTGGGATTACAGGCACGTGCCACCATGCCCAGCTAATTTTTTTGTATTTTTAGCAGAGACGGGGTTTCACCATGTTGACCAGGATGGTCTCGATCTCTTGACCTCGCGATCCACCCGCCTCGGCCTCCCAAAGTGCTGGGATTACAGGCTTGAGCCACCGCTCCCGGCCCTGTTGCTCTTTAGAATAGTCAGCAGCAATGGTCCTATGTGAGGCAGGAGAACTAAAGCTACCCCAAGTCCCAGTGTTATTTCTGCCTCATAGAAAAGCTTGGAGCATCCCATCACTAAAAGGTGATGCTTTTTTGGAAGAACACCCCTCTAACTGTCCATTCCATTTATATTAGCTCCTGAACCCTGAAACTATTCCCTCAATACCTGTTCTCTTCAGCTCTGAGTTACCACCCTTCACAATGAACAAGAGTACAGGAGGCTTGGATTTAAACTTGGAAGTAATCTCAGTTTAATCCGTTGTTAGTAGCACCAACTCACTTCGTCTTACTGGGTTTCAGTTTTCTGACTTGTAAAAGTAGGAAAAATTATATGTACCCTTCAAACATGAAAATACCTATAAGCGTAAGAGAGTGCAATATTGGTACACAGGATGCATTCAACAAATAAGAGTTGATTTTTTTTTTTTGCTATTATGATTATTAAGTTTGGATGCCTTCAAGTCAGCTGAGAGAACAAATACATAAATAAAGATGTTAGTCTTTGTAATGGCTAAGTGGGGATACATGTATCTTCATATGTATATTATATATTATATACATTTAATTAAATATATTTAATATAGAATTATTTATAATATAATTATACATTATGTATATTGAAACAAGGGAAATGGAGTGGGAGGGAGGAAAAGAGATAATCGGTAGGAAGAAGACAGGCTTTCCTGAGCTCTTATTATTTTTATGCTATAATTATTATTGTTTTTCTCTGCTATATTTACTTCCCGGTCTAGTTCTTAATGAATATGGGGAGAGGAAGAATAGACAACAAATTTTTTATTGTGTCAGGATTAAGAATCAAAAAAAGATGAAAATATATTGCCATTATATCACGAAACTTCATTTAAAATGTATGCAGTCATAATTACGATTGATGCTAAATTGCAGTTTAATTACCGATTTGTTTTAAATTTTGATTAATTTTGGAGCTTTTATTAAACATACTTTTTATAATGTGAAGTTCTTTGTTAAGTCAATGAAATGCTGTCAATAAGAAATACCTTTTGATAACTTAATATAGTTGATTAATGAAATAGAAATGTTTGTGTTGCAGGGAGTAATCCAAATATAAGAACTTGACTTCTCTATTGCAAATGGGGACACAGAGAGAAAATAAATGTTAAACTTTGCCTAAATTGAATTAATATTTGATTTAAAATTTAATACTTAAATATTAAACTCCTTATTAGTAAATAGTTTTTTAAAGCATCATTGAAAATACTAATTCCAAAAACAGTTGATGGTTTTAAATAATTTATTTAAAGTCTGTAATCTAAGGCAGGCTCCTTACTAAAGTGTCCCATTTCTCTTTACCACGAAACTAACATGCTTAATGGACAAGTCCAATTACAAAACAAATTTCTGTAGGAATTTCCTGCCTCAAAAAATGAAAAGAGAATATAGCGTGAGAGAATATATATTGGATACTACAGTAGACTGTTTAACTTTTAAGGGATTTATTCAACTATACCACTATCTAGCCCATATGTCACAATTTTGTCCACAAGAAAATTATGGGTGATTTTTGTAAAAGGCCTGGGATGCAGTTAAGATAAACAATACAAATGACACATTTGATCTGCCACTCCAATAAGACTTTAAAAAACAGATAGAATCTTACTCTGTCACCTAGGCTAGTGTGTAGTGGCACAATCATGGCTCACTACAGCCTTCAACTCCTGTGCTTGAATGATCCTCCCGCCTCAGCCTCTCAAGTTGTTAGAGCCATAGTCTTACATCACCATGCCTGGCTATTTTTTAAAAAAAATGTGTGTAGAGGCAGGGTCTCTATAAAAAAATTTGTGTCTCCACAGGGTCTTACTGTGTTGTCAAGGCTGGTCTCAAATTCCTGGCCTTAAACACCTTGGCCTCCCAAAGCCCTAGGATTACAGGTGTGAGCCATTGCGCCCAGCTCCAGTAATTCTAAAAAGAAAAAAAAAAATTATTGTGACTAGACATTTAGCAAACACACATGAGCATCAGATTTAGAATTTCAGTTAATGTCAAGATTGGTAAACTACAGTTTTTGGAATCTTGTTAGAAAACAAGATTTGTTTGTCTTGTTAAACCAGGACAGCTGATTGTCATGACACTTTTTCACAGTGACCTAAAAACAATAGATATTAGTTCCAAGGACACATCTTCACATACTCTTAGTGTTCTAAATTAGGTGATAGAATTGGACCTGAAATCCTAAAACAAATGTAAGTTACCTTCAGGCTTTCTTATCATTTTCTCACCATCATATTCTTTTCCAGCTCAAACACCTTTCTTCCCTATGAAGAAACTGGAGCTTGGTCATTTGTTCATCTTATGTAGTTGGCCCCAAGCAATGTTATTCTTATCCCATCTTTGACTATCATTTTGTTCTAAAAATACCAGATAAGTTTCTTTCTATTATTGCTGACGTTTGACAAACGTCAGTGAACTCAATATCATTAGGTAATCATACTCTTCTTTCATTTTCTAACTTTTGTTTCTTTTCTGATCTTTGTTTTAAAATATAATTCTCAAATACGAAATTATCAGAGAGTTTCCTTTAAAACCATGCTGATAGTTTTTAGATGCCTTTGTGATTCTTTTTTTTTTTTCTGGCCTTGTGCTTCTGTTAGTGAGAATATAATTCAACAGTTAGTCATTTTTAATATAATTGCATTCTGTCTTATTTACTTATGCCACTAATCAAACTTTGAAGTCATCTGCCTACTAGATTTATACATAGTTTAGAATCTCACCACTACATTAAAAAATTATAAATCCATACTGTAGAATGCAATGATGGTACAATTAGATATATGGAAACTAAGTTTAGTAATAAATACATGCATTAGGTATTATTTTAGAAATGCTTTCAAGCAATTTTTTTTTGTTTTTCCAACATCTACTCAGGGAAAATGCTGTTCTACTTTTCTTTCTTTTCTTTTCTTTTTTTTTTTTTTTTTTTGAAAGAAAGAAAGATAAAGAGGGAGAGAGAACAGGAGTCTTGCTCTATTGCCCAGGCTGGGATGCAATCTAAAAATAGGTATTAAAAACCTCTTTTATGCTGAAAATTGTGCTTAACAGCGGAGACAGGAAGGAATAAGGGAAGAAAATAACAAACAGCCAACCAACATTTCATTTAAGTCTGTGAAATGCTATACAAATGCTGAAGAGTGATTTACTTCCAATTATGTGGTCACTTTCAAAATAGGTGTAATGTGATACTGAGAAAAATGTATGTTCTGTGGACCTGGGGTGAAGAATTACATAAATATTCACTGAATTTACTTGTTCCAGGTCTGAGTTCAAATCATAAATGTCCCTGTTGAATATAATTAAAAAGTTAGTCATTTTTAATATAATGACTATCTTGATCCGTCGAATATTAACAATGTGGTGTCAAAGTTTCCTGCTGTTATTGTGCGGGAGTCCAAGTCTCTTATAAGTCATTAAGAACTTGTATTATGTATCTGGGTGTTCCTATATTGGGTGCATATATAATAATGATCATTGACTCCTGTTGTTGCATTGATCCTTTTACCATTATGTAATGTCCTTCTTTGTTTCTTTTAGTCTTTGTTACTATTAAAGTCTATTCTGTCAGAGACAAAAGTTACAACTCCTGTTTTTTTTTTTCTCTCTCTCCATTTGATTGGTAAGTCTTCCACCAACCCTTTGTTTATAGTCTTTGTGCATCATTGCTTATGAGATGGATCTGGATACAGCGAACCAATGGGTTTTGACTTTTTATTCAATTTGCCTGTCTGTGTCTTTGATTGGGGCATTTAATCCATTTAAATTTAGGATTAATATTGATATTGTGAGTTTAATATTGTCATTTAATGCTAGCTGTCTATTTTGCCCATTAGTTGATATAGATTTTTCATTATGGAGATACTCTTTACCTTTTGGTAAGTTTTTGGGATGACTGATACTGGTTGTTCCTTTCTGTGTAGAGTGCTTCTTTCAGAAGCTCTTGTAAAGCAGGCCTGGTGGTGATGAAATCTGAGTGCTTGCTTGTTCATGAAAAATTTTATTTTTCCTTCATTTATGAAGCTTAATTTGGCTGGATGTGAGATTCTGGGTTGAAAATTATTTTCTTTGAGGATATTGAATATTGACCCCCACTCTCTTCTGGTTTGTAGGGTTTCAGCTGAGAGATCTGCTGTGAGTCTGATAGGCTTCCCTTTATGGGTAACCTGACCTTTCTCTCTAGCTGCCCTTAGAATTTTCTCCTTTATTTCAACCTGGTGAATCTAACGACTATGTGTCTTGGGGTTGCTCTACTTGAGGAATATCTTTGTGGTGTTCTCTGTAATATCTGAAGTTGAGTATTGTCCTGCCTTACTAGGTTAGGAAAGTTTTCCTGAATAATATCCTGAAGAATATTTTTCAGCTTGGATTCATTCTCTTCATGACATTCAGGTACACCTATCAAACATAAATTAGGTCTTTTCACATAGTCCCATATTTCTTGGAGACTTTGCTCATTCCTTTTTACTCTTTCTTCTCTAATCTTGTCTTCTCATTTCATTTCATTAAGTTGGTCTTTGACCTCTGATATACTTTCTTCTGCTTGATCAATTTGAGTGTTAAAACCTGTGCATACTTCACAGAGTTTTCGTGTTGTATTCTTCAGTTCCATTAATTCACGTATATTCCTCTCTAGATTGTCTATTCTTGTTAGGATTTCATCAAACATTTTTTTAAAGTTCTTAGTTTCTTTGCATTGGCTAGAACATGTTCTTTTAACTCACAGAAGTTTCTTATTATCCACCTTCTGAAGCCTAATTCTGTTATTGGAACACACTCTTTCTCTATCAGGCCTTGTTCCCTTGTTGATGAGGAACTGTGATCCCCTGTAGAGGGAAAGGCATTCTGATTTTGGGTATTCTCATCCTTTTTACGCTGGTTTCTTCCCATGATTGTAAATTTATCCACCTGTTGTCTTTGTAATTACCGACTTTCAAATTAGGTCTCTGAGTGGACATCCAACTTGTTGATTCCCAGCGCTGGAATCTGAGCAACCCCCTATGCAGGCTAAAACAGTGGCATTAAGATTCGTTGGTCTCTGATCTGGCTTCCTTCGTGAGTCCCTTTTTCAATCAGCTGAATAGGCGACTCTGCCTTCCCGGAGCTCCAAAAGTTGACCAAAAGGGGACCCAGTCCCATTTACTCTACACCAAGAACTGCTGCACTGGCCACAAGAGTCATGCTGGCGGAATCTCCTGGTCTGTGAGCAACAAAATTCATCTGAAAGTGTGGCATCCTCTTGTTCTCTGTGCTTTCACTGGGAGCTACAATCCTGAGTTGCTAGTAATCAGCCATCTTGGATCTCTCTCGTGATTCTTTATCTGGATTGTGACAGAGCTTTAGAATGATATGGATAATATATAAAATTTTCTTTTAAATTTATTTCTTATAATCTAAAGCTGCACTATCCTTTATGGTAGTCACTAGCCATATGTGGCTACTGAGCTATTGAAATGGAATTAGCCCAAGTTGAGATGTGATCTAAATGTAATATACACATTGAATTTTGAATATATTTATCAGTCCTTCACATTGATTATATGTTGAAGTGATCATATTGGGCTAAATACAATATATTATTAAATTTAATTTAACTTGATTCTTCTTTTTTTAATGTGGATGCTAAGAAATTTAAAATTTCCTATATGTTCACATTATGTTTCCTGTGGGCAGCACTGATTATTCCCAGAATATTTTTAATTAAGTGTATTAGTTTCCTCTTCCAGCTATAACAAATTTGCATAAATTTAGTGGCTTAAAAACAACACAAATTTATTATCTTCCAGTTTAAGATGTCAGAAATCTAAAATGATTGGCAAAGGCTGTATTCTTTTTGGTAGTTCTAGAAAAAGTTCCGTTTTCTTGCCTAGAAGCCACCTGTTTTCCCTGGCTTGTAGCTCCTTCTTTCATATTCTAAGCCAACAGTGTAGCATCTTCAAATGTCTCTGACTCTCTCTTTCTCTCTCATCTCTGTTTCTGTTATCACATCTCTTACTTAGATTCTGATCCTTGACCCCTCTGCCTTCCTCTAATAAAAATACTTTGATTACTTTGGACCCATCTGGATAACCCACAATAATCTCTGCATCTGAAGATCCTCAACTTAATCACATTTACAAAGTCCCTTTTGCCATGTAAAGTGGCATATACACAGATTCCAGGAATTAGGACATCAATAGGGGGGTGGGGTATTATTCCAATTACCATATTAAGCATGTTTAATGATGTTCTTCCCGATTTGTTTGTTAATTTCAATTTTTAATGTGGTCCAGTATTTTAAGATTAATGAATCTGTGATACCAAAGAGCAAACATAAGAAACATCAAGTCAGGCATGGCATGGCACAATGGCTTCTCATCTGGGCAGTGCTGCTGACCTCAATGTGATCTTAGTTATGTCACTTATCTTATCTTCTTGGGCTTTTTCCATTTAGCCAAAGGAGTCTTTGTGAGTCCATTAAAGAACTTTAAAACTGCAGTTCTTTGGGCCACTGTTCAAATATACTCTCGTTGTTTTAATGATTAGTTTGAGCTCTTGTAAGATGAATTTCAGCTACAAGATATTTCTTATAGCTTCACCAGACTTATGAATGATGAGGATGTGAGTTGTGAGTTGGTTTAATGTATTACACATAAGTCAGGAATTATATTCTCATTCCATCATATAATGAGTATACTTTCTATTAACACATAAACCATCTATCCTCATAGTCTATTTTGTGACATAACAAATCATGCTTTAAACTATTTTGACATTACCTTTTCTGCTTAATCTATATAAGCAACTACATCTGAAATATTACCATGCCCTGCTTTCCTTCTCTCCCTCCCTCCTAGTACAATTTATAAATAGTCAAAATTTAATTGTTTTGTGTGTGTGTATGTGTGTGTGTAACAAATCACCGTTTGTTAGCTTGTTTATCACTAGGGAAGATTTGGGAAACTTTTAAATAAGAAGACACAAGAAGAAGCCGAGAGTCACAAATTTTAGGATGGGTGGAAGGCTGAACAATTTCTTATGCATTGAGTGTAACATAGTTTTATCTTTCTGTTTAATTACATCATTCTACTGTTTGTTTCTAGTTCATCAGAAGTAATTTTATTCAACACAAGCAAAAACAAACTCTAAAACCAAACACAAATGATCTTAGAAAAATATATCATTAAAAAAAAACTTGTGACATATTTTCTCAGTTTCTTGTAAGTAGTCAAAAATTAAGAGGCAGATTAATGTGTAGATAGATAGGTGATAGATAGATAGATAGATAGATAGATAGAGATGGAGAGAAAAGAAGACAGAAATAACCCTTCCTTTAAAAGATGTCATTTTGAGGGTTCATTTACTAATATTTTGGAAATTATGGAACTAAATATTTTGGGACAGGTAGAAGATGCTCATTAAGTTGCTAATTGAGCAATAATGCAAATTCAGGCTAGTGTTTACCTTTAATTATGTAATTAGCATAAAATCCTATTAAAAAAGGAGTACCCAACTCTTGTCTGTGAAGTCAATGAGATGTCAGTGCCACTGGGATATAACTAAAAATTTCTCTTTCCATCTTGAACTACAGAACATTAATTTTCATGTGGTTTCCCATCCTATTAGGTCAAATTTATAGTATATTCTGCTAATATTGGAAACGGACTCAAATTAACTAATATTCTACAATAAACATTAATAGATTATGTTTAATAAGATAATTATCTTAGATATTACTTCAGTACGTAAGGGATATCTAAGATAATTTTATAAAATTTAATTCTAGACTACATTGCAATGTCAAAATCAATCATAGTATTATGGAATCAGAAGACACTAAAATATTAAGAGAAACTGCTCTGAGGTTATTAGAGAGTCAGCATAAATACTGTCTCACAAACAGTACATACAAATATACATTCAAAAATGAAGAAAATTCTGCAAAATAGTGCATTATGCTATTATTAGCTAAAATCTTTGAAGTTGGAAATTTCTATATTTTTCAATTTTACCAATTAAGTAAATATATAAATTATAGATATAAAAAAGAGCTTTTCAAAAAGAAACAAAACAGAATCTTAATTATTAGCATAATGGCACCCTTATTTGAAAGTTTTTAACAAATCAAAATTATTTGTTTTGAAAATCTGGATTTATTTCTGATTTAAACCATTTTAAGAGTACTTATGTAAATATCTTTTAGCATCTCTAACCAACATTAATGAAAAAGTTCCATTTCAAAAGTGGCAGTCTCATCCTAAAATATCTAGTCTTGGCTAGTCACAGTGTGCTGTGCCTGTAATCTCTGCACAGCCAAGGTGGGCAAATTGCTTGAGCTCAAGAATTCAAGACCTGACTGGGTGACATAAAAAAAAACTTTGTCTTTAGAAAAAATACAAAAATTAGCCTGGTGTAATGGGATGGTGCCTGTAGTCTCAGCTACTCAGGAGGCTGACATGGGAGGATCACCTAAGCTTGGGGAGTTTGAGCTCGCAGTGGGCTGTGATCGTGCCTCTGCACTCCAGTCTGGGCAAGACAGTGAGACCAGGTCTCTAGATAAACAAACAAAATATTTCGTCTTGATCATCACTTCCTTAGTTTCCCTTACCAATCTCTATTCTGTGGAATATAAAGATACATCTGGTTTATTTAGCAGCGAGGCAGGTGTATTCTCCCAATACATACCTGAAATAGTACCAGTCAAGAATTTAAGTAGTCTTTTCTAATTAATCAGGATTGTGGGAGTAGATTCTTCCCCATAGAAAAAAACTCTTCGTAAAGAGTCACCTTTGCAGTAGTCAGAACTTACAATGTTGCAACACATTTTATTTTCGTTTCTTTCATAATTCCCAATTGCCAGTCATTTAGATTCAAGTCTTGAGCACTTAATATGGGGTTACATCAGGGGAGTTCTGAAGACTCTAGACTGGCTTTACAATTCTGGTTTTTTTTTTTCTAGCTTCAGAATTTTTAAAAATTTTTATTAAAATTGTTGTGGGTACATAATAGGTATATATGTTTATGGGATATGTGAGATATTTAGGTTACTTCCTCTTTTTCAGACACTAAGTTCCAATCTTTCACAATATCCTAAGACGTTTATCACAAGCCAGAACTTAATTGATTTGACTTGGTCATAAAAGATGTGCTTTCATATTATTTATCAAAAAAACCCATTTTTTCCGAAAAGAACTCTCTTTTGTATTAAAAGCAACAGTGAAATAATTGCTCATCTATTTGTTATTAAAATCATGCTATTTCCTCACGTGAACCATTTGATATTAATAATCAATCAATCATTTTCTATTTGGTATAGAAACTAAAATAGGATATGTAATTCTAGCATTTTTTTGGATCAAAGCTGAAATTTTAATAACATGGTTAAATTGGAATGCCCTATAGTGGTCGTGTTTGCCAATCTTGGACTTTTATTTCCATTATTATTATTCACAGCAATTTTTACTTCCCTCCTGTATTAATTTCATTTTCTGAAGAAATTATCAAGCCCATCTAATGTAGAGAATAAATTTATTCTCTTCATGTTCAATTGTTTGATCTATTAAGTCAGTCATTTGCTAATAATCTGTGTCATGAGGGATATCATCTCTCTGAGTAAATCACCAGGGAGAGACATGAATTTGATTCACATTTTCATCCTCAAACACCTTTCCACTTTACCTCCTTCTCCTTTTATTTCTCCTCCTTTACTCCTCTTCATTGACTACCTTCCTATGACAACCCAGTTTGCACTTAAACACACTGAAAAATGAACCTTCAGTTCTATATGAATATCTAATACTTGTTCAGTATGGATGCTGAAATATTAATTTATAACAATAACTACTGGCCATTTACAATCAACAAATCAATCAAACTGGTTGCTGAAAGAACGTCAACCTCTCCAAATTTCAGAAATATAACAGGACATCTACTTCTTCTCCCTTATCTATTCTATTACCAAAGGAAATTAAACTGGTATCTTACTATTTCCTTATCACAAATCTGTTTTGGTTATTTCCAGGAAATCTATTCTGGATAATCAAAAATTGATAGTTTGACAATTAACTAAGGTATTTTTTCCTGAGTCTGGGATGCATTGAATGGTATTAACAGCTCAATTGAGTTATACAAATTTTCTTTTCTAATATTTGGTATGTCTTTTGCATGGATTATGAAAAATAATACCTAGTGATTTTAAAATGAGATATCCAGTCCTCATATTTCATATCAACAAAGCCTTCTTATTTGAATTCACATACATATTTTAAACATTCTGGGTAAATTTTCTTTCATGTTGTAATTTTGGCTTATGGCTACACTGACTTTGGTAGTTTATAGTTAACTGGTCAGACTGAACATAATCAGTTGATTGACTGTTTCACAATTTCAGAGGCCCCGTTACTATTTGTGAGATCAAAGGAAAATACAAGAAAGAGCTAGTTGAGGATTATATATATATTTTCAATTTCAACCACATTTTCTCATTTAGGTGGTAATTTTTGCTTCCTAGCTAGAATTTCTAATATGAATTATAGAAATAAATAAGCACCATTCCATTTACACTTCTTAGAAATATTAAGTAGTACATTTTAAAAAATTAACCAGATAAAAAGCACATTATGAAATATTGAATTTTCATACTTTTTTCACAGATCTTTTTAATTAGAAAATTTTATAATATGGTAAAACACAGGAATCATCTAGTCTAAATCTTTAATTTCAATAAAATATTTAAAGCATATGAACAATTTATATAGTAATATTGTAAACTCCCATGTACTCGAGATTCAGGTTGAGGAATGGAGCACTATAGATACTGTTGAAGCTTCCGATGATGCCTTCCAATTCCATTTACCTCACACCCTCCGAACAGTGACCTCTACCCTGAATTTCATGTTTATCATTATCATGCATGTTGATATCTGTTGCTCTATATATGTATGTGATCAAATATAATGCATGTAATTATTTTGCATATTTTTGAACTTTATATACAGATACCATCATCCTATAAGCATCTTTCTACAACATCCTTTTTTTGTTATTGTGGCTTCACATTATATATTTGAGATTCATTTATATTAATTCAAGGAGCTAAGTTAACATTCATTTTTCTTGTTACCACTTCTGCTATTGCAGTATATGAATATTCTATAAATATTTTGTCTAGTTATTTATCTAAAGGTGTTTAGATGATTTCTCCCTCCTGCTGTGTTTTTTACTTTCAAATAGTTTTGTAATGAATAGTTTTAGGAGTGGAAAGACTGGATTATAGGACATGAGAATGTTCAGCTATTGCTAAACTGCTCTCTGAATTTGCACTGTCATATACTCTCTATGATTTGATCACATTTTCATCAATGTTAACTTTTGCTGGACTTGTAAATTTCTGCCATTTTCTTTCTTTTTTTTTTTTTTTGCCAATCAGTTTGAGCTTATGAGGTTGCTCAGGTAAGCCTTGAACTGATGACCTCGCCTTCGCAAGCGCCATGACCTCCGGCGGGAGCCACTTTGGACCCCCAATTTCTGCCATTTTCATGACTGTGAAACAAAAATCTCATTATTTTAAATTGCATTTCTCTAATAGCTAGTGGGATTGAGGATCTTTTTCAGATTGCTTATTGGACACTGAGAATCATTTTCTGTCAATCAGCTATTCATTTCCTTAACCCACTCTTTCATACCATATTCTTTATCTTTTATAAGACCCTTCATGTACTTTGGATAGTAATCCTTTTTTGGTTATATGCATTGCAAATACCTTTTCTGAGTGTTCATTTTGATGTATATAATTGTTTTATTTTAATATATCAAATTTAACATGTTTTCTTTATGAATTTTGGTTTTATATCCTGTTTATTAAACCACATTTTCCCATTTAGGTTCTGTTCTTATCTACCCCAAATCATAAAGCTATTTCCCTATAAAGGCTGTAAAATTTGCTCAGCATCTTTAGGTCTTTAACACACCTTAACATACATATGTGTGAAGTTGCAATCTAGTATGATCATTTTTTCATATGGCTAGTTCAATGTCTGAATACGTCATCTTTCCTCCCTGCTTTTTAATGTCACTAGTTATTTATCAAGTTCCATAAATGCATGAATATTTTCCCAGGCTTTCTATTCTGTTCCGTTGGACTAATTTCTAGCCCTGACCCAAATCTACATTGCCTCAGTTACTGCTGCTTTATATTAAGCCATAATAGTTCATATGGGGATTTCCTGAACCTCATTCTCCAGATTGTATTGATAATTTCTTATCCTTTGCTCTTCCAAACACATTTTAGAATTAACTTTTCATGTTTCACAGAAAACTGTAGTAAATTTTATTAATAATTACATTAGTTCTATAGATTAATTTTCTGTATTGATTTTCCCATCCAGGAACATGTATATTTGTTGATTTATGTGAGTTTACCCCTTAATGTTAATAGACAAATTAACTGTGGGCCAAAAAGTGATGGCCCAAAGTCGCATAGCCAATTAATAGTAACACCAGTGGTAGAATAAAGGTCTTTTGACTCCTTAACAGCTTGTACACTAAAAAGGCTTAATTATTTAGTCAGTTAAGAAAGAGTATCTTGAAGTCCTTGCAGCTTCAGAACTCTTCACTATGAAAGAGAATTCAACTTCTCTAGTTTACTAGGCCCAATTTGTGTTTCAAGCCCTCAAAGTGTGTTTAGAGGGCTTGGCAAACGAAGTCCTGAAATCCTTTACATTGATTGACTCTTTCTCTGGAGCCTGTCAGAAGTGCTGGGGTAATCTTGAGGTCACTGAATTTCAAAGCATTCAGGTAAGCAACATTGAGGCCTATGTAATGACTCTTAGGTCTTGCTCTTTAACCACAGGCTTACAGGAGCTATCGCTTGCCTTGCTGAATGAACATCTAAAGTCCAAAATGAGAAAAGATTGTCTAAGAATATGTATCTTCTTATATACACATACATATACATGACCGTACACACATACATTCATAATCATATTCTTTTAGAGAAAATAATATTTTAAGCATTTTTCCAAAAGCAGCATATCTCAGGAATACTGAGGCTTCTTCTAGATTAATATTCAGGAAACAAATACAATTGCTTTGAAATCACCGAGTTGCCTCAGATTGGCATTTTAGCTACTAACTGCCATTGGGGAAAATTTTGTACAAATAAATAGAATCCAGAGGAGACAGAAGCACAGAAGATTCACTCTTTAAACATAAAACAAAGAAAGATCAGATGTATTCAGGTAGTCGTGTATCGTTCATGTTAATTGCGGTTCAGCCTTCTTTAACTACTACTACAGCAGCCAGTTATCTAAAGGGGCAGAAAAAAAAAGGTGAGGAGAGGGGATGGGAAAAAAGTGAGATCCCTGCAATATCGCCTCGAGCCGCTAGGGGTATCTTTGTACCATTTTTCATCCTGCACCGATTTGGAGTAGAAACCTATGTTAGGGTAAAACCAGGGTCCTCGGCATTTTTTTTTTTTTTTCTTTTTTGTGCGAGCAGTGCACCCAGAATCCAAAAAAGATTTTTTAAAAAAGAAAGAAAGAAACCACAATTTTTCAGTCACCCGAACAGGATTATGAAATTGTTCTTCTGGACATCAGTACCGGGAATTCATTTTTGAGGTCAATTTCCAATCGAGATAAATCTATTGGATTAGTAGGATTATCTGATTGCAGCTGAAAGAAGTAACGTTGTTTGATCATTTGTATTTCTTGCCTGCTGGTCGGATTTACATGGAGGTGGCTTTGGGTCCCCAGGATTCTGGATCGTGGTTCCATCTGGAGAGAAAAAAGGATCAATCGACACGTTTTGGAAGTGTCCGTGGGTGAATAAAAAAGGAGGGGGTTACAAAACTGGGGTTGCGGATGCTTAAAGCAAAAAAGAAAAAAGAAAAAAGGAAGCATCTTGAATCCTGAAACAAGAATTACCGGGGGCTCGAGATTTCAAAAAAGCGTCTAGAAACTGGTAAATACTTTGACCATTTCGGCTTGGCTTTGACGGCGAAGTGTTGTAGAAACTGTCTCCTTGAATCATTGCGAAGGGACCGGGGGAAGATGAGGGGCTCCCTCTGTGGATTGATCTTGCTGAGGGTAAGTTTGTGGCTCTCTTCCTGGGAGGGGGCTGCCAGGGTTTTGTGGCAGTGCGCGGAGGGTGCTGCGGACGCGCAGCCTGCGAGATGGAGAAAGGAAGGGGATGGAAAACCACCTCGCGCATCCCCGGGGGATCGCTGGGGAGCTGCCTAGATCGAGCTCAAACCCTTATTTTTGTGGCGTCGGTGGGGGAGCCGAGCAGCTCTCCAGGCTCTCAACTTTGTATGGAAAATCTCTCGGTTGGGAGCTGCATCCCGGATCCAGTGCTTTCTCCTCGCAGTACTTTAAGGAGGGGAAGCGGCGGTGCCTTGGAAAACCTGCATGGAGAGCGGAAAAGCCCAAGTAGAAATCGCTAGTGCTTCGGCCGCCGTTTCGGCGGCGGTCGTGGCTTCCAGCGGGGGATTTTGCACGGGGAATTGGCTGTTTTCAGGCTGTCTGCTCCCCCACCCCGTCTCCTACCCCTTTCCGCTTCCCACTTCTCTCAGCCCGCCCGAAGCTAAAGGGTTACAGGGTCACTGCACCGGATGGAGACAGTAGAAGTGGGTGACTGGCCACACATGTTGTCTTGTAATTCACTTGCACGACTTGCCATAATACTAGTCCGAGGTAACTTTCTTCGAGTTGGAGGAGCCCGAGAGGACGTTGCAGGCTTTTTGCCGAGGGCCCAGGCTAGCCAGTGCGCCAGGCAGACGGCTGCGTTTCTGATGTGCCTCTGCCCTGCCTGCCTTGCCACTTACTGGCTTTTCTTTCCGCCTGAGCGGTGCGCGCGCGTTCCCAGACATTTTCTTGCAGCTGAATTCAGGGATTTTTGTTTTTTAAAGAATTCTGTAGCTCCTGATAAAATCTCATCTTTATTTGCAGAAGGAAATCAGTTTCAGCAGCTATAATTAATCGCTCAAATGAGTGAATATGAATTAACTCAGGCAACTAAAAGTTGCTTTGGAATCCAGAAAAGCATATTATTCTGAAGTAATCTTGGAGACCACGTAGCTTCAGAACAATTGCATACAAAGAACCGATTTATTGGAGGGATGTGTATAAATGTGTTCAGTAGGTTGACGGATCTGATATTTCAACATCATAATTTTAGTTGGCTTTTTTTAAGATTTAAAGCCAATTCGTTAAATTTTAAACTTTCAGACATTCAAGTGCCTTGGAATAAAATGGATATAGATAAAAGAGAAAGCATGCATTTTTGTATGTTTTAATGTTTAGAAGGAAAGTGTTACCTTTTTTTCAGGGATTTCTGGTTTAGAGATTATGAAGTGTATGCAGATACCTTTGTGGTTTAGCACTGAAGTCTGTATGTGTGAACTCATCAAAAGGCATCTCTTCAATGTCATATGAAGCACACTCATTCTCTAATACTTTTTTCAGGAATTCCAGATACATGCGACATTCTAGTTACTAAAAGATCAGTCTCACCAAACTTTCTTTCTGGATTTGTGTATGCATGTATGTTTCTGAAATCTAATTTTGAAGCATGTATGTGAGATTTGTTTTTTAAAGATGCAATAGCAAAATATAAAACTTTTGTCTCCCAGGAATTCTAAAGTGGCAGAGTTAGATATTTCCTATTTTGGTAGACATTGTTTAAGCTTATTTAGAGATTATACAAATAATAATAAATAGTTTCTACAAACCCAATTGTTAGTTTCAAGGGGATATCTGAGAAGCTAGGTTAGTCTCTTTTTACTCTGCTCTAAGTCACGTGGTTCACGTGCAGGCTGAAAGTAGAATGGATCCTCTGTGTACTGGCGCATTCTAGCCACTGATCCTAGCCACACTGTCTGATAGTATTGAAAATAGTTTTCAAAGTTTAAATGGATTTTTAAAAAGACAGCCAGTAAATAAATAACAGTAAGTGGTAATAGCAAATAAGTAATGAAGGTGAGTGGTAAGTGGGTTGGAATTTCTCTTTTTAAGCTAATAGAGAATATGACTGTTGATATAAAAATAGATGGATAATTTGAAACATGAAAAAGAAGGTTCTTTTTGATTTGCATATTTCAAAGCCATTAAATCAGTAGTCATTGCATATGTCATAGTGTTAAAATGGAAGACTTAACTGAATGTGGCTTTGTAGTGCCTGAAAAATATGTTTCTGTCAGAATAAACAATGCTTTCTACTCCCTTATTATATTCTCTTTTGTCAGTTAAAATGAAAAGGGAGAAAATGACCTATTCTTTGTTAGAATCTACTTGGATGGGCTGTATTCTTTGTTTCAACAAGCAGTACATACACAAAACTTGGTAAACATTGTAGGTAGTAAATCCACTTTGGAAAGCCAATAACAATGGAAAGAAATATATGCAAAACTACACATCACAAATTTTTTAAAAGTTGTGGCAAATGAATGAAGATCAAGGTACCCAGTTAGATAAAGGCTTTCCCCAGTAGAGTGGATTGTTCTAAGAACTATTGAAAAACCTGAGGAGTTCACTTAGAAAATTAATTACAGTTAGCTGTATCTTACTCAATACTTATTTTTGGCCATAATTATTAAAAAGAATATGGTGGCCTTGATGAGTTGTGAATTTTCTATCAGGGTAATACAAAACGTGGTAGTTTGGGGTAAGGAGATGGAAGCTGTCAATTAATTAGCCCTGAAAATTGCAAGCATAGTTTCTAATATAGGTGACAAGAAATAACATTGGATTCCCCTAAGCTTATCACTATGGAAAAACTGATGCTGCAATCACTGGAGCTTTGCTTGACAGCTGCACCTGTCCCTCGAAAACCTTTCATGTGTTCTGTCTGCCCTAACATTCAGGGAAAGCTAACACATTTGCTGCAGCTTCTCTCTATGATTTTGAGATGATTAACTACATTAAATGTTATTTTACATTAAAAAGAAGTTAGCACACACTTAATTAGAAGCAAAGTGGTAAGGGCAATTATTTTTAAATGACTTGTTGAAATTTAACACATGGCACTTCCAAGTGCAAATCTTCCATCTCTTTTGCTTTATCGAGAAATAAAAGAGAACAAAAAACCAACTTTCAATTAATTTAAAAATCAAGTTTTTGACACATTAAATTTGCAAAGCATAGAAAAAATAAACCAAATTTGTGAACACTCATGACGAATCTGAGGTTTATTTTGCCTTTTTAAGAGAGAATTTAAAGCATTATGAGTTGGCTAACAATTTAATCCTGTGGGATAGCATCATTCCCAATTGTTTCTAAGGAAGATCATTACTTAATAGTAGCACATGTGTGTGGTCCTTTTAGTCTGTTATTAATGAAATAATGTTGGTAATATCAAATATTACTATGCTGGTATAAAACGATCTGAATAATCTCTGCCTTTAAGAGTCATCCCCCAAACAAAGTAAAATCAAACAAACAAAAAACCCCACAGCTATTTGGTAGCTAACCTGTATGAAAGAGAATGACTGTCAACTCAAAGCTTAACTTAAGTCAGAGAAAACTAGTGAATCATTCCAGACATTTGAAATTATTAGACATTAAACTTTTGGGGGATTTTTATATGAATTCTTTTTATAACAGTCAGTATAATCTCTTCTGTACCTATTTCCGTTGCATGTAAGAGAAATTCTAGTCAATGGCAAAACGCTTTAC
This sequence comes from Callithrix jacchus, assembly GCF_049354715.1. Classification (NCBI taxonomy): domain Eukaryota; kingdom Metazoa; phylum Chordata; class Mammalia; order Primates; family Cebidae; genus Callithrix; species Callithrix jacchus. The sequence continues at coordinate 13,473,281 of NC_133518.1, read as the reverse complement.
TACTGCCATTACCGCAGACTTTATAGATCAGAGATGTGTCAGCATGTTAGCTTTAGCAGTAATGCCTCTTTTGTGTGAAACCTTATGGGCTTTGCAGGCACTCTCTCATCCTGACACTCACTAAACGTTCAAGTCCCCATATTTATTATTTAATTTTCTTCCTATATATAGCAGCACAGTATCTCAATATGTGAATATGTAGTCAAAAAAGTGACGGGCAATTGTGAGTGGGACTAATGAGTTTTAATAATACACATATTAGGGACTGCTAAAGGAAGTTAAATTAAGAAAAACAAGTTGAGCATGAAATTCATTTTGGAACAAATGAAAGTTAAGTTACTACTAAAGATGTACATTCAAAAACCACAGTGATATATCACAGGAAATTAAGTTCTAGCCTGAGACTAGACCTACTTAATGAAGTTGACATCTCAGGACTTAGCTTTAAGTTGATGAACTTTGATTTGACTTATGAAATAGAAAAATATATGCTTTTTTCACTTTCTCCTGGTTTGTACAGAAATTTTAGTTTAGTATTTTCATTGTGTATCCAGCCACACTTTGTGTACATAATACTAGTTCACTTGTGACAGGCCACACAGTAACTTACTTTTTCTGTAGCCTAATTCTCTAATGCTACATATGCCTACAATTCGAACTACCTGCTGAAGCCTATGCCATCTCTTTGGAGGTGCTGTAGGTGGTGCTTCATTAATAGGACTGCATATTCATCAACTTTCCAATACCTATAATTCTGTTTATTTTTTGCATAATTTAGAAAATAATAGACTAATGTGTTTGCTTGCTTATTTTTATGTATTTATTTATTTGGTGGTGGTGATAGTCATGGAGGAAAAGTGGAAGTGGGGGAGGAGATTGGATATGGGCAAATATTTTCTTACAATATGATTTTCTTATATTTTGCCTGTATTGAAGTAACACAAGCACTTTCTGGAAAGAGTAAATAACCAGGCAATGATATGAAGGTCTTATTATATATCAATGGTTCTCAACAACTGCCTATTGGGAAACATCAAACTGATATACTACTTTTTAATACCAATGTTTGTCTTCACTTTTGTGTAACCTAATGATTCTTTTTTCTTCCCGGATACACCTGATGAATGTTAGATCAATAGGAGAAGAAAAGAGGTTACTTGTAATGTTTAAAAATGAATTGAAAATTGTTGTTGCTTTTTTTAAAAAATAGTCATACAAGCACTCTCATTTTATCATATGGAATACTTTCTAAAAAGATCAACAAGTTAAAACATGTAATCAAGGAATATTGATTTGATAAAAACCAAGTTGGGATTATCGTAAGTTTGTTCCATGTGACAGCCACCACTTCTATGACAGAACTGCCCAGAGAAACAGTGATTGCAGCATAGAACACTGACCAACAGTTTTCCCATAGTCACACCTTGAAAATAATACTTGAGCATTTTAATGGTTAACTATAGAACTAAAAGGAATAAAAGTTCACTTCAGCAACCATTATGTTTCAAGTCAGTGCATGTGTCATTTCTAATTTAAATCTGTATTACTTACTGTCCAACACTTTACACACAAGTGACAGTGTTATCTATCCTTTTTCCTATGGGTAAAAAAAAGTCCAGTTTCATTATCTGTTTAACTGTGCCAAGTGTTCTAATACATATATTACTACAAGACTGATGCCAAAAGTCCCTATTATTTGAAGCCATGGTCTTTAATAACAACATCTAAGAAGGAAAGCATTTTCTGTTTTGAAGGAATACTGTACTAGTAGTCTGTAGGAGATTTTTGTCTGGTTTGTTCAGAACTGGGTGTATTTCTCTTCATCACCTAGAATAGTACCTGGTACCTAACTGGAGATCAATAAACGTTTATTGAATGAATGAATGAGGAGCGACTGGGTTCTAGCATTGATTGTTAGTAACTAAACAAATAACCTCTTTATGTAATGAATACCTGGGATCTTCATTTGTGCTTTTCAAAAAATGATTTGAATTGACAAATATTTTCAAAGAATATGCAAAATTCCAAAGGTAGAAAGGATTCTATTCAGAAATTGAATATTAATTAAAGACAAATAGTAATTGAAACTTTTTAGTAATCTCATATGGAGTTTATATACTTCACTTTGATGAATTATTTGATCAAGACTGAAAAGTGTAGCAGGATTATTTGTGTTGTTATAATTTACTAAAGGTACATTAGAGTTACTTTCTTCCATGAAGAAAATGTGATATCTCAGGGAACTTTGGAATTACTAAAAGTCATTTCAAATAGGTAAAACATGAACGATAAGACAATAAGATTTAAAATATAACCTTTTAGGGATTTTCATCATTACTTAATATTTTTATCATTTTGTAAAACTTTATAATCCCATGCTTTCCATTATGTAATTTGAATTTAAATGGTGACTGTTTGGCAACTTATATTCCATATGTATATTAAATTCTTGTTAATATTCTATTGTATTCATTAATATATTGATATACTATTACATCAATTAATATTATATACTAATATATTAATATATTTATATTCATTAATATATTGATATACTATTTATATTTCACAAATGGCCCCTGAACAGGATATTGTTTAAAGTTTCATTTTTGTTATTGGTACTAATGGAATTTTTATATGAAGGGAAAAATGACGTAGATATATAAAGAAGATTGCTAGTGTAATATTCTTTCTTCTTTGAATCACTGGTTGAGCTCTAGGCCAGGTCAGGAGTGTCAAGAAACCATTATTGCTGTTTGGTGCCTTATGTGAAAAGAGTTGGTGGTCTTAGTTCACTTCCTAGTAGACAGCTACTCCTTAAACAATAGTCACTATAGTATTTGCCAATTCCAGCAAAGGTTTGGGACTGAATGGACACAAAGGTTTAACTACCCTCTTTCTGCTGATCATCCTCCAAGGGGTCAAGATTGACACACTCTGGCATAGGGCCATACTCAAACTTAGCACTGCCACTGCCAAAGTTGTAGCTATTCTCTGGCAACAAGGGATTGTTTTTAACGGGACTTTAATTAAGCAGGGAACCAGGAATGGCAATTCTCCCCTCTTCCCAGGCATCAGCAACTCACTACAAACAAAAATAGGCTTCAAGAGTGAGTTGAGAATGTGGCACTCTTCTTAGGTTGTGCTAGCTTCTCTGTAAAGATACTAGCAGGCATAATTAAGTTGCTTCTGGAAGCAATGACTTGTGACCCAAAGGTGGCCCCTTCCAGACAAAAACATCAATTTAATATCAAGGGAAGTAATCAGTTCTCCCAGGCTGTCTCTTCTGAGCTCTTGAGTGATTATTCATTTTCTTCTGTGGGATCACAGGGTCACCAATTGGTTTTAAAAATGTATCCTGTGGTATTTTACATAAACATTAAAACTATTGCCCATGACTTTTGAAAAACATTCTGTCTCATTGATTCTTGCCTCTCTCACCCCCTTTGCTTTCCTGTTCATTTGGAAGTCCAGGCTTCCTAAGTAGATTCTAGATTTAGCAATTAATATTTGGAGATTACACCCGAAAGTAGTTTCAGAATAAATAGGAAGTAAAACTTATATAGTTAATGTTAAATATTTTTTTCAGCCCTCCTTCTCTTCAGAACAACAAAATAAAAAAGAAGCTATCTAATAATTAGCCATTAGGTGTAATGATGGTTATAGCAGAAATACTCAGTTGTACAATGTAAAAGTCAATACTGTCACTCTAATCTCTTTTTCTTTGTGTTGTCAGAAAAGCTATTACGGCATCTTAGAGCCTTATTTTATCTTTTTGCCACACAATAATGGAATTAGCTGCCAGTCTATATGAATATCTATCCACACTCCTACATGATGAGAAATTTCCATTGTATTGTAATTTGTTTCCACCTCTTCTATGTTTCATTCCTTCTGGCTGCAACTTTAATTAAGCTAATGCCTTCACAGAGGTCAAGCATCACAGATGGATAAATAAAATCTGAGGGTTGTTTTAATTGACAAAAATAGTATAATGAATTAATGGGTCATTCATTCAAGAAATATTTTCTTAGGACTTACAATGTAATGCATTGTCCTGGGGATGCTTGTTAAAAACCAACAATTCAAAAGACACAGCCTCTACTCTCAAAGTGTAAGTGTAATCTGATCATGTCATTTTTACAGTGATGATAATGATTCTCACCATACTTTGGATAAGATCTCACACCCCTAAAATGGCCAACAAGTTCTTGAGTTGTCAGGTCCTTTCTCCTCTCCAGTCTGACGGACTGCCCTCCTCTCAGTTCACAGTGATTTCTTTGGAAAGCCCCAACTTCCACAGCATTTGGCTTTCCTGTTGCTTCTGACACATTCTATATCCTGGTTTTCAATTGCCAGCTTCTACTCAATCTCAGACCCCAGTTTCCAGATCAGTTCAGGAAGATCATCATTCTCACTCCACATTCTTAAATCTCCCCTCAAAATACCCTATAATATCCTTCTTGGTATAGTACTTATTACTAAATAGCTATCTGTGTAATTGGCTTGCTTAAAGTCTGTCTTTCCCATTCAACTTTTGTCTTTAAAAATATATATTTTAGATTAAAGGGTACATGTGCAGATTTGTTACACAGGTAAACTCATGTCTTCTGTTGTACAGGTTATTTCATCACCCAGGTTCTAAGCCTAATAGCCAATGGTTACTTTTTTGTCTTCATGAATATTCACACTATTCCTCTCTTGTTCATGCTGTCTTCTCCAATGCCTAGTACTAATTATTTCCCAAATATAGGAATGAATATGGAAATTGGGATTACAAATTACTGTGAAAAAAAGTACTATGAGTTTAGTTACAAAAAATGTAGTAAGTGTTTTGAGAGATAAGAGAAGGGAATACTTTTATGACTTGAAGTACTAGAGAAGGAAGTACTTATTGACCTTTGAGCCAGGCCTTGAAAGGTACTAGCTGAGGTCCTTCCAGCAAAAAAACTGATGGGGAAAGTATTCTCCGGGAAGAACAACCTTGGTCAACAAGTTGGGCCCAATTAACTGAGCACTGCTTCTAGTGCTGTGCTGTATTAGTCCATTTTCATGCCACTGAAAAAGACATACCCAATATTGGGAAGAAAAGAGGTTTAATTGAACTTAGAGTTCCACATGGCTAGGGAATCATGTAAAAAGTGCCTTTAAACTCAGAATCATGGCAGGAGTTGAAAGGCACTTCTTACACGGTGGCGGCAAGAGAAAATGAGGAAGATGTAAAAGCAGAAACCCCTGATGAAACCGTCACATCTCATGAGACTTACTCATTTCCACAAGAACAGTATGGGTGAAACTAACCCCATGATTCAAATTATCTCCCACTGGGTTCCTCTCACAACATGTCGGAAGTATGGGAGTACAATTCAAGATGAGATTTGGGTGAGGAAATAGAGCCAAATCATATCATTTTGCCCTGTCCCCTCCAAATCTCGTGCCCTCACATTTCAAAACCAATTATGCCTTCCCGACAGTTCCCAAAAGTCTTAACTCATTCCACCATTAACTCAAAAGTCCACAGTCCAAAGTCTTATCTGAGAAAAGGCAAGTCCCTTCCACCTATGAGTCTGTAAAATCAAAAGCAAGCTAGTTACTTCCTGACAAAAAGGAAGTACAGCTTTTCACACAGCCATTCCAAATGAAAGAAATTAACCAAAACAAAGGGGTTAGCTACAAGCCCCATGCAAATCCAGAATCCGGTGGCGCAGTCAAATCTTAAAGCTCCCAAATGATGTTCTTTGACACCAGGTCTCACATCCAGGTCACACTGATGTGAAAGGTGGTTTCCCATGGTCTTGGGCAGCTCTGCCACTGTGGCTTTGCAGTGTCCAGTCTCCCTCTCAGCTGCTTTCATGGACTGACAGTGAGTGCCTGTGGCTTTTTAAGGTGAATAATGCAAGCTGTTGGTGGATCTACCATTCTGGGGTCTGGAGGATGGTGGCCCTCTTCTCACAGATTCAGTAGCTGGTGCTGCTGTAGGGACTCTGTGTGGGGGCTCCAACTCAAATTTCCCTTTCACATTGCCCTAGCAGAGGTTTTCCATGAGCGCCACGCCCCTACAGCAGACTTCTGCCTGGGCATTCAGGTGTTTCCATACACCTTCTGAAATCTAGGCGGAGGTTCCCAAACCTCAGTTCTTCATTTCTGTGCACCTGCAGGCTCCACACCACGTGGAAGCTGCCAAGGCTTGGGGCTTGCACCCTCTGAAGCCATGGCCTGAGCTGTACCTTGGCCCCTTTTAGTCATGGCTGGAGCAGGAGGGACACAGGGCACCAAGTATGTAGACTGCACACAGCACTGGGACCCTGGACCTTGCCCTTGAAACCATTTTTTTCCTCTTAGGCTTCAAGCATGTGATTGGAGGGGCTGCTGTGAAGACCTTAGACAGGCCCTAGAGATATTTTCCCCAATGTTTTGGGGATTAGCATTTGGCCCCTTATTACTTATGCAAATTTCTGCAGCTAGCTTAAATTTCTTCTCAGAAAATGGGTTTTTCTTTTCTATGCTATTGTCAGGCTGCAAACTTTCTGAACTTTTATGCTCTGCTTCTCTTATAAAATGGAATGCCTTTAACAGCACCCAAGTCACCTCTTGAATGCTTCTACTTAGACATTTCTTCCATCAGATGCCCTAAATCATCTCTCTTAAGTTCAAAGTTCCACAGATCTCCAGGACAGGGGCAAAATGCCATCAGTCTCTTTGCTAAAACATAACGAGAGTCACTTTTGCTCCAGTTCCCAACAAGTTTCTCATCTGCATCTGAGACCACCTCAGCCTAGATTTTATTGTCCCTATCATTATCAATATTTTTGTCAGAACCGTTCAACAAAGTTTCAAACTTTCCCATGTTTTTCTTTCTTCTTCTGAGCCCTCCAAACTGTCCAACCTCTGCCTGTTACCCAGTCTCAAAAAGCTACTTTCACATTTTCAGGTATCTTTTCAGCAGTGCCACACTCTACTGGTACCAATTTATTGTGTTAGTTCATTGTCATGTTGCTGATAAAGACATACCCAAGACTGGGAAGAAAAAGGGGTTTAATTGGACTTACAGTTCCACATGGCTAGAGAGGCCTCAGAATTATGGCAAGAGGCAAAAGGCACTTCTTACATGGTGGTGGCAAGAGAAAATGAGGAAGATACAAAAGGAGAAACCCCTGATAAAACCATCAGATCTCATAAGACTTATTCACTACCATGAGAACAGTATGGGGAAAACTGCTCCCATGATTCAAATTATTTCCCACCAGGTTTCAAATTATTCCCCAAAACACATGGGAATTGTGGGAATACAATTCAAGATGAGATTTGGGTGGTATATGGATCCAAACCATTTCATGTGTGTTACCTCCCATTAGTATTGTTTATTCACAAAATTAGTTTGCTACCAGGTATAATCTCTACCATGTACTCATGTTTTACTACTTGTTATTTTAAAAAATATTTTATTGGTAAATTTTTTCTCCAATTAATGTTAAGTTTTAGTTGACCTTTTCCTATCACCATTCTATTTTCTCTGATTTTTTTGGAGACAGAGTCTCGCACTATCGCCCAGGCTGTAGTGCAGTTGTGTGATCTTGGCTCACTGCAGTCTCCACCTCCTGGGTTCAAGCAGTTCTTCTGCCTCAGCCTCTGGAGTAGCTGGGACTACAGGCATGCACAACAATGCCCATCTAATTTTTTTGTATTTTTAGTAGAGATGGGGTTTCACCATGTTGGCCAGGATAGTCTTGATCTCCTGACCTCGTGATCTGCCCCCCTTGGCCTCCCAAAGTGCGAGGATTACAGGCATGCCTGGCCGGTTTTTTTTTTTTATGTTATTGGAGAGTTACATTTAGTGTGGAAGTAGCCCAAGGGGAAATAGAACAAATAGAACCATTTATATACTCTGCAGAGAAACAAGGAATATCATGAAACTCTGGAAAACTATTGAGAGTTGCCCATAATTTCTCCCAGAAGGAGGCTCTAGGCAAATTTAAGAAGGAGGTAGTTTGTCTTTAGAGAGTGTTAATTCTTCTGCCTTATCTCTTTCTATTTCCTGAAGCTTGCTGCATCCATAAACTGTGTTCTTGTTTTATTGAAGGGTGTTACTGTAGCTTTGTGTTTCTGACTTCAATTTAATTGTCTGTTACAAGAAGATGATAATGATCTCTACCTCTTGGTACTTAGAGACAATAAAGAAAGTGATGCAGTTAGCTCAGTGTTTAGCCCCCGTACTTACTCAATTGGTGCTTGCCATTAATCCAGTCATTATTTAATGATGGTCATGTCAGAATAAACTCATCACTGCTTTAGTTCTCAATAGCCTATGCTAATATGGCTGTGACACGGGCCCTGATATCCCTTGGAACTTCTCCATGATCAAGATCTCAAGACCTTGAATTTGGATATTCTCATCTCAGAGTAAACTCTTTTTAGCTTTGATTTTGTCTTATTTTTCTCCCCTTTGTGTCCTTCTGGTTCTGCTTAACTCTGTATTAGATTTAGTTGATGTGTTTGACATCAGGATTACCATTTTTGTAATCGTTTCTCCTTGCTGTTCTACCATGCTTTCCTTCCTTGTCCCCAACCCTGGCTTCCATCATTTACTCTCTGCCCTAGGCTATTGAATGTTACTGGAAAAAAGTTTCAATACCACACTCTTTGGAGCTGGTGCAAATTAGGACTATTAACTAACCACAGCAAGCTGATAAGCAGCATTTTCATTTTCCTTCTGTTAATATTCTGTGTGCTTCACTCTCCTCAGTTCCTCAACCTGATTGTAGATCTTTATTGAATTGGTCTCACTGAGGTGCAGAGTGCAAACTCCTGTCATAAAGGTTCAGGACATGTTCTTGGGAGTTAGGTGGTCATGGGTTTGTTTCTTGGATCTGCCTTTTCCTGGCATTCTGGCCTTCAGAGAGTTATCTGATCACTTTAACCCTCGTTTTCCTCACGTAAAATAAGAAGAGTGCTTGGCTTACAAATCTGTTGTGGAGACCAAGTGACATGAACTATGTAAAGTTTTGGGCAGCTACTGGCAAGTAGAGAGTGACTTACAATAATAGCTGTTTTTGTTGATATTTTCACTTTATCATGGATGAATCCAGCTGATATTTCAAACTGAACATGGAATTAAGATTCTCTCTGGTTTCTTTTGCACCAATTCATTCACAAAGGTAATGATTCCCACACCTTTGTATCTAGTCTGTATGTTTGATAACCAAACCATGTTTTTACTAAAAAGGTAAGAAATGTATACATATATTTTACTTTTTAGTAAAAATATGGTTTGGTTGTCAAAATTTTATATGGGAATACATAGATATATATTGTATATTCCTATATAAATATTTATGTCACCAGATTGCAAAACATACACAAAAATAGGCACTAAGAAGATAAGAAAAAGTTAACAGTATTTTTAATGTCTTATAAATCCTGATGACTTCATTGCATTATTCACTAATATCTCAAGGCACAGAGATTTTATGGCACAGTTCACAGCTAATAAAATGTATGTTAATTCGTACTTCAAGTTATCTTCGTGAGGTTATCAAACTATTTTTTCTGATTTGTTATTATATATGATTAGATGGCCATTATTTTTAATCTTGTGATATAGCTGAAGAAGAGCTTGTCCTAAAAGTAGAAATTTCATTTTTCCCTTTTACAGGTCTTTATTTGTGATTGTATTTTTAGTACTCCCGTTCATTGATGTTTGATAAAAACTTAAACCACTAGTGTGTTTTTTAAGGGCTACTTTAATTACAACTTGATACAAATATGTAAATTTATTTTCCCAATGATGTAAACTCTAATGCATCACCGTATATTGAAAATGAACAATAACAAAGTGATACTGTTGGCTAACGAACTGCTCCAGGCAAACGTACCTTCCAAGAACACTGTAAGTGCTATATGCATTAACAGCCATGTGATGACACTGGTATTAAGTCATATATTCATATTAGCAGATTTTAATTGGTTTCTCTTTTTGTTTTATATAAAAAATGGCAAATAGAAGTTGAACCATTTAGTTCCTTTATCTAATCATTTTGTGGTGGGGTATGAACACACTGCTTTAGAGATCTCTGCCACAAAATACTGCCAGTTTAATTTTCTTGTGAATGAATTTGGTAATACTTTCCTTCTCCTAGGAATGTTTAATGCCTCTTCATCATCTAGAGAATAAAATTCAAACTGTTTAGCCTTTTAATGAAGGGCTTGCTTGAATTGGCTCTAGCCTGCCATTCCAGTCTTATCCAGTGCTCATCCTCATTTACTCTGTGTTCTGGCCAAATCAGACTGTGCCTTCCTCAGACAAGCCCTTTATTCTTTCTGTCATAATTCAGGCTCCCAGAGGAAAAAATAAGACTTCAAAATGAAGGTTTGTTTATGAGAACTTTCCTGAGAGGTGCCATTGGGAACAATTCCTATAAAGGATAAGAGAATCTCAACCAACTCCTGCCTCTGCCCATTTTCATGGGGAGCTTTGGGGCTGAAGTGGCCCCTCTGATTGTTCTGCATTGAGAAAACAAGGCCAGGCCTTTGTACACTGGCAGGGACCAGTCGTTAAAATGTGAATTGGCTTCAGGAAGGGTGATAGAACAGTATCTAATGAACATTCATTCCACTGTGTGATCCCTTCTGTGACCATCAGTGTTTGTCCAAATCATATTCATTCTTTTAAGCCCACCTCAAATTTCTCTTGATTCATGAACTCGTTTCTAATCTAGTAGCCAGGGGTAGACCTGTCTTTTCTTTTGAAGCCTAATATCATTTTGTGAAATTGTGTTCATTTGTTTATTCATCCCATTTTAAGTACTTACTATGTGAGTTAATTACACGTTAGTTACTTTAAATATTCAGTTGCTGAAAGGCATCAAACAGCTTATACTCATTGGACAGTTTATTTTTAAAATTTTTTTTATTTTTGCCGCTGTGGCTGTTTTGTAGAAATCAAATACAGATAGATTTGAGGTACAAAAGAAAAAAAAACAGAAAGTTAGCTGGATGTGGTGGTGTGGACACCTGCATCCCCAGCTACTTGGGAGGCTGCAGCAGGACAGTCACTTGAACCCAGGAGGCAGGTGTTGCAATAAGCCAAGATTGCACCATTGCACCATTTTATTACAAGCCAAAATACAGTATGGCAAGAGCAGAAGAAGGATATGCGTTAAATTGAATTAAAAAGTCTCAGACTCCGGCATCTTCATATTCCCACTCCTGGGTCACGAAGAATACCCTTTTGTCTCCAGGTCTTTAACCATATATATGAAACATATTGCTATAGGAAACCCAATATCTGTTGTGGTCAGGTTCTCTTACAGTGATAGATTCCAGGTATACGGCTAGCCTTAGTCATCAAATTTCACCACACTCTGCTGAAGCCAGATATTATTAAATTGCAGTATTTGTTAAATTCATATTACTAAGTCCATTTTTATATCCAATTATTATTACTGTATATCGTTGACAGGCTGGTACGGTCTGACCTCAAACAACTCACAGATCTGCACGTGTAAAACATTATTTGTCTTTAGTTAGTACAGTTGATCTTCATTATTCCTGGTTTGTGTATTTGCAAACTTGTCTATTCACTAGAATGTATCTGTAATCCTAAAATCAATACTTATAGCACATTCACAGTCATTCTGCAGACATGAGCAAAACAGCAAATCTGAGTCATCCTATGAGCATCTTGCCAACTGAAGTTGAACAAGGCGTTGCTCTACCTTCTTTTTTCAGCTTTATGAATAGAGGATGGAGATAGTAGAGGCCACTTAGCGCAGTGCAAATTGCCTCATCTCTGGGACCAACTGGAGGGCATCTGAATCCCAACTCTAGCACCTATACACACACACACACACACACACACACACATATACATATATATATCCCTAGGAGCAAAAGATCTGTGTTTCCTATATGTGTGTGTTTATATACATATATATACACATATATGCATATATATACATATATATATACACACACACACACACACACACACACACACACACACATACATGTGTATGTCCCTAGGAGCAAAAGATCTGTGTTCCCTAATTTAGTGTTCATGATGACTTTATAGAACATAACTACTGTGAATAACAAGGATCCACTGTATATTGTATAGCATTGGTTAGGGGTCATCATCAAGCCAGGCAGCTCTGATGGTAAGCATTCTGTCAATCCAGACCAACTGACATTTAACCATATCGCACTATGTAAAAATTTTCATATAGATTTTATGAGGGACATAAAGATACATTTTAAAACACACATACAAAGTCCTTGCCCTTAAGTAAGAAATTTAGTAGGGAAGAGTTGAGTTCAACAAGAAAACAAATAAATGGAAACAATAAAACAGAGCAAGGTAGAAATAAAATATATATATATATATTTTTTTTTTTTTAGAAAAAGATATGTAAAAGGTGCATAAAATTAGAAATCAGATACCTCCTGCTAGGTCCTAGGTCCTATTCCCACATTCATCATGTATTTATTGAACACATGTCACATTTCATCTTGCACTAGAGCCACTTTTTTCAATTACTTATTCCTTTACAATGTCTTAAGCTACTTGGGAGTAATGAGTAGATTGTGCTTGTCCTTCAATTCTCCTTAACATTCAGTGCAATAGCTTGCACATTGTAAATATCTAATGTTTGTTGAGTGAATGAAAGATTGGACGAATGCGGCCACCCACTGTAATTACGTAATGGCCCATACAGTTCTCTCTACTTCTTTTTCTGAGTTTCTCAGAAACAAACTAGCTGAGGGACAAGCTTTTGATGAATTGATGTAAGGGAGAAAATATATTATCATTTATGATGCCCTTTTAAATATTATTTATTTTTATTTTATCCTTTTAGTGGGACTATACATGCTTGAAGTCAAAAAGAGAAACAATGGAGAAATTTATGAGCTAGTATCCCCATTAACTTCAAAGTCAGACAAAGCTAGTTCTGTGTGGACTGATAGGCTAATCTACTGGTAACATGTGATCTGGTTACCAGTAAGAATTTTCTGGCCTTATTATTTTAATGCATTCTGAAATATTTCAAACATAACAAAAGAACACAGAGAATTCAAATACTAAGGGTGTGTCAAACTTGCTGTAGTTTGTTGCTGGCCTTTTACGGCCTTACCACAGGTTATCCATCTTAGATGTCGATTAAATAATTGGCCCAATTAATTGAATTATTGCTAGAATGAGCCTTATTCTCTTTCCTTTTTACTCAAAGATGACAGCTATCCTATTACTATGTATTTACCCACTTAAAAATAATACATAATATTCTTTAAATACTTTAAGCTTTATTTAAATAGTATTTACTGAATCTAATTTTCTGTGATCTGTTTTGCCAAAAATTTTAAGATTTGTATACGTTGATATTTTTTGTTTAGGTCCTTTATTTTCATTGATATATAGAATCTATCATATATCATATGTGAATATATCATAATTTATCAATATCCATTGATGGACATTTAGGTTGCCATAAGTTTGGGTTTTTTGGTTACTAACAAATAACCAAATTATTATACAAATCATTGTTTAACATGATCTTGTGTAATAACGTAAGAAAAACCTATCACCACATTCAATATAGAGTAAAATTGATAAAATATGTATATGTATATATATACATTATTTATTATTTTATTTTGTATATACATAGCAAAATAAAATAATAATTCCAATAAGAATAGGGTAGATCATTTTTATTTCTCTATCCTATGAAATTGTCAGAATATTTACCAAGATTTCATCTTCTGAAGAAACAAAATATTTTTACAATTCAATTTTAGGATCAATTTCTTAAAAAGTGATAATTGTGAAATGAGAGACTGTATCATATGCAATGATCTTAAGAATGACCTTTAAATCAGATAGCAATGGGCTCCTGGATCTGCTACTAAGTAGCTAAGAGACCCTGGCTAAGGTAAAATTAACCTCTTCATGTTACTCATGGGTAAAAAGGATAACTGTCAGATCCACTCCATAGGATTGTTGTAAATGAGACATAAATGCATAAAAACTGAGGATTTGGTATATACAAAGGAAGCATCAATAAATAGGGGGAAAGATTGTCAACAAATTTGAGACTGTTTAGGCATATGTATATTGTTTAATTTTAGTACTTTAAATAAGCCATGTTTCTACATTTGATTGGAAGACCGCTATTATTATAGTAGCAACTTCTGAAAATTTTGGAGGTCAATACTATAGTTCTCCGTAAATACAACATGTAAAATGGGATAGTTTCATAACCTCAGGAGCTAACCGTCTTTCAAATTTGAAAATCCATTATGGCATGAAGAATTCCCAATCCTCTGCAATTTGTGTTAAAGTAGCACGTAAGTGGGAAACAGGAGATTCTTTACCCTTAACACAGTTAGGGATTTCTAAGTACAAAAAAAGGACTGTTATTTTGTTAAAAACCAAACAAGTATTTGATATCAGTTGTGCGAAGAAAAACTTTTGGAAATTGCTGTAGAGTACTTGAAAATTAAGTTGAATAAAAAACGATGATGGAGACTTTTAAGACCTCATCACAGGTTCTCTATGTTAGGTGTCAAAATAGTGCCTTTTGAATACCAAAGGGAGCTTGCAAAGACTCATTAATGCTGTGGCCTACTATGGCGCTGCACAAGAATAAGCATAATACACTCTTTACAGACATGGGTTTGTGTAGCTGAGTCTCTGATAAGTGCTAGAGCTCTGGAACAGGAATTGGATTGGTCTAAGCCTGTCTTTTGTATGTTAATGTGCTTTCACAGCAAAGGTATATGAATTAACACAGACCAAAGTATTTTCAAAGGAAGACATTTATCTCCTTATAGCCTTCAGTGATGGGTTGTTCAGAGCTAAAGGCACACTAGGCCAGAACCAAATCTCCTGCTGCCCTGTATAGTTTTTACAATGTCTTTTTAAGTAACACAAAGTCAGGGCAGTCTCACTGCCAGACCAGCATTTCTTTAGAAATCTTCCCATAATACACAGGGTAGAACCATCTCTAATACAAATCAACACTTTATTTTCAAAGTAAGCACTTTAAAAGCTTGCTTAAACAAGAAAAGACACATTTTTTTGAGCTGTATGTTATTTGACAGTTAATGGCAGATTACTCTGTGGTTTGCATTCCTCTGAATGTTACATTTTATTCTGATGCATTTTAAGTTGAACTGTGTAAACAATGGTAGATATTTGATTAGTGTTAATATGCAAGGTGCCATGATTAGGTATGATTGTTTTTTTAAATCACCGCGCTCTCTTTTTGTAGTCTTCCTCTGATCTCTAACAGACAGTGAGAACAAAATTGTAATTTAAAATATATTGACTTTGACTGCTAAATTAATTTTTGCATCCAAATTTATTGTTATCTAAAATATATAGCAAGATGGTAAAATAACTTATCTGCAAAAAAAGATGTCAACTTCTATCTCTTTTACAAATTGTATCTAATGCCATTTTCTCTTTTAAATTCTTGAATCATAATCTCAAATAGGAAACATGTAAGCAAAATTTCATGAAAACTTTTGAGATACAGCAAGGAAGTAAGGTAGTTTCATCCGAATAATCATAGCTGAACTCGTATTAGTTTTCCTGTCCTGATGTTATCTTCCTTTTTTTGATTATCATAAGATTGGGAACCACCTTTTTGTCTGTTTTTCATTGCATACAATCATCTTACGGAGTTTGTATCTGTTCTGCTAGTTTACTGTCAGTTTCTTAAAAGATTTTCTGCTATTGGGTTTTAAAATTGAAACAGATTAACCTTCTATTGCTTGAAGTGATTGAAGACTATTAATAAAGTATAAATTTCACACCTAACATTCAGTATTTTTAAATACTTTACTTTGACACGTTTCTGAAACTGTGTATTTTGACAAGGCCTGCTTCCACTTAAATGTGTATAAAGTCAGCAGACAAGTTTCTCAGTAATCTTAAAATCAGTTAGTTTACTTGTCATCTCACTTCAAAACATGATTTTCATGTGGTAAGATTTAACTTAGCTGATGCTGGTCATTATTAATGTATTTCTGTAGATTGTAAAATATCTAGTTATCACACCGTCTATGTTAGCTTCCTCCAACTTACGATTTATTTTCATTTTTTCTAGGATATAGACCTGCAGCTAACTGGATTTGATTTATAAGAGAGAAATCTACAGTCAGTTCCCACCCTTGCCACACTGCTAATATGGAAAACAGAATGTTCAATAGGATATGGTCTGATAAATAGTGATGATTGAAGGTGCTGCTCCGATACTTGCGAAATCAATGGGAGATACCTGCTGTATGAAGATCTTTCAGAGCTTTGGCCAACAAGCTCCCCTTTAAGAAATCAGAGGTATATTCTACCATTATACAGTCTTTCACAAGTGGATATAAATACATTTGCCTCACTGTAACCAGTCAACTAGACAACTAATGTGGGACCATGGCTCTGCCCAGATGCACGTGGCCAAATTATGTTTGGAGAGCAGTGATGGCATGCTTGGTACACAGGGGATTGGGTACCCCATTGACTCTCTGTATGTTGGGATGTTTGCTTCAGGCTGGCCATGTGCTATCACAAAAATTGGATGATGTGGACCCACTGGTGACTACCAACTTTGGAAAGATAAGAGGGATTAAGAAGGAACTCAATAATGAAATTTTGGGGCCTGTTATTCAATTTCTTGGGGTTCCATATGCAGCCCCGCCAACAGGGGAACGTCGTTTTCAGCCTCCAGAACCACCATCTCCCTGGTCAGATATCAGGAATGCCACTCAGTTTGCTCCCGTGTGTCCCCAGAATATCATTGATGGCAGATTGCCAGAAGTCATGCTTCCTGTGTGGTTTACTAATAACTTGGATGTGGTTTCATCATATGTTCAAGACCAGAGTGAAGACTGCCTGTATTTAAATATATATGTCCCAACTGAGGATGGTGAGTTTATTGCAGGAAAAACAGGGAGATATATTTATATATTTTATCTATTCTAAGTTCTAACAATATTAATTCATGTGTACTGGTAGTATGCATGGCTTTCCCTGTTGGCATGTAGACATATTTTACATGCGTGCATGATGCTCTTTTTGTTTATGTGTGTCAGTCAGTGTGTCTTATTTTTTTTCCCGTGCTTACTCATTTTCTTTCCTCCACAGCACGTATATTTAGGTAGAAATGGGTTTCTAATTTCCATTTCCTACCAAATGACTTCTGAGAAGATGCATCAACATTTCCTCATTGCATGTGCAGCCTCAACAAATTGGGGATCTTTCGCACTGAGTAAATGCAGGAGCGTATTCAGTTAGATCGTAGTGTTGCATGTTCGGCGGTCTGTGATGGAGCGCCATGTTATTTTCTAGTCTTCTATTCATTTTTCAGTAAAAAGAATATCCAAGGAATGTGCCAGAAAGCCCGGCAAGAAAATATGTAGAAAAGGAGGTATGTATAAAAGTGGAAATTAAAAATGGGGGACAAAACTTGCAGAGGAAGAACAAAGAACTCTCCGTAAGGGTGATTTGCGGATGCTGGGAAGTAAATGGTTAGGTGATATTTGGAATCTGATGAAGGCTGTCAAGGAATAGAAAGGTGGTTAAGGAGAGCTCTAGCTGAGTAGACGACATTGGCAAAGCTCATTGGTTGTGCCTTGTGTTCTGGTGCTGGTAGCATTGGCAAGAGTTGATCCTCTGCTTAGAGTTTGTGTGTAGTGGAATGTATACTAAGGCTATTATGATACCTGCAAGAAACCAAAGCAATGCTGTCTTACTAACTGGTAACTTTGATCTCTGAACTCTTTCCTACACATATATATTTGTGTTCCTCTTAAAATTTGATCACTTCAACCACAAATCTAGTGGGGTTTTTTGTTTATTCTTAGCACTCCTTCTGAATACTCTATGGACTTTCTCAACATAAGCGTAAATTTTACATAATTACATAATTATTGAGCAATTATTATTAAGGTAACAGTGTTTTTTCTCTGTCTTTTCATTTTCAGTCACTTTTCCCGAGGAGAATGAGATTTTGCAGATTTGATACTAAATATTTACAGTCTTAAAATTACTTTAACATTTTTATATTTACGTTAAACAATTTAAAACATAGAGAAGTGCATGATTCAGAAGCTACAATTAAATCAACCTTCAAATCATCCTCTAGCCAGATTGAGCAAATGTAGACACTGACAGCTGCAAGCTTGCATCTGAATGTAGCTTGTCCACACTCCATTTTTATATAACATTCAGTAAATCACTCATAGGAGAGTGTGATTTTCTATGGCAGTAAGTCATCTAAGCATTATTTTGACCTTATTCATAACTTTGTAGAATTTCCAATCTTCATACAGATGTCATATTAATATTGTAATGCTGCACATTCTCTCCTGCTATGCACTTCTGATCTCCTGGCTGGACCAAGTCAGATTTCCTTACAGCATCCTTGTGGGACAGGGACTGTCTAAACTCTTCTGTTTTACTGGGATTATTACATTTATATGGAAGACACTTTATAAATAACAAAATTCGTAACTGCAGTTCAGAAGTATTTGCATTAAATTGTGGGGTTTTTTTTTTGTTTGTTTTGTCTTAGCTCTTATTTCTTGGATAATACTGGTAGAGGGGGATTTAAACTTCATTCTTTATTGATGTTATAATTTTGGTTAAAAGCACAGTATACGTAAGAAGACAGATAAGGAGGCAACAAGGGTGTTTTAAACAACTAAAAAAAGGTCTCTTTTTTCTGCAAATGAAAATAACTGCGGTAATTTACATACCTTTAACTAATGTACAATACCGCAGTAGTTATTATTATGCAGCTTATCAAGCATGTGTAATTAACTAAGTGACTTTCGCCTCCTATCACAAAGATGTTGATTCACAAAGTCATAAATAAAGATGCTACTGAAGAAATGCATAAATAGAGCATAATACATAAAAATATGTATGATGAAGAAAAAGATGAGAGCACCAAAAGGTAAGCTAGTGAGTGAGAAAGTGACCTTTCTTCTCATACAACTTCAGAGGATGAAAGATTTATTAGAAAATTCTTTTTTATTGTTCTTTGTATTGTTGGTTCCATTTGCTTTAACAAGAGAGTTGGCAAGGAGATTGTAGGCAATGCTATTACTTTCACAAACTCTGAACTAATTAATAATTAGAATGAGGACATCTATCGATGCCTACTTGACCCTGTATGATTTGCAGTTTAAATCTATTATGCTTATTAATACATTCTGCTCATTTATTAGATGTTTGTCCATTATCCGGAAGTCTAAATAACAAAAATTTTTAATGTAATTTATATATGTAAATAGCATTTTTAAAATAAACAAAAACAGAAGTTTAGAGTTTAGCTTTTAAGTAGAGGAGTAGAAATCTTTTTCAAAACTTTCAACTGTTTTGTTTTTTTCTTTTCTACCATGAAGGGGCTATTTTGGTTATTTCAAGATACTATATTTTTGGGAGTCAAGAAATTATTAGTCACTTTATATCTCTGTGTGTATGTGTGTGTATCTATTTATACACAATATATACTGCATATGGACTGTGAGATTATCAGTAGAATGCCAGGAGTATAGAAGTATATAAATGATGGTTTAGGTACTGTGAGAATAGTTGCTTTGCCAGGAGTTTATAAATGATGGCTCAGGAACTGTGAGAATAGCAGCTTTGCCTTTTATCTAGATGCCATTAAAACCCTGTCTTGTTATTGTTTATTTCTTTTATGTGTGTGTGGATCATCTGCAGAGGCAGATGGATCCCCATCCCTAAGCCAAGCCAAGTACTCTATAATCTGTGCATACTGTATTCATGCAAAACTATTTCCTAATTGCCAATTACAAGCCACATACTATTCAAGGGAGTCAGTAATAAATGAAACAAAGAACCCTCCTCCCATAGAACTTATAATCAAACAACTTTACAAAGAGCAAAGCATTTTCTTTGGTGTGTATAAAAGGAAGGAAATCCTTTGGTGTGTATAAAGGAAGGAAATCTTATCCCTCCTCCAAGAGATGTGCTATACTTTTTAAATAGAGCGTTTACAATATTTTCCTCCAATTTAAGAAAAAAGCTCATTTTTATCAATAGGCTGCCTCTTGTTTTAAAACAAGTCCCAGTTGTACTTTTTAATCTGTTTCTTAATATTTCCCATGATAGTTTCAGCCATACATTAATTACCCTCTAGATATTTCTTCAGAGTTTTATCCTTACAAAATGGAAAAGAAGAGTGAATGCTGAACATGAGATGATTATCAACACTTGAACAAACAAGCAGATAACATGCGATAGAATATGGAATTTGGTTGTGGAGGACAGACATCTGCTTTTATATATAAGGTGTTTTGCATAATTTAGCTATTTAATCATCACAACATTATGAGACAAGTATATTACTATCTCTGGTTTTTAATTTTAATTTTTTATCTCTATTTTATAAGTAAAAAGATAGATTCTGAAAAGTTAGGTATTCCAGCCTTACCACTGACTGCTAGTTAGCGGCAGAGGCAGGTTTGGCCTTAATTCTTATTTACTTTAGATAGATTTCCATTATGTTGAATTACCTTCTGAGATGATTTCCATAGCAGAAGGTGGTATCTATCCATCCCTCTTCTCTCTTTTTTCCTTCTTTCTTTTACACATTCACATGTCTAAGTTCTCTTTATTCTATCTGTTGACCGTATTTTAGATAGACTTAATGCTCACCTTAATTGAACTGAATCAAGCCAATGTTAGCAGCCAATTTCCAAAAATATATTCAGTTATTATTTAAGTGAATACTTTAAACCTCAGTTACTTTTGCACCAAGCTAATAATACCACATACTTCTTACTGTCCAGACTAAGATCCCCACAGAGTCTTCCTGGCTGCTATCAAGAAGTTGCTTTAATTTGCTTAAGTTTCCCTGTTTCTTTAGTTGCTCTCCTGAGAGAGTTGCTAACAAACAAGAAAGTGGTCAAATATTAGGCAGGAAACATGAGAAGGAGTAACATAGGACCCAGAGAAGATTTGCAAATACCCTGTCTGGTCGTGGATTCTCTAGAGTTGTATAGTCTTGTATTTCTCCAGCACTTTTACTATTATAAGTAGTAAATGCTCTTCATAAGAAGTATGCATAGTTCTTCTAAGATGGATATAGAATTAACTTTTATTTCTGCACTTGTGAGAGACTAACTTGCTTTCTTATTTACCCGAATTTGTATTGTGCAGAAGATTAACATCTTCATAGATGACTCTGGCACAATCATTTACTCTCTGAACATTTTGTTCATGATTTTCAAGTGTTTTCCATGCTCTGGTTCATAGTCTTTACCTGAGATAATATTGAATTATTTCAAGAGCCTTTTCCACAAATGGTTGGTTTGTTCTGTTGTCCGTTTAACATAGGGACTTAATGAAAAGTCAATAAATAAATGTGGATTTGTGCTCTTGAAAACAAACAAACAAACAAACAAAAGAAAACATAGGGACTGATTTCTTCCTAATTAAAAATGTATAACAATGACTGCTAGTACTGTCAAGGCATTTAAGATTTTAAAAGGGGATTCTATTCCAGAATGTTCTTCCTTCTTGCTTATACATTTCTCGCTCATTTACTTATTCATTTGATAAATATTTATTGAATACTTACTCTGTGCTGACTATTGCTCTAGGTACAGAGTAAATAAAAGCAGACAAAAACGTTGCCTGCTCTTGTGAAGCTTACAACCTAGTGTGTCGAGACAGTTTGTAGGTGATGAATACAATAAAAACTAAATTTAAAAGGTATGAGAAGGTGAGAAACTGAAACAGAGTGTGGAAGACCAGGAGTGCTGGCATGGAGAGTGAAAATACTTGAAAATAAAATGAGTATTACCTCAATTGAGCAAAGAGCTGAAAGAGATAAGGGGAGTATCTAGATAAAGATACATCTTTATCTTTATCTAGATACTTGAAAGGTCAATATCTTAAAGGATCAATTAGGAATATAGCTTATCTGGAAAGGGGGAAAGAGAGAGAAACAATGAGATTCAGAATAATCTGACTTGATAATTTTAAAGTCACTCCGGCTGATGTATTGAGAGTAGGTTGTAGGAAAGCATGGAGAAATGGGAAGAGTAATATGAGGCTCCAAATAAGGCTCCAGGTAAGACTTGAGCATGGTCCAGGCTCAAACAGGGTAGTAACCATAGAAGTGACAGATTCTTCATGAATTTTGAAGATCACATTCCTTGATCAACTTGCTGTGGGCTGTGAAAGAAAAAGAGAAGTCAAAGAATATTTCTAGATTTTTGATCTGAACACCTGGAAGAATAGATTTGCCATCAATGAAGATGGAAAGGAAGAATGTAGAAGGGTTTGGGAGAAGCAGAGTACAAAAATAAGTTTAGTTTCCAACATGTTTAATTTGAGGTAACCCTTAGACATTCAAGTATAAGCATCAAAAAGCCAGTTTCTTGAACCAACATCTTAAATCAAGTTAGAGAGAAAGACCTAGGTAGAGATATAAATTTGGCAGTCATTCTAACATGAAGGTAAAGATTTCAAGTCATGAGCTTGAGAGAGAATAAAAGGAAGTGAATGAAGATAACAAAAGAAATAAGACACCAAGCTTTAATTTATAGGAACATTCCAACATTATGAGGTCTGGAAGAAGAGAAGGAGGCCAATGGAAACTGAGAAAGAATTATGTGTGAGATGGTCGGTAAACTAAGATTTTTTTGTTGGCCTGGAATCTAAGAGAAGAAAATGTCTCCAAGTGGGCATAGTGATCAACTCTCCCAAATGAACTTTTGTGGAGTGATGTAGGTTTTACACACTTAAGTGCGTCTACACACTGAAGTGTGTCTAAGAAAGAATAGGTGAAGATTTGCAGTGGCTTAGCATAAATAATTATTTTAAAGAGTTTTGCTTTTTAAAAAAGGATCAGAAAAATATGAGAAGTGAGGAAAATAGTGGTTGTTTTTGTTACTGTAGATTAAGACAGAAGAAATAAAGTAATATTGTTATACAGCAGGAAAGGAAAAATTTTAAATATAGGCAAAAGATGGTAGAAATGCTGGAACAGTATCCTTTAGGAGGTGAGAAAGATGAGGTTTGGAGATTCTGAATTAAAAGAACATGGGTAGAAAAATTAATATGTTGCTCTGCACAGTACATGAGTGTGAGTGCATGGGTGGAAGTATAGTGGGGTTCTGTTCTTATCTGATTGTTTCAAATTTAATTATTTGATGTGTAATATTAAGGGAAATGAAGATAGAATTAACATCAGTGAGATCTTCTGATGATCTAGACGTCACAGCATATTAATGTATTTGATGTGGCAACAGCCTTTTGAGGTTCTCACCCTCACTTTCCAGATGTGAAAATGGAGGAACAAAGAAGTTAAATTATCCTGCCCAAAGATTCTAATTTCTTGTTGGCCAACTATTTCCTTTGAAGTGTCTATTTTAGAATGGGAAAACTAAACAAAGCAACAAAACAGCACAAAGGCAACAATAAGTGTGTTTATATGAGATTTAAAATCAAATAGAAGATGAAATTAGTGGCCAATTTGCTAGGAGAAAAATCACCACACACTTAAAGGTTTATAACATTTAGTTCACTTAGAGTTTGAAGATGAACGTAAAAAATCTATATTAATCCAGAGATTTGACTTCATATTTGAATTAGTAACTGTGGACAGATGTGCTTATGTCTTCTAAAAGCTAAACAGCATAAGTTGGACTCTGAAATAAAGTAGATCTAAAGGGTTGTAAAGTTTTAAAAGAACAACATCAATTGTTCCATTGTTTACTGACAGGCAGAGAGAGTCTCCTGAAGCAGATGATTAAAAGGCCATTATAGTTGTCCAATTCAATTTTTCTGAAGAATAAATATTTTTTTCCTCATAGAAACTGTGGTTGAAGTTGAAAACATTTAAGATTTATGCCACCAGAAAAAAGAGTTATGCTACAAAATTCATTCTTGGTAGAAACTGCTATCCTTTCTTCTACCATATGTAATATCTTTCCTCATGTATTCTTTTCACACATATAGCATTTGAAGAGCTTAATAATTAGAATGCAATTGTTTTAAATTGAGTTCTATATTACTTACCATTACACATTTTGTAGCTAAGATTCTGGTCTTTAATATTTCTCCTATGAATACTCTTCTTCTTCCTCCTCTGGCAGTAGATGCTAACATAGTTTATGACATGGGAGAATTCCAAAGTCATACCAGTAGAGACATTTGCTAGTAACAATTACACAGAATCATTCTGGATTTGAGCCCCTTAAACTCTGGACTAGTTGTAGAAGCATAATTTCTAATCATAAATCTTCATATAGCCTTTTATAATTGGACAGAGTACTTTACGTAACACTTCCTGTATAAGTTGCCTAGGCTGCTGTAACAAATTACCACAAACTGTGTGGTTTAAAACAGCAGAGATTTATCCTCTCTAATCTCCAAGTCTGGAGTCAAGAAATTTAAAATCAAGGAGTGGGAAGGATTGGCTTTTTCTGGAGTCTCTGCAGGAGCACCTCCCTGCTTTTTTTCTAGTTTCCGGAGGTTGCTAACAGTCCTCGCTGTTTCTCAGCTTGAAGTTGCATCACTCCAATCTCCAGTTTTGCTGTCACATGGCTTTCTTTCCTGTGTGTCTCCCCACATTCCCGTGTCTTTGTGTGGTCTTCTCAAACACATGCTGGCCCCTAGACTTAGGGCCCATTCTAATCCAGTGTGACCTCATCTTCATTCTGTTTACAGAAACCTATTTCCAAATAAGGTAGTTGTATTGGTTTGCTGGATTGCTGTAACAAAGTACTACAAACTGGATGGCTTAAACAACAGAATTTTGTTTTGTTTTGTTTTGCAGTTCTGTAGACTAGTCAGCACATGGGCGGGGTTGGTTCTTTCTGAGGGCTGCGAGGAAGAATTAGTTTCAGGCCTTTCTTTGTGGCATATTGATGGCGGTCTTCTCCCTGTGTCTCTTCACATGGACTTCTGCCTGTGTATATGTCTGTGTTCAAATGATCAGTATTTTAGAAGGATACAAGTTGTATTGGATTATGGCACAACCTAATGACCTCAACATAACTAATTACATCTATAACAATCTCATTTCTAAATAAGGGCATATTTTGAGATACTCAGATTAGGACTTTAACATATAGAATTTTGGGGAGACTCAATTCAACCTATAACTGTCACATCTGAAGGTTCCAGCTGAACATAAATTCTTGAGGGACACTAAGGACACTGCCGCTTTTCCAGACTAATCCCTAGAATGATCTCGAAATGTTTCTATCGTGATGTCTATTTTAAATATTGAAAAACTATCACTTATTGGGGTTAAGTATGTTGCCAAGGTCTCATGACTATTGGGAGCACTGAGACTTTTGCTCCAATCAAAACTTAAATTTTATGTGATAGCTGCCTTTACCACAATGACCCCTCGTAGGGATAATGAATTTTCTCTGCCCTCCTAAGAAGTTCTTTTCATTTGTTTTTTATTATTTTTCTATCAAGATAGGATACAATGCATTAATCCATATGCTTTTATATATCCAAGTGCTTGACTTTGTGTCAACAAAATAATTCAGTTTTTTAATGTATTTCTTGAATGTTAAACATTTTATCCAGATGGTTGCTTACATGCAAACATGGTTTAAGTTAAAATGAGGATCCTAACAATTTAAAGCTGTAATATTATTGCTTTTCAGTTCTGTTTCATTTGTCATTTTAGGGAATTAAACAAAGTTATTTTTAAAATAATTTTTAAATTAAGACCTAAATCTTTGTTTAGTATAATTCTATTCATTTGGTATCTATGAACTAACACTAAAGCAATTTAAGTATAGCCCATAATTTTCAGGAAAACCTGTAAAATGTTGCAATAATCAGATTTCCACAATGACAAAAAGAACCTTAATAAAAGGATCAGGAGTCATAGCAACCATAATTATAATTTTTAAGAGTAGAAAAATCTGATTAATTGATAGTGGTTCTGATTTTCTGGTCCCCATTGCAGGACTGAAGGAGTGAAGGAGGAAGTCTTCACTTTCCTTTTCTTCCTTTTTTTTTTTTTTGAGACAAACATCTTTGGAGTAGTTATTACAATTAAAAAAATTATCATTTCCTAGTGTTAGAAGTACACAAAAACATCTACCGTTTCCTTTTACAAAAATGCTCACATTTTCTTTTCTCCAAAAGGTCTGGGGCTCCTCTTCTAGAATCTTTTTTCTGAGTTCCCCAAACTGGGAAGTGAAAGAAGGAAGAGCAGGGGCGGGAGGATAAGTAAGAAAAGGACAGGTTGACACTAGGACAAGGAATATAACCCTGTAAAGTAGTAGTAAATATATCTACTTCCAGTAATGGAAGAGGGATCCCTGGTTAAAACTATTAAAAATATATATGTGCTTCCTAATTTGGACTCGTAGGTCTCTTGGGAACAGGCATGCCCTGTGGAGCATCTCTAAAAAGAAGAATGCCCGTAACTTCCTCTAACCTTATCCCTGCTAAATTTCCACACATCATCTTCTTCAGGTCACCATCTTTCCTGGCAATGAGCAGGCCAGGCCTCGGTTTGCATTTCTGAGCTTTCATTATAAAGAACTGATATGTTGCTTTGCCACAGTAATTTACAAGGAGGCAGATCCTGAGGTATCTGAGCTGCTCCAAGCTAGGCAGCCAAGTAGCCCATCAGTGCTTCTCTTAACCTATCCCCGACTTCCCAGCAACGCAAACACCCACACTCCCACACACACCCACGTGGACAGCTCCCTCATCCCTCACGCATATGTACATGGAGACACCACCTACAATGGAAAGATTTCTTTCCTTTTCTTCACTTTTCTTCTCTCCTTCCTTGATTCCTTTCTTCCAGAGCAAAGGGGGTCCTGCTTCTTTATTAAAATATTTGGAAGTCATTCATTTAAAGAAAAACTTCATTTCAATAAAAATGAACATATTTATAAATTTGCATTCCAAAGAGAAAATGTTTTCTAAAATGGCTACTTAAAAGATTTTGTATTCCAGTTGACTCTGAAGGGCCACAGATGAGTTCTTTTTTTTTTTTTCTGTATATATTTTATGAAGTTCTTTGGCCACCTCAGCAATTTAGCACAGGGTATTCTTGTGGGGACAGAGGGGAAGGAAACATAAAGCTTTGTATAATATTTACTGGGGCCTCAGACTGTCATTGGGTAGAAACTTCGACTATTGCAAGTAGTGCTTTTATCAACTGAGTGACTGATTGATTGTTATTGTTTTTTGAGTTGCTGCTTTGCTCAGCTCTGTGTTCTGTGTCCTGGAGGCCCTGCCTCAGATTTCCCAGTTTGGCTGTTTCCTGTCTCTCCCAGCCACTGCCTACTCTGGGCAAATCGCTCCATCTGGCACTTTGGGAAAGAATTGCTCTTTGCCTTCAGAGAGCTTACATTGCAACAAAACCTTAGTAACAAAAAATAGGGCTTTTTTGTTGATGCCCACGTCAATATTACTAAGGAAATGTAAGTTTGATATGTATTCAAATCTCCAAAAAACAAAATGAGAAAATAGCTGCTTCTGTAAAAAGAAAAAAAAGAAAAGGTAATGATGCTGATATTTGGCACTGTGTTCCCCATAATAAAACATTTAATTAAATCTCTAAATGTGTATAGAGTACAAAATCTGCACATTAGAATAAAACACATCAGGCATAACCAAAACTATAATTATATCAGCCCTGTTGCCTGAGCCCACCTTAGTTGCTCTGCCAAGAAGCAATGGTTTAAAACTTTACATCCATCTGTTTTTTTTTTTAAGCCTGAAGTATACCTATACAAATCTCTTTAAAGCTGGGGAATGCTTTGGCTACTGATACAACAGCTGCTAGATTACAGGCTGTTGCTTCCAGAAGTAAAAATGAACAGCTGACACTCTAGGGCTCTTTTCTCATTTTTGTTGGAAGTCTTCTCAGTGCAGAGCCCTGGGGTAGGTCCTGGAGATGCTGCGATAAAAAAGACATTAAAGAGCTGCCCTCAAAAGAGTTCGCTATCTTGTGGGGGAGGCAGATACAGAAAGAGAAAATAACAATATAGTAGGCGCCCTGAGGAAAGGAAGCAAGGGGCATTGAGGGAACACACAGGAGAGGTATCTGTAGTTCCAGATATTTTGAGATAGAAAGTTACCCCTTACAGGAGCACATGAGCACTCACGGATAAATACTGTAGTTTCTTCATACCTTCAAAGGCTAGTGTAGTCTATGCGACCATATTTGAGAGATTAAAATATTTTTGAGTGCTTATTTAAAATATCTGTGTGTATCTTTTCTTTTTTTGTATGGATATCAGTTGTGTCTTCTTTCTAATTTCACTTTGCCAGGATTTTAGCAACACTACGTGCTCACTTCTGTAGTCCTGAATCTGATCTGTTATGGTTTGGAAAACAGAGCACCCACACTTAAAACATGCAAACAAACAGAAAAACTTGCTTGTGAAAAAATGGAGTCAAAACGAGAGTCCTCACCATGTGAAACCCATGTGAACTTATGTATACAGACTTGGTGCGACGGTAGTTTTTTTCAGTTTTATGTTCTTAGCAACAGGCCACTAAAGATGTAGGCTTCAAATAAGTGATTTATTTACTAATTGGGAATCTATAGAAGCCAACCCTCCCCTCATGAGGAGACTTCTCAGGGTGTACACAGGCACTGCTTGACACTCAGGACAGCTGCAGACCCTAGCCTTCTTCCCTGATGCATTTGTCTCACCCTAATCTAGAGCCTCCATCATTTCTTGCCCCAACCATGTAATAGCCTCATAACAGTTCTTCCTATTCCCATTCCTGCTTCTGAAATCTATTCTACACATAGCAGCCAGTATGGTCTTTGCTTTAAATTCTGAAATCAGATTATATCACCTTTTTCTTAATTGCCCTCAAGGATTCCCTATTGCTTTTACAGTAAATGTGAAACTCCTTACTATCACCTACAAGACTCTACATAGTAACTCTTGTCTACCATTTCAGTTTTCTTCTGTATATTTCTCCCTTCTCTCTACTTTCTAGCTTTATTGATATTCTTTTGGTTGCTGGAATAGTCAGCCTCCATCCTACCTCAGGACCTTTGCACATGCTGATCCTTATACTTTTAATGAACCTCTACATCTTTTCATGTCTAAGTTTTAGATTTCAAGTTTTCGAAAAGTGCCACTTTGTCAAAACAGCCTTTGCTGATCAACCTATCAAGGTAACCCTACCCTTTTCCTCCAGTTAGTCTTTAATATCTTCATAGTTATTTTCTTCATTACATTTTTATCTTCGTGCTAAATTACTTTGTTCATTTATGTGCTTTACTCTCTGACTGCCCCAGAAAAACATTTCTCTTGCTCACTGCTACATCTACAGCACTCACAAGGGATTCAATAAATATTCATTGAAAACATAAACAGCCTTAAGAAACAGTGGAATTTGTTGGAGAGAGCCTTCATCTCCCACCATCTGCATTTATTTGAGTAATACTATACCTGCTATCATTCTTCACCAGACTTGGTAAATTCTGTTCCTTTCTGCTATGCAATCACTATTTGTTTATGGCACACTGCTCCCCAAATAAAGTAAATTTCAAAGCCACATCAGAGTCTTTAACTAGGAAATAACATTGTTCAGTGGTTCAGAGTCTGACAGATATAACCTGGACTCTGTGGCAGGGGCCCTCGAGGCCAAGTGGCTGCCGACAGCCGAGACTCTTGGCTTTCTGCCCGTGCACGTTACTGCCAGCCTTATGGCCTCTGCACTGAATATATATTTTAATACAGGATGCCAACAATGCATTTTTGTAATAGGAATATTGAGAATGATTTTTCTTTTCCAGCCAGAAGCTTCATTTTTTTCCTACCTTCTATTTTAATCTTTTCCTTCTTATTCAACCCCAGTTTCCCTCCCCTGACAAATATATTTTCTCATTATTTTCTTTTTTTCCTTGTTTTACCATCTATCTCTGTAAATCAGACTTCTTGCTAACGTTTTCTCTAAGGCATTTAACTTGAGATTGTGGAAGAGGCAAAAAGTCTGAATACCAGATAATCTAAGAAGAGGTTTAATCGTATTTGTTTAAGGAATTACATAGCATTAAATAGCTCCTCCAATGGCCTGTGTGGGGAATCTCATTCCTTATGATTTGGCCTTCCTTTGGTTAATACCACCATGAACATAGACATAAATTCAGTGCATTTTTGTTGTTATTGCTTTTTTCTTCTTTTTTTTTAGAGACAAGGTCTGACTATATCATCCAGGCTGGAGTGCAGTGGCAAGATGGTAGCTCACTGTAATCCTTGAGCCCATGGGCTCAAGTGATCTTCCTGCCTCAGCCTCTTGGGTAGCTGGGGCTAGAGGCACACACCACCACACCTGGTTATTTTTATGTTTTTGTAGAGATGTGGTCTCCCTAAGTTGGTCAAGCTGATCTTTAACTTCTGATGGCAAGCAATCCTCCTTCCTCAGGCTCGCAAAGTGCTTGGATTACGGGCAGGACCACTATGTCTTCTCTTCTTTTATTAGATATTAGCCACCACAGGTTTCCCAGGGCAAGTCAGAAATCACTTTATAAAATGAAGCAAACCAGAAAGTGAGACTATATTACACTTTTATCACCATAGGCAGAGTTTTTGGAACATGGTTAGTGCACCAAAAACAGTTGATAAATGAAGAAGCATTTTGAGTATGGCAGATAATGGGCCACTTAGATCATTGAGGTAAATAGAGTGACCGTTGGCTTTTCTAATGGATGGTGGAGGCTGAATCCTGGGGAGTTGGTGGTGGAGAGGCATACTAAGAATGTTATTGACCTATAACGTCTCAATCTAGGAGTGAGAGATAAAGCTGGCAATGAGATAAACTAGATCTATGTCTCAGAGCACATTGCCAAGTGATAGAGAATAGGATGTTGGATTTCTGGTGGGGCTGGCTTCATTGGCTGGTGGTCTGTGCAGTCCGACTGATCCCTGAGCTCAGAATGGCCCCACACATTTGGATAAACAATATTGTTTTCATCATCTTGAAATTGATAATATGTTTTGAACAAGGGATCCTGCATTTTCATTTTGCACTGGATCCTACAAATTATTTAGCTAATCTTGTTCTTGGTTTTGCTGGCATTTCCCCATGCTGCACATCAGTAAATGTTCATGTAATTATGAGAGATGATAGAATGGAAACCCTCTGTGCACACTGAATAATTAGATTAAAACTCTCAACTAAAACACTATGATCACTTGTATTTTTACCCTTATAGTTCCCTTAGATCTAAGGGGAATAATGAAAAAAAGACATGTTGTAACTTTGGGAAATTAAAGGTCTGTTCCTCTATTCTTTTTTTTCTTAAGATGGCGTTTCACTCTTGTTGCCCAAGCTGGAGTGCAGTGGGGCGATCTTGGCTCACTGCAACCTCCGCCTCCTGGGTTCAAGTGATTCTCCTGCCTCAGCCTCCCAAGTGGCTGGGATTACAGGCACGTGCCACCATGCCAGCCTAATTTTCTGTATTTTTAGTGGAAACAGGGTTTCACCATGTTAGCCAGGCTGGTCTCAAATTCCTGACTTCAGGTGATCTGACTTCAGGCCTGCCTCAGCCTATTGTTCTTGTCTTAATGCACTTGTTCATTCTCTGATAAGTTATTGAGTGTTTAATGGGTCTTGGGGCTATGCTAGACCCCGAAGATAAAAACAGGAAGACTTGGTAGTTGTCACAGGGGACAATCAAGTAAGGGCTAACAAAAATCTGATCAGCTTGTGATCAGAGAGTACAGTGAGGGATGAGCCTGGAGCTCTAGGCAGGATTGAGATGTCTCAGGAGCTTCGAGTTTTTCTCTACGTGATAGGACGTCATTAAGGTATTTAAGTAAAGGCTTGACATAATCGGATGAGTACTGCATAATGTTCTTTCTGACAACAGTATAAATGATGGAATCCAACGATGATAAACCATGAAAGGGAATAACTAGAAGTTCAGTACAACTTAGTGTGTCAGTGACAATGAAGGCCTTACTCAGGGCAATAGCTGTGGGGTAGAAAGAAAGAAATGAAGGGTAAGAGGTGTTGATTTGGTAGCTTCATAGGGTTTGTTCCGTAATTGATTGTTGCTGGGTGACAAGACTGGGGAAATCATGGAAACAAGGATGACTCTAAGATGTCTCACTGTCCAGTACCTTTCTCCTTGACCTGCTGTCCTTACTTCCCCTAACCAGCCTTGTCTAACATGGCTTCTTCACCGGAACTCAAGAAGGCAGGATGGGGCAGACAGTGAGTTAGAATAATGAAAAATAATTTGGGGAAAAGGGAAAGTGTCAAAGGTAGAGGAGAAAAAGGGGAAAAGATTCCAGAAAATAAACAGAAGGGCAGGATGGAATACTGAACAAATCTTTAATCACTCATATGCCAGATAAAAGGTAAGTTCTTGAAAATAATGCCACCTATATGGATTTATTTTACTGAGTCATCCTTTAAAAATAGAACTTGGGAGAGAGATAAGTATGTCAGAAGGAGGCAGAGATAGATAACACAGACGTGGTGCTGGGAAAGAGTCTGCAGCTTACCCATGGTTGGGGTACACTGGAAAAAGAGAAGAAAAACATGCAGAGACAGGAAATCGCAAAGTGTCAACTGGAAAGAAAGCAAAATCATTTAGTTGAAATGTAAATTGCTAAAAAGAACAGGCAGGTGCATAATCTGTGTAGATTTCTATTAATGGCTAGACAAATGAACATAATTTATCGGAACTCTGGTAAGTCAGAAAACACATATTGATTGAATTCAATGTGTATTCCTGAGTATTTACTGTGTGGCACGCCTCGTGCTAGGTATTGAATTACAAATTGAGTCTGTACAAATCAGTGACACACACAAGTGTACAAGTACTGCACTTGGGTACTTAAAATCTAATATGAAGGCAGATTACAAATTATTAAATATGTACACTATAAGACTAGAGAGGTCATTAAAGAGGAAGGAATGTTATTTATTTATTTTGCATGTAAGAACTCATGAAGTTTAGGTTTCATCAGAAAGGCATCTTAAAAGAATAATATTTGGAATCAACCTTGAGTGATGGATAGACTTTCAACAGGCAGAGATGTAGGGCTTTTGTCTGGTAGGGAGAAATGCATTGCAGTTGGTAAAGTCTGGGGACAGTAAGTGCGAAGCTGATTAGATGGTAAAGATATTGAATTGTGATGAAATATGGGTTGTGGTAAAATATCAAAACCCTTGAAGGTCAAGATGAGGCATTTTGCTGTCAACCATATGCACTGATGGCTCTTGGGCAAGGAGCTGTGATAACAAGAGTGGTTTCAGTGAAGGGTGAGCAGGGAATGGGAAGGGCAGAGAATTAATTGCTGGAACAGAGAGTAGATATGGGGTAATGGGACTGTAGTTTATATGAAGAGTGACTGGCAGTGGACATGAAAAGATAACAAATTTGAGAGACATTTCAAAGTAGAAATTAGTAGAATGGGAAAGTGACTGCATATGTGGGTGGACAGTGAGCAAGGAGGCCGTGGCAAGGTTGACAACAGATTGGAAATGAAATGGCTGGGAGGAAGATGATGCTGTTAATAAATCCTATTTCCAAATCTACTCTGAGGATAGATGAGCTTGTGAAATTTTCAGCAAAATTGATCATGGGAATGAATTTACCATTCTTTTCTTTATTCTTATCAATATAAAGGCATAAAAAAGCTATTTATGCCTTTGTAGTGTGTTCAAATAAAATATTAACCTCATCAATTCAAAGAAATTCACTGAAAAATCCGCCTTTCATTTTTTGCCAAAGCAGGGAGAAAAGATGATACATCTTCCACACTAAAATTTCTCTATTACTGTCATTTCTGGGCTGTGTACAGCTCTAGATTTCCAAAAGAGAAATGAATAGGGTACATAATCCTTTTTTTTTAAAGGCTACCCACTGCCATAGGCTGTCGGAGTATAATTTTCAATGACAAGCCAAGATTGAGGAATGTATACAAGGCCAATTACAGACTCAGCTTGTTTTTCCAGCATTTAACTGTTCCCATCAAGCACTGTATTTATTTGCATGGAAGTGAAATGGACCCAAAGAATTTGAAACCTGTGAAAGCTGCATGTCTTGCTGTGAGAAGTACAGATGGGACTGGTTAGGCTCTTTCCTGAGACTCATACACCTAGATCATTAAAACCACATAAACCTCAGAGAAAGACTGAGAATACAGAATGTGGGACATGAAGTAGAAAATTGTCTAAAAGCAATGGCAAGGACATCTGGAAAGATCAGAGTGTGACAGAATGGCCCAAATTGCTTTCTGATGCTGACCTGCTGGAAGAAGAAGAAAAATAGTCCCAGTAAAAAGAGAAGAAAAAAAACTTATTTTAAGAAAATGAAAAAAAATGAATAGAAATTTTCACATGTCAGGTGATTATGCTGGTGCCAGGACTGCACTGGAGAAGTGGTTTTATTTTACCTTATGTAGTTTAAAGGGCAGGTATCACACCCCTGGCATTTAGCATTGCTGAGAACTATTTTTGTTGCAAAAATTGTGAAAGTAAATCAACAGTTTCCACAATATGATTCCAGTAGGATAATTATTTATTGTTTGGCATTTCCAAAAAATAAAAGAACAAAATTACTAACAGTCCCAATTACTAAACACAACAAGCTGCCATACTTCCGGCTCAATAGCAAATGCAGGCCTTGGGGAAGCTGCACATGGCCTTCCAGATCATTGAACAAATAACTTCTTCAGAAAGAGTTAACAGCTTCTCAATGCATTCTGTACCCTCAAAAGAGTGCTGAGTCCCAGGGAACTTCAGGTGAATGAAGAGGTAGGCTATGAAACCACAAAGAGCCAGCACCCTGTTTCTGTCCCATAATCATTCTACAGCAACATATAGTATTCGTACCCCCCATTCTGCCTCTAACATGGTCTCTACATAAACCTCAGGGAAGGTTAAGTCATTCTTGTGTATTCTCTCTATAAAGCTCTTTGGCGTGCAAGTCAACAATGCTAGTTGGATGCTGGCAGGAGTGGGACCCACTGACTATGTCAAGGAGCTCAGTCTGAAAAAGAAGTTAGGACAGGTGTATACATACTGTAAAAATGGGGCAGTGTGATTGTTTTTGTGAAAAAAGAAACAGATTATTGGAGAGTTAAAAGGGAGGAGGGGTAATATCTAATAGTATGTGCGTTTTGGATGAGGTTAAGGTGAAAAATCAGAAAATAAATAATGGGAGTCAAGATACGCTTGAATAATACAGACTTTTGACAGGTCACAATGGAATGAAAGAATGCGTGCCAACAACAGAGAATAGCATGGCAGAGAGAAGCATTGAGAGGGGAAAGAATGAGGGTTGTGGCCATCATGTGGCTGCAGTTCAGCTGGGGAATAGGTAATAAGTACCAGGAAGGAAAGATTGATTGGAACATATTCTGAAAGGCTTTGAATGCCAGGGTGAGGATTTTAATTTGGAAGGCAAAGGGGAGTTACCAGATGTTGTGCATAAGAGAGTGACATGATTAAAACTGTTTTAGGAAGATTAATTTGGCAGTTGTCTTTGGTTAGATTGATGATACAGGAGACTGGGTCTTGTAAAACATAGTAGGCTTTTGCATTTGTGCCATCTGACAAGACGTTGATCAGTAATTTCAAAAGTCTTATAAATATTTAAACTTTCTTGCCATCCCATTGACATCTATTTAAAAGGCCCCAAAAGTTAGGAAATAAAGAACAGTATCCACTTTTTTTTCTCCAAATAAAGATAGGAAGGCTAGAAAAGCCCGCATAGAGTACAGAAGTTGTTCTCCACAAAAGGGGCAGGCCCTCTGGCTCTAACAACAGATCAGCTGTTGGAGAGCTGTCCACCCATGGCTTCCTGTTCTGGCTCTGTCATTCTGTGGCTGTGTATTTCAGCAAGTCATTTTATGGTTTTGGGCCTCAGTTTTCACTTGAGTGAGACAAAGGTTTGGGTTCCATGACCTTCAGCGTTGCAAGATTTCTTATTTTGAAGTTCTTTCTTGGAACAAAGGGAATTGCAATAAATAACAGAGTTAATGATTGTCTGCACTTTCTGCCTATTTCACTGACTTGTCAAGAATTCTAGTAAGGAGGATGAGTTTGAAGACTTCATGCATGGATTTAATGTAGCATGAGCTTGTTTCATTTGTTGCAACAGTTTAAATGCCATCTTTAATGTTTTCTTCTCATGCTACTGCTGCTGATTTCCCTGTTTCCAAGAAGTGAAACTTCTGTAGATATGCGTGCTCCCACTCCTACAATGAATTAAGTATTCATTAAGGAGACAATTTCTTCTTTATATTTAAGAAGATTTAGAATATTAATGTGAATAAATTAGCTGTGGTACGATATTGGTATATCTTAGTTTTATCTGTCAAAGAATAATTTAAATCAGCTAACTATACTGTGTAGTAGTTAAACAACATGAATGCAAGACAGCTACCACATGCAGTAAGAATGAGCAGAAGGTTCTTCAATTAATTTACTTAATTCTAATAAAATGTAGACAATATTAGGCAATCAATGGTAGTAATACCCAGACTAATTTATAGCTCACAGGTTTAAATTTTTTTAAAATAGGAAGATGATGGTTTATTATTCTTTTTTCTTTGTATTTTATCTACTTTCCCTTTATAATTTTTTTCTGGAGGCTTTTGGATAGTTCATAAAAGTCATGGGATGATGGTGAGAGTCTTCTTGCAGTTTAACTTAACTGACAGAGATTTCATCCATGTCAGTCTGGTCAGGCAGATGTAGAGAATGGGTGGGTCAAATGTTCTTAACTCTGCCTACTTGCCTTTTCCCTAATTTTTTTGAAACAGAGTTTCACTTTTCATTGCCTAGGCTGGAGTTCAGTGGCACAATCTCAGCTCACTTCAATTCCGGCCTCCTGGGTTAAAGCGATTCTCCTGTCTCAGCCTCTCAAGTAACTGTGATTACAGCACCCACCACCATGCCTAGCTAATTTTGTATTCTTAATAGAGACGGGGTTTCACCATGTTGGCCAGGCTGCTCTCAAACTCCTGACCTCAAATGATCTGCTTGCCTCACCCTCACAAAGTACTGGGATTACAGGCACGAGCCACCATGCCCAGATTTCTTTTCCCTAATTTTAGCTAGAGAGTCATCAACTGTTTCTGGATTTACTACAGTATAGTTAAATAGTACTTAGCTGAGTTCCAGTCATCAAGGAACTGGGGATACCACTGTTAGAAGTCCCACTCTTTTTCACTTTTGCAGAAAAATTGCCAGATAAAGTAGAAGTAAGGAAAAGGAATGACATTTTATAATTTACGGAAATTTTTCATGGCGTGGATCTTAGACATAAGGTGTGTTTTGATATGTGTGTGTAAGTATTTTATGATTGTACGTATTGGAAGAACTATTTCCTGCCCCCTTCCCCCAACACATGTACCACCACTGCCACCACCCTGGTAATTCTGCTTATGCTTAGATTGCAATTGAATAAACAAATTTAGGATTGCCAGTTGATTGTACTAAATTTGTTTATGTGGAGAAGTGTGTACATTTACTCATGCTTTTGCACTTTTCCCAAACAATTTCCAAGGGCATGTGGAAAGATTGGAAAAATCTCTGTCTTCCCCATTTTTCTTTGATAAGACAGCATGTTTGTTTCAAGTTACAAATCATTAACTATTTATTAAATACCTTTTATGTACTAGTTATGATCAATAATAAATTGATACATTATTTACTGATGAAACATTAAGAGATATTAATTGATCAAAATAATGAGGTTACGGAGTATTCAGTTAACTTGGCTAACTTATTCACCTGAATCTGCATAGAAAATCTTGGAATGCTTAATGTAGTAAGTCTTTATGTACTCTATAGATACAAATCAATTGACTTTTTATTTCAAACCATATTTCTAGTTTGAAGAACTCAGTATAAAATTGAAATAAACTTACTGTTAGGGCTATGGACTTTGTTATACTATAAAAGACGATAGAAACCTTTTTGAAGTTGAGTAATTTTCTTGTAAATATAAATACAGCTTTGATAATTGAGTTTTTATTAACAACTGTATCATAATACATTCAAAAGGATAATGTTCCTTCTCTGTTTATAATCTGTATGTTAGAGCTATCCAGCAGAACTTTCTGTGGTCATAGCTATATTCTGTATCTTCTCTGACCAATGCACTAGCCTCTGGTTCCATGTGGCTACTAAGCACTTGAAACATTGCTAATGTGTCTCAGAAACTAATTTGATTTAATTTTATTAATATAAATTAAAATTAAAATAGCTACCTATGATTAATTGCTACCATTTTGGGAAGTACAGCTGGAAATGAATATTAGTGTTACCAAGAGAAAGAGAAAAATGGTCTTGGATTTTCAAATATGAGTAAAATCTTAGTCTTTACATTTTGATATTTTTGAATTTACGAGATAATAGCTAGAAACCGTCACAAGAAAGGTACTTGTTCAATTGGATATGCCACGTATGGTTTATTTTTACTATCTGGCATTTTGAGAATAGGACGATGTACAATTTATTTTAACTACTTCTGTTAACTTTTTGCTGAAATTTTGTCATAAATGTTTCAAAATTAAAGCAAAAGTCCTTTAGAATAGTCTGTTATATCAAGGGCTATTTTATATAAGACACTTTTGCTAATATTTTTTAGAAATATTAAGTAGATAAGAATTTTTTTGTTTCTGTAACTAGTGTTTACTATATTTTCTCCCAGTGATATAGACCAGTGTGGGCCATATACCTAGGCTATTCTGGAGCTGGTCCCTGTAAAATGATGTCACCAATTGGAAATATTTTCACCTTTTCTTTCTGGAGATTTAAAATAGGTTATTATAACTTTTGACTTTTCAAATAATTCCTTAAAGACTGTATTGGTGATTCACAATCTGTTCCTCATTTTTGAAAAATAGCTTTTGTCGAAACTGACGATACTATCCTAGCAGGAGGGAAAGGTAGATTTCCCTTGGGATCCCTTAAAAGTCACTGACTGGAAAACAAAAGCATTTGCATAAGATTAACTCATAAGTAAACTCACATCATCAAAAGTAATATAATTTTTCTTGCCCTTTATTATGTACTTGGATCTATCATCGGTTTTTTTGCTTGTTTTTCCATATTATTGCACTATGTTTGACAAGATTTGTATGCATTTAAGGTATACAATGTAATGTTTTGATATATTATACTTTGTGAAATGATTACCAAAATCACACTAATTAAACATATCCATCACCTTACACAGTCACCATTGTGTGTTTACACAAATACAAAATGTAATACTAAATACAAGATAGAAATATAAACCATCACCTTCTTATTTAAAAAAATTAAAAACCTGTGAGCTATAAACTAGTCTTGGAAATACTACCATTAGTTGCCTAATATTGTCTGCATTCTACTAGAATTAATAGACTGTGTGTGTGTGTCTGTGTTTATTGAGAACATTTAAGATCTCTCAGCACATTTTAGGTGTACTATACAGTATTATTAGCTGTAGTCACTGTTTGTACAATAGATCTCCAGAATGTAGTCATTCTACGTAATTGAAAGTTTGTATCCTTTGACCATCTTCCCATTCCTCCCACGCCTCAGCTCCTGGAAACCACCACTCTCTGTGCTTAACAAATTTGACTTTTTGGGCCGGGCGCGGTGGCTCAGGCCTGTAATCCCAGCACTTTGGGAGGCCGAGGCGGGTGGATCACGAGGTCAAGATATCGAGACCATCCTGGTCAACA
This sequence comes from Callithrix jacchus, assembly GCF_049354715.1. NCBI lineage: Eukaryota > Metazoa > Chordata > Mammalia > Primates > Cebidae > Callithrix > Callithrix jacchus. Next base: position 13,433,588 of record NC_133518.1, on the reverse strand, counting down.
TGGTGAAACCCCGTCTCTACTAAAGCTACAAACAATTAGCTGGGCATGGTGGCGCGTGCCTGTAATCCCAGCTACTCAGGAGCCTGAGGCAGGAGAATTGCCTGAACCCAGGAAGCGGAGGTTGCGGTGAGCCGAGATCGCGCCATTGCACTCCAGCCTGGGTAACAAGAGCGAAACTCCATCTCAAAAAACAAAAACAAAAACAAATTTGACTTTTTAAGGTTCCATATATCAATGAGGTCATGCAGTATTTGTCTTTCTGTGCCTCACTTGTTTAACTTAGTAACCTTCTCTGGGTTCCTGTATGTTGTTGGAAATGACAGAATTTCCTTTTTTTTTTTTTTTTTTAAAGCTGTTAACATTCCATTACACACACACACATATTTTCTTTATCTGTTCGTTTCTCAGCGCACACTTAGGTTCTTTCCTACCTTGGCTATTGTGAATAATGCTGCGATGTATGTGAAAGTGCAGAGCTCTCTTTAAGAGAGTGATTTTATTTCCTTTGGATATATCTACCCAGCAGTGGTATTGCTAGATCATATGGTAGTTTTATTTTTAATTTTTTGAGGAATCTGCCGTAGTTTTAAGTTGAATATATTATATGGAAACTTTTGAAATTTGTGATTTTCCAGCATATTAGCCCTAGAACCAAATTTCTACTTATTACTTGCATCATCTCTCTTAGTGTTGTGCTTCTTTTTTTGTAGCAAAGGAAGGTAACTTTTTTGGGGATATACTTTCTTAAAAGGACTTATGCTTTAAGTTATTCAAGCAGCTGACTGTATATTTCACTAAAGTGAGACTTCTTCATTTTAATATATTGACTGTTGAGGAAAAACAAAAAAACTCCAGAAAATCTGTATGTATTATCTGAATTCTTTTGCCATCCTCACATGAGGCTTATATTGATATTGTATCTCATTCCAGTCTTGGTCCACTGAACTTCTCTCCTTTGCGCTTTTACCTTTCGTGAGAATGTTTGGTTCTCTTCCTGTCAGACATTGCTCTCTTCTTCTGTCATTCCATAGCTGGGAGTTTAGGCACTGAAAAGTAGTCTGTACTGACTGGGGCCTCTCCCACCTGGATAAGCAAGCTTCTTGGAGCCCTGTGGTCACCACTAAGGGCTTGGAGGCCTCACCTCAAGAATGACCTTGCTCTGTAACATAATTTCTTACTGAAGACTGTATTTTGTTCTTCTTAATGAGTGTAAGAATGTCATTTGACATCAACTTTAGGTTGAGCTCACTTAGTTGTTGGGTGGTGGGGGCAAAACCACCCCACCTTATTCTTTGTTTATTACTAACTTTTTCTCCCTATAATGCATGTGAAAATGCCTTAGGTTTTGCCTTTTATAGTAGTCATTAGTAAGCATCCACATGCGCAGAGGTATTGGCACTGTCATTGAAAAAATATAAAGAAGTCAATGTAAAAATGCACATAAAAGGAGAAGTTAGAGAATACTACAAAATAAAGTTTTGCCTATATATTAAATCAATATGTAATACATTGTTAGTTACTGTTTAATAAAACTGGGAGTAATTTTAGAGATACTTGAAGCTATACCATTTTGTTTTTAGTAGAGTAACTTGTTTGGGGTTTTATGTAGCTTTAAAATTTTGTCCTAAGAAGCTGAATGTAATATTTTATTTATTTATTTATCATATTTTGAAATGGAGTCTTGCTGTGTTGCCCAGGCTGGAGTGCAGTGGCGTGATCTTGGTTCACTGCAACCTCTGTTTCCTGGTCTCAAGCGATTCTCCTGCTTTAACCTCCCTAGTAGCTGGGATTACAGGTGTAAACTACCATGCCAGCTAATTTTTGTATTTTCAGTAGAGATGGGGTTTTACCATGTTGGCCAGGCTGGTCTCAAACTCCTGACTTCAAATGATCTGTCCACCTCAGCCCCCAAAGTGCTGGGATTACATGCTAAATGTAATATTTTTATTACTTATCTCAGTGAGATTAGAGCACTTTCTACATTATGCATCATTATACAAATAAATAGTATTACTGTAATAATAGTATGTACTATACTATAGTATGTAAAAAGTAATTTTAGGATACTTATCGTTCTTTCATTTTTTTCTTATCTTTCAATTTAATCACAATGGTGAAGGGATATACTTGAGTTTTAGACTGTCTTGTTGCTTTTTTCTTTGGTAAGTCTTCTAGACAGGAGGATCTAATTATTTATTTGTGCATAGATCATATTCCAAGACTGGGGTTGATTTAATCTTAATTAGTCTGTTTACTAAAGTAGGGGCCTTGCTATGTTGCCCAGGCTGGTCTTGAAAACCTGGGCTCAAACAATCCTCCATTCTTGGCATCTCAAAATGCTGGGATTACAGATGTGGGCCACTATGTCCAGCTTTCAATTTCTTAAAAATTAAATATTAAGAATAGCAAATGATCAATAGACAATTACCTTTATTAATTAACACTACTTTTTAAATTAAAAGGACTTTTTTTTAATTCAGAGACTTAACTTTAGGTATTATTTAATAAAAGAAAAGTAGTAAGTTAGATTTAAATGAGCTTGGTAGCAATAGGTCATAAAACATCCAGTGAAAGGTTATTTGATACTTGGGAATCCTTAGACAAAGGGCTTTTAGCAAGTTGTATATCAAGTTTCTATTAGACAACTCCCTTTGAATCATGTATGCATAACTAATGCCTTTATCTCTAGCTCCTTGATATCTTGTTTAATATTGCTGGTATAAATGTATGTCCCTTCATTGCTTAAAAAAAGATAGCAAGGAGACACGACTGTGTTAAAACACTGAAAAAATCAATCTCCATTTCAGACTTTCTCAGACTTGAACAACTTTCACTGAAAATGCCTTCAAAATTCAATAAATTCCTCTTCTAACCCTTATAGAAACTTTTTTTTTTTAACAAAATAGCATACACCAAAGATATAGGAGAACTTTAAAATGCTGAAGGTTAAAAAGGGGAGGAGTTATTTGAGAAGTATTTTCTATTTTACAGACAAAGGAAAGGAGTAGGAAAAATGCTTGTCTGTAGAATAAACTATGTTTCTAGGTTACTTATGAGATGTGTCTGGGAAAGCGAACAAAAGCAGAGCCAGTAAGTATAATTGGGAAACTAAGCTATTTTAGAAGTTATTACCAAGTCTACGCAACAAGGAGAAAAGAGCTTAAGTGTTTGACATTCTTTCCAAAGTATGAGGAAGAATTCCAAGGGACAGAATTAATGTTTCCCTCTATTGACATCCTGAACAGTGAACAGGGATCTATTTATATGATGAATGTTAAGTTCTAGAATCCCTAACTGTAATAGTCATATACTTATCTGGCTTTCTTTAGTTTGGGAATAAGTCTGTTACATTTAAGAAGACAGAAACAAAAGGACATTTCAAAATATAGCTTGGTATAAGCTAAGAATTAATAAAAAGAAAAGCTGTATTAAAATATGCATGCATGGCAGTGTTCTGCGTTTCCCTAAAAATCAAGGGTCTAGTATTTTTTTTCAAGGTTCATCTTTACTGACCTTTAAAAATCAGATTAACTTTTTTTTTTGAGTCGTCTATTTTTAACATCATTCTAATTTAATAGTATCATCCTTCAAAATCTCTTCCACAGAGAGAGACTCAATCCTTTGTGAGGCCTATTTATTATCTCTGCAAGGATATAATTTACTAGGTACCAATATTCTTTAAAAGTTCCTTCCTTACCATGTTTTCTTAACACAGAACAATATTCTTCTGACATGCCTTACTTAAATTTTCTTTTACATGCCATAAACTTCTTGATTTAGTACACCAATTAACAGTGTATACAAATATTAGAGTTATTGAAAATTGGAAAGAGAGCTACTCTCGGGAGAAATGAGACTTGAGAGGGGCAATACAAAATCAAAGGCATCTAGAAGTGTGGTTTAGTGGAAGCTGGTCGAAATGGGGAGCTTCAAAGAAAGTCCCAGCAAGAGATCCAGAAGGCAAGTTGTCTTCTCAGGGGATGAAGTTCCGCTGTGACTATTCTGCCTTCTTGGTGATCTTTCTGGATTGATAACTGTGTAGGTAATTTCAGATTTAAATGTTTGAGGAACGACAAGTTCACTCTGAATGTGGCTATTTTAAATTAAATTTGTGGTTTCACTTATTATCATTATCAACTCTCTATTAAATGACTGCTGAGCAAGGAATATTCTGGCAAGCAGGCAGAGAGAAGATTCTAACAATGTGGAGAATACACATTTCTTGTTTTGTGAAAGATTGTTAACACTGTTTGCCCATCCTTTCTAAGTGTTGATTATATACATATATATGTTAGTAGTTAGGGCTTAACTTTCCTTTTTTCCTTTTTCTTACTTATTCAGAGACTTGACTTGTCTTTTACTCCTGAACAGGAAAAGACAACCAAAACCTTTGCACTTTGTGTGTGTATCTGTGTGTATGTGAATTTATATGTTGAAGGGCGGGCAAGTTTCTGTATGAATTTATTTATACACCTATGAGAAAGAAACAGAGACTACTAGGAGTAAGGGTTTTACTCTCCTCTCTTTGTACTTCATGAAGTAAGTTTTTGCACCAGAGTTATTTTTAAAGTATAACATCTTTTGACAACTCGGTAAATATAGATATTCATAACTATCTATAACCGTGGTTACAAGAGTAAATCTAGTCTAACAAAGTAAAATTTACTCCAGAATGATATAACTATTTGCTCAGTTATTTTCCAACATGCACTCAGAATAGGTTAAAATGGATTTTCACCCCATAAATTTCTGGTCATTATATTTCTTGCATTATTTATTAACATTTACTTTACTGAATAAAATTTACTCATTAAAATTAAGTTTGGGGAGAAAATTCTTCAATCATATTTATAATCTACAATTTCAAGATGAAATTTAAAATGTTCTTTTTTTTATAATGAAGTTTAATATTTTTATTTTTTCTTAAGCCTGCAAAACATGGTCCTGTAGCAGATTTTTTGCAGCTGGATTATAAACTCTTGGAAAATGGTATTTATAATAGAAATTCTGCCATAACTTTAAATCTAGCAATACTAGGAGGCAGCCTTCAGTCTTCGTGATTTGCTGACAACATAGAAGTTTGTTTTCAGATACATCTGCAGTGTCTATCTTGAGCATTCCAAATTGTAGGGAAAGAAGTGTCTTCCTCTCTTAGAGGAAAAAAAGAACATATTCATTTTGCTGAGGGCAGCATCAGTGGAAATGGGTTTAGTATGTTGTACATATCACTTAGTTCTTCTTGAATTTTGTTAGATATTTTTGTTGTGACACGGGGCTTCCCAAATGGTGATTGTGCAAACATTTGTTCTGCTTCATTTCCCCCCAGAGCATCTGGGAAAAGTAGCTGGGAAATTTCTAGGAATCAAGTGAAGAAGTTCATCTTGCTTCTCTCTCACAAATTTTGGTGCATCCAAATCTGTGGAAGATGCCTGCAGTGACTGGGAGTTTATTTTATCTGAAGGGATGCTCGTGTTGATGGCCAACATATACACACACTCAAAGAATGACCATAAATTAGGTGCAGCGGAAAAAAAAACGGCCTTGGTTTATTTTTAGCTCTGTCATATTATACCTATATTCATGGGAAGTTCAGAGAATTCAGTCAATTCATCAATAGATATTTGAATACCAGCTGAGTGCTCATATATTTGCATCACTTGAAAATTTCAAAGGGGCAGGATTTCCTGTAGCTGACTAAATTCCCACCTTCCAATCCTTCCTTTTTGAGATTTAGAGTCAAGAAAAGCATTCAGACATATATGTTTCTCTAATATTGTGGACTCATTGTATCAATAGGATTTTAGAGAAGTCCTCCTTGAGTGGCGGACTTCTCAAAAAGGGATGAAGTTGTCTTCTCAAAAAGGGATGATATGAGACTGCCTTAGAACCCGTTGCCTGAGAGTAGTATGAGTATAATTGCTTCAATCAAACTACCTCAGTGACCAAATGATTGTTGTTTGCTCTTAAAATATTTTATTCTTGTGATACCATGAAATGTTTGTTGTGTGGAAAGTATTAGTGGAAATTAAAGTCTGATAAATGGGCGCCCAGATCATAGAACATTTTGTAGGAAACTAGAAGTACCTTAGCTTTTACCGTTTGGGACAAGGAGACTTTGAAGAGCTGTGAGCCAAGGGTTGACACGGCTAACTTATGCTGACATTTTCACATCATGATTCAAATTATTTCACCATCTTTCCGAACCCCGTAACAAGTTTGAAACCTTCCATGGTGTTCAATTGCTCCTCATGTAAGATCCTCCATGGCTTGGCCTCTGCAAATTTTTCTAGCATTATTCATTTCCACACCTGGCTTTGATGTCTGGTCTGCAGTAATTTGTCTTGCTTTCAGTGTTTTTAATGTACATTTCCCTAGAGCAGTTTCGCCTATTGTGTGTTCTTAGCCAAATATAGCTGCTATTCATATTATGAGCTACAAGGTAAGTGTTTACAACTGATCATTAAGAAATAGAAGATTGCATAAGTTCCTGGAAAGAGGAATTTGGTGGCCGAGGAGCTCACCATAAGGAAAGAACCTCAGAAGTATCTAATTCAAACATTTTACCATAGCATTCAAAACTGTCCCTATTGGTTGACACTTTCAGTGGCAGGCAGGGGAAGTGCCATCTGAAAAAGTGGCCCAGCCCTTTGAGCTTTTCGGATAAACAGCTTGTCTGAAAAAATAATTTCTGGCGAAGTCTATTGGGTTAAGAATATTAGACTTCTAAGACCAGTTAAAAAACAAAAAACAAAAAACAACCTCCCCAATTCTTATCTTCTAATTATCATTTAGCAGTACAATATTTATAGAAAAAGAGACTATATCGAACTGAATTTTTTTCCATAATCTTTTCTGATCCCCGTAGCTTGTTAAACCTCTTACATATAATCCACTTATATTAGCTTATACTTACAACACTGTGAGTCATTGTTCTGTTGCCCATTTTAATAGAATTCTGAGATGATATGATAAATGACAACTTGCCTAAGTAATTCTCTACTAGAGTAAAAACAATCTACTCAAGGCTGTATCTGCCAATAAAGGTAACCTTGTCTAAATCCACATTTTTAATTAAAAACATTATGGGATTTTAAGTTTATTTTAAATTTCTGAAGAAATACATGTTTTTTGTTAAAAAAGAAAAAACAAACAATGAAATGTTGTAGGAAATAAATAAAAAATTCACACTGACTTCTTCAAAATCACTAGACAATTTGTTGAGACTACATATGATAAAATGTGGTTTAAAAAGTGAAAGTTGTTTAAAATAAGTATTATATCCTCCATAAAAGAAATTAGTAAATAAAATATTCGGCCAGGTGCAGTGGCTCACACCTGTAATCCCAGCACTTTGGGAAGCTGAGGCAGGCGGATCATGAGGTCAGAACATTGAGACCATTCTCGCCAACATGGTGAAAACCTGACTCTACTAAAAAAAAAAAAAAAAAAAAAAAAAAAATACAAAACAAATGAACAAAAAAGCCCTGAGATTCTGAATGCTATATTTGGCCTGGAGTGGTGGCTCACACCTGTAATCCCAACACTTTGGGAGGCCGAGATGGGCAGATCACAAGGTCAGGTGTTCAAGACCAGCCTGACCAACATGGTGAAATGCCATGTCTACTAAAAATACAAAAATTAGCTGAGCGTGATGGTGTGTGCCTGTAATCTCAGCTACTCAGGTGGCTGAGGCAGGAGAATCGCTTGAACCGAAGAGGCAGAGGTTGCAGTGAGCCAAGATCACACCACTGCGCTCAAGTCTGGACGACAAAGTGAAACTCCATCTCAAAAAATAAAAATAAAATAAAATCTCCAAGTTCCCCCAATCTCCACCAAAATTACTATGAAGAAATATGTGCATTACTATGCCTCATGTAATATGTTTTACTTGCACATTTCAAATACTTATATGCATTAGTACATAATTTACATTATTATGAAATGGGATGACAAAATACATACCATAAAGCAATTTCTTCTTTTCGACTAATAATAAATTATAGACCTCTTTTCCCATCAATAATGCATATCTTTTTTTTTTACTAATTTGTAATATATATGTGGTAGGAGGAAAGTATCACAATTTATTTAATCATTTCCACCTTGAAAATATATTTTTAAATGTGTAGTATTATTTTATATATTGTATATATAATTGAGTCGATTTACTCTTCTTACTAAGAACTATATTTTAGAAGGATTGCTCATTCACTTGAAGACAGAACTGGAACTGAGAAGAGTAAGATAGTTTTTTTCCTGGGTGATCCAGATCTGAGACAGAGAGAGCTGGAGCAGGATAGGACAGAGGGAGGACTGAGGGTGGGAGGACTGAACTGGAGAAAGCACATTCAGGGAAGGAGCCCTTGAGATGGCCATAGCACCTCTAAGTAGGCGTGTAACAGACAAGGGGAGAGTGCCCTCCTCCACAATGCAGGGATTTTACCATTATCAAGCATGGCTAGGTTAACTAAACTTTCAATCTCTTCTAGAATATAACATATGTAACACACATAAAAAATAAAGTTGTTAACAATAAAACTCTGCTTTATGTTTTGCAGGATCTATGAACATTTATTTTGTCTAAAACTTTAATAGTTACATTAATAATATGAATAATAACAAAAATAGCTACAGAGTATTGTATGTTCCCACATGCCCTTTTCTTCTTATGTACACATCATCTACTCCCTACAGTTTCTTAAGAGACAGATATTATCATTGTTGCTTTGTTTTTACTCCTATGACTCAGAAACATTAAGTACTTTCAGTTTATAGGGAGTTATTATCTTTGGAGCAATACCACTCCCGCAAATATGGACAAGGGAGCTCCTATTTGCTGCATTAATTCTTATTGGTTCTCAAACAAATGAGAATTAATTTATAATGGAAACAGCAGTAGAGCCCTCCCTCTATTTTTGAAAACTATTATTCATCTACTTTATTTTGTATTGAAAGTCTAGGTTCATTTTTCTATTTGTCAAAAGAGAAAAACAGTCACAAATATCTATGCTGTCTTAACTGTATTTCTAGAAGAAATACATAAAATATTTTTAAAGAAAATAATTTCAGGAAACACATTTTGAGAAATAAATGATCAGCAGGCCAGGAACTAACTAAAAGCTGAATTCTTTCTTTGTTTGGGTGCTTTCTGTACTTACAAATGATTTACTTCTATTATCTTAATTTTCTCATTACCGTTATTAATTAGAGGCATATTTTATGTCAATGAAAACCTTGAAGTATCATTCCTTCTCTCTCAAAATGATTAGGAAATATGTCTATGGGGACTTAAGTTAATTGGATAAGACATTTCTGAAAGGAATTAGTTTTATGTTCAGTAAAATGAGATTCACATTTCTACTGATTTGTTTTTACTATGGAGTCTATTAATAAATACATGTGAAAGAAGATAGTGATCAAAAACACTCGGCAGGCTCCTTATGTGCAGTTCCACAGAAGAGGAGGCTGCAATGTATTTATTGGCCTTGCTAGCAAGGGTGGCGGTGTTTTATTTCCTGCTTTGAAATTATTTTAATTTGTTATTTGGTAAACTGCCTATCCTCATTTCTACAGTCCTATAAAAGTAAGAAAAGAACTTAAGTATTTATCAACTTGATGTTTAGTAGAATGTAATCGGTTGGCGTAAGAGGAAACATGCCATATGTAAATGATGTCTGTGATTCCTCCTACCCCACCACTGCAGCATCCCTGCACAGAACTCTCCATTTGTACATTGGTTTTTTGGGGTATGTCCACCAGTGCCAAAAAAAAAAGAAAGGAAAAGAAGAAGCAATGCTTTTATCAACAGTCTTTTTCACTGTATAACTAATTAAGCAGTGAGGTGGTTCTATTCCTTCAAGAAAATTATAACTATTTTATAGATTAGGAAACTGAGGTTCACAAGCTGAGTGTCTTCCTTAAGGTCATAGTCTGTTGATGACATTTCTCTCTCTTTCTTCTTACCTTTAACTTAATCTAATCTAATTTAATTTGTTTTGTTTTGTTAACCAGAGCACTCCTTAATCTACTCTTAGCGTGTGATTTTTTTTTTGCTCTTCACGCTGAAATATTCTTTGGTATGATATAACTAAAAACTTCCCAACCAAGAAAATTGAGTTCATGGTTTGGAATTTCAAAACATGATTATTTTAAACATTTTGTCTACTCTTAGGCCTAACTTGGAAATAGTTCTATGGGGATTTCTAACTTGAAACAACATTAAGGGTAGATTATCTTCTAGATAGTACAATGACTCCCCCATGTTTCTTGGACATAAATGGGGTAATTAATGCCTATACTGTAAAATATTATAATAATAAATAAAATTAGAAATTTAACATAAAGAATTAGAATGAAAATATTTTACACTGAATAGAGGCCAAGATAAGACAATTGGGTATCTCCTTATAGAGTGCTAAGCCAGTGTAAAAAATTAAATACAGTCTCAGCTGTTATTTTATTATGCAAAGTACAAATCGAAGTAAGATAAATTCTAGGATTTTTTTTTTGTCTCCTTGTAAAAGTCTTATAGTGAATGAAGTAAATTTGTAAAAGATAGTTACTTTGGCTAAACAGCAACACTGGGTGATATGGAACATTCTTTATTTTCAAACAAAAAACTTGGTTGTATAGGGACTCACCAAGCTTAAAAATCTGAGAGTCAATGAAAATCATTAAAGAGACCTGTGAGACTTCTTCTTATATACGATGAGTAGGTAGCTGTATCTAGAAGACAGTTTATCATAGAGTATCTCTGGAAATATGCACAGTTTAAAATATGGAGAGTGATTTTAGTTCCTCCTTGCTTTTTCATCTGTTCTGCTATTATGGTACATGAAAGGAATAATGAATAGAGTGGTCCATTCTCTACATTAGAATAACATTTAAACTAAATAACACCCCCCACTTGGTGTGAATCATATAGAGAATAATTTTTACCACTATTTCTTTCATGTAAGCTTTTCGTGTTGTTTCAGTTCCTGTAAAATGCTGAAAATAATCTCTTAAGAAAGTAGCCAAATAACAGCATGCTTAAGGCCCACAATATAATGCAATATAATGATAATTTGATTTGTATGACTCTTAATTGCTTTCACAGGCATTATTTTAGAGTTAGTATATTGAGATACTATGACGTTATGAGACATGTCTACACAGGACAGACGGTTGGTCTCTGAGAAACTTCCATGATACTTTAAAATATAGAATTGAGCCTTGGGTGAAAAGACCAATGGGAAGTTGCGTAGACTGGGCATACTGTTACGCAGAACCATGAAAACGGTTCCTTTTATGCTGCAGTCCTTCTAGTAATGCCATACGTTACATAGGATACGTATTCAATGAGTCGTCTTGTTTCTCTGTGTCTTGTGTTTGGGATTTGGTCTCATACATTCAGATGAAAATCACCAGAGATGGCGTTTCTTTCTTTTATCTTTCAACATTTAGAAGTGGAAAACTGAAACTTTGATGACAAACCATTCACTGCAATTGAAGATATATACTACTAGGTGTGCTTGTAGATTTTAATAAGAGATGTTTACTTTTCCTCTATTTCCCAGAAATCTGAAACTTTAGATACAATTTTTTAAACCTCTGATAAAACTCTTGTTTTACGCCACTTCACTTTTTTTCAGCATGGTTTTGTTTTGTTTTTTAACCAATGAATAAATAGGGGAATGCATTTGTTAGAATGTTTTATGTAACCATAAAGGTGAAAAGGCTTGACTGTGGCTCTGTTTTGATGTTCCAGGCTGAGGAAGTGTAATTGTAGCTGTGAAATGAGTGGGTGTAAAATGAGTTTGATGGTTCAGTCAACTTCAATAGACAGATGTTGATTTTATCCGTTAATGGGAAAAGGTTCTGTAAAATCATTATAAAATGAAAAAAAAAAAAGATAAATTTGCAGGTGTTCAAGCCTTATTAAAAGAGGCATATATGGAGAATTTTAAAATAAAATTTAAGATCATATTCTTCTAAGTATTTTGCTTTTATTTTTTAACAGTTCGCTCAGTTCCCTTCCATCACCTGCTGAGATGTGAGGTCAGGTTGCTTAATTTCTCTGATATCTTTATTTCTCTTTTGAGGAATATATTTACCACACAAGGATTAATGAGCAATTTGATGAGATAATATAAAAGATTTTTTGCTTTTTTGAGACGGAGTTTCGCTCTTGTTACCCAGGCTGGAGTGCAATGGCGCGATCTCGGCTCACTGCAACCTCCGCCTCCTGGGTTCAGGCAATTCTCCTGCCTCAGCCTCCTGAGTAGCTGGGATTACAGGCACGCACCACCGTGCCCAGCTAATTTTTTGTATTTTTAGTAGAGACGGGGTTTCACCATGTTGACCAGGATGGTCTTGATCTCTTGACCTCGTGATTCACCCGCCTTGGCCTCCCGAAGTGCTGGGATTACAGGCCTGAGCCACCGCGCCCGGCCAATATAAAAGAATTTTAACTTTAAGTTCCCTTTCACATAATGAACTATTTTAATCAGAGATGGAATCTCTATGAGGGGAGTTTTCCTTATTAAACTATCAGAAAAAATGTGATTCATAAACTGGTTACACACTGTTTTTCCTGTAAGTTCATTGTGAGATGTGTCAGAGTAACTTTGGAGGAAAGAATTATTTTTATGTATTGATTTTCATATAGGTTGTGTTTCTGAGGTATGGAATATCAGCATGTAGTATAGGAAGGTAGTGAATAAATAAGGGAGAAGTACTTACAAAAATAGAAAAAAAAAGTTGAAATTTCAAGAGAAGTGATTGTTCTGCCTTTGTGTGATGTCTATACAGCTTTGTGTGCTTAAAAAGAATGCTGAATGACAGGTCAGCACAGTGGTGAGGAAGTTGTACTGTTGGGCCCGAATCTTTGACATAAAATGCTTCACTTGTTAGAATTTTATTTCACTGTGTTTGCTTTCTCACCCTAAATGTGAATGGAACAGGCCATTAAGAATAAAATATTTAAGCAATAAACAATTTTCCTGGCCTGCATGTTCTTTCTGGCTCAGTTAGGGCTGCATCCTAGGGGAATGCTGCCAAGCAGCAATGGAATGAGGCAGTCATCAGGGATGTCTCAGTCTCGGAGGTTCAACCAGACAGGTGGCTAATTTGGGTCAATGAATGGAGTGAAGGGGATAGAAACTGGTTTGGCAGCAAGCAAGCTGTTGAGGTATCTTGACTGCTGGGAGAACTGGGCCAGACCTCAGCTATTGGGTAGGCTTTCAGCCTTATGGTCTTGTGAAACCTGATAGGGGTAAGGCTGGCATCCAGTCATAGGGAATGGCACTGGACAGGTTCTCAGGCTATGGTTAGACATGAAGGAGTGTTATGGGAATCTGTTTAATGAAAATGAGATTTAAGTGTAGATATGTAATTATTAGACCAGTTTTAAGATGATCAGAACAAGACTTGGCAATTGTTTTGGCCTTGCAATGATTCTGCTGAACTACTGGACTAGAAATCCTGAAAATCTCCCAGAGAAAAGCCAAGGCTGATGCTGGAATATGGGGCTTTAATGAGTTCACAACTGAAAGCCCAGGATCTGCTTAAGGAGATAGTCTGTCCTCAGGGAACGCTGCACATTTTCTAATGTTCACTAAGTAGTTGCCTGCATGCCTCTTTCCTTTTCTTGTTTGTGGAGTCTTCTTCCTTCCTTTCTTCTTCTCTTTTTCCCCTCTTTCTTCTTCCTTTCTTGCTCTCTCTTGCATTTCTTTCCCTCTCTTTCTGTCTCTTTTCTTCCTTCCGTTTCTTTCCCTTCTTTTCTCCTTCCATGTTTAGCTTTTAGTGAAGGTCTAAACTACAATATTCTAATTCATTAATGAAAAAAACTTTTTAAATCACCTATCTGCATGATGCTTAATGTGTCATCTTTCAAGGACAACGGGGTGCATAATATAATGATGCATAATGTACCAAGTGTGTTACATATAAAGGATAAATTGCAAATTATTTCCAAATCTATTTCTCAGTAAAATTATTCAGAGAAACAATCTGGTGATCAGATAGACTCTAAAGTCAGTCATCTGAAGCCTGTATTTTAATGAGGTAAATTTTACATTTTAGAAGAAAGATTTATATTTCTGCAAAAATTTAATTTTTGGCACTTTTATATTGTACTCTTCTGCAAGAAGAACACCATACTTGCTCTTTATAGTCTCTGCCTAAGTTCATTACTTGTTAGTATTTTTGTATATAACATCTATATTTATCTTTTTATCTGTCTAGTGACAATATTTTTTAATCATTTTAAACTGACAGCTATCAGGACACTTCACAACAAAATACTTCAATGTATATCTCTTATGAATAATGACTTTTACCAAAAGGCTATTATCATGTCTAAGAAAATTAACATTCATTCAATTCAATAATCTAATAATATAGAGTCCATGTTTAAATTTACTTAATTGACTCTAGTAATGTTTTTATAACTTTGGCATTTGAATTTTTTATCCAGGAGTTAATCAAAATTCACGAACAGTCTATTTACTATGTCTGAAATTAGTTGCCCCACATTCTAATTTTTTGGTGCTTGCTTTTTTTCTCTAATGAAACTGATGCCTTTTAATGGCCAACTCCAAAGTTTGCTCATGATAATTCACATTCTTTATTTGTTTGATTCTCTTATCACAGTTAGATTAAACACTTTGGCAAGAATACTACCTAAGGGTTGTTGCTTACTTTTATTAGGAAGGAAATCATATTAGGGCTTTCTATCATTTATGATACTATATATTTGAATTTGAACACTTGGTTAAGACAGTGTCCATTATATTTCACCATTTATAAAGTACATTTTTTTCTCTTCATAATTAATAAGCAAGTTATGGGGTGATATTTTGAAGTATTTGCAATAAGATAGTGTGACTATTCTGTTTCCTATTATCCTTGATAATCTTTGAGTGACTAAGTCATTACATTAAGGGATGTGATGCAAATTTTTAATTTTCTAATCCCTTTGCACTTATTTTTTCTAAAAAAGATTCAGTTTTGTTATGGTAAATTAATTCATTATTCTGTCTTATACTCTAATATCTAAAGGTGACCCCTTGAAGTTCCTTCACTTCAGCTACTTTTGATCCCATTTTTATCTGGGTACTTTTTTTTTTTTTTTCTGAGACAGAATCCTGCTCTGTTTCCCAGGCTGGAGTGCAGTGGCATTATCTTGGCTCACTGCAAACTCTGCCTCTCGGATTCAAACTATTATACTACTTCAGTTTCCCAATTACCTGGGATTATAGGTATGTGCCACCACACCCAGCTAAATTTTTGTGTTTTTAGCAGAGACAGGGTTTAGCCATGTTGGCCAGGCTGCTCTCGAACTCCTGACCTCAGGTGATCTGCCTGCCTAGGTCTCCCAAAGTGCTGGGATTACAGGTGTAAGTCACCTTGCCCAGCCCATATCTGGGTACTTCTTACCTTCCAGTACAACATGGTGTTTCAAGCTCATTTTGTCCTTTGTTGCTTCAACCTTAAATTAAGGAATTTCTGAAGAAACACTCATTTCTTTTAATGGAATATAATATTTTGAAAACAAGATGTTAATCTTTGTTCCTGGGCTGGCATTGACCTAGATTACTAGTGAGTAAGCTAGAGCCTGTGAAACAAATCCGGTCAACTTCCTGGTTTTGTAAATAATATTTTATTGGAACAGCTATGCTCTGTTGTTTATTATCTATTTCTATTTTCACACTGCAATGGCAGAGTTGATTATTTGCAACAGAGACCATATGGACTGCAAAGTCTAAAATATATACTGTCTTACCCTTTACAGGAAAATAAATGTTTGCCAGCCTTTTATAGAGATGCTTTCAGTGGACTGTTTTATATATATATATATATATGTATGTATATATATTTTAATGTCATGATTTTACTTCTGTTCTGGCCAAATGAATTAACAGAGACTGGATCTACTGCTTGCCTGAAATAACCAAAACACAAAACTACACTAAATTAGATAAATTAGTTAAATTATATGAATCAAGGAGTTTCAATACAACAGATGTCAGACAATAAAGATGAAAGAGAACAAATCCTGAGAAACAAAAAGAAAAAAACAAAGTATGCCCCACCACTCTCCCAATTTATTGCCGTGAGAGTTTTCAGACTACAGTATAGGAAGACAAACCCAGATGGAAACTAGCCAAGTCTCAGGACTGGGGAGATAGAGTCCAGCAGACCAAGGTGGCTATAGGTACAGTGGTAGGTGGGGGGCTCCTTTGAGTGTTAAGCACAGTGATTATAATCTGCATGTGAAGAAACCATCAGAGTTCAGGGAAAGAAATTTTTCAAAACTATTACATCGGCCAATGTATGATATGTACACAAGACTAGAACTGATGCACACTGCTAACCAGCTAAACTGACAAATTAATTCGTGAGACGTGGGGTAGTGTTCTCAGGAAGTTGTTTACTTAGTGGTAGAAAATAATTAACCCTAGACCTATTACTGCCCTGTACCTACTTAATACTTATTAAAGCAAGATTCAAAAGGCCAAACAGGTTTAATATGCCTGAAGAGAGGCTCAGATAAAAGCTCAGGAATATTTTGAGGGCTGTAAATATATCCAGCACCCAATAAGATAAATTCCAAAATGTTTGATATCCAACCAAAGGTTGCAAATATTGCAAAAAAGTATTTATGACCCTTAATAAAGAAAATACTAAGTCAGTTGACATTGTGCTAGAACTGGCTAATATGTTAGAATTAGCACACAAGACATTAAAAGTCATAACTGTATTACATATTTTTCAAGTTAAATATAAAATGTTTGTATATATATCTCTGAATCTACCTTCTAAACATGAAGCCTATAATATGTAAGATGAAAAATATATTGAATGTGATTAGAGCACAGTAATATCGCAGACAGAAATAAGTGAACTTGAAGACACAGCAATACAAGCTATTCAATATGAAACAGAGAAAAGAAAATTTAGAAAAATAGCAAGAGCACTGGTGATCGATCTGTGGGACAACTTTCAGAGGTTTCATACGCACATAACTGGATTCTCTAAAGCAGAGTAGAGATAAAGGTTACAGAAAATCTTTGAAGACACAATTGTTGAGAGAATTCTAAATGTGATGAAAACTATACATCTACAGATCCCAGAAGTTCTATGAGCTCCTATCACAAGAAGCATAAATGACACCAAGCACATTATAATGAAATTGCTTGAAAATAATGGTAATAAGAAAATAAGAAAACAACTCAGAAGGAGAAGACATTTGACATACAGAAGAAGGTAATAACAGCAGAATTTTAATCAGAAACAATATAACTGAAGATAAGGACAAGCAAAGTACTTCAAAGTACAGTACTTGAAAAAACAAAACACAAAAAGCTGTCAGCAGTTTGTACCGCATTCGTACAATAGAAACAGATGTTAGTTCCTCATTCACTCAATTGACATATAAGAATGTCATTGTGAAAGTTACTCAGCTTTATTTGGGCATATTGGGGTTAAAAAAAAGCATAGCCACCTCTGTTTTTGTAAGCAGACTACCACAGCTGGGGAGACAAGACTCTTACTGAAAGAGATAGAGTCTGGTTATGCTGCCCAGGCTGGTTTTGAACTCCTGGGCTCAAGTGATCCTCCTGCCTCAGCTTTCTAAGTAACTGGGAGTGTGTCCTCAAGTAACAGAGAGAAATGTATGTCTTTATAATTAAAATAGGTAGGGCCGGGCGCGGTGGCTCACGCCTGTAATCCCAGCACTTTGGGAGGCCGAGGCGGGTGGATCACGAGGTCAAGAGATCGAGACCATCCTGGTCAACAAGGTGAAACCCCGTCTCTATTAAAAATACAAAAAATTAGCTGGGCATGGTGGTGCGTGCCTGTAATCTCAGCTACTCAGGAGGCTGAGGAAGGAGAATTGCCTGAACTCAGGAGGCAGAGGTGAGGTGAGCCGAGATCGCGCTGTTGCACTCCAGCCTGGGTAACAAGAGCGAAACTCTGTCTCAAAAAAAAAAAAAAAAAAAAAAGGTGCCACCACACCTGCCTTTCTCTCTATTTTAATCATAAAGACATACATCAAAGAACCAGCAAACAGGATTACCAAATAAAAGGCACATATGGAGGCCAGGCACGGTGGCTTACGCCTATAATCCCAGCACTTTGGGAGGCTAAGGCAGGTGGATCACAGGGTCAAGAGATCGAGACCATCCTGGTCAACATGGTGAAACCCTCGTCTCTACTAAAAATACAAAAATTAGCTGGGCATGGTGGTGCGTGCCCATAGTCCCAGGTACTCAGGAGGCTGAGGCAGGAGAATTGTTTGAACCCAGAAGGCAGAGGTTGCGGTGAGCTGAGATCACGCCATTGCACTCCAGCCTGGGTAATGAGTGAAACTCCGTCTCAAGAAAAAGGGGGCGGGGCACATATGGAAGCTGCCAGTCTACCAGCTGCGGATCACCTGAGCCCTGGAGCTGGTACTTACCTACTGAGAATGCCACCAAGGGCCTGCCAACAAAGATTAACCTGGGACACTCTTGGACAATGATTCTGATGTCTGTTCTAAGGAGTGCACTCAACAGTATGGCAAGAGAAGGGGGCCAACGTCCGCTGAACTACCAGTTCTTCCCACTGCAAGCTTTTTCAGGGCTGTGATCCCAGAGCTAAACAAGGAGCCAACCCCAGCCAGCACTTTGGTGTCTGCCTGGCCCCAGTGGCCCTGTCCTACTGGCACCTGTATGACATCAACGGCATAATTCTGAGAGGTGATGCTCACTGCGGTGTGGGCATCACTGGTGAACCTGAATTGGAAGTTCCAGGCAAGCACGTGGGCCCTCTTAATCTACAGCACCTCCATCCTTGTCATGGGGTGCATATACCTGCTACAAATTGAAAGAAAATATTTTCAAATAAAGTATCTGTAAAGGATTTATATCCAAAATGTATAACAAAGTCTCTAAACACAATAATAAGAAACCAAAATACAAAATAAAAACCAGTTAAAATATTTAAACAATGCTTCACCAAAATAGATAAGAGAGAATAAATAAGCACATGCTATGAAAGGCAAATGAAAGCAAAAGTGAGAGGCCACTTTACATGTAGAAAATAAATAAGTTAAAAAGGTGATTATACCAAGTCAGTGGAGGATGTGAAGAAATCCAAACTCTTGTGCACAGTTGGGAATGTAAAATGGTACAACCACTTTGGAAAACAACTGGGTAGTTTCTTCTTCTTCCTCTTCCTCTTCCTCTTTCTCCTCTTCCTCTTCCTCTTCCTTCCTTCCTCCTCCTCCTCCTCCTCCTTCTCCTCCTCCTCCCTTCATTGCCCAAGCTGGAGTGCAGTGGCCCTGTCTCAGCTTACTAAAACCTCTGCCTCCCAGATTCAAGCCATTTTTGTGCCTCAGCTTCCTCAGTAGCTGAGATTACAGGCATGCACCACCACACCTACCTAATTTTTGTATTTTTAGTAAAGATGGGGTTTCATCATGTTGGTCAGGCTGGTCTCAAATTCCTGACCTCAGGTGATCCACCCACTTCAGCATCTCAAAGTACTGGGATTACAGGTGTGAGCCATCTCACCCAGCCCTATTATAAGATCCAACCATTCCACTCATCAGTATTTAATCAAAAAAGAAGAAGGCATGTGTCTGTTGAAAAGTTTGTGCACGAATATTCATAGAACCTTTACTTCTGTTAGCATGAAACCCAAAACCGCCTAAATATCCATCAACAGATGAACAGATAAGTTGTGGAATAAGCATAAAATGGAATACAACTCAGTAATAAGAAGAGATTAACTACTGAATATTAAAATAAATATGTTGAATAAAAGAAGCCAGATTCTTCTTTTGACAGGAGTATGTACTGGATAATTCCATCAGTACAAAACTATAGAAAATGCAAACTATAGTACCAGAAAGAACATGAGTGGTTACTGGGACAGAACACTGGGGAAAAGAGGAAGGGATTCCAAAGAATCTGAGAACACTGCAGGGAGTGACAGATAAGGATGCAATTTTGATTGCAGTAACAGCTACATGTCTATATACGTATGTCATAACATATCAAATTACACATTTTAAACATGCGCAATTTATTATATGTCAATTATACCTGAATAAAGCAGTTTAAAAAAGTTGAGTGCTTGGGAGGCCAAGGCGGGTGGATCACGAGGTCAAGAGATTGAGACCATCCTGGTCAACATGGTGAAACCCCGTCTCTACTAAAAATACAAAAAATTAGTTGCACATGGTGGTGCGTGCCTGTAATCCCAGCTACTCAGGAGGCTGAGGCAGGAGAATTGCCTGAACCCAGGAGGCGGAGGTTGTGGTGAGCCGAGATTGCACCATTGCACTCCAGCCTGGGTAACAAGAGCGAAACTCCATCTCAAAAAAAAAAAATGTTGAATGCACATTGTTATTTTAAATTCAAATGAAATGCCATAAGATTCTTTTTCAACTTCCCACATTCCTATTTGTATTTTCCTTTTCTGACAATGAAAACTAGCTCCTAATAAGATCAAAATATGTAGTTATTGTTCTTTCTCACAACACATGGGCAACTATGAACACACACATAGCTAGAGAGAAACAGAGAGAAAGTTGGCATTAGGATCATATCTATATTACTATCACTAAAAGAATATCACAAGTAAAAATTAAAGGTTTCTTGCAGTTCTTTTGGTCTATATGATACAGACTGTTAAAGTACACTGAAAACTTCTGCCAAGATGGCCAAATAGGAAGAGCTCCTGAGTGCAGGACCCAGCAAGAGCAATGCAGAAGGCGAGGGGTCTCTGCATTTCCAACCAAGGTACCAGGTTAATCTTAATGGGACTGGTTGGAGAGTGGGTGTAGCCCAAGAAGGAAAAACCCTGGCAGGGTGGGGTGCTATCTCACTCAGAAAGGGCAACTGGCTGGAGGATCCCCTCCTACCCAACAGAAGTCACTGGGGACTTATCCTGGGCCACTTGGGCACTCAGGTTCAGATACTGTGCTTCTCCCATGGTCTTTACAGCCGCAGACCAGGAGATTTTTGCTGGGCCAACAAGAGCCATGGGTTACCAGCACAAATCGGAGCAGCTGTTTCAGCCAGCACCACAGGTTTTGGCTGGGACCTGAAATGCCTGCGAGACAGACCCTTCCACTCCTCACAAAAAAAAGGGAGCTGAAAGCAGGGAGCCAAGTGATCTGGTTTGGCGGGTTCCCTCCCCCATAAAGACCAGCAAACTGAAACCCTCTAGCTTGAGTTTCACAGTCAGCACAGCAGTTTGAGCTTGACCCAGGATAATTGAGCTCAGTGGGGAGGAGGGCATCCGCTATTGCCTAGGCAGTTCTAACCATAACTGTGTAAATAAAATCACAGAGAAGTTTACACAGCAGCTGGACTGAGCCTGCGGCAGCTCAGCAGCACCTTTGCAGGCAGATCATGACTAGACTCCCTCCTTACTGGGCAGAGCATCTCTGAAAAAATGGCAGCAGCACATCAAAGACTTATAAAAAAAACCCACCTTCTGGGGACAAAGCACCTGGGCAAAGGCATGGCTTTGAGTTCCACTGCAGCAGACTTAAACGTCTCTGCCCAGCACCTCTGAAGGGAGAACAGAGCTCCCAGCACAGCATTTGAGCTTGGATAAGGGACAGCCTGCCTCCTCAAGCAGCTCCCTGACCACCCCACACAATGTATTCAAAAAGACACCTCATACAGAAGAGCTCTGGCTGACATCTGGTGGGTGCCCTTCTGGGATGAAGCTATCAGAGGAAAGAACAGGCAGCAATCCTTGCTGTTCTGCAACCTCCAAGGGTGATTCCTAATCAAGCAGGGTCTGGAGTGGACCTCCAGCAGTCCTGCAGCAGAGGGGCCTGACTGTTAGAAGGAAAACTAAAAAGCAGAAAGTAAAAGCTTCAATATCAACCAAGAGGATGTCCACTTATCTAGCATAAGATAAGAAATAACTAAGATCAGAGCAGAACTGAAAGAGATAGAGATACAAAAAACCCTTCAAAAAATCAGTAAATCAAGAAAAGATCAGCAAAATAGACCTTAACCAGACTAATAAAAAGAAAAGAGAAGAATCAAATAGATGCAATAAAAAATGATAAAGGGGATATCACCACCAATTCCATAGAAATACAAACTACTATCAGAGAATACTACAAGCACTCCTATACACATAAATCAGTGAATCTAGAAGAAATGGATAAATTCCTGGACAGTTACACCCTCCCAAGACTAAACTAGGAAGAAGTTGAATCCCTGAGTAGACCAATAACCAGGTCTGAAGTTTATGCAGCAGTTAATAGCCTACCAACCAAAAAAAGACCAGGTCCAGAGGGGTTCACTGCCGAATTCTACCAGACGTACAAAGAGGAGCTGGTACCATTCCTTCTGAAACTATTTCATGCAATACACAAAGAGGGAGTCTTCCCTAATTCATGTTATAAGACCAACATCAGCCTGATACCAAAACCCAGCAGAGACACAACTAAAAAAGAAAATTTCAGGCCAACATTTGTGATGAACATTGATGCAAAAATCTTCAATAAAATACTGGCAAGCCAAATGCAGCATCACATCAAAAAACTTATCCATCACAATCAAGTAGACTTCATCCTGGGGATGCAAGTCTGGTTCAACGTATGGAAATCTATAAATGTAATCCATCACACTAACAGAACCGAAGACAAAAACCACACGATTATCTCAATACATGCAAGAAAGCTTTCAACAAAATTCAACAGCCCTTTATGCTAAAAACTCTCAATAGACTAGGTATTGATGGAATGTATCACGAAATAATGAAAGCTATTTACACAGCCAGTATCATACTGAATGGGCAAAAACTGGAAGCATTCCCTTTGAAAAGTGGTACTAGACAAGGGTACCCTCTCTCACCATTCCTATTCAACATAGTATTGGAAGTTCTAGCCACAGCAATAGGTAAGAAAAAGAAATAAAGGGTACTCAATTAGGAAAGGAGATGACACAATTGTATGTTTTTAGAAGACCCCATTTTCTCATCCCAAATCTTCTTAAGATGATAAGCAACTTCAGCAAAGTCTCAGGATATAAAGTAAATGCACGAAAATCACAAGCATTTCTACACACCAATACTAGACAAGCAGAGAGCCAAATCATGAGTGAACTCCCAGTCACAACTGCTACAAAGAGAATAAAGTACCTAGGAATACAACTAACAAAGGATGTGAAGGACCTCTTCAAGGAGTACTACAAACCACTGCTCAACGAAATAAGAGAGGACACAAGCAGATGGAAAAACATTCCATGCTTTTGGTTAGGAAGAATTAATATTGTGAAAATGGCCATACTTCCCAAAGTAATTCATAGATTCAATGCTATCCCTATCAAGCTATCATTGATCTTCACAGAACTGGAAAAAACCACCTTAAACTTCATACGAAACCAAAAAAGAGCCTGTATAACCAAGACAATCCTAAGCAAAAAGAACAAAGCTGGAGGCATCACACTATCTGATTTCAAGCTATGCTACAAGGCTACAGTAATCAAAACAGCATGGTCCTGGTACCAAAACAGAGATATAGACCAATGGAACAGAACAGAGGCCTTGGAAGTAATGCCACAAATCTACATCTGATCTTTGACAAACCTGACAAAAACAAGCAATGGGGAACAGACTCCCTGTTTAATAAACGGTGTTGACAACTGGCTAGCCATGTGCAGAAAGTTGAAACTGGACCCCTTCTTTACACCTTATACAAAAATTAACTCCAGATGGATTAAAGATTCAAACATAAGATCTAATACCATTAAAATCCTAGAAGAAAATCTAGGCAAAACCATTCAGGACATAGGCATAGGCAAGGACTTTATGACTAAAACACCAAAAGCAATGGCAACAAAAGCCAAAATAGACAAATGAGATCTAATTAAACTTGAAGAGCTTCTGCACAACAAAAGAAACAATCATTAGAGTGAGCTGGCAACCAACAGAATTGGAAAAAAATTTTGCAAGCTACCCATGTGACAAACAGCTAGTATCTAGAACCTACAAAGAACTAAAATAAATTTACAGGAAAAAACACCACCACCAAAAAGTGGGCGAAGGATATGAACAGATACCTGTCAAAAGAGGACATATATGAGGCCAACAACATATGAAAAAAATGCTCATCATCACTGGTCATTAGAGAAATGTACATCAAAACCACACTGAGCTACCATCTCATGCCAGTTAGAATGGCAATCATTAAAAAGTCTGGAGACAGGCAGATGCTGGAGAGGATGTGGAGAAATAGGAACCCTTTTACACTGTTGGTGGGAGTGTAAATCAGTTCAACCATTGATTGTTATTAGTGTATAGAAATGCTACTGATTTTTGTACATTAATTTTGTATTCTGAAACTTCACTGAATTTATCAAACTTCAAAGTCTTTTGCAAAGTCTTTAGGGTTTTATAGATAACAACATCATATTGCTAGTGAACAGAGATAATACAACTTCCTCTTTTTCAACTTGAATGTCTTTTATTTCTTTCCTTTTCCTGATTTCTCTGGCTAGTACTTACAATACTATGTTTCATAGCAATGTGGCAAGTGTAAATCCTTGTCTTGTTCTAATTTTAGAAGGCATATCTTTCAGCTATTTTTGTTCAGTATGACATTGGCTATGGGTTTGCATATATGGTCTTCATTATTTTGAGATGTATTCCTTTTATACCTAGTTTGTTGAGGGTCTTCATCATGAAGGAATGCTGAATTCTATTAAATGCCTTTTTTTCTGAATTTATTGAGATGATCATATGCTTTCTGTCCTTAACTTTGTTTATACAATGAATTACATTTATTGGCATAAATGTTAGCAACAACGTTTTGGGTTAAGAAAATGAAAACTTAGCATTTGTATAATCATTATGTTTGATTTATATATTGATATAGTTGATTAAAAGATAGCTATAAATGATTTGCTACTTATGTATTGAGACATAGAATCTGATTTCCCCTCCCTGGAGTCTGAGCTGGCCACTGTGACTTACTTGTCTATTGGAGTATAAAAGTGACATTTTGAGACTTACATGCTTGGGCAGAAAAAGCCCTCACAGACACTTTCTAGGTCTAGGAACCTCAATTTTAGGAACTGAGGAAGTTCCTTTTCAAGAAACTCTTAGGACCCAGACACCATGCTATGAGGAAGTCCAAGCAGCTCCCTGTACAAGCCGCATGAACAGGAGCCAAATATACTTGTCAGCAACTTTGGCTGAATCAATAGACACTACCAACCAGATAGCCACATGATTGAGTCTTCTTAGAGGTGAATCCTCTAGCCCCAATAGAATCACCCCAGCTGATGCTGTAAAACTGAGATGAGTCATCCTCAATAAGCCCTACTCAAATTTGAGATTTATTTGACAAAAACTGAATAATTATTAAAAATTACTGTTGTTTTAATCCAGAAAAATGATCTTAAGGAGAGTTAAAACTAGATAGATAATTTTTTATCTATCTGTTTATTTTATTTTATAAACTTTCTGCCTTGCATTAAGTTGCCATCATAAAGTCTTTATATCTTCATTTTTCTACCATATTCTATTAAAAATAATATTGAGAGGATTGTAATACAGTATATTTAAATAAACATTTTACCTTAAACACCTTAATAATACTAGTAACATCTTATAAAACATTAATCCTGAGTAGCACAGCATTATACTTGTTTAGTATAGTGAATAGTTTCTAACAATTAAATTGTTACTCTTATCCTATATATTTCAAATAAGTATTCAGGGCAGTTAAAAATCTATCTCTGCATCAGGACTATTATAACTAAATAGAAGAAGAAACCTACAAATGTAGGGATTACATTATTACATTATTTTCTTGGTTCTAAGTTTCATCTTTTTAACACTTAAATATTTTCCAACTTAGATGCTTCTTATGATTGACATCTATGTTTAATGTAGTGACTCTCCTATCATCCAAAAGCTATTGTTAAGTCAAAGAA
The DNA here is from genome assembly GCF_049354715.1 of Callithrix jacchus. NCBI lineage: Eukaryota > Metazoa > Chordata > Mammalia > Primates > Cebidae > Callithrix > Callithrix jacchus. The sequence continues at coordinate 13,407,651 of NC_133518.1, read as the reverse complement.
TATATCAGGATTGAAGAATTATGTATACATCTTGAAGCATTTTCCTTTTTTTTCTAAAATAAAATTAGCATATATAGATAGATGTTTAAGAACTGCGAGAAGATTCTTCAGGCATTTTGTTTAAATGGCCCCGTAGTTAGACAAATATCCAGTTTGCACAGGAGGTAAATAATTAATGGATGGACTATGTGTTTTTCTCTGCTTGGCATTGCCTTTTATAGCCATATATATAAGGATGGAGTCAGTAGTGAATACAGTTTTGTCACAGATACTGAAGCCAGACTCTTTCAGATCTCAGCTCTTCCATGGTAACCGTGTGACCTTGTGAAATTTTTGCTTACATTATAGTTTGTTATGGGTATTGAATAAAGTAATACTCGTAAAGCACAAAGGAAAGTAATAGCATATAGTTTGCACCATACAGGAGTTTGTTAAATAAAATTAAAATGCAGGGAGGACCTTGGAAGGGGAGAAGCTAAATCAGTGTTTTAGGGGGAAGGTAGAAAGGAAAAAATAGGACAGGCAACACTGTAACAGGATGTATTTAAGCAGCTGCTGTTTCTTTACATCAACTCTTATTCATTTATATGTAGCATCTCTGTAGAAAGTATGAAAGGCACTTCTGAAAAGTTTTCATGCCTTTAGAAAGTTCCAAAGCCTAAATATATATGAACCTTTTTGTATTGCAGCAAGTCATTCTGTTATGTACACATTTTAGTACAGATGGCTATTTTGAGAGGGTGTAAGCAAAACTAGTTATAACAAATGAAATTTGTATTCCTGAGATTTGTTTTTCTCTCAGTATGTTATCATTTTGAGCTACATTTTTGGAAGCATATATGACAGGTGTACTTACCAACTGTTCCTGTAAGAATTAGGTTTTGAAAAAAACCTACTCTGCAAACCTCTAGTTCTCTGTTCTTTCTTCATGTTGAAACTATTTCTGCATGAGTCTGTTTACTTCTTATTTCTCAGGTGTATTTATTTATACTTTGTACCCTGCCTACATCCCAAATGATTTTAAGATAGCTTTTAAAAATTCATATATAATAAGATAAAGATTAAAATTTAAAACATCTGACACTAACATGTATATGACTTTATGAGAGGATGAGGTTCTCAATGGGAAGTACATATGTTACCAGTGGACGGTGTCCAGGTTCTTCGCATCTTGAACAAAGAATTGGACAAAATGCACAAACGAAGCAAGAATGAAGTAACACAAGCGGAGATTTATTGAAAATGAAAGTACACTCCTCAGGGTGGCAGTGGGCCCAAGCTTAGGGGCTTAAGAGCCCCATTAAAGAATTTTTTTGGGGTTTGAGTACCCTCAAGAGATTTCTGTTGGTTACTTGGTGTACACCCTATGTAAATGGAGAGGATGAAGGAAAGTTACAAAGTCATTTACTCGGTGTACGTCCTATGTAAATGGAGAGGATATTTCCTTTCATAGCTGAAGTGTTTCCATATGATTTGGTTCTAGGAAGTCCTTCGGTTCCTTGCCTCAAGACCCTATTCTCTTGCTTCATATATGCCTAAAACTTGGTAATATTAAATGTTGTTTCGAGCTTGCTGGTAGACAAGACAGAAGGGGCACTGATTAAAAGAAGTATTCCAAGTTAATTAGAGCTCATAACTACTTTCTTTTCCTTGTCTTGAATTCTGAAACCCATTTGTTGGGTAGTTCCTACTTGGACAGAATTAATACTCTGCAGAACTTTTGAGAAAGATACAGCGATGTCCCTCACATCCCAGCCTACTCTTGATGAAAGTCGTAGGTGTACTATGCAAATATTACTTACTGAAAAATGTAAGTTGATTTTTAGTTTGGATTATTTTATTCATTTGCTGTTGATGAGATCCAGCTAACATTGTCCAGATGTGTTACCTTCTCTGGTGATAGTTACAATTCTTAATGAAGTAGTTTTCAGAAGATGACCCCACCACTACCTGAATTAAAATCACCTGAATAATTGGTTAAAATGTACATTCCAGGTCCTCAGTTCAGTCTTAGTCAATCAGAATTTTGGGGACTGGGTTTTTTTTTTTTTTAAAGCTTCTCAAAGCATTGTTATAAAGACAAAAGAGGGCAAATCTCTTCTTAGAAAAGTAGACCTGTGGGAAGCAAATCAAAAGGCAATCAATCTAAGCTGCAAGAAAGTGGAGGTTTCAAGACTTTACACACTACTCTGCAGGGTTTTACAACTGACAAGTTGGTCATTTTACCTCAGCTTCTTCCTCATGTAAAAGAGGTGGAAATCATTTTGTCTTTCCTACCAGAAAGAACTGTTGTGAATATTACATTAGACAATAAATGTAAAAATGCTTTGAAAACCATGAAATAAAAAAGAAAACACAGTTTTCATTATTATCAAGAAGAACACGTAGTTTTTTAACCTAACCCTATTAAGAGTGTTGTTAGGCATAGAACTTTGGCATCTCATGGTGTGTTTGACTCCTGAATTTCACACACTATGGTATCTAAAATAAAAGCTTTAAATTCTGGGACTGAGAGAATCTAGAGATCTTCTGTTTCTTAAATAGAATTTCAAACCTTCTATCTTTAGATTTGCCTTCCCCATCCTTTCAACTACATGTGCTGCCAATTCCTGGGGCATTTGGAGTTTTGTAGTGCAAATTGAATTGGTTTTTGACCTTCTTTACTGCTAACCTAGGAATTAACTTTCTTAGCTAAGGATTTGCTTCTTGTCTTTCTGCAGTCTAGCTTCTAAAATAGTGTTATTTTGTCTGCTCCCCTTCTTTTGTTATTGTGAGATATTTTTCCTATTTCGAAAGTTCTTTTTAGTCATTTTAAGGGGTAATGGGCAGTCGGGGAAAAGCTAACCCAAGGTTTTTGCTTTGAAGTTATTCTTTTAAAATGGAAATGCTTTCTCCGTAAAATCATTAGTTGGAAATTTGATTCACATTCTTGTTTTAGGATATTTTAAAATATGGTGCATATATTTTGCCTTCAGCTATAAAAAATAAGAATCATCTCACCCACTCCAAAGCCCCAGATCCAGTTACTTTATTCTCAGTAGCAGAATGAAAGAAAGAAAGAAGAAGGGAAGGAAGGTAGGAAGGAAGGAAGCCAAACACCAAGGCTTGCTGAGTGAGCCCTGAACACTGGATATTAATTTTGAAAAGCGTTGGTGATGATCCTTGTCAACAATGTATTAATACTTCCCAAATTTTCTTATGACTTCCCTTATTTTCCATATAAAATCCGATTAATGTGACAGGCCTGTTTGTAGTGGGACAGTGATCAACTTAAGTTTGTAAGTGTATGGTGACATTCAGTGATATCCAGTAAAGGGATTTGGGAAAAAAATAAGTTTTAGGAACCCTATCATTAAAACATAGGTAATTAAATAACTAAAAATGGTGTAACTTTTATATGGTAGTTAGAGAAATTTAACAGGCATGGTGAAAATCCACATTAGTAGTAGATGCTGTGGCTATACATATTTATACTCTAAGTCCAAGGTACCACATAATAGAACTATGAAATGAAAGAGATATTGGGCCTTTGTAGATAGATGTCCTAACTACTTCTCATTTTCCATAGGCCTGTTGCTACCAGGTATGTGATTAGGAAGCTCTCATAACCTAAATTACTCCTTTGATGATTCTCTGTTGGGTGTAATTCCACTCCTGCTTTACAGGAGAGAGAAATAGCTTGGGATGGACAAGTTTTGATGAGAATTAAGAAAAGCAATTGTGCTTCAGAGTGGAATCCAGGCTAGTGACACACAACAGCAATAATCTGAATTTGTTCCATTCTCAGGTAGTCCTACTTCTTATCTTTATACTGAAGCTTTATGACTACTGTCATTTTAATTTGGAAACAGCATAGAACTATCCTGCTCCTTCAGATGACTTCTGATGAGTCCATTCTTAGTTGTGCAGGGTCTTACAAGACTCGAAAACATGTTTCAGTGTGAAGATGAGGCATCGAAACCTTCTTGCTATTTTGCTTTGGTTCATTCAAAGCTAATGGTGCTATAAACTCAAGACTTCCTTGGGATTATCCTTGCTAGTCTTTCCCCAGGGCCCTGTTTCTAGGGTATGTAGGCATGGTGTTGATTCCAGTGCTATAGCACTGCTCTAAGAAGAGGCCCCAAATTATCCACTGGGCCTAAACGCCTTTGCATGTTCTATAATGTACTTTATAATCTATTCATACAGCATTACATTTGTATGGTTTATATACATGCATGGAATGGAGGTTCATCCTCAAAATATTTGTAAAACTATCCCGTAAAATAAGAAAATTATTTGAGGAGTATAGTTAACCTTATTTGATGCTTCTGCAAAGATAAGCACACAATTATTTTGGTCTTCTCTTCAACAGAGAAGTGTAACTCCAGAAATGTGAAGCCTTGCATTATCTCATTAGGCAAGTGATTGTCTTAATTTATATTGCAACTACTTTCTCATTTTTTACCAAAGAATCTTGTCTTACCCTTAGCATTATTGAAAGCAATAGCCAGTGCAGGTAATAGTAAAATATTCAGTGAAAATAAAACCTAAATGTAGAAGAATTTTAGAGTCTAGGAAGGTGTCAAATTTAGATGTATGCATTCTCATTCTCATATTATACTCAATAGTGATATGTAAGCTATTAAAAATAAATCATATTAAAGAAAGGAGATTTCTTTTGTATTTTTTTCAAATGAACAAAGTGGTGATGCCTAAGACCATTTTATTTGCTGTCTCCTCTTTTTACTGAAGTGTCCAACTCTTTGTGACAGCTGAAATGGTTATCGCTGCATGACATAACCATTTACCTAGTGTGTACAAGGATATTTCAGAAATATTAATCATGCGGGAGTCATTGAAGAGACCAGAATCATTTAGCACTTAGAAACTTCCAGAGCAGCAGTTTAAAAAATAGCCTTGGGCCACAGAGTTTTCCTTGCCAGCTAACATATTGGGTTTATTATATATATGTATATAAAAAAAGCCCTTGTGATGCCTTGACTCCTGATTTACAAATTTAAAGCACCACTATCTTCAAATCTTAATGTGTACCTTATGGTTGCTTATTTATGATTCTCTTGGTGTGTGTGTGTACGCGTGTGCATGTGCATGCTTGTGTGTGTGTATGTGTGTTTGGAAGGGGGTGGCGGTTTCTTCACTGCTTTCATCATTTGCATGCTTGTGTTTGGCTTTAGCTAGGAGGTATATGTTTTTGGTTCTATGTTTTGTCAAAATTCTTTATCACAATAGTCTACTACCTTAATATCCATCTTGCAGGCTAAATGTGGCTCCTGAAAGTCATAGGTATTTTGTTTTGAATGTAAATACTTGTCCTTAACTGGAAGATATGCAAGCTTCTTCCTTCTATATTTTGTTGGTTTGTATAGGTCTCCTGTTCTGAGGACATAGTGAGAGAAAATGTGGTACATGTTCTAGAAAAATGAGTGGTTATTCTTGCTATTCTGTAGAGATAGCAGAGGCAGGTGAATTATGTTCCACTATGTCAGCCCCAAGCTAAATAGAGCTTTATCTTTTCCACACAGTGAAAGCATCTAGAGGGAATGCAAAGTAGTTTCCATTGTGCAATGAATCACTCATTAAAGTCAATTGACATCCAAGGAACACTTGTTTCAGTTATCACAGCTATTGGTTGGGGGAAAGTGATTATCAAAGAAAGACAGAATACCACACTGGGCCAATCATCTCTTTATCTTTTTTCAAATAAAAAACATACTTAGAAGTCAGTTCATTACATTTTATGGGTTCGTGCACCGAAATTCAGGTTCCCCAACTTTCAAATACTATGTTATAGCTTTCTGAATATATATGCATTATTTTCACCTCTTGAAAGTTATTGAAACTATTAAATTGCTTGGATGGTTGAAGATCAAAAGCATTTAGTCAATTAAGAGGAGAATGCCATACCAAGTGATCTTTTGAATATAATACTTTAAATAGAAATTCTGCTTTACAACCTGAAGGTAAAAACTAAACAATTACAAGGGACAAAAACTGCTTTAATGTATTACTTCTTGTCTAAACACTGTTAAAATACTCAAATTCTACTACTAGTATAAAATGAACAATATGAGCACCAAAATATATCACGTTCTGTCAAGTTCCTTTGAGTGGTGAGAAAACACTGGTCCATATTTTATCTAAGTGTTCCCAACACATCCTCTTCACATTATACTTGGATGCACCATAGTGTGCTGAAAAGAAGTTTGGCTCAATTTCAGACTCAAACACTAACTCTTCATGTGGTCTCAAGTTAATGAACTTCCCTGGGTCTGAGTTTCCCCATCTATAAACAAAGAGAGTGTGAGAGCACTCATAAAATAGTGTTTGAAAAGACTGAAAAGCAAACGTGAATGAGTAGTGTCCAGTGAAGGGTGTGTGCCAATAATCTGCTTAAGAATGTTCATGCCTTTCATTCTGTGTGTTAGCGGCAGAGATGGAGGGAAATGAACTAATGAAAGAAACATGTAGGCAGATAAGACCAAAGGAATTCAAACTAGAGTAGTGAGTGAGCTGAAAGTTTTTGTATAGTTTCTTTAGGATTCTAAGAAAATAAATTCGTTGATGACTGATAATTATAATGCTTCAAGTTTATTAATGGCTTACTGCAATGTGTCTCAATAAAAGGTGACTGATATTATCCACATTTTTCGGATGGATAAGTTGAAGTCAAAGAAGATAAGTACCTTTCCTAACATTCCATGACTCATAGGTAGGAGCATTTGGATTTGACTCTGTGTCTATCTGACATCAAAGTCCAAGTTCTCAGCATTGGGTGAAGAAGCCTCCCAAACTGTGGTAAAGGTAGCTAGTTATTATTACACCACATAGTGGTAAGCAAGATTATAGAGCAGGAATAATTCCCCTGAGGATACGGAGTTTACCTTCCACCATCTGAAAAAAGAATTTCTTCTTTGATTAGGTATCTGGCCTGTGTCTTGCTAAAGCTGTTTCATCAGACATAAGTTTATGTTGTGATTAGAGAAATGTATACTATTCCTTATCTTAAGCTATCTCTTAATAAAGTTATAATTTATAACTATAAAAATATAGAATCATTAGTACATAGCATAATCTGGCATTTTGGGCCACTTACTGAAGGTCATTAGAATACCATTTCATCGATTAGGAGAGAAGTTTACCCATATCATTAATATAAATAGCCATCTGTTTATACCGTGAGCATGATAACCGGCAAATCAGAGTAGGAAGCAGGGTGTGTGCAATAGCATTTGGAACCTTGGCGAATCAGACCACAGCAGGTCTTTATTAATTAAATTCCTGTAGGCTGATTGCTGAAAGCATTGGTCTCTTCTGTTAGAACTCAAATGGCAAGACTCACGCAACTGTTTGTACGTAGTAAATTCTTTAATCCTTTGACTCTTCGTGGATAGCTTATAATTCTCTTACCTTTCCACTGAAAGATAAACAAGTCATCTCTCGCTTTCTTCATGGTTCCTGGATACCTCTTTCAGCTCACAGGCATTGATGACAAAGAACACTATCTTAAGAATGAAAGTATGAATGTCCAATTCCATTACCAAATAGACCTTTACAGAGCTTTTATGGAATCCTAAACTTAATACATAAGGAAGAAATAATGAACTAAGACTAAAATAATTTGCTTCTAGACATAGTTCTGCAACATTTAAGAAAAAATCAACCTTGAGCAAGTCACTTTATCTTAGTTTTCTCACATAAGAAATGAGGAGGTTGTACAATTTAAGGAGTCTATCAGTCATGAAATCTCAAGACCAGCTCATCTATATTTAATTGTATAAAGTATATTAAAATTATTGGAATAATTTGTGCAGCTTAAGTTTATTCAGAATTTGTCCATTTGAAGTATCTATTTATGTCAGGATGACTACATTGTTTCCTATTCTTACTTTTTTTGAAATAATAGATGTTTGATTTTCTTTCACTCTGTGGAAGGATTCCAGATGTTTTCATTGGAGTCTTTCTTAGCCATTAGCATATGATTTCATCAACTTCCTTTAACTCAAGTCAGTGGTTCTCAACTTGAGATATTTGCCAGTGCCTGGCCATATTTTTGGTCGTCACAAATTGGGAGACACTGTCAGTATCTCTATTACATAGAGACTAGGATTACTGTTTTAAATCTCACAATTCACAAGGCAGCTCCATAACCCCCAGACTAAATTTCCTTGGCCAAAATAGCAACAGTATACGTTTCCATAGATATATTGAGAAATGCTAAACTAATTATATACATTAAAGTCGAGAGGAACTAGACTGGGAGTCTTATTTTCATATCAAATATAAAGCACACTGCAGGGAAGATAAGTCACTTTATTATTCATTTTAAAAACATCAGGTGGGCCGGGCGCGGTGGCTCAAGCCTGTAATCCCAGAACTCTGGGAGGCCGAGGCGGGTGGACTACTAGGTCAAGAGATGGAGACCATCTCGGTCAACATGGTGAAACCCCGTCTCTACTAAAAATACAAAATATTAGCTGGGCGTGGTGGCGTGTGCCTGTAATCCCGGCCACTCGGGAGGCTGAGGCAGGAGAATTGCCTGAACCCAGGAGGTGGAGGTTGCGGTGAGCCGAGATCGCGCCTTGCACTCCAGCCTGGGTAACAAGAGCGAAACTCCGTATCAAAAAAAAAAAAAAAAAAAAATCAAGTGATACTTAGCTGTAAATAATTTTTTCTGTTTCAAAATTCAGTATAGATGGTAAATGCATGGACTTTGGAGTAGGTGAACTTGGGTTCCTGTCCCAACTTTATCATTTAATAGTTACATGACTTCAGACAACTTATTTCTCATTTTTTGAGTCTCATTGCTCTCATCTGAGTGTTTAATTAGATCTTCCTTTCATTGTTGTAAGACTTAAAATAGAACATTAAGTGCTTATCAGGAAAAGCTGTTTAAAACAGACATGTAACAATGATTATGTTGACAATGATATCTGATTTGCTAAAAAAAAATTTCATGAATCAAAATTTTCTTTGCACAAAGTTGTTTAACTTATTACGGTTTTACAGCAGAAAAGGAATACTGATAAATGCTTCTGTTGAAACTAGAAAAATATAGGACAAAAATAACTTTTCAAAACTTTTTAATTTAAAAAATATATAGAAAAACAAATTTTGTGCTGTAAAAATGAAAGTACTTGCGTATATGGAAGCAAGTGCCAAAATAATAAATAGCATTGGAAAGATATTGTAAAGAACTGTGCTGAACAAGAGAAGCTCCCAAAGATATTAAAACCACCCACAAATGAATCAGAAAAAAAGCTACAGTTGAGAGAGACTGCAAATGTATTGGGAGCTGAGCTGGGAACAGTTTTCAACATGCTTCATTTCTAAACATTCCATCTTTTCTGCACTAGTATGACCAGTAAGGTCAATGACTCTAGAAAATGATCAAGTATAGACAGAAGATTCACAGATATCTGAAAGCCAAACTCTTGAAGATTATCAGTTTAAAATCTGTGAATCACTGCCACTTTTTTTTTTCATTATGAGCAGTCTTTTTCCCAAAGGAATCCTGCCTGATGAGTAGGAGTACATTGTTTGAAAGAACTACAGAAGTACTTCTTAGGTGTTTTTCCCCTTTAGCAAACTGTTGGGAAGATGGAGGAGTATTCAGCATGGGGTATGCTGTCGTTATATTTATTCTGGGCCTTTCGGCACTGTAATTTATTTCTGTGCCAAAACAATATGAATTGTTAAAAATGTACTTCTCCAAAATATGAAACAATTGGAATGGATTCCTATTGAATTATGCACATATCTTAGCTAAAAGAATGGTATTTTCTGAATAATAAAAATCATACTCTTTTGCAAAAGCAAAATACTCAAAGTTTTTATCAGTACATTTTAAGGGCTACTCTCCCAATTGGACTTAAAATGAACTTTCAAAAAATTCCAATGGTTCTCAGAAAAGCCACATTTATTTTGAACAGATTGTATCTACAATCTCTTATCTTTTCACTGAGATGTTTCTTCTTGGTAATGAACACCTAAATGGAATCAGCATGTAAATTTTAGAAATACAGAATCACTTTATTGTGCATGAAGATGCTTCTAGAATAAATATGGCCATATTATTCGTTTATGATAAAGAAATGGGTAGCTTGAGTGAGGGAGCAATTAAAAGTGTTAAAAAATGAGTCCTGGATAGTATTAACAATTTCTTCTGCTGTGATCCCTACACAAAGGGAAAGGAAGTTTCTGTTCATCGAACACCCTCTGTGGGCAAAGTACCCTTGTGATGCTTTCGTACATGTTCTCATGGAATTGTCAGGGCCACATGCAAGGCTTGGAAACTGTATTATGCATTATGTTATTATGTATTGTTTCAGAGATGAGATTATGAGTAGGAGAGATGTTAAGATCATTCAGTTAGTGAGTACAAGCTCTGAGTTTGAATTCAGATGTCAAAGTCTCAAGTTCAGTGCTCTTTTCTCTAAATCACACTGCTTGTATTGTTTATTATTATTCTATATGTGTTTGTGTCTAAACATTCCCCCAAATGCTCTGAATTTCCACTGCTAGGTGAGGTCTTTAATGATTTGAATGTTTCTGATCTCATAAGATATTCCATATTAGCGACTGGCAATAGTTGGTTCTTATAGTTGGTGAAGTACATTTGTTAAATAGATTCCAATATTGAAAACATATGAGAAATACACCTTGCTTCACTTGTCAAAAAAAGTTGGTAGATATGGTCTGGCTTTGTGTCCCCACCCAAAATTTTGTCTTGAATTGTAACCAGAATTATAATTCCCATGTGTTGGGGGGCCTCGTGGGAGGTGATCAGATCATGAAGGTGGTTTTCCCATGTTGCTTTCATGATAGTGAGTGAGTTCTCATGAGATCTGATGGTTTCTATAAAGGGCATTTCTCCCCTATGCTCTGCACTTCTCCTTCTTGCTGCTATGAATGCTAGAAGGACATATTTGCTTCCCCTTCTTTCATGATTGTAAGTTTCCTGAGGCCTCACAGCCATGCTGAATTGTGAGTCAATTAAACGTCTTTCCTTTATAAATTACCCAGGTCTTTGATATGTCTTTATTAGCAGCTTGAGAATGGGCTAATACAGTGGCACAATGGCACACCTGTCAAGCCATTTAGACATTCTGAAGATAAATGTTATATAAATGCATCATTATATTTCTGCTGAAATGACAAGGTTTGCATAATTGACATTGAAGAATCTCACATGTATAAACAACACTAATCTTCTGACTACTTTAAATCATGTTACCAAAAATATTCTATTTGGTATGCATTCAGAAATAGTTGCCTAGGACAGCATAAAAACGTTGAAAGATATGTGTATCAGTGGGAAACATTTAAATTTTACCTATGTGGTTTTATGCATTTCTTAATGTGCAGAGAGAAAAATGAACTGTTGTTGAAAGATCTAAAATAGTAGTGACCACATTCTTTTCATACATCGTTTCCATAATACAAAGTTTGTCATAATTATTCATGTTTTTTGGATTTGTAATTGGTATTAGTTTTTACCTTCCATTGGCATTATAACTTAGTGCTGCCAAATGCATTTTCTTTTTATGCCTGACCTCTTTTCTTCAAAACCTGAAGGACAGAAAACGGCTATTCATCCTTGTGTCCCTTCAGCCATCTTATGGGTAAATTCATACTTTACCATACTGTTGTATGTGATTGAGGATATAAATTATGATATACTTGGAAAAAGTATCATGTCTGTTGTGAAAGCTCTGGCCTTACATCTTCTCTTAAATGTCAACTGACTTTGTGTTCCTGATAAATATATATATATATAATTTTGAGTACCTGATAATGTCACTACAACACTATCAGCTTTTCCCACCCCTGACCATTGATGTAGATAGATACAAACCTAAGTATCCTCTTTTAGAAAATTAAGTGTCCTATGATAGGATACAATTGATGTAATTCTGGACCAAATCATAAGCTCAGATGTATTTTCCCTAAAATGTGTGTCAGCATTAAAAAATACGCTACGAAGGGAGTTGAAAACATGCCTCATGTATTGGTGTTAAAACAAGTTATTGTTTTTGAAGGGAAATTCTGTTGTTAGAGATGATACAGTCCTGTTTTAATCAGAGGACGTCAGAGTTTAAGGATCTCTCCTTACAGAGATATGATTAATGCAGCAATCATTCTGTAACAGGGACTCTCTTGATGACACTCTCTTTCTTTCAAGATGATCCCAGTTCTTTTTGGATGTGTTGTACATTCATTATTGTCCTGAAGGTGAAAACTCAGCTCCAGTGAAAGTTTTTTAAAAGTTCATTTATATGAATACTAACTAAAATGACAATAAAGATGAGAAGCTTTATATATAATAGTTTTTAAATGTCTTTAATCAAGACATCTTAAACTCTAAAAACAACATAGTTTTTAATTGTTATTAGAATTGTAGAAAATACAGATTAACAAACAGAGCACTCATTATCCTAACTCACATAAAAAGAAAATGTTACATTTTATTGTATGTTGTTCAAGATTAGTTCCTTTGCACATATTCAGAGATAGGAACTCTTTGGACAAAGAGTACAAATACAAAAAGTAAAATACAAAAAGTAAAAAAGGATAAATGTAATCACTTTATACGTTACATATTTTTCATTCTGCTTTTAAACATGACAATAGATTATAAACATCCATGTATGCCAAAAATCTAAAGAAATAAAATAATTTTTGTGACTGAATGTAGCTTTGTGTTATATAACACAATTTATTTGCTGGGCATTTATTGCCATAACGAAACAGACACATACACATACAGCTCTGTTGGCTTTTCTGATTATTTCCTTAAGATACATTTTAACAGATAAAATTGTGGGATCCATAGATATGTATACTTCTTTTTTAAAACATTTTTTTAAAAACTAATTTTGGACTTGCAAAAAAAATGGCAAAAATAAGACAGAGATTTACCCAACACATGCCACCCCGATTCCCTGAATGTAACATCTAGCATAACCGTGTTATAATGATTAAAACCAAATAATTACATTGGTATGACACTACTATCTAAATTGCAGACTTTAATTAAATTTCATCATTTTTTTTCCTGTAATATCTTTTTCTGTACCAGGATTCTACATAGGTTTTCACATTGGATTTGGTTATTATTTTTTTTGAAACTCCTTTTTTTTTTTTGTGATTCAGAGTCTCACTCTGTCACCCAGGATGGAGTGCAGTGACTCAATCTCAGCAAATTGCAACCTCCACCTCCTGGGTTCAAGTGATTCTCCTGCCTCAGTCTCCCGAGTACCTGGGACTACAGGTGCGTGCCATCATGCCAGGCTAATTTTTGTCTTTTTTTAAGTAGAGGCAGGGTTTCACCATATTGGACAGGCTGATTTCAAACTCCTGACCTTGTGATCTGCCTGCCTCAGCCTCCCAAAGTGTTGGAATTACAAGTGTGAGACACTATGCCTGGTCCCATTTTTTATAATAGCAAAACCTGGAAACACATATAATGTCTTAATTTAATAATGTATTATGTCTCGTTTATTCATGCCTCCAATCCACGAACATTTCTTTATCTTCAGTTGAAGGCACAAGGGATACAATGTGCTTTCCTTAAGAAGCTTACAGTCTAGTAGGAGGAAACAGACCTGTGAATAATATGATTGTCTAAATACTATAATTGGCATTTTTCCAGATTATTACGAGTTCAGAAAATAGGCAGTGATCAAAATTTCTTTAGGAAGAATCTAACTAGGCATCACAGAAGAAGAGATAGTTGCCAAGTCTTAAATATGAGAAAGTAGTTATCAGTTTAGTTGGGTTTTTAAGGCAAAGAAAAAACTATTTCCAGGAGAAGTAATGAGCAGAAAAATAGCAGCCTCAACTAAAAGGCTCACAAACCAAAATGGATGCATTTTAGGGTAATATAGTGGTGTGGATGGCTGGCTGCTGCAAATTGAAGAAATGATACTGAAATACATCACAAGCAGAAGCCATATCTGGAAGGAACTTGGAATTATTGCCGTTTTCTTGTGATAGCTAATTGTGTATGTCTTTAAGGAAGACAACCCTGTGTGAAAGACTTGGTCATTCTTCAGTGTGGCCATGGACAATTCACTTCCTCACTAAGTCTTAGTTGCTTTTGTTTTTGTTTTGGAGACAGAGTCTCACCCTGTTGCCCAGGTTGGAGTGCAATGGTGTGATCTCAGCTCACTGCAACCACCTTCATCTTGGGTTCCAGCGATTCTCCTGCCTCAGCCTCCCAAATAGCTGGGATTACAGGTGCAAGCCACCACGCCCAGCTAATTTTTGTATTTTTAGTAGAGACAGGGTTTCACCATGTTGGTCAGGCTGGTCTCGAACTCCTGACCTGAAGTAATCTGCTGACCTTGGCCTCTCAAAGTGCTGGTATTACAGGCATGAGCCACCACACCTGGCCAGTTTCTTTATCTTTAATATGGTAATACTAATACTTAGTTCAAGGGGATTCTGTGAAGATATAATAGATATGACAAACCCCCATGCATAGGCCATAGTGGATTATCATAAGTGTTAAAGCTATAACATAAGTGTTATATTTGCAGGCAGTTTTTTTTTTTTCCTGTAGACATTGGGAAGTCATTGCAGGGTTTTAAGCCTATGAGTATGTTCTTACTTTAAGAAAAAACAATGTGGTTACAATAGGTAGAATGACTTGAAGGGACAGTGAGACTTGTTAGGAAGGTGTTACATTTATTGGGTGTATAGAGGGCAGTGTAATACAATCTTGTTTTATATTGTTTATATTAGTTTCCCAGAGCTATTGTAACAAAGTACCACAAACTGGATGGCTTAGAACAATAGAAAAATGTTCCTCAGTTCTGGAGGCCAGAAGTCTGAAGTTAAGGTGTTCGTTAGGGCCCTGCTCCCTGTGAATGCTCTGGGAAAAGATCTGTTTCAGGCTCTCCCCTAGCTTCTGGAAGATCCTTAGTTTATTGCACCAAAACTCAAACCCTCACATAACATTCTCCCTGTGTGCATGACTGTGTCTTCACTTGCCTTTCTTTTTATATGGGTATCAGTCACCATGATTTAGGGACCATCCTATTTCACTACGTCTTCATCTTAATTTAACTAATTATATTCACAGCAACCTTATTTCCAGATAAGTTGGCATTCTGAGCTACTGGGGATCAGGAATTCAACAGGTGAATTTGTGGGGACACAATTTAAGCTATAATGTCTTTTCTAGCTTCAGTATTGGATGGTCCCTTCTGGGTGCTTTTCTGGGTGCTTCCTAGCACGCTGGTAATAATTACAGATAACATTCAAATACTGGGCAAGTGTGGGATGGTAGATAGAACTTCTGTTTACTTATGCATATATTCTTGGAGAAAGCAGCTTAAAACTATTATGTGATATAAGGATTTAAAAAAGAAAAACACAAAATCTTGTTTATACCATAATTAAAACTAACCAAGGGACATGCATGTCTGAAATTTAATATACTAAAAAGGTTTTAGTTTTACTATGGTGGTAGGATTTTGATTTTGATTTCAAAATTATCTTTAAGCTGATTTTTCCTGTAAATAAGGAGAAAGTGGATAAAGTGAACGCTTTGAATTCTAGATCTTAATTTTCATGCGGTTCAAAAATTGTCATTATTCTGAGAACATGGGTGCCTGGTAACTTGATGTGATTATTGATACCACATCTTTTTTCTCCCCAACCGCCCCCCAGTATCACATCTTAAATGTAACATGAAGAAAAGGCAGAGCATAGGGCTATGTTACTGCATTCTTTCTATTTTTATTTTAATGATCGACTCATTGCTTGATGCTAAGAGAGTTAACTTTAACCTCACTTAGTCACATGTTAACTTAGAGTAAGGACAAAAAAAATTGATGTGTCATTCATTTGTTTATTGGAAGATTATGAAGTATCATGTCAGGTTTTGTTCTAGAAAAACATTTTTGGACTCAGACTAAAAACGCTGTGCTTTTGAGTGTGATGAGATGAGAAATAGAAGTGTGCCATTTGCTTATTATGAGTTATGGGTGTTTTTTTTTTTCCAGAAGTTCTGTAAGTACATTTTAAAAAATTTAAAGATGGACGAAGTGCATAAAGCTATTTTGGGAACAAAATGTCATTACTGAACGTATACTTTTTCATATATTGAACTAATACATAGTTCAGAAAGTTCCTTGCTAATTTATCAAAATGTCATCTTCAGGTACTGGGTTGGGAAATTAGTAATTGCTGGAGTGTGTGACCATTGAAAGGTGTCACTACCTGCAGGGGCCTAACAGTTTTTAGCTTCTAGCATGAAGCAATGACGTTAATCATTAGTGTTGAGATTTAAAAGGTCAGAAGTCCTTAAAGTTCTTAGCATAAAAATAAAGGCTAAAAGTTAAGCATCTAATGTACTATAAATCCAGATGTACAAAAAGAAAACACAGTACTTAAAAAGTATTTTAAAGTACTCAAAGTACCTAAAAAGTGCATAGGAAAAAGACAGCTTTTAACAGTGTAATGGCAAATGTCTTAATTTTATTCTTATAGAAATGATTTTTGTTGGCTTTTTAATTACTCTAAATTGAGGAATGGTGTATTATTAGTACACTCTTCATAGATGATGCTGTTCACTCTTAAATACTTATGTGGCCAATCATTTGTCTGGGCAAATACAGTTTTTCTTCCCTGACAAAACTCAGCGGTTTTGCTGAGTAGCATAGAACTTATAGCGAAATAATATAAGAATTAAATCCCTTGGCCAGGCATGGTGGCTCATGCCTGTAATCCCACTCTTTTTTGAAGCCAAAGCCAGTGAATTGCTTGAGTCCAGGAGTTCGAGACCAGTCTGGACAAAATGGCTAAACTCTGTCTCTACATAAAACACTAAAAATTAGCCTGTAGTCCCAGCTACTCAGGAGTCTGAGGTGGGAGAATCACCTGAGCCAGGGAAGTCGAGGCAGCAGTGAACCGTGATTGCACCACTGCACCCCAGACTGTCTCAAAAACAAAACAAAAAAAAAGAATTGAATCATTTTACCTTAACCGGGTCAGCCACACTGGAAGATAGATCTTGATATTAAGTAACTCCACAATTTACTATACTTTTGTTTGCAACAATACTTCTCCTGCCACCTTACATTTGGCACGTTGTTCAATTTCCCAACATTTTTGCATATACTTCACTCTTTTTCTCCTCCCATTGTGCAAACAAGCTAGGGAGGAAATTGTATTTGACAGGTGAGGAAACACAGGCACTGATATTTTAAGTATCTGACCCAATGGCAAATATAAGCTAAAACACCTGGTACTACAATTTAGGCCTTCCTGAGATCAGTGCTCCAATGTAAAGCTTTGTAGTTAAAATGTTATTTTTAATTTAGAATGAGGACTTAGTGCTCATAAGAATTCAAATAAGAAAGAAATAGTTTATCCGTAGTCATGAAGCTATACTGCTCTTAAGGTTTTAGCAGAGTGACCTTTGGGATTTATGTGCTACCTTGCTTCCAAAGAGAATACAGAATTTTTTTCAAATGTTATTAATCCATACCTGTGAGGTAGGAGATTATTGCTATCCGGGCAAATAAAGACTAGCTGAAAGGCTTACGAGATCTGCGTCAGGTTATTGTTTACAACAGAGTCTATTCTGACACCTGATAATATAGAAATTCCTGGATAGGTGAAGATTAAATCTTGCTGTGTTCTCAATGGCTTTGGACAAATTATTACACCTCTGAGAGCTTCCATGCCTTGTCAGTGCAATGGGGATGCTGGTGACATCTCTTGGATAGAGTTGACATGGGAATTGAATGGGAGAGCCTATGTAGATTTCCTAAAAGAAGGCTGACACCTTCAGGGAGATAGACTTCCTTGCTCTTATTTCCCCACCATGTTAGACACCTCTTTATTATTTCCGCTTATGTTACCTCAGTCAAGCCTTATTATCATTAGGTATAGCATTTTATCCTCAAGTTGAAGTACCTATTACAATGTACCTCTTTTAAGTACACTTTTTTCTCCCTTGCTGATAAATAGAGGTCAATGGAAACAGCAGAAATGATTACATATTACTCAAAAATTAGGGGATATTTCAGCCGACAGACCTTTAAGGAGTCACTGTAGGTTTTTGCTGGTTTAAGCTTTGTGAATAAACAGTTGCTCTCTCAGAGTAAAAGGATTGAGAATGACTGTTATGTTTTTAATAATTGTGATGGCGTGACCAGGAGAATAGTTTGTTATTAAAGGTTGATGTTTTTAAGTACCAAATGGAGACTTTTAGGAAATTATGTGGGTAAATCAAAGATTTGCATGATCAGCATCAATTTTTTTTCCCTCATGCAAATTTGTGATAACCATATATGATCAGAGTGGTATTTTTTGATGCTATGAAATGTAACACTGGGTAAAATAGTAAAATGCTAAAATCGGTTGAGCATAATTTATGTTAAGTCATTCCTTTAGCAATAACTACCTAGTAGCACTAGTTAATCCCTGATACAACTCTTAATATGTAACAATATGGTTATGTCATTCACAAAGAGGAAAATAATGCTTTTCTATTTGCTAAAATAGACTGCTTGTGCATTTATTCTGAAACCAGTATTAGAACATTAGGGTATACATTAAAAGGAACAGCATTAAAATATGGCTTATTTTACTATTTTTGAAACACTGGTCTGGTTTGCATGGTCTAGCTTGCTTACCATGATTTTTGTAGTAATAGAAAACACAATTTTTGCAGGAATGTTGCAGGAGTATCAAGCATGGCACATTTAGTTCCTAAAATAACCCTGTGATCTCACTGATATTATCCCGTTTTGTGTGTGAGGAATCTGAGGCATAGAGAAGTTAAATATCTTGTTAGTGTTACACAACTAGTTAAACATCACAACGCAATCTCTAACCACAAAAGCCACACACTTTTTTGTTTCTTTAAGTATATATGCTAACGGTAGAAAGGTGTCCAGGTTCTGGATGTCTTGAACAAAGAATTGGATGAAATGCACAAACAAAGCAAGGAAGGAATGAAGGGATTTATTGAAACTGAAAGTACATCCCGTAGTGTGGGAGTGGGCCCGAGCATAGAGGCTCAAAGGCCCCATTGCAAAACTTTTGAAAGTTCAAATACCCCTTAGAGGATTCCATTAGTTACTTGGAGTACACCCTGTGTAAATGAAGAGAACGAGGTAAAGCTACGAAGTCACTGACTTGGCCTATGCCCTGTGGAGAGCATATTTCCTGTCATAGCTGAAGTGTGATTCGGCCTTATGTTCCCTGCCTCCAGACCCTATTTTCCTGCCTCACATATAGTCATCCAGTAATCACTCATGTCTAGATATCCATTTTAAGGACATACATTTTGCTTCATTTTCTGAAGTAATGAGAGGTAAAAATCATAGACTTTTAGCAGATTTATGTAAAATATGAAAATAAATATATGAACAATCAATATTAAAACAGTTATTTTTAATATTGTCTAAAATTTAGTTATTTTACATGTACATTAGTCATTGTACCAAGGACATTTATTGATCCTGTAGTACTTGTGTACAAAGCTTTGTGTACAGAGCACTACGCATTCATGTCATTAACCCAACTTTACAGATGAGGAGACTGAGGCTTAGGGAGTTTAAATTCCTTGTCCAAAAACAAAAAGCAAAAACAAGCAAACAAACAAAAAACTAAGATTTTAGCCAACATCTGGGTGACTTCAAATGCTGTGCCCTTAATCAGTATGCTATATCTTGGGGTGAAGAGAAAGCCCCATAGGAAAAAAAATTGTAATGTTATGAATATGTTTTTCAATGTTATAGGAAAAATTGTTAAAGAAATAGAAAGCTGTCCTTTCCGAAATTAGATTCCTTTTTATATCTACATAAGAAATCATTACTGAGGAGTTAATTACAACAATAGTATATTAAGGATGGAAGCCTATTAATTATTATGGTAGCTTTTAAAATTTTGAGTGGAAAGACCTTTCCTAAAGCTGTTTTCCCTACAAATTCTAGGTTAAATAAAATATGGTGAGAGAACTTAGAGAGTCCCAGTTGGGATGAGACATAGGTTCATAAACGTGGAGAAAATAATCCAACCTACACTAAGTTTTCTAACCCCCAGGATTCTGTAAGTGTAGTAATAGGGATTTCGGATATATTTTTATCATTATAAAAGCATTATTTAAAGTGTTTTACATGATAAGATTATTTTGGCTAGCTTTGTTCCTCAAATCATATCAATCAGTATGCTAGCATTATTTTTCATATGTTGGCCAGAAGGTTTGAGTGACAGCTATATGTTTTAATTTATAAAAAATATTGATGATTAATAAATTGTGTTTGTTAATCTTTAAGGGCATGAAGTTTTGGATGTAGTATAAAGGAGGACAGAAGCAACACAAAGGAAAAAATCTTTGTTGATTGAGTGTTTGGAAATGATTGCACTGATGTCTATGTGGATCTTCCTTAATGAAATGTTTTTATTTAACATGGATGAACATCAATAAAATATTCTTTTTCCCCACTTCTTGATCTTTAAAGTAGTTTGCAAAATGCCAGAATCCTATATTCGTTTCATTACACATATATCTCTCAAGTCACCAGCCAGTTCAATCTTCAAAACTGATCATTTTAAGGCATCTAGGATCTTCATGGAAAGATAATCTTTTTAAACCAAGACAGTTTCTTCACAGATGAGCAGAAGTATTGTTGTGCAAAGACCACTATATGGATTTGATAAGTTTATAACCTATCTGTGAGGCTTATGCATTCTAAATATACATTAAAAAAACATTTAAAATGAAGATAGATATAAATATATACATATTTAGCTCCATAGGACAAAAAGGACTACCATAAATAGACTGTCTATAACCAACTAGTCACTGTGGTTAAGGACTCACATAATTTCCATAACGATCCTTCCTGAATTCTGTATTAATGTCTATATTTGGTAGGTACAGCCATCAGATCTTGGAAACATTAAATTGTTGATTGAAAGTCACACAGAAATACTAAAGATGGGACTAAACTTAGGGGTAACAGCAGAGTCCTTTTCATGCTTTGACACCAAGTAGCTATTTTCAGATTTAAAAAAAATGACCTAGTGTCATATAATTTAATTTTCAGTTATCTATAGTTTCCGGTGCAATTTTCTTCAGTCATGTCCAGTTCTGTGTGTGGCATTGTGCACGTGTAATTTCCTCACTGTGTCCCTTATCCTGCTCTACATGGAAGCACTTGTGGGATCCACTGTTGAAACAGCCTCTGAATTGAAATACAATATATCTAGTCAACCTGAGTGTCCACAGGCCTTTAATGTGACAAGGGCAGTTCATTCTCACAGTCTTTGGTATAGTCATTTGACAAATATATATTCAGTGCTTGCTGTTTATCAGGATTTTTTCTATGTACTAGGAAGACTAAGATGAATATGGTGTGGTTCCTGCTTTTAAGAAACATAGAGTATTAAGAGGGCTACGTTAGAAATAATTACCACATAGAGTGAGGACATGCAGCAGTACAGGGAAGAGAAAAGGCTATTGGATGTACAAAAAAGGGAGAGCTTAATTTTGCATAGTTATTATAAAGCCTTAGGAAAACTAAGGCGGGCTTCACAAAGGATGTGATTTTTGATCTCTGCATTGAAAGAATCGTAGGAATTCATAGCTGGAAAGAGGATGGAGTTCATTCCAAACAGAAGGATCCAGGTCATGGAGGTTGCAGGGGTACTGCAAATTGTTCTTTATAGCTATAGTGACTGTAGAGTGAAGAAGTTGAAGATGCAGCTGAAGATGAGAGATCCTCTGAGGTCTGATTTTAAAGGACCTTGTACTCTAGGGGTTAGGCTTCATTGTCTTGGTAAAGAAAACTACTCATAGGCTATATATATATATATATTTTTTTTTGAGACGGAGTTTCACTCTTGTTACCCAGGCTGGAGTGCAATGGCGTGATCTCGGCTCACCGCAACCTCTGCCTCCTGGGTTCAGGCAATTCTCCTGCCTCAGCCTCCTGAGTAGCTGGGATTACAGGCACGCGCCACCATGCCCAGCTAATTTTTTGTATCTTTAGTAGAGACGGGGTTTCACCATGTTGACCAGGATGGTCTCGATATGTTGACCTCGTGATCCACCCGCCTCGGCCTCCCAAAGTGCTGGGATTACAGGCTTGAGCCACCGCACCTGGCCAGTCTATATTTTTAAATTAGGAGAATGAATCTGTGAATTTGAAAATGATTCCCCTGCCAACAACATGGAAAATAGATTTTAAAAACTGAAAACAGAATACTAGTTAAGGGGTCACAGTTCTAATCCAGGTGGGAAACATTGAGAGTTCATCTAAGTAAGCGACACAGAAATTGAAAAAAGATGAACCGATTTTATTGACATTTAGGAGAACTCCTTGCTTTACAGGCTTTGAAATTGAATAGTCTATGATAACTGGATGGTTCTATTTAGTGAGAGAAAAAGTATAGTAAATGGAGCACAGTTTAGTTGGGAACTAGATGAGTTGAGCTTAGATATGTTATTGAGTTTGAGGATACTCTTGAAATCACCAGTCTGCCAGTGCAGAGATCTTTCATTCATCTGTATTTTGCAGCCCTGATGCCAAAAAAAAAAAAAGAAGAAAAAAAGAAAAAGAAAAAAGTGCAGGGATATTTTAGTAATGATTTAGCGTTGATGAACAGAAAATAGATTAGTCGAATGAGATTTTTGGTAAAAGAAAAATGTAAACAATTCACCAGGGCTAGTAAAAAAAGAAAAAAAATGAAGAAACTGATAGATGAATAAAAAATGCACAGCTTAAGGAATCAGAGGTTCCAGGGTTTCAGAAAAGATAAAGGAATGAAGGAACTGAAATAGTTTAAAGATTTCGCAGACAGAACTAATTCTGAATCATGTGGTATTCTATAGATTGGGGTTATATGAGCAGGTTGCTGAAGTGATTTGGGGATAAATGTTTTATAGGGGAGGAGATAAAAAAACTGAGAAGCTAGAAAATTGGATAGGTTATCTCCATGTGTTGCAGTCACTGAATACCATTTAATGAGTTATGTTGGAGACGTAGAATATAAGCCAAGAGCTAATTTTCTCTATGAATGTAGAATGACCTGGAGGTCAGTTGAAGAAATGATTAAAGGATTGAGTAGAGGGTGTTACAGTAAAATAGTATTGGTCTCAGGGAGGAAAGAGGTTTTCAAGAGTGAGTTAATTCTATTTTGAACTTTGAAGTAAGATGCCAGGAAAATACCTTGAGTCTGATCTTAGTAATTTCTGAATCTGATTTTAGTAATTGTTAACCATCATAAACCTACTTTATGTGCATAAGATTAGACAATAGCCATCAATGAATGAGACATGGAAACCTCCTCTGTGTCCTACAGAATAAGGCGTGTTTTATGATAAAGATTCTTTGAAAAGCTCATGACAATGAAACAATTAATTATGACTATGAAAAGAAATCAGGAAATTTACAGAAGTTTCTAGAAAATGTTAGACCAGTACTTGAAAAGTACGTATTATTTTGGCTGGAGAAAAAGAAATAAATGGGTGGAGACAAGTGTTCTGGAAGAGTGAATATTTTGAAGCTAGAGAAAAAAGAAGATGAGGGTAGAAATATTTTATTCTGTAAAAAATAAAATGAGGTTCGAAAATTTATTTATTTTTTTTGTTTTTCAGTAGGGGTGGTGTTATGGATAATAGGGTGGGAGGTATTTTAGTTAGAACTCATGAAGAATTCAGTATGAGATGCTGAGTTTATGCTAATTTGTGTTAATATACCACAGTTTTATTAAGTATTTCACTTACATATTTTTCTTGATAAACTAATTAACAAAGGTAGCAGTAATAATTTGAAGAAGGAAGTGCCAGTTTAGGAATGATCAGAAATGCACCCTTAAATTATCTATATACCTATAAATCACCACTGCCAGGTTCTAGAAAATTCTAAAGTAAAAGCAAAGATTGGAAGATAAAAATACAATTTTGAATTAATTTTAAGTAAGGCCAGGCATCAGGTTTTAAAACAATATTTTCTTTGTTATGAAGGTAAGTTTTTTAAATTTTGAAAAAACTAAATTCAGTTTAAATTTTAATTCTCTAGGTGTCAAGTAGCGTAGGTGGATCGAGGTTATGATTCTTGTGTTTGCTCATTAGAACCTTTTATGACAATGATGATATTTCTGCATACATTTGAAAAGTGTTAATGGCATATAGTTGAAGGAGAAGACATTGGTTGACTAAGTTGGACCTCTGTCACTAGGGAACATTGATGGAAACTGAAGCAACTTTGGAAGCTGTATGCAATATTTATTTGTTTCAGTTTTTTGGTGCACAGCAGAATGTTCTGGACAAAGAACTAATGTGAATGTACCCTTTCTGGCTCCAACTTAAGCAATTGGAATTTTGAGACATGGGGTACTGGGTCAGATTTTTTTGCTGCTTCAAGCCACATTTTTTAAAAACTCCAGAATAATTAATTTTAAAGATTTCCCATTTGCTTCATGTTAAAACTGTGTTTTTCAACATGTTAAACAGTGAATTTTAGCTATGAACTTTTATTTGAAAATTGTTAGGCTATCAAATGCGTGATGATTGTACTGACTGTTACCTTTGTATAGATTGAGTCTACTCTCTTCAAAATAAATACAGCATTTTCTGACCAGTGAGATAAGATATGCAGAAGTTGTTTTATATTCAGAGTATTTTTTTAATATGGTAAAGAAATAGAAATATGAAATGTTTTTTTCTTAACTAAGGTAACAAAATTACTTTATGGTCAGTGTTTGGATGTGAAAGAGGAATAGAAGATTGATGTTTTGATGGATAATAATTGACTCTTAGCTGTTCTCACTCTTCTAAAGGCAAGGATGAATTTGCACTGATGCTTCCTCGCTGTCACTCTAAATAATATATTTCTGTGGCTCAAGCTGTTATCAGTAATTGTAAGTAGGTATTTTTGTGACAGTCAGTCCTCTGGAGCCTACATGATGAATTCATCCTTGGCCTCTCCAAACCTCCCTGGCTGATGTGCTTGAGGTTTGAAACTGTGTACTCCCTACCCCTCAGGGAGAAATCTGCACATCTTCCTGGTACTGGTTTTATGGGGAACTCTCAGAGTAAGACATATTTTTGGCCCTAATTAAGCACTTGGGCTCTAGACTTAGACTGCTAGTAAGGACTTACCAGGAGTACAATTGGGCAGGTTATTTAAGCTCGCTGCACCATGTTCCTTCACTGGCCATGAGAATTTGAACAGACAGTAACCCACCTAACAGGAACATTATCAAATTGAATGAGTAGGCATGTGATGCCCTCAATACCGTGCTTATAAATGCTCAATAATTACTTATTACTGTACTTATTTTGATGGTTTGGG
Source organism: Callithrix jacchus (assembly GCF_049354715.1). NCBI lineage: Eukaryota > Metazoa > Chordata > Mammalia > Primates > Cebidae > Callithrix > Callithrix jacchus. Next base: position 13,382,326 of record NC_133518.1, on the reverse strand, counting down.
GAATTCATTTAACTACCCCAGTCAACCTCCTTATATCTAAAACACTTGAACATAATATTTTTAAAGGATTCTGAGATTTGTGAAACTGACTTACTAAGAATTGACAGTGTAAGCTTTATTTAGTAGGAAACTGGGCTGTGAAATCTGTTAGACCTGATTTCATCATGACTATGCCATTTGCTAGTGTTTTTCTGTGTGCAATTTGTCTTAACTCCCTTGTCTTTTTTTCTAATTTTTAGAAAAGATGAGAATAGTAGTAGCATCCACATCATAGACTTTTGAAAGAATTAGATGAAAGAGTTTATATACAACACTTCACATAGTGGCTAAATTCAAGAAATAATAACTCTTGTTATTATTATTTTCAAATTTTTCATTCAAATATTGCCTTTATGGAGTTGTCTTTGCCCACCTATATAAACATTGTGTGTTACTACATAAGCCATGACTTTCCATGCCTAAAAACTTAAGTAAATGGGTTAATTCATTTATGCCTGAGGTTCCAATTTTGTGAATTTTTGCGATCAGACGTTGGCAGTGACCTTGAGCAACAGGATATAAATAACTCCCACATGATAATATTCCAATAATGGATCGCTAAGCATACATGGATCAAGTCTTTTACATTGTTGCCTGAGGTGTCAATAAATTATATACTAGCAAATCATGGATGTTGGAACCAGAGGTGCATATCAAATTCAGATATCTCTTTAGTTGAAGAAAGCCACAAAAGCTACTGTGATTTAAGCAGTTTACTCCAGCATGAGAGAATACTTAGATTTTTATTAAATTGTCATCTTATATAAGTTGTTGTCTTGCAAGTGTTGACAGATATTAAAACCATGCTTTTCATCATAGGACATTCTGTATACAGGGAGCATTTTTGTGGTTAGTTTTAAAAAAAAATTAAATGTTTCTTTTTCCGAGTTAGTATTAAAATGCAGCTGGCATGTATTTATAAATGATGTATAAGAATCTATTTTTTGCTCCTTATAAAATACAGAGAGCTCATTTGATTTGCTTTTCTTTCATTTTTATTCCCTTGTGTTCTCAGAAGAAACTATCATTCCAGCACATTTCAAGTTCTCCTTCCTCCCTGCCCCTCTTCCCCTCATGGCATGAATACTGCTTCATGCCCTATGTGTTTGGACACACTGCATTTAGTGAGTGCTGGTATTCTCTTTCTGGGAAATAGAGTTGAAATTTCCCCAGATCCCACTAAGCTCTCCTCAGCCTGTCACTACTGAGGGTATGGAATTGACTACATATCAGGGGATCTCCAAGTGACAGAACAATAACTGTTGCTGAGATGTGTAAATTAGAGAAAAGACTGGATTTGAAGGAATAACTCAAAATATGATTTCCTTATTTGCTTTCTCTAACTCCCTATTCCCATGGTAATCAAAAACACTTAATTTCAAGTCAAGCACTTAGTGTGAGAAAATTATTCTTCATTCACACTTAAAAACACAAGCAATTTTCATCCGCACAATAAAAACACAAGTAATTCCCTTATTTAATACAATCAGATAAGATAATGTATATAAAACAGATGACAAACTGTTAAGTGTGAAAGGGTGTGTCAGGTATAATGCTTTGTGCTGTGCATATGTTTTCAAATGTAAACATCATTTCAACCCAAAGAGACGCATATTATCACCACTTTGCAGATGAAATAACAGAGGGTAAGGCCACTCCACATGCTGGGAAATGGCTGTTGGTCTTGATTTTAGCCCAGATCCAGCTGATTACAAAGCCAATTGTGTTTTTCTTTAATCACAATAAACAAATATACGAGATTTTTATTTTTACTTAATTGTATATAACAAGTGTACCTTATTTTACTTAGCATATTGAAATTCAAACGTGCCAAAACAAAAAATAATTTGAAATCATTATTAACTTTTCAAAAAAATCATTTGCTTTTGAAGGCACATTAAGTCGTTTTAAATAGAACGCTTTTTTTTTTCAATTCTAATGTCATTAAAGATATGACTTGATTTTTAAAGACTTCTTCACTTGTATGCACCTTTCCATGGGCATGTATTTTAAGTAGACTGACGTGCCTCTGCAGTGCCTTTTTACTTTAGGCTCAAGAAAGAGATCGAGCACATTTGGCAAGAATAAATGTGACGTTTAAAAGTCAGGACTTAAGTAGTGTGCTGTGTCTTCATGATACTTTAAGACTGAAGTGTACCTGGGTAACAGATGTAAAAGATGTTCATTGCTCTAATTTACTTATGGGTCATTAGTTTTCCATATATCTGGACTTTGAAAAACTAGACCAAAGGAAAATATTTCAAAGAGCCCAATTTTTAAAATGTGTTGAAGTGGTCCCACTAAATCTCTGAGCTCATGTGATGTCCAATTTACAGCATATTGGAAATGTCAGTCACTGAATCAGGTTATTGTTTGCTTTTTTGTGTTCAAATTACATATTAAGAATTTATGTGAAGTGTGTCATGATGAAAATATTTGAAATTTAAAAGTTGTACTTTAGTTGAATTAACTGTATATTTAACCCAATTTAATATATTCCTGACCCTAGCAGTTAAAATTATAACTAAGCTATTTTAAAACGTAATGCATAAACAGTAGAATGTTATTCCAAAGGCTTTTAAAGGTAAATAATCTTTGCTTTAAATCTGATAATTCAGAAATTATTGTTTTTAATAGAGTTCTTTGCATGCAGATAATATATTATTTCATAATGATAGATTTTAATGTGTGCCACCACTTTAGTTCTCTGTGCCCCAATATGGAACCAGATGATCTTACCATTATGTTAAGCCCTCATTATTAGACTATTTAATGGCCTTTCTCTTTAATAATGAAAACTCATTTAATAATGCATGGTTTGTGTTACATTAATGATAATTACAGGATTCCTAGTAGTTGCTCCAGTTGAAAATCAATTTAAATAAGTTGCTCCCAATATTACAATAGACACAAATTGAAACTTATTGGTCATTAGTAATTATGAGACAAAATCATTAGAAGACCTGTGGACAGGAAGAGAACAGATTTGAATCATTTTTTATGTATGGTTAAGACATATTTCCAGGTTTTATGAGCTGTGAGGGTTGAGGTTACTAATATCTTATGAAAATTAAGAGCTAAACGTGTTTTAAATGCATCAATAATTTGAACTGTCCTAAACACAGTTGTAAAGAAGCTCCCAAGATTCCTACTTAAACAATATTGCCAGGTGATTTTCAAGACCCTAAGTTAATAGTTATCACTGTTGTACCTCAACCCCTGCATAGAACAAGGGCTGCCAGGCAGTCATCAAAACCCAGGAAAAGATATTAGAGTTCAATTATCAGAGATTGGCTGGAAGCCAATGATTTAAGATCATGAGCTCTAAATTGATAGGGCAGGAAGATAGCTATGTCACATAAGGACTCAAATCTAGAAGTTTGGTAAATCTTCCTAAGAGTTCCAAGATTGGGTAATCTGGTGTGACTCTGAAGCAGGTGCTGGGGCTTTCTGTATGTGCTGTGTCAAAAAGGTAAGCACAATGAGACGACTGAACATGAGTATGGAGATACCATTTACTATTTACCTCAACATCAGATGTCCTCATGCAATTAAAATAAAATTAATACTTCTTTTACTTGGTTGAGAAGATCAAAACCTGAATTTATGATGTGGGAGTACGTGGACTATATCAAGCTATAAGAAGGGTAAAGGGAAGAGGGAGAAGAAAAGCCGTGGCAGAGTCTAACACTCATTGACCGTGATCATAAGGGAGGTGACTAACAACAATTTTTAAATTTTAAAGCATTTTAAAGGAAATACATTGAGTCAAAACCCAAGGCAAGAACTTGTTCTTTTGGTCACAGTACACAATTGATTTTTCACAGCATAACTCTGGAGCAATACTGAGATAACTGTGAAAGTGGAGAAATTTTAGCTTATTCTTCAGTTGTTGAATTCAGAGATCTCTTAATGTTGTGCTAAGATGAGAAAGCAAACCCAAAGTACTTGACTGAAAAGAAAAAAAGTCAAACGAAAACAAAATAAAATTACTTCAACTGTTTAATGAGTGAAAATTTCTTTTACTTTCTCTCTTTTTTCATTTTGAAAAGGGAGTTTTAGCTTTATTTTAATTTTGTTGCACTTCTTTTTAAATTAGAATTGCTGTATCAAAATTTGTGAATTCTGGGACTGACTCTAATGGGAAGAAACTAAGGGAAATGATGTTTCCCAGTGATCTAATCAAACTTTGCTCTCTGAAGTGGTTAATTTTATTGTCATCACTATGTACATGTTTTCCAGATTCTAATAATAGGCATGCTATTGCTTATCCATGCTTCTCCCAGACATATAGACAATATCCATAACCCACTCCAACACCTGCATATAAATAGACACTCATGGCTGGGCACGGTGGATCATGCCTGTAACCCCAGCACTTTGGGAGGATGAGGTGGGCGCATCATGAGGTCAGGAGTTTGAGACCAGCCTGGCCAACATGGTGAACCTCTGTCTCTTCTAAAAATACAAAAATTAGCCAGTGTGGTGGCAGACACCTGTAATCCCACCAACTCAAGAGGCTGAGGCAGGAGAACTGCTTGAACCTGGGAGGTGGAGGTTGCAGTGAGCCAAGATCATACCACTGTACTCCAACGTGGGTAACAGAGCAAAAATAGATACTCGTGAGCCTTGTATGAAATCTGAGTTGTTTGTGTGCTATGGTGACAAGTATCCAGGAGGAGTGGTTACTGTGGGTTGGAAAGTGTGTAGCCCTGGGACAGTAGTAATCTATGCATGCTGGGTTTTTCTGTGGGTGTAAAGAAACTTCAAATGGAATCCATGATCAGGTTGTTCACCTTAAATTCTGGAATTAACCCTATGTTTGTAGACCTGTGATGTATTCTCCTGTAACAGTGGTTCTCAATAAAATAGACTCAATAACTCCTTGTGTAAAATCTTTTGTAAAGCACATTTTACTAAAATGAAGCTAATGGATGATATTCTCTACCCACACATGTGATTTTTTAAAGTAATTTAAAAATAATATAGGCCTTATTATGTAAATGCATGGGTATGGTTTCACTAGAAGATGGATGAAATAGATGCTTATGTCTACACATAGAATCACTAAGATGAAATAGCTAAAATGCAAACAGACACAGGTGTGCTTTGTTGGGGACTCAAATATCAGGAGCAGCCCTGCTGTCAGTCACCTGATTTTCCTAAATGGTAACTTACTCTTGATAAAATTCTGAAAAATAAAATAAACATGTCTGGATTTATAACACGGTTGTATTTTAGGAGAATTTATATTTATACTAAAAAGTGAGAAAAATAAAATGTTTAAGTATTGATATGTAAAAAGAAGTCCATGTTATGGGCTCAGATAACTATATATAGTTATTTCACTTATTTATTTATGTCCAGCAAGGTCTTTGAAAGTTGTGTCAGATGTAGGATAATTCTTCACTCTACAGGAATGTTTCCTGAATGAAAAACAGCTAGCAAGTATTTCCAGACAATCAATGAAAGAGTATCCCAAATTAACAAGCAAATGAAAGATATTCTAAGGAGCATAGCCACTGCAGGCAAAAACTGTAGTTCTGTATTAGAATACCAGGTTTTAAAATATCAGTTAATTTTAGGAAATATTAGTTTTCTCAGAAAGGTCTAAATTAAATAGAATGGTCAGAAGGTAATAATAAGGCATACTAGTGTTTCAAATGCCTGATATAATGGACATTCTGCAGTTTGTACACAGAATTGTATGCATTCAGTTGAGTGGTAGACCTAGACCATGACTGATGATGAGATACTGCTGGTCATGTGCCTTTTCAAAGGGAATTATTTTCAAATATTTAATGCCACTCAGTGTTCTTCCTACTTGTGAGTCCTATGACATGGCATATATGAACATGCTTTGTAAGCCGTTAAGCCAATTATAAGTGTTATCAATTCTAGTATAGAGATTTTCTTAAATACTGACACAAGGGGTTGCTAATGGCTCCTGAGGATGCAATAGAATCCTCTTATTTGCTGTCTAAAGGGAAATGAATTTAAGTAAGCTTACACAAAATTAATGATTCATTAGGCTTTGAGTTTGGGCCTCCTAAAGCAATGCTGTTTTTCTTAGGACTTTGTATTCCTCTGAGTGCTGTGTGGTTGGGCGGTGGAGAGCGACTAAAAAGGTCATTCACATTTTCTTTTTAATCATAGCAATACACTGAAATCAAAGAATCTCAGTGTTTGAGAGAGCCTTGTTACTGTTTCAGTCATTAAAATAAAGCTGTTTATCAAACACCGAACACATGCCAGACACTATGTTATTAAAGATACCATAGGCAAGTCATGTGGTCTCTTAGTCCAACTGAATGTATAAGAAAACTAATCTTGATTTCCCCTGTTGGATAAATACTAACTGAGCATCCAATATGTTTTCAAGTTTAGGTATAATGTGATAAAATAGTTCTTGTAGCCAGCATTCAAAATTAGTCTTCAAAATGTCATGGACAAAATTGCTAATTTCTGTGGGAAAAAACCTCCTCCAATTTTGTTTTCTTTCATTCAAACGGTGCTAAGGAGTGTTGAGGAAGAGAGTTACATATGAGACTGGTGAGAAGTTCGGTTTTGCTGTTTGCCTCCTGTTGTCACATTTAGTGTCTGCGTTTAGCATTTTGAGTGTACTGATAATTTATGGCTAACATCTGCAGCTAACGTAATTTATGTCCTACTCTGGTAGACTCAGGTCTGCTCTCACTGGCTGCCTTGGTCCCATTTGGCTCCACAAGAGTCAGATCTTCGTTTACGTCCTGAGTCATCTCCAGCCTCGACGGTATTCCTCCAGACTGTGCTGGTGGACTGTACTGCAGGCCTGCTTGTTCTCAACTCAGCATCCTGGACATGCGGGACCGTGCTTGCAGCATGGCAAAACCAAACCCAGCGTCACCTCCTCTGACTACTTTTGCTTCTAAGGGTATGAGATTGCACTTGTCACAGGGCATTGTGAGGTGTCTTGTAAGGAGATTTCGCCTGGGAAATTACAGAGACTGGGGTAATGGAGGAGGCAGCCCCAATCTGCTTGTAGAGTAACCCTCTCTTCCTTAATGCCCCTCCCCATCTCCTGGACAAATCTGAATACACCCCAGCTGAAATGGCTCTTCAACTTATCTTTCCTTCTCCCCAAATTCTCTGACATCAGAAAGGTAAAGGGACATTTGACCCCACAGTCTTTTCCTATGGGCACTATTAAATCTGACCTTTGTTACTCTAAAGAAGGAGCCAAAGAAATTTTGATTCCTGAAGATAATGGCTTGGTTTGAAAGGCTCACATGTGCTGCAAAACCATCTTTTGCATATTACAAGCTAAATTTTGTCTTGATTTTTCTTTTTTGTTCTTTCTGTAACAAATCCTGAGCCTCCCACTCTACCTTGCCCCATTCAGTTAGGTACCTTGGATGAACTACAGTAAAAATCTTGTTCACAAAAATGCAAACAAGGAAAACATTTTTATAGTTTTCAAAATCTATTCCCCATACACTAGAAATAGGAGATGCAATAGTGGATAGGATAGACATGATCCCTTACTTCTGTGGAGCCCATGTTCTATTCATGAGGAATGAGAGTCAGATAAATTAAAATAAATGGGGATTATTGTTATGAAAAAAGTAAACCTAATATTAAGGTAATAAATATAGGCAGGTTTGAATAAATTGAGTGTTTCTAGTCTTTTGTTTATATTTGAAGAAACTGAGACTTAGATTTTTCCAAATATTAACTGTTTACTTACTGACAGTCAAAAGTGGTAGCAGGACTCCAGAATCCTTACTGAGTGAGTCCATTTTATAGGTGACACTTAAAAAGGAAATGAAGTGATGGTCCTGGCAGGGATTCAGGTCAGAACAGCTTATATTAAATATTGTGCTAAAACATATTTTAAAAGTCTCTACTCAAGTGAACTGCACTGCTGACCACACCATCATGACTTACATACCTTTAAACTTTGTTTTTCATTCCTAGAAGGCCATCTATCCTCACTTCTAAGCATTATAATTTTTATTCCTGCCTAGACACCTCCTTATTTATAATTCCAACTATGATTACCACATCTAGAAATAAGCTGTCAGATCTTGCTGTTACCTTCTGTGGCATTTTTCACACACTGCCTGAATTCCTGTTTGGTTTCTCACTAAGTTGAAATCTTTTTGTGGTGCAAATAATATATACTGTAAATGTGTGTAGTGCTTTGCTCACAGTTGTCAGTAAATATTTGGTGAACAAATACATGAATTATGTGATGAAAGTCCATGATGCCAGATTCCATAGAACCTCCTCTTAGTGTATGAATGGTTCATGGACTTCATAATCTATAATCAAGTTAATGAAGAACATACTTTTTGCTTCTGTTTACAGCAGTACTGACTGCATACGAGAATGAAAGCACAACAAGGCATAGATGTTTTAAAGATAAAAAGTACAAGATACATAGATACGTGACTAATTATAGTTTGTGTATAGGGAGATCAGAGCCAAGTGTGGTTAGGGAAAGAAGCCAAAGGCAGAAAGACTTGGGTTTAAACCATTTTTGAAGTACAGGCTGAACAGGTTGTGGTGCCTTAGGGAAAGTGCCTTAGGAGAAGCTGTAAAAATTGCAAAAGCTGTAGAAGGGTGAACACAATTCTATCTAGAGTATACTAAGTTGAAATACCTGACTGAAGTATTAGCCGGGGATTCCGAGAGATGGAGGAGTGGAAACTTTGAAGCTTGTGATTAGGAGTCTGATGTATATTCAAGGGATGATTGGGAGTCATTGTTGGCTTCTAAGAAGGGGAACTTGAAATAACATTTAGGGAATACTCCTACTCCTGTCCTATGCTCATGCTGTTTTCCCATCTGGAAGATTTCTTTTCCTTTTCTCCAAACCCCTCTTTAGCCTATTTCTTCAAGGCTTAATTCATATCCCGTCTCTGAAGTTTTTGATAATTCCAGCCAATGGATGCGTGCTCTCTCTCTTTCTCTCTCTCTCTTTCTCTCTCTCTCTCTCCATCCTCTGCATTTATTGCTTTTTACCACAAAATTATTATCCTTCTCAATTCTCTCTTCTTAATTTATAATTGGCTCTTTAAAAGATTTTCTAAAACACAGTTTTGTTCAGTAGCCGCAGGTTCTTATTTACGTCATATGGAAAATATAATCGTCGCAGCCAGGGACTTTATATTATGTTTTTGTGTACTCCATTTAGCATTCAGCTAGGTTCATGTGTGTTTAATATGTTTCTTAAAGTGGGAGAACTTGTAATCCAAGTATCAACTCAGAGATAAAGCTTAAGAGTTAGGAGAGACCTTAGACGTCCTCCCCAGAGCTTGTGTTGAGATCATATATGAAGTCAGTACCGATGGCTTCTTGTATCACATTTTTTTTCTGTCAGTGGTGTTATTTAGCTGGATCTTATATGATAACTGACCACACTCGGTTCTAAATGCTATTGAGCAGCTTCAAAAATGAAACAAAATGAAATAACAGCAACAAATAGTTTCTTTAAGTGAAATGTTTTTATTACCAAAGATTTTTGGAAAAGATTTATTGGCTTATGGGTGGTGACTGAAAATACACATTAAATTTCCATCTGTAGAAAGATTGTAGTCATTTGGAAGCTAAAAATTGACAGCACAATGTATCTTTTTGTAACAGAATGCAAAATTAGTTTTATTGCACTAAGGTTCACATGGTATCTTGAATATTATGGATTTAATAGGTCAGAAAATAATATTTTTCGTGTAGCAATTATCAGGAAATAAAATTCAATGTACTGATTAAATCAAAATATAGCTTCACTATAATTCTCTTTACATTTATTTGTTAGACATAAGACATTCTCAACTGGAAATTAATACTTTGTTAAGCCCACTAGTGTTTGAAAAAGGAAATTTTTCTGCTATTAATTGTTCTGCTGGTAGATGCTATGACATCATTTACTTATGTACCCACTATCCCTTCATATATAAAAGAAGTAAGCTATAAACATTGTTTGGCAGTTATTACTTTCTATGTGAAGAAGTTTTTACTCAATTAAAAAATCAGTGATCTATTTGCATTTGTGGCATGAGAATTAACTGATAAATGTCTCTATAACCCCTAAATGTTACGTGACTGCTATATAATAAAGCAAATAATCAGTTATGTCTTTGAACATAGAAAACACTATATAAATTCAAAATATGGCTTTTTTGTATTTTGAGAAATATTTCAATTACATTTCTCTAAAGTACAGAGGTAAGATTGAACTTATCTAATACCTGCAGTGGGTGATAAAAATCCTTGGTAACATACTACTTTAGTGTTTATATTGAGTATTTTAGAAATATGTTTGATAGCTGCAGTTTGGAAGTACGCCGAAGGCTACAGAGCCCTGAAGGCAAAGGTGAGCTTCTTGAATTAATATGAACTAAAATGATAATGCCTTATACTTAAAAGCTAACTTTTTTTGCAATAAACTTAGAAGTATTTAGCTGCATTACCTCTAATCCTCAGAATACATATTTTGAGAATGGTCTCCGTGAACAGTGTTAAATGCATTGGAAAGAACACTGATGGAAATAAGGAGGGGTCACTTCCCCATTAACAGGTACGATACAGAGTCAAAAGCACATGCCTGATTCAGATAGAGCTGAGCAAACAAACCACTTCTCCACCAGTGAGACATTTCAATCAAATCAAATATCCTTGCTGCTTTGCATGGTTCAAATTGGTGGCCTAAAGAGATTTGTTACATGATTTCTTCAAGAGCACACTACAAGTGAAAGTAAAAACAAGAGTTATGACAAGTTGGCTAAAGAATCTTTGTAGGATAATTTTGTGGAAAAATAATAGAACAACTGATTCTGACATCTCAAAGCAGAATCAGATAAAACGCTGGGGATCTTGTGCTATTGAAGGAAGTGGTTTGATATGCACCATCTATAAAGTTAGTCCTTCACGTATTTTGGAACGTGAGAATTTGTTTTAATGTGAGGTTAGAGAAGGGACTGAAGTAAAATTTACTTACCAACTATGGAAAACAAATGCTATTATTACAAATTCCTTTATTGGTAGGGAGGTAGCATAAATACATATCTTGTGAGAGTAGAAAAAGCTGGAGAATAATGGAGTATGTGTTAAAAAGCTACCACTTTACCAATATCTTCAAGCACTACATACGAGGTTAAAGTATTTATATATTATTTATAAATTAAAATTATCTATTCATTGCAGAGAATTTTCTTTACTATCACATTGACAATCTGCTTATACTCATGCTGTATTAGAATTTTAATTTATATTAGCATTTACTCTCCTCAGTTTAGTAGCATGAATTAGAGATGTTTTTCTTCTAATATTGGCTATAAAGCAGAACCACAAATCGATAACGTTTGGGAGAATGGTAGGGAAAATAATGAATAAAAAACAAGAAATGGTGTTCAGAAGAATGAAAAAGAAAGTTGAATTTTCTTTAAGGTAACAGTGTAGGGTTTTTTGTGTTATTTTGGGGCACTGAGATATCCAGAACCAATATTTTTGGAGAAAGTTGAGGAAAAAGTATTGGAAAATAAGATTAAGATGTTTATAAACTCTTAATATACAGATATTAGTATAATTCATGTTACAGAATAAAATTTTAGGAGAAGTATAAAATAACGCATTTTAAGGACAATATGCTGGTGATAGTAAGAAGAAATTAAATGAAAGAGTGTAAGAAAATAATAGGAAGAAAACAGTCCTTAAAAAGTATGAGAACCCAGAGGAAACTGAATCCCAAAATATCAACAAAGAGGGAGCAATGGGACTGAGTGACTCTATCAGTGATTTTGTGTGATGTATATTGCTTGTTGCTCATCAAAGTTGTGAAACTCTGTTTTCTCTCTCTCTCTCTTTCTCTGTGCTCTGAATTAAATAAGGTCAATTTTGAATTATATTTCTTCTGTATGTTTAAGTCAGTGATCCACAGTGAGCAGTCTAGGACAAGATACGACAAGATGAGCACCAAAAAAACATGATGTAATATAGAGGTGCTAAACTAACTGAGGGCCAAGTAGGAAGTTGAAAGCTTGTGAACAATGACAAAGGATCATTTAATGTTTCATTGTGTTTGGTCCACTGGGACATATTGATGTGTACATTATGTAGGACTTCAAATATTTTGAGGTACGAACTGATTCAAGGAACATATTTTTCTCTCATATTGCCTCATGTGACAAAAAGAAGCAAAACTGAACAAGATTATGTTTGTTTGTCAGAGTGTAGAGTAGGGTAAATGAAAACTGTTTTTGTGCATAGCTCCCGATCGCCAGAGTGAAACTGGTTATTTTTCCATAAGCACTGTTGAAAATTACTTACCTGGTAGATTCTAGCCTTCATTGTAAATTGAAACATAAGATTATAAAGCTAGGGCTTACAGCGTATCTATGCAGTGGTCCTGATTGGAAGATTACTCACATGTGCAATTTTGTGAAGCATTTTATTGACTAAGACAAGATACATGACGTGCAGCATGTGCACAACAAATTCCTGCAAACAATATTAGCAGAAAATGAATTCCGAAGAGGGAGAAGAAAAATATGGCCCCTTGCAAGCCCTCCACTGAAGTGTAGACCAAGAGTTGAGGTGTCATAAACGTTCAGATTTTATTAATAAATTCTGCATTTATCTTTATTTGCTTTGACTTTTCCTGTAATTGTTTTGAGTCTTTCAGTATTCAAGACTTTTTCAGAGACGTTTAGCTATATAAGTTGAGCCTGAGAGTCAAAGGTCAATTTTTTTTTAAATCCCATATTGTATGGCCTAAATAAAGTTGCTAATAAATTTTTCATTTAAAAATATTTTTTTTTCAGGAGAAAAAGGGGACTGTCTACCTTTGGTATTTGAAGTATTTTGAAGACATGATTCTTTACTGTTAAATATTCTAACAAATGAAACATTATTAATACAGTCAGTCCCCATGCTTTAAAGTAGTTGTCTTCTAAAATTTGTCTGTCAGTAGGTAGCCTTAAAAAATACACTTTTATGTAGGAAATGATAGTTAGGTTCCCAGACTGATCCACAAAATTCTCCTCAAAGAAGAGTGCATCCACAGGGATATATATGTTCCTAGTGAGGATTTCTTTCCAATCCATTTATTGTTCTGAGTTTGTAGCAAAATTTTAGTTATAAAACTGGACCATATACTCACATTGCTTTATCTTATTATTTTTCAACACCACTTACACTAGCATGCGATTAAATACTTTGTTTCTATTTTGTTTTTGTTTTTAAAAATCTTAGTGGTAGTCAACAACTTTTCTCCGAACTAGTAATGTAAGAAGCATATCCACAAGCATAACTCAACTCTATCACCATCACTTCTTGGAATAAAACCTTGCACAATTTAATCTCTCTGACTTTCCCTCAGTTTTTCTATGTATAAGATGTGAAGAATAATATTAATATCATGGAGGGTCTGTGAGCATTAGAGAACATTTGTCAAGTGTCTGGCACTGTGCTCAGCATATGTTGGTGCTATTATGGCTCACTGCAACTTCGATCTCCTGGGCTTATACAAATTCTCCCACCTCAGCCTCCTGAGTAGCTGAGACTACAGGTGTGAGCCACCACACTCAGCTCATTTTTGTATTTTTTTTGTAGAGACAGGGTTTCGCCATGTTGCCCAGGCTGGTCTTGAACTCCTGAGCTCAAGTGATTCTCCTGCCTTGGCCTCTCAAAGTGGGGATTACAAGTGGGAGCCACCAAGCCTGGCCTTATTTGTAATTCTTTACAATACCTGTGAAGAAACTAAGCCCCAACTAAATTTACTAAAATATGGAAATCTATTAGAATATACAATTCAAGAAAAGATTGAATAATATGACAGTTGTGTGACAGGAGGATTTGGCACTTGAAAGATTTAAATTCTGACAACATTCTCTTTCGATTTTTATTTCTGCTTGTCTTGCTTTCTTGACTCCAATGGCTACCTCAGTTCTCTAACTTCTCCTCATGGCATAGTAAGAAAATGGTTATGTTTTAGAATCCTAGTTTTATGTTTTACAGGGCTACTAAGATACCTTTTTTTTTCTTTCTTAGCTCCAGTTTTTTAAACCTTGAAAAGGGACCATGAGTAGCCCTTTTGTTGAATCAAAAGATCCAACCCGTTGCTGAGCCAATCATCTGTGGCCCAATAATGCAATCATTCTGAACAGTGAAGAGTTATATGGCAAGCATCTTTGAGAAGGGAGTAGACTAAAATTTCTAGAAAATAGAAGAGAGCACTGGGCGAACTACTCTGTTTACTTCTTACTTCTTTTCTTTACTTCATCTTCCTTTTCTTTCTTTTCTCTAAGAAGAAGGTGGCCTGGTTTTATTTTGTTTGTTTCTTATGAGTTTTAACCACATAAAAAAGTTTCCCTGCATATACAACAAAGTGTAAATGTCTGTGAACTAAACTCACTTTTTCATAATTATACCACAGTCTTCTGTATTCGCCTGCAAGATGTCCTGCAGACATTATGGAGTAAACACCTAAACAGCTTAGTGTGTTCCATAGTGGTATATTGCTACAGTAGATTTCGATTTTTATGAAGGAAAAAATTCATGAGTCTCCTGAAAATGGGCAATCTGATAAAGCCATAGAGCAAGGCAGAGAGTAATAATAGCTTTTACCTATTATTAACAATGCTGTCCTTCTCATCATTTAAAAAATATGATCAGAAGTAGTATTGCCATATTGGTTTTGATCCTAGTGAAAGTTACATGTTTTTTCCAGTTTTTATGCTGCCTTCTATTCATTCACTAACATATAGATACATATTTTAAATACAAGCACATTGCATAGATACTCATAAAACAACCTGATGAGTTAACATGACATTATGTTAGAAAGATATGATTGGGCTTGTGTCAAAGCAGGACTCAAGTCTGGTTTTTTTTTTTTTTTTTTTTTTACATACTTTCCAAGCTGTGTTTCCTTGAGCAAGCTGTCCTACTTTTTAAAGTCTCAGTTTCTGCATCTATCAAAAAAGAAAACTGATACAATAAACAAATTAGTGGTTGGTTTTATTTTTTATTGTCTGATTTTATGAAAGGTTTTTAAAAAATGTTAAGAGAGTGACATACAAATTTCTATATTGTTTGCTAGAGTGACAGGAACAGGGAGAAAGATTTTCAATCCAATATTATCTTTATTACCATTCCCCTTCATAGGTCAGACCCTCTCTGTGATTAGGGGGTAAATGATGCACTTTTTAGTACTACAAAAATTTTTTCAGACTTTTGGGGGCATTTTGTAAATGTATGTTCCATTGCAGTGAATGGTAACCAGTGGCCTAAACACATAAGGACAAGGCTTAAAAAATAGAAAACAAACAAACAAACAACTTATTTATATATGCTTTATTTTCAAGATAACTTAAAAACTGTTTTCCCATGTTCTAATTTATTAGGATCATAAATCCTTGGGAGAATCACTGCTCTATTGCAGAAGATGTTGTTCAGTGATTTGTGAAGCTTTGTAGTTTATTTATTCTGTAACTATTAGACACTCAATAAATGAATTTGATGATAATGCTTATGGTATTTTTTCCAAGAACTAGAAATCCAGGAAAGAAGGGCATCAAATTGCAATACTGAATTCTCAAGTGGAAGACTTTTTTTTTTTTTGCCAGGTGAAAACAAAACTAGCATTCAGGTCCTCTTCTTTCAAATACCCATTCTTTCTCTGATGAGTGTTAAAAGACCTCCTAAACCATTCCATTAAATAGCTTCTGGTCATCTGATACATTTACTAGTGGAACAACCTATTCCCTTTTGATGCATAAGGCTTTACCTAATAGTGGCAAAATGCTTTAAAATGATAGAATCAATTGGCCATCATATTTATTCAGTTCTCAGTATATACCTTATTCTATATTAAGCCCTGTGGAATATACAAAAGAAATAGGTTTTTAAAGAGCAACATTTTGCTACATAATTTTTTTTCGTTTTATGGATAAAAATACATGCAATTCAAATTCTGTTGTCCACGCATACACAAAACAATGCTTCCCAAATGAATAAGTGATTAATTTCAAAAAGCCTTTATTTTGTTCTCTTTTGACATTAACTGCCTATTTGGAGCTAAGAAAATAACAGTGATTAAATGGTGAGAAATGTTGTATGTTATGCAATTAGAAAACGGGAAATTTTGTTTTTCTTCTTCTTTTCTGATACAGTTTCGCTTTTGTTGCCCAGGCTGGAGTGCAGTGGCACGATCCTGGCTCACTGCAACCTCTGCCTCCAGGGTTCAAGCGATTCTCCTGCCTCAGCCTCCTGAGTAGCTGGTATTACAGGCATGCGCCACCACACACAGCTAATTTTGTATTTTTAATAGAGACAGCTATGTTGGTCAGGCAAAGCCCCAACTCCCAGCCTCAGGTGATCTGCTTGCCTGGGCCTTCCAAAGTGCTGGGATTACAGGCATGAGCCACCGCGCCCGGACCAGAAAGTATTAAAAAACAAAAATCTAGGACCTCGTCTTCCACTTAATCATAGCAAAACCAGTTCTTATTTCAAAACCCAAATTTTATTAAGTTTACCAAGCATGAACGTAAGATAAAAAAACACAAGCTAAATGTAACCAATATAGGCTAACAATGCACATCCATACAATTTAGGGCAAATCCAATTGACGTTATATATGTTAGTATATTCTCATCAAGCTCTTTCTTGGTTTCTTTCGACCTAAATTTCTAACCTGATATTCTTATTCAAATGTGTCATGAGGGCAGACAAATGGCCTGATTTTTCCAGGGCAGCAGTAAAAACTGCTCTGCTTTTTCATGGATTGTTTGAAATAAGTTGTTCTTTCAGTGAATACAAATGTAAGCTTCCTGTCTCAGTGAACTAAGCAACAGAATGGATCTTAAAAGTCACGGATCCAAATCCCTCTCTCCAGTATTGAGTCGTCATGTAGCATCTGTGGCCTTGACTTCTTGGTTTTCACTATTGAAAATGGGAATTATAAATATAAAATACAGAGAGTATTTTATGTTTTAAGGTTTAGGGGGAAGAAGGATGTAGAAAGCTATAGGAGAAGCAGCAGCAAAGTTTTTGAGGACTGGTGAATAGAGACACTGTAAAATACCTCACAAATAATGGACTTTCTCCTCCCACCAATGGGAGAAAATTGTCCACCAGTGAGAGGTAGGAGAAAGATAGAAAAAGAAAAAGAAAAGAGAACTTTTCTGGTCACAGAGGTACTATTAAGTGCACTGGAGCATAATTTATTAAGTGCACCTTTGTGGCTAAAAAGAGCTAATTCACCTACCCAACTGAAGAGATTTACATTCCTCCCATCACAAGGACAAAACTCCACATAGTTAGTTATTCATCTTTTGGGAAATAACTGGGTAAGATATGGGCGATGGAGTAAATCAGCAAAATGAAATGTATTCCCCAAATGCTAAAAACCACAGGCTCCTGGGAAAGATACTAAAATATTATTGTTAATTGTATATCTACAAAAATTCTTGTAAATGCACTCATGTTAATCACTACTGAAGAAATGCTCTATTTTCTTACTTTTTATACCATCATGTTTCTTGGAAAAATACAAGATAATTTTAAAAACAATCAAAAGAGCCAGATGAGTTCGTTTTAATTAAATCTTACCGAAAACTGCCTTGTTATCTGTGTGAACTTTGGTTACTAACTTTCTCAAGGTGAGAAAAGATGTATTCAGATCTCTATTACTGTACTGTACTTTGTACTCTACAGGCAGAAACAAATAAATTCCATCATTAAGGCTGTATGAAGAAAACTGAACAGTAGTGGTTTATGTTTTCACAATGAGTTCCTTGTATTGAATGTGGAACTTCTGTTATATTTTCATGGACTCTGTGTAGAATCTATACATAATTAAATGCCTGTTTTCTGCTCTCTGATACATCATCTTTAGGCAGAAACCTAGAGTTGTGTTTTTGGTGTCTAGCTATTACTTGAATCCAATTTCTGTCATATTTACTTTTTAGTGTGAAATGTCTGTCAGTGTTATAACTGATATATGGTAGGGCAAGACAATTATGTAGAAGCCAGGGTACAATGCTAATGTGTGTGCTTGAGAGGGGCCAATAGGAATCTTAAGCTCTAGACCTCATAAAAGTGTCAGAAAATGTCATTGAAGTTTCTCTAAGGTTTTTCTGAAGCATATGAGCAGAATAATGTTACCTTGCCATCCAAAAATATCCATGTTGTGTGAACATATTAGCCTACATTGCAAAGGGACTTTGTAGATGTGATAATGTCTGTTGAGGTGGGGAGATTATCCTGGATTATCTGGGTGTCTCACTGTAGTCACAAGAATTCTAAGAGGGAGGCAGTAGGGTCAGAGTCAGAGAAGGAAAGGTGATGAGGGAAGCATAACTCAGAGTAATGAGGCCACAAGCCAAGGAATGTAAGCAGCCTCTAGATGCCACAAAGGATAAGGAACCCATTCTTCTGGAGCCTCCAGAAACAATGCAGCCCTGCAATCCCTTGATTTTAACCCAGTGAAGCTGATTTCGGACTTCTGACATCCAGGACTGTGTGACTGATAATACACTTCTGGCATTCTGAACAACTAAATTTGTGGTAATTTATTAACAGGAAACAAATACACAGTTATTGATCTGCCTTTTCAATTTTAGAATACAAAACTCTGAGGTTTGACTTAGAACAGAGTGATTCAGACACAACCTTGAGCTATACTCATTCCTTCTCTAATAACAGAGCTAGAATGTAAGTAATACAAGCCCATTGCACTTAAGTAACTGATGCCAGTGAAGACAAATGACTTGCTCAAGGTGGCACAGCTTGTTAGTGATAGAGGTGAGATAAATTGGGTTACATAAGGTTCTCATGCCACTGATATTTAATTTGTACATGCTGCCTCTGTTTCATGGTGTAAAAACATTTGCATACAAAAGTCACGTTTAAGAAAAGTTTTCAAGTGTAATAAGAAACTGGGTAAAAGTGGCTGTGCGGATGAAGGGGTAGGGAAAGGGAAGAGTTACTTCACAATGAGAATTTATATATGTCCTGCTAATTTACAGACTAGGCAATCTGTAGTCAATCAGTGAGACGTGGCCCTTGTCCTCTTGCTGACTGTTGAGAAGACAAATATAAGCCAATGTAATTACAGTTAATGAATAGAATACTTTCAAGGATCAAAGATCTGTAAAGACTTTGTCATATGCAAAGAGTTTTCCTCTTCATATTGTGTTTGAATAAGATGATGACCAAAAAGGATTTTATTTTATTAAAAGAACATCGTGTGGTTTTGAGATGTTACTCTTATTTTGCAGATATAATAATCACCTTTTTTATGGGGAAAAAATGCATACATGTGTTTTTCCATGTCTTTGGAAACACACTTGTGTATATTTTCGAAGCCCAGGTTTGTGGATGACACTTCACTGTAATGCCAGCAGTTTCTATGGAGACACTAACTGCTGTGCAGTTAGGAGGAGAAAAGGACTCCTCCGCTTCCCTGCAGCTTTAAAACTGTTTTTACTCATCTTTCTATTCCACACATTCAGAAATAAAATTAAAATGGTCTTCTTTTCGAGCAATATTACTTGAATGCCAATAACATTATCTTTTATTTCACAAAGACTATGAAACATTTATGAATTAAACATAGTCCAACAGAAAATGAGATCTTCCCTAGCCATCCCATACTAATGGCAAAGATAGTGTTTCCTCTGTGTGGTTTATAAATCTAGAATTTTTGTTGGTATTATGTTACTAGAGTTTTTTTTAAAAAAAAACGTATACATTGAACACGAGCAAGAACTTCAACTTTGATCTTTCACACAGCTGTGGTGTGTAGATAACTTTCATTTATATTAATCGAAGTCACATTTGCACGCTAGCCGGAAAGCACACTTTATGGAACCAAATTAGTACAAAGCCATGTGAAGGAACAAACCTTTTCTACTTAGGAGAGGCATGGCAATTTAATTTAATAAAGCAATTCTAAGTCAGTGTTTGTTTCCTAGATCCTGACAGGTTCATTCTGTCTTCTTTTGCATCATTAATTTTAAATGATTTTTGAGAATTGGTAATCAACAGATAATATTGCCTGATTTGAACTTCCTTTTACATTGACTTTATTTATTGGTAAGAACTTTTTATTTATTCTAACTTCTTAAAATAGGATTCTCTGTTTCACTAACATTTGTGTTTTTAAGTCCTATGAAAGCTGGATTACATAAGTGTCACTAAATATTATAGTTGGCAAAAGCTTAAAATTGTTTCTTAAAACAATTTTAAGGAAGCAAAAAAAAATTAAAATGTCACTCCTGAATTCATACATTCAAGTGTATTTTAATATCAAAGTTAAATATTAAGTGTTAACCGTGAATCCATGGAGATAGTGTCATACTTTGTAGTCTAAGTACTATTAAGTAGCACAAGGTCTTTCAACATAATTAGCACAGAATATTGAACCACGCCAGAAATATGGGATTCGTCATTAAATTTAGAGGCTTCTTTATCTCTCTGAGTCTAATCATGTGTGCAGAAGACTAATTGTTAATGGCATGGTCTTTATTGCTCATAGCTTTCTTTTATTTTAAATGGAATGGTCTACTTTGTGGGAAATAATTAGGTTTTATAGGCCTACCTGCATGGAGCCTTTTGTTGAATGTCTTATGGTTTTGCCAATTCAGATCCTGAGAGCAATTAGAGGCTGTGGCGGAACTGTTCCTTAAATCACACACATATTGTGTTATTGCCTGCCTTTTATTTTTTTTACGCGCAGTAGCAGATGCAGAAGCTTCAGTTACTTGCAAGAACACAGACTAATTGTTAGCCAGTGCGGAAACTACTTGGTTTGGGAGGCATAAACTAGGAAGACAAAGTTGTTATTCTAAGTATGGCACATGGAAGTGTGTCCTGATGTCTGTCATTTTCCCCAAAATAATTATGCTCTCAATTATAGAACAAGTCTGTAACGATTCTCTAAAGTGACGTAGTAGTTTCATTGTTTAAAATGATGGTCAAAATTGGTGGCCAAGCTGTGGTCTTCCAGTATGTTTGGACTTTGTTTTTCAACCACAATAATTTATTTGCCTCCCACAGTCAGTTGGGAATTATTGTTGCTCAGGGAGGTAAATAATAGAGACACTTTCAAAAGTGCTCAGAACTGTTATAAAAATCAACGTTTCATTTCTGAAAGAGTTCAGTTGGTACAATGAGTCAGAGACCCAACTGGTGAGATCTGGTAAAAGTATTGTGTAAAATGCAAGTTTTAAGGTCATTTTGAGATAACTACCTGTTATAGTAGAAAAAAATGGCTGAATTATTTTGGTCACTCTGCCTACTTGCCTTCTTCATGACACAGAAAGACTCAATGAGATTATTCTTAATCATCTAATGATGATAAAAATAATTGTCATTTATATATTAGAATGCCTTTATAAACTGCATTACCTTGGAGCTGTTTGTCAAATTGTGGTTAGGGTTGGTGTTCACTTTTCCAACATTCTTACATGAAGTTACAGTAAATCCTATTTGTCTGCTGTTCTGTTTGACAAAAATTTAACAGTGTTTTATCCTCTCTTTGTCATCAACATGTTAGCCAGTTACCATTTTCTGAGGCAGCTATACTCCTGCTACTATGTAATCAATAATAGAGTACTTTCAATCTTGACAATTCTCTTTAGTGGAAAATTACTTTGCCTAGGATTTTTGTCATTGCAATCAACAAACCATCTTCATTCAAATCTATAATGTCGAATATTATCACTCCCAAAAAAGGCACTGACAGCCCTACATATATGCGTGTACAAATCAATATATTTTTCAACTAGCCTCCTTTGAAAACATTTTTTTTTTACTTAAATAATAGAAGGTATATGAATTTGTGACCTACATCTTGTGGCAAACCTGAAGATAAGTTTGAAAAAAAAAATGTTATATGAACTTGCAGGATCCACAGAGAAATTTACTGGTGGGTAGTATATCATTTTTGATATAAAGAAATAGGTCATTGTGAAATGTTTTCAAAGGAGCCAATGGTACTGAGATGTTTATTTTCTGAACTTCGGTCTTTGTTTTGTAAAATTCTTCTTCTGAATAAGGGAAGACCAGGAAAACATCTTTTTGTTACCTGGCAGATTCCCTTCTGGGCAACAGATGTTAGGTAAAAATGCACATTGTTGCTTTGAAACAAACCTGAAATTTTTGAAATCCTGAGAAGGGTTTACAGTTGTACAAGAAACTGACTAATTAAAAGTGTTGTTGAAAGATTATATGAGGAAATATTCCCTTTTATGGAAAAGAGATGAGGAGAATAGAAAAATCTAAGAATAACTTTAGCAGGCGGAAAGTTTTGTTTTAAATAATTTAACTGTTTTGTCATAAAAATGAATGGAATACTTATTCGGACGTCATGGCGAAAGCCTAGCCTACCCATCCTTTTTTTCCCCCAATATGAGGAGAGCACGATCCTTTACATTTGCTTATGCTGCTTTGAACATTTTGGTCACAATTTTTATTTTTTTGTATTCAAAGTATGTAGACCTTG
Source organism: Callithrix jacchus (assembly GCF_049354715.1). Lineage (NCBI taxonomy): Eukaryota > Metazoa > Chordata > Mammalia > Primates > Cebidae > Callithrix > Callithrix jacchus. Next base: position 13,359,798 of record NC_133518.1, on the reverse strand, counting down.
TGACAATCAGTTGTAGCAGTAACTCATCTTGTGGTCTTTGAAAGACCAAACACAAACAAGTAAAAACTTTGAAACAAAGTTGAGATTATTTGAATAATTTTCACCTTAACTTTAGTGGGGTTTGGGAAGAATTGAGTATTGTAAGTTTATGACAACTAAATAATAATTAAACTGCAAATAATGAAACTTTAAAAAAGTAAAAGAGAAATAACTTTCATCCTTCTTACTATCAGTCAACAGTGTTAGTGTTAAATAGAGCATGGGAGTTTCTTATAGACCTATTTTTAGAGACAAAAATTGTTTGTGATTTGGGATATACCTTCCCATACTTTTCATGCGTATGTAAGTATGTTTTATCCACTTAAATGTAGACATGCTGTATTTACTGTTCTATCATTTCCCCTCTTCACTTAACAATTTAAGGAGGAATTATTTTCACATATAAAGCTACCACTTTTTAGAAATAGATGTAATTCTAAAAATAACTTTGCATGATCATTAAGATTTAGAGTTTTCAAATAATTTTAAACTATCATAACAAATGTTCTTATTCATACATCTTTACATACTTGTTCAATTATCTCACTAGTATGGGTTCCTAGAACTAGATTTGCTGGCTTAAGGGTGCTTAGGCAGATATTCTGAATTTCATGAAAATGTTGGTTTCCACATTCCACAATAGCATTGTCCTTAACCATCTTTTATGTTCTATGTTACTCTAATTATAAAGCTCTAATTGCTTTTAAAATCTGCTCCCTTTGGTTATTAGCACACTGATGGTCTTTTCACCCATCAGACTGAGCAGGCATTACTAAGCTTATAGCAGAGGATATCTACATGTAGATATCAATCTACAGATATGAATATAGATCATATAGATATAGATATGGACATAGTTATTGATATGGTTACAGACATGGTTATATACATAGATGTAGGCATAGATTTGGACAAAGGCATGCATACACACACACACACACACACACACTCACATGCACACACATCTTTTCCCATAAGCAAGTTGTTTATGCTGTTTCATCAACCTAGAAACTCTGATTTCTTGATATTCAACTTTACTCATCCTGAGAAGCTGAGCTCTGATTTCACTCTTCCTACCGAGTCACAGCCATTTTTTTATTGCTCCTGCCAGAAATCTCATATTCCTCCTTAGAACTTCTATGGTGCCTGCACTCTCCTATAACTCTTATCCTCCTCTCTCTTTAATTTGACTTAGGTGTATCTCAGCGTCAGTATTCATAGATAAGGCCCTTGGTTGCAGGAACCATGTCTGACCTATCTCATTAATCTACAGATACTTCATGATTTGGCACTATGTATTGATTTGGGGTAGGTACTAAGCCAGTGTTGTATACATATGAATTTCCATTGTTGTCTGCAACAAAAGGATCAATTTTGAGAAATGCAGTGTTTTGGAAAAGAACATGAGACATGCAGTCAGAGCATTTGCTACTTAATTTCTGTGTGGCTTTAAAGATATTCCCCATTTTCTGTGAACCTCAGTTTAATTCACCTGTGAAATTAAGGGAAAAACAATATACTTCAAAAGTAGTAAGCATATCACAAAGTAGTAATGAAGAATAAACAAGATATCGGCTTGACAGTGCTCTGCAAATGTTATATAACCATAAATGTAACAACTATATACTATTATAGCTAAGATTTCTGATTTCTTACATCAGTAGAAAGCAAAGAAGAAGACTGAGTCCCTCTCCTAACATGTACACAATGATATGAATCTTAAGTAACCAGATGGATACCAAGATTCCAGATGTAAACATTGTGATCGTATGCATCCATCAGAAATTCTTTAGTAAAAACAGAAAGAAAAATAATCTCACAAATAGGGTTGTCCTCTTTTTCCTGTATGATAGAATAGTTAAATTAATGGCCAAATCTAATTAAGAAACTGAAAAATTACAGCATGCCTGCTGCCAATACTAAAACCAATGGACTGTGAAATAGGGATATGGTAGCACTCAAAAATTACCTCACCGTTGTTGAATATTGAGGCGATTTTGCTACCTATCCGTAGAAATAAAACAGCCCTTGCAATTAAATTTTGTAATTTGTTATTGGTTCAAAAATTAATGCCTTTTACCATGATAAGTGTATCATCACAGGTGACAAAGCACAATTTTAATTAACAGTGACAGGTAAAGCTCCTTACAGTCAGATTGAATTTATATTAGCAATTATATAAAAATTAGGGTTTGATCATCACAGTTTTACATTGAGGCCAAGAGTACTAATCATATATAGTCCTGTCCCTAACGTTTTGTGAGGCATAGGCAAATATAAAAGTTATAAAATAGTTATAAATTGCTAAATATAATGACCCAGAAGCCCAGGTTTAAATTTGGAATTCTCTGACCCTTGGAATCCTGCACCAGACTTAGACTGAAGAGCAGTAGGCCCCTCACTGGTTGCCTGATCACTTTCCTTTCATTCCCTGCTCAGTGCTACACCACGGGGAATCCTGTGCTCCACCTCTAGGAAGTCACACGTCTAAGCCGTCACCACCACCTCTCAGCCCCAAAAGGCTGCATCTGAGCCAACCTTCTGGTCTAGGGATGCACACACTAGTAATTCAGTTGACTTTCAGGCCAATGGACCAGGAGAGAGGTGTGCATAGAGCTTGGATTGGACTCAGGACCATTAGGGCAAGAAATCTTGGAGTTTTTGATACCTGAAAAATAGCCTAGAAAAGGTATTGTAAATTGCATGTGAACACATCCATTTGGCCCTCTGACTCTTTGTTCCCTGAAGAGAAAACAGGGTGGCAGAGAGCTATAGTGAGGTTTTCTGAAGTATAGGACCCAGGAACCCACCTTGCCAAGATGTAGGGGTGGTAATGATAATACATTAAGCATTTGAGCATATTTCAGAGATGTGGATTACATAATAGCTCAAATATGTCAGTGATACTAATACATTGGTTTTAAATTATATATGCTTTAGGAAAAAGTAAACCTTTATTATAAAACAATGCATTACTTGGTATATTAATTTTCTTTTAAAAGCAAGGGTCTCAAAACATTTTTTCTGTGTGTTATTTCCGTTTTAACATATTTGTAGGGAATTTAGTTATTGAGAAATGTAGGTTATGTATGTCAAAGACACAAAGCATACCAAATAATTCAGACACAGACATAACTATAGCCATGAGTCTGTGTTAGTCAGGAAAGTCTAGGTTTTGCTATGGCAGGGAACACACTAATTTAGTGATTTAAAAATACCAGGGTTTATTTCTCATCCACATTATGTCTATCGCGAGTCAGCCCAGAGTTCTGTTCTACATCATGGTCCTTCCAACACTGGAATTCAGCCAGACCCAGCAGTCACCCCTTTGGTCTTACAAGTTGTATTAAAGAGGGAAAAGAGAGCAATGGCAAATCTTGCATTACCTGTAGTGTGCTCAGCCCAGAAGAAAATATTTTCTCTTCTGGCCCATAACTCATTGCCAGAAAGACAGTCATAATGATCCTGTTTTCTAGAGGGAGATAGAACCAGAGTATTTGTTGATTAGAACTAATGATTAATCTTGTAGGGTATTCACATATATGTATCTAGGAAAGCATAAGAAACATCAAGAACCGTCCAGGCGCACCTACCTCATGTGATCCACCTGTCTCAGCCTCCCAAGTGCTGCCTGTAATCCCAACATGGTGAAACCCCATCTCTACTAAAAAACCCACAAAAAATTGGCCAGATGTGGTGGCTGGTGCCTGTAATCCCAGCTACTCGGGAGGCTGAGGCAAGAGAATCGCTTGAATCCAGGAGGTGGAGGTTGTAATGAGCCAGGACTGCACCAGTGCACACCACGGTCTGGGCAACAAGAGCAGAATTTGTCTCAAAAAAAAAAGAGAGAGAGAGTAAGAGAGAGAAACATCAAGAACCAAGAACTATATGCACCAATTGTTAATGCAGTTTCCTTAAGGGTGGAGGACAGGTAACATCTAGATTTTAAAAGAGTAGTGTGTGTTTTTTAGTACTTTTGGAGTGTTTGCTATAAAATCGTCTTGAAAGGTATCAGTACTAATGCAATACCCATATATTGAAAATCGAAACCTACTGTTCATCTAACATTAGTTGTACTTTCATACCATGACAAACTGGTGATGGACATATCTTTAATTAAATTTGAGATTCAGTAGGCACAATTACTTACAAATTTTTCAAAAATTCAGTGAGTGAATATTTATATATTCAGATACTGTAAGAAAATTAAAATGAGCATACCAAAGTAGTAGAAGATATTAGACTTATATACAATGGAAAAGGACCAGTAAGGTACAGTTTGTTCTTCCTTAATTCCATGGGACATTTTAGATTCTGGGAATTCACTACTGCCATGTTTAACATTTCATTTAGTACCTATTGTTAGCTGTATTTCCAGTCACATTAAAAAAAAAATCTCAATGTAGATTTCCCAGGATTATGCATTTCTTTATACTTGACTGTCTTGCACAGCCTAATTTTTCAGTATTTAAATATCTAAAATAAGTTTTAAATGCAATGTTTCTGAATTATTTTCTATTGTTACCTACTAAAAGCAAGTCATATTGTTTAAAAGTAATTTAATTTCCTAGGACTTGGTTTATGAATCCTTGGTAAGTCTATGCCTATAACAACCATTGAACGCCCCACGGCACACGAGTGCAATGTCTTTGATAGCATGAGTTTTGTTAAATTAATGAAACCTGAATAATTAAATTTTTAATTGCATCTGAAATATTGCAGAAATATTTCATTAACTGAGAACCTTTAACAATAAAGTTCCTTTTTACCTGGGACACTTTGGAGGCAATGCATACTTTTGGAGGCATCTAATTCAGGCTTAGCAGGCTCAAAGCATAAGAAGAACCAGTCAAGTACCATGTGAGAGTAAACTGGGTAAGAAAGAAGGGAAACAGTCTGTAACAAAACAGGTTTCTGTGGTAACCTGGGAGCGCATGCTTCTCTTAATGGGGTTCCAGTAAGAACAATTTTAAAGCATTATTCCAATGAAACTAAACACTCTCATTAGCAAGATTTGAGTATCTATGAGTTTGAGACTCTAGGACTCAGATTGTTGTTTATACACATATTTATTTATTATTCGATAGTCGTCCACACAGGCAAGAAGATCCATAAATGGTCATATTCGAGATTGTGCAAACAGAATAAAACATAAAATCAAGAGCCATGAAATTCTTAGGAGAAAAAATAGTATTAATTTTGTGATGGATACATAGTTTTATTAACCTCATTTTGGTCATCCTTTGGATTTAAACGATTCACAATAATATTTCACAGATATCCCAATTTAGATGCTTCATAGCTAAAAAGCAACAGTGGGCTTGGTAATTTGTTTCTGGTGAAAACAAGCAGTGTGAGAAAAATCAGTGTGTAAGTTGTTTTCAGCTCAGGGAGAAGGAGGACAATATCCTAAGTCAAAACCAGAACAAGCAGAAGTCACCAATGAAACACAAGCTGTTAAAGCCACTATTTGTTGCAAACTTGTGTTTCCTTACATTTAACTAGGATTTGGGCTTTCAATTATAACATTAAATTGGCTGTAATGATGGTTTATATTAGCGTCTTTTGAAGACACTCATTTTTTGTGTTTTGCTAATGCATAAAGGCATCAAGGCCCATTATTTTCACACTTCTAGGCTCAGATCAGCTGAAAGGTTAAAAAAGCAATAGAATCTGAAAGGACTTCTTTTGCTTGGGGAACCTTTTCAACATTCTTACGTCTTACCGGTTCTTAGGAGGGGTAGGCCCTAAGCATACTGATTGCTTATGCTTGTTACTGGAATTGATCTACTACAGGGACAATGAGTCACTATGAAATAGCAGCCCAGTTACTTACTGAAGGAGGTGAGGTTAGAGACCAGAAACTGACTGGCAGCGAGGCTGCTGGGCACCTCCTGACACTCTGAGCAGCAGCTCCTTATGCTCTCCCAAGTCTGGAGTGGCAGAGGCCAAGGCTGATCACTAAGTGGGTCAGAATGAGCAATAGGAAACAGAGGGCCCAGAGCAATACCTGTAATTTTACTTTTGAACGTGATGTTTGTTATCATCTACAAAGTATTGGGTTCCTGCTTTCAGGAAGCTTTAAAAAGCGAAGTAAATACAGATCAGGAAATATGTGGACGTACTTCTGTGACTGCTTCATAGTACTGTATGGAGTATATACAATGTGCTCACCACAGCATTAAGCATTTTTATTTTGCAGCGTTGTTTTTTGTTTTGTTTTGCTTTTAGTTCATTTAATTATTACATTAACTCAGTGATTATTGTGCTTGAATTGGATTGTACTTGGATTTCCAGATAAGGATATTAAAACTTGGAAAGGTAATACGCTTGCTTAAGAGCATAAAGCTATGAAGAGATAGAAAGGGGATTTAAATCCATGTCTGTTTAACTTCCAAGCCTAAAGTAGCCATTCTTTGTTAGCTACATCTAAGCTGGTTATACTCAAGATTCTTAACCACTAAGCTTGTCTAGATACGTAGCTCAGTGGTTAGGATTGAAGATTTAGTCAAGGCTGCCTGGACTCAGATTCCGGCTCTGCCACCAACTGCCTGTGTGATCCCTGACAAGTTTTTCTACTTTTTTGTACCTTAGGTTTCTTACTGTAAAATGAGGATAATAACAGAATTTAATTTCTAGGGGCCTCATTAATATTAAACAAGTTAATACGTGGGAAGTGCTCAGAGCAAGTGGTGCCTAGCCCATAGTGTGTACTCCATAAAAAGTAGACATTATTGCTGTCATTATTATTACTATTGTTAGTTATTGAAAACCACCAATTTGCAAGTGAAGAATAAACAAAATCCTTATAAGTAAGTGCAACGAGTTGAGTTTTTTTTAAACTTGAAGCCTTGAAATTTTATTTTTTAAAGATGAAAAATACAGTCTGTTAGATAACAGATTAATTGTAAAACTTTAGAACAGGTTGGTTGGGGTAGACACAAATACAGAAAAGCAAGAAAAAAGTAATAAGAGGAAAGATAGGCATAGAGGGAGAGACAGCAAGAGATCTGTGTAGCAGCAGCTAGGTCAGAAACAATGCTATACTTAACGACAAAGGGGCAAATAGACATTCTAAGAGATTATGTTCGTCAAGTAATACAATTAACTTGTGATTTCAAATAAACTTTTACTTTAAACAAGGTTGCATTTTTATAATTCTGGGCAGACGTAAAAATATCCTCTCTTTTATCCTCAGGTGGAAGCCGAAATTGTTTTCAAAAAAACGGCTGTCACAATTTCGTTGGTCAACCTGTGATAATGCGAAGTGAGAATAAAGAAACTGAGTTAGGTCCCAAATGAGCAAAAACCAAAAACAAATGAGTACTTTGTCAGTGTTTCCTTTATGCAATGAAATATTTGTATTATTTGGGTTTACAAATTACAAAGATACACGGCTTCATAACTAGTTTTTTTTTTTTTTTGGTCTTTGAAATTATCTTCATTTTTTCCTTTGTCGTTGGGAACAAGGTGCTGGTGAGTTAGTATCATGGGAGAATAGAATAGTTAAGAGAAGAATGGCACCAAACACTAGCGGTATGTTCTCAAATTCGGTGCTTAGGCCACCAATAATTGTTATTCCTTTGAAAATATATATGTAATTTTCGTTCTTTTTTAAAATTATAATAAGCCTGTGTTCTGTAGAGATATTTTCTAACTTATTTCACTGTTTACTATATGATTGACTTTGGACAACTATTTAACCATTCTATATTCTTCATTTTTAAGTTGATATTAATGATAATACAGGGTCCTTGTGGGAATTAAGTAGGCTAATATATGCAAAATGTTTAGAATAGAGACTTATACCCATCTTTACTCAATAAATGTTAATTATAAGCCAAGCTATTATGTGTATGATTACATTCCTTGGCTTACTTTGTATAAAACAAATCACATATGTACTGTATATTATAGAGTGCGTTGTTATACCTGAAAAATATTTAAAATTATATATGGCTTTGTTCCTAAGGATTTATGTTTTTTATGGATGGTTACATCCTAACAAATGAGAGATGGCTCAAGGATACAATGAAAAGGGATAAATATGAAGGGGAAACTAGATTAAGAAGAGGAAGGATAAATGTTTGAAGGCAAAGTGTAATAAAAATACATTTGCAATTAGAATTTAAGGTTGAAATCATGACATTAAATTGGTTGTAATTATGGTATGTAACAGTGTCTTTCAAAAACACTCATGTTTTGTTGTTATATTGCCAACTCAGCTGAGAAAGTCTTGGAAGTGGAAATAGGCTCTGGAATCATGTATTTCCATCATTGGTAGCTACGATTCTGGTTAACCTCTCTGCTTGTTGATTTTCTCATCTAAAGTTGGGGCCACTAGTATGTCGATTGCAAAATGTCATTGGAGGATTAATTGGACTATTGCATTCCTTCAGTGAAACTATGATTATATCAGATTCATTCTTAGGCCAGGAGAAATGGTGATGAAAAAAGACACTGTTCTTGGTCTCATGAAGATCAGTAGTCAACTGAAGGAGACTTAGAGAGTGAACAGACTTGCAAATTGTCCAGAAGCTGCTAGAGATACACACAGATTGCTGCTAGAGCAGCAAGTTAAGGGGAACCCATTTATTTTAGGGAATAAAGTATGTCTTTCTGGAGCAAGTGATCTCTGAACTGCGTCCTGGGAGAATGAGAGTTAACTTGAAAAGGGAGTGGGGAAAAGTATCATCAAAGCTCAAGGGAACTGTATGTGCCCAGAATGTTTTGGTAAAATTCAAGTACTCTAGTATTACAGGAGAAAAATGTAGGGGTCAGATGAAGAGACTGAAGCAATTGGTAGGAGAAAAGGAGGTAAGAGAGCAGGGTAAGATGAGAAGGGTTTTGTCCTGAGTGTTAGGGAGATTAGACTTGCAGGGATTCCTCGGAATAATCACACAAGAATAAACACAAGAGCTTAGATCTTTAGAAGAGTTCTTTTCTCTTTCCTTTGATACAACATAAAAAGTAGATGGAAGAAGGCAACGTTTCCAGGAAGACAGCTCCTTAGGAGGCACTTACTGAAATTGTTAGGAAGTGGTTGGAGCCCCTGGAAAGGGGCATGAAAGTGGGAGAGAGAGAGAAGTGGATGGACTCTACACTTAGATGGAATCAAGAAGACAATGTTTTTTTTAAACTTTTTAAAATGGGATTACAGGCCATCGCTTAAATGATTATTTCATAGTCATTTCACTTACCTTCCTGAGTACAGATCTGAACACCGTGACTTCTTTTTCCAGTAAGAATGTATGCTCCATGGACTTTAAGTAAACACTTTCATGCCCAATTCTACAATTTTCATGTGGAATATTTCCACTTGAAATGTGTTGTTAAGTCTGTGGCTTTAATACTAAGAGAACAGTAAGCAAAATAAATATGCCACTTCTTTTTTCTTTGTTCCATAAGTAATGGATTATTTTCTTGGTGTGATTCATCTCTCTTATTAAGAGCTTTAAGGTTTAGGAATTGCAATGTTACAGAATAAGGGTAGCAGAAAGGGACTAGTGAGCTATTTCTATGTATCAGGAGAAAGGTGTTGTATCCCTTTTATTACAAACACATTTTTCTTTTATTTTCTCTTCATGTTCTGTCCATTGAAAGATGTACAGAACTTCTTATTATGCTTGCTGATATTACACTGCTGGGAAAAATTAATTTATTTAAATAAATAGCATCAATTTTTAAGGTGTTTTCCAGATATCATTCTACCCGATTTTGCAGATAGAAAGTTTATTGGTTGGGCATGTATAAACTAGTCATAAACGGCTTTAGTTGATAGTTTAAATTTAAAAATAAAATCCTTGTCCTGTTTATACTGTTCTTTATGTCACGACAATAGGAAAAAAGGACTTCAGACTTTTGAAAAAAATTGTTTCATCATTTAGATTTTTATTAAAGTATTTCAGTTCTTCCTGAAAAATATTTTAAAATATAGATGATTTGTGTTTTAAATTATTTAGATGATATTAAAAATACTTAATAAATAAATATGATTACAATATCCAGAAATATTTTAAGACAGTTCTACCACTCATACAAAAAGCTTTGAATTATTTCACAAAATAAAATTGAGCAAATCTACCACTTTATTGCTTTCCTGTCAAAGTCAGCTGTACGTAAGAGCTAATAGAGACAGTGAATTTGCACATTTAGGAAAGGGATTTGAAGGAATTAATCTTTACAAGCATTTCCAATCCTGAATTTAAATTATTTCTCTGTTTTTGGAACGATGGGTCACAGATTTTGTAGATATATTCCTTTTACTTAAACACGTGAGTGCTTGTCCATAGGGCACTCTGTGTGTGTTTGTGTGTGTGTGTATACACATAAAATATACCATCTGTACATTATGTTAGCATTTCAAGTTGAACTACCATGTATATAATCTCTAAGAATGTGACTCTCTTAGACTTCAGTCCCTTTTACAGCAGTCTAAGTGCTGCTAATATACAGGAAGCAAGAGGCAGCAGGGTCTTCACCTCAAAAAGACCTTCGGATTGCACCCCTTTGGAGCTCATCAGAGCCCATTCAGGTTTATCCTGAGGGGTCAGTTGATGCACTGCCTGATACTCCTTCTTTCTGGGGGCTGAATGCACAGCTTCAGCAAGACACCCGACTCCTGCTGACTTGAGAAAAGTGTTATTTTAATGATGATTATAATGAGCTTTAGTGTTGCTGGGAGCCAAATGTATCCTTAAGTCTAAAAGAGAAAGCTGCAATCAGGGTGAAGCATAATGTAGCTTAGATTATTATTTGATATGTTGGCCTTTTAATGAGGAGTTTTCCCTTCTTGATTTCATTTATGCCTACTGTTCCAAGGTGAATATTTGTCATGTATCTTTATGAAGATATTGTAGCAACTGAAACACATTGAATGCACCAAAGGGTTGGAGTCTGCCATGTACTATTTATCCTGACACATTAATCAATGAAACTATAGCTTTCATCGTAGCACCTGAATTCATTTCTAGTATTTGATTTCCTTTCCAGCAGTCATTACAACTTACTTTTTATTAAGTGACTCTAGCTTAAGCAGATGGCTTTTAGCCACTTTTAAGCCCATTCTTGGACTGCATTGTCAGAAGTTGATTAAGGAAAGATCTAATAAAAGAAAATTCAGCCAATTTGGTATGGTGATACCACAGCAGTCCTTAGAGTTAGTGGATTTTGAGACTGAGTTTTATTGTCTTTAGTAAAAGTTGATGTAATCTATTCTAAAATGATTGTGTTTTATTTTTTCTGTTGCCAGATTTTAATATGATCGAAAATTTTATGAAAAAGAAGTTAATAGTTTTTATTTTTAAGCTGTTTAGATCTCTTAAGGAAAGTACATTGACTTAGTACATGTCCATTTTTTACAAAATGAATGTATATCAAGCCAGTTAATATTGGGAGTGCACAAGAGGTTGGAAGCTAAAGGTGTTGGTCGAGCTTACTTGTAACGGTTCTTCACCAATGGCTGTCAAACTGTTTTAGCTTGATCCATAGCTCATAAACTATTTTACTCATGATTGTAGTTTAGAAGTAGAGCAAAAATGTCACAAAATGATAACCAGAAAAGGCAGTGAATTGTATTTTCTTTTTTATTATAATTGATGACAACTTGTCGAATATCTACTATGTACAAGATACATACAGTATTAGGTGCTGGGAAGATAATAATGCTTTCAATCTGTATGTGGCACTTTACAATTATACGAGTCCTTCTGCAAGCATCAGGAGCCACAGAATAGTTCAAAAGTGGTTTATAAACTCTAGCTCTCAGGAAATAATTAAAGAAATCAAAATATCTCACATACCCCATAAATATATAAACTTACTATGTACCTGCAAAAATTAAAAACAAAAATGAAAATAAAAGGCACATGATGTAGGAACAAGGATAAGAGTGTTGTTTTAGTTACAAATTAGAACATTGTTAGACATTTCAGAATGCTAGGACTTCACTCTACCTGTTTTTAGTGTTTTTTATTGACACTAAACAACTCTACATATGTATGGGATTCATGTCATATTTTGATACTTGCATACAATGTGTAGTGACCAAATTAGGGTGTTTAGGATATCCATCACCTAAACATCTGTTATTTCCTTGTGTTGGGAACATTTTGCCTCTTCTAGCTATTTTGAAATATACAATAAATTATTGTGAACTATGATCACTCTATTGTGTTATTAAACACTAAAACTTCTTCCTTCTACCTGTGTGTTTGTACCCATTAACCAACCTCTCTTCACCCACTGCCCCCAACACCCTTCTGGTTGAATATCATTCTACTCTCTGCCTCCATGAGATATCAACGTTTATTAGCTCCCAAATATGACTGAAAACATAAAACATGTTTCCTCTTTGTTTCTCGCTTATTTCATTTAACATAATGACCTGCAGTTCCATCCATGTTGCTGAAAAAAAAATGCTGGTCACAAATTAGTAAATCGATTTTGTAATCTGTAAATAAGTCTCAGTTTGTAAAACACTGCTCTCCACCACAAGTTACAATCCTTAGAAGGGAGGTAGGCACATTATGCATTTCCAGATTTTCACTCAACTATAAAAATCTATGACTCTGATTAGAAAATGCAACAGATGATGATTTTTAAAGTGTCATATGACAAATTCTGGTTATGAATGTCCTGAGTTAGGCCAATAGGTAGATCATCTACTTGTGTGATCTTATTCAATATATGGCTTTATGTGATGCAAAGTGTTTCAAAATAAGTGGTAACCTGTAATAACTTTTTAAAGTATATTTTTAAAATAATTACCAAAATGTTTGTACAGATACCAGAAACTTTCCTGTTATTCTACAATAATATATAGGTTTTATGATTGGTGAACAAAATGTAAAAAACTTTTCTTAAAGCACTAAATAAAATAATTTCTTGTATTGCCAGCTATAGTTGAAGGGAGCTAATGTAATGAAATCCACTTTTCATACCACTGTCATGCATAGCAGGCAGAGCAACTTCCAGTATATCACACATGCTTAGGAAGGACGAAATATATTCAATGAGAAGGTGGGAGTAGTGGATATTTCAATCCTGTTTCAGCTTTAGAAACAGTATATCTTTCATTATATCACACATTATTAGTAAGTTAATTCCACTGAGGAGAAAGCACAAAAAAACTAAATGTTTTATTTGTATTGCTATGTGAATGCATTTTATATATTCCAGATCTTAATTTTCCATTTGAATCTCTCTACTAACAAAGGTAAATGAGAGTTTAATATATTCTTTAGACCAACATTATTGAATGCCAATGGCAGGCATAGTGCAAAGATCTGGAGATGAAGTAATAAAACGTTGATACCTGCTCTTGGTGTCTGCCGATGAATTTTAAGGATAAGCTTATTTGTAAAATTAATTTTTAAGGTATTTAGGTAGAGTTGTGATGAGGAGGAGTAAAAACTGTTGAGAGGAAGACTGCCACGGTCTGGAAGAATGAATAAGAGGTAGGTGATCAGACAAAAAGTCGGTAGAAGGTTTCAGGCAGAAAGGGCAGCACAAATGAAGGCTCTGCTTTGCATTCTTTAAAGACAGAGTTTTGAGTGTTCGTATTCGCACAACACTATGATCCTAGCCTGTTTTAAAAATTATTTTCCTTTTGAAAGAAACCACAAGCCTCAACAATGAAGCCATTATTATGTTTACAAATTACTTAGGAGAAGAAGAAAATGATAGCAATTTAACATTTTACATTATGGCTCTAGTCACCAGGTGAAATGAGCTTGGTGTCCACTATCCTCACCCAGATGACTTGCGTCCAGTCAAAAAGCACATCACAAAATTTGGCATCACTTGTAATTTCTAATATGCGAAAAGATAGGCAGGCCAATCTGAATGCTTTTCTGGTAATTTGATTAAGGCTCATTTCAGAATATTTTCTGAGTAAACTCTATAGATTTAGTTGCACATAGGACTTCTTTGCTTTTTGCTTTCAAATTTCTCAGGTTTGTTCACCATACTCTAAGGTAAAATGTAAACATACAATAATTTATAATAATAATAACACGAATTATAATAATGTCTTCAGAGTGCTTACTCTGTACTAGGTATTTATGAATTATCACTTCATTTTACAACAACCCAATGAGTTTTTCAGACAAAATACACCATGTACGTTTTATGTAATTATTTATGGAAATTATTAAAGGACTGGGGATAAGAGGGAATTTTAAAAGAGAAATTTTGCTTATTGCTGAATAGAAAATTAAAGTAAGTCTTATCATCTCTGTGGTGTATTATAGCCACTAGTACATGATTTGCTGTTTGTTATGTAAACCATTTAATCATTTTAATGAATTGGGAAAGTGGCCCCCATTTGTCCAGGATAAAGTACCAACCGACTATGCTTTGATGCTGAAAGGGAAGCTGGTATGATGGGATGGGCAACATGAATATCTGCTGGTAAAAAAGGGACCCCAATAGACTGGAGTTACATATTCACATAGAAAGGTTTTCAAGTACTTCTCTAGTTCATGTGTCAACTACAAAATTGTAAGTGCCCTAGAATGGAGAAACACCATAAGTGATGACATCTCCAAGGAATTAGTAAACTAACAGAACTGATTGTAAAAGAGCCCCAAAGTTGGTGTGACACACTGGGTTGGTAGCCTTTGCTGGCTTGGTAAGAAATTCTGCAGTAGCCTTGTGAAAGTCATTAATTTGCAAAAACATTTTTTTCTTTTTTTCTTTTTTCTTTTTTTTTTTGAGACAGGATCTTGTTCTGTTGCCCAGGCTGGAGTACAGTGGTGGGATCTTGGCTCACGGCAACTTCCGCCTCCCAGATTCAAGCATTCTCCTGCTTCAGTCTCCAGAATAGTTGAGGTTATAAACACACACCACCACGCCCAGCTAATTTTGCATTTTTAGTAGAGACAGGGTTTCACCATGTTAGCGAGGCTGGTCTGTAACTCCTGACCTCGTGTTCTGCCTGCCTCAACCTCCCAAAGTGCTGGAATTACAGGCGTGAGCCACCTTACTGGCCAATTTTCTTTCTTTATCTTCATAAGTGACCTCAAATCTGCACTCATCTATTAAGACATGAGAAACAGTGAGGGAGGGTTCATTGTGCAGGCACTGCAGCCACACCAAATCCAGAGTCTGTCACACATCATACCTCCACGACCATGGCAAAATTACTTAATCTCCCTTTTCCTCAGTTTTTCATCAATGTTTAAGGGCAATGATAATATTGCCATCGTTAATGACAACATTAATATCGTAAGGTTGTTGTGAAGATCCATTTATTCATTTACTCATTCATCAAAATTGTAAGAGCATCTACTATGTGCCAAGCACCATGATGCATTTCAATGAAAGATAGAAAAACAACAATTGAAAGAAAAAGAAAAACATAGAACCTGTGGAAAAATTAATTTGAGATTGGCAAGAATATTTTAATAAGGTAGGCAGAGAAGGTCTCCCTGATAAAATGATGTGTAAACAGGAACCTGAAGTAAGTAAGTAAGTAAGTCCTAAAGCTATGAGGGGACTGGTACATATCAGACAGAATGAACTGCACAGGCAAAGGCTGTGAGGCACAGGAGTTCATGGCATTTTCAAAGAGCTACCTGGAGGCCATCATGGCTAGAGCTATGTGCGCAGAGGAGAATTTTCAGAAATAAATTTAGAAAAATGTCAAAAGGGTCAGCGAATATATGGGCCCTGTGGAACATTATAAGGATTGGCTTTTACTTTATGTTATCAAATTTAAAACATATTTTATTGTTAGCTTAATCCTTATTCTATATATAACTAAGAAACAAAAACTGCCATGAAGATGACAGCACAATACTTCCTAATCACATCTATTTTTATTTTGTATTCATGTGAAGAGTTTATTTAGTCTATTTCGACAATAATTCTTTCATATGCTATGCTGGTCTGCCTCTGTTTCTTTTTACATACACAATAACTTCTCATTTCAATTTTGAATCATAGTATAAACTTATTGAAGATACTAAATTCAAGTGTAGTCCTAACTGTGCTTATAATTAAACTGAAGTGATGACCAGGTTTGTTCATATACGGGAAATGATCAATATATCACAACTGCCACCAGGGTAACAGTGAATATAAGACACTTTTTAATTTTCTATATAAAAAATAAGAGTGTGTTATCATTATTTAAATGTGATGTGTAAATGAGACAGAAAGTCAGAGAAGGGTGTTGAAAAAATAAGTGATGGTTTACCTAAAGAATTGCTTTGGCTGCCATGGAAAGAACAGACTGACTGAAATGAGCAAAGGTGCAAGCAGAGAGCTGGCCAGGAGAATTATCTTATTAATGACAATTCAGATAGATGGTAGTGGTTTGGCTCAGAATGGTGTCTTAGAGGTATCATGACATGGTCAGATCCTGACGTCTATGGAAGATAAAAATGACAAGATTATTGATAATTGGGGGAAGGCGATAGGAGAAAGAAGTCAGAATAATGCAAGTTTTTAGCATGAGATTGGGAAGACTGTGGGAAGATGATCTGGGGTCCATAGGGGTTGGGAGTCTGCTATTGGACATGGTACAAGTGAATTTCAGTATTACACATTCAAGTGGAAATGTGAAGTAGGCAACTAGATGAGTCTAGAGTTCACAGAAGTAGAATCCAGAGACAAAAGTTTAACATGAAAAGACTCGTTTCCTGTAAAGATGCTGTTTAATATTATGAAACAGGATGGCATCTGCCACAATTGTGTTTCTCCATTTTTGACGGCTTTTCACACTTTTTTTTTGGACAGAGCCTTGCTCTGTTGCCCAGACTGGAGTCCAGTGGTGCAATCACGGCTCACTGCAACCTCCGCCTCCCAGGTTCAAGTGATTCTCCTGCCTCAAAGTCCTGAGTAGCTGGGACCACAGGCATGCACCAGCACTCTCAGCTAATTTTTGTATTTTTAGTAGAGATGAGGTTTCACCATGTCAGCCATGCTTGTCTGGAACTCCTGACCACGGGTAATCCACCCACCTTGGCCTCCAAAAGTGCTGGGATTCAGGCATGAGCCAACATGCCTGGCTACTATTTGCATTTAAAGTAACATTTTATATCACCATATCACTAGACAGCACACAAACATACCCTGGAAAAATACGTATTATTTAAGTAACTTTATTTTATAGGTATGATACATTTTGTTTTTCTTGTCTCATCTTTTCTCTGTTCAGAAGCCAAAGTTATTACACGCCTTCTAAGATTAAAAAACACTAATCCTGCAGGATGCAGGATGTGCACATGTACCCCAGAGCCCAAAGTGCAATTAAAAAAAATACTAAGCCAGAATGAGAATGAGAATAGAGAAGAGATTAGTCCCATGGACTGAGCCCTGCTTCATAGACTATGTGCAAAGTTCTGCAGCAAGGTCTTGCACATATTAAATGCTCAACAAGTATTAGTTTGTATTTTTAAAGGGAGCTCCCTTCTCCCCAAATATTCCTGATTTGTTTTTATCAGCTTCATAGTTAGAGGGTTCAGACTATAGCATACAGAAAAAAACCAGATATTGCATTAGTTTTCTGTGCTGTGTAACTAATCACTACAAACTTGGCTACTTAAAGTCACATACATTTATTATGTCAGTTTCCGTGAGTCAGAGCTTTGGGTATAGTTTAGCTGGGTTCTCTTTCTGAGGATTCCACTAGATGTTGGCAAGGGCTGCAGACTCATCAGTGGCTTGACTGGGGAAAGATCCACTTCAAAGCTCCTCAGGTTGTTGGCAGCATTTATCTCCTTATAATTTTAGGCTAGAGTTCTCCACTGTCTTACTGGCTGTTGGCTGGGTGTCACTCTAACCTCCTAGATGCTGCCTGCTGTTCCTTGCCATATGACCCTCTCTGTAGGCAGTTCAGTGCATGCCCACCTACTTCTTCAAGGACACAGAAGATTCTCTTAATCTCCAGTGTGCCCAGCTGGAGTCTTATGTAACATAAATTATAATAGGGATGACAACCCACCACCTTTGTCATATTATATAACTTAAGGAAGTAAAGTCACTTTTTCCATACACGATTGGAAATGAGTTATTTGTTATGCCCATACTAAGAAGGAAAGGATTACTTACTGGGGGTCATCTTAGCACATGCTCTTCTACTTGTCTTTTTGTTATCCAAGGTATTCTTCCTGGAACTTGTAGGAAGGAATAAAAGTTTGGTCTTCATCTTGATTACAAAATAAGAAATTATAGACCAGGGGTAAGAAGGCATGAGCACTATTCCCAGTACTTTCTATTTTATCATGGGAATACGACAAGGTAATTAATCTGTCATAACCTCTGTTTTCCCATCTTTAAAATGGTTGTACCAGTATCATTCCAGTGTCTTGTTTTTGATAACAGGATTATAAAAAAGTCATAAAATATTTTATGAAAAATTGAATTTTGTGCTATAAAGTGGTATAAGAATGTAATATGACAGTACCCTTTATTATGATGATTATGCTCTGTTTCTCTAACTGTTCACAGCTGTCTAGGAGGAAAAAGCAATGTTACAAATGATTTGTGACCTGTCACCTTTCTGTAAACCTTCTAAACAGCAAGCTCTCAAATATTTATTGAAGGAGTAACATACGTTTTTCTTCATTTGGTTTATATCTAGTTTTGTTCATCAAGGGAGCTGTAGATAGTTTTTGTCATAAAGTATGTTTGATTTTTAAAACAAAGCACAAGTGTTGCACAGTTTGTATTAAAGGACTACTTTATTGCTTTTTTATTACCTGAAAAGTGCAACAAAAGTTTAAAATTAATAACAGTCAGTAACAGAGAATAGAGATAATAAAAGTTATGTTCTTTACCTCAGAAGCAACTTACAATTCACTTTCCATTTCCTTACCAAAAAGAAAAAGAAGAAAAAAATCAGGAAATTTACTGGTGTGTGTTTGTTTGTATAATAAAGGCAGGAACAGAAAAGGAGAGAGAAAGAAAGAAAAAGAAAAACTTTTCAACACAAGGCAGCATCTATTAATTGAGAAGAGAGTAAGAAATTTGCTTGATTTGAATAGTCTCTCTATCAACAGAAGTTCCGTAGCCACTGTTGGGAGAGAAAAGTAATAGTGAAGCATCAGAGGGGGAAACAAATTCACTATGGCACAGCAAATCCTAGCAGGGTAAGTATTTCCTGGAATCAGTTAGTTAGTAAGTGGCAAGTTTGTGGTGAGCTTAAATGGCCACTCTCAGAAATCTTATGTAACATACAGAGCTGACTTCCCAGGAGAGAAACATATTTTCCTTTGGAGACCAATAGCTAGTTTTCAGTTATTAAAAAGTAGAAAAACATTTATCAAGCACATCTTTCAGTGCTACTCTTTTAAAATAATAGATCCTTGCAAATAACTTTATTATGCCTGTCACTGACCTACGTGGTGCTAGAGTTGTATTCCCTTCTAGCACCTTAAACTATCTCTTGTAAATGATACTGAAAGAAGGCCCAGACTTGGCTTTCACCATTTGCTGGGCATTTCCAGATAAACATTCTTTTGGTTGGAGTTCACTCTAGATGTGTAGTAGGTGGACTTTGCATGTATGTATGAGAAGACAATATACAACAGAGGTGACTACCTCATTTACAGTCCAACATGTTTTGACCTTTCCCTTGTTTTGTTTAAAGCTACGTGAGCTTTAGAATTGGCTAAATATCTGTAGTGGGTTGAATAGTGCCCCCCCAAGCCGCCACCAATTCATATCAACCCAGCACCTCAAAATGTGACCTTATTTGAAAATTGGGACTTTTATTTTTATTTTGGGACTACAGGTGCATGCCACCATGCCAGGCAAATTTTTTGTATTTTAGTAGAGTTGGGGTTTCACCATATTGTCAAGCATGATCTTGATCTCCTGATCTCATGGTCGGCCTGCCTTGGCCTCCCGAAGTGCTAGGATTATAGGCATGAACCACCATGCCTGGCTAAGAATTGGGTCTTTTAAGATGTGCTTAGTTCAGATGAGTGATGCTTGATTAGAGTGGGTCCTAAATCCAAAGAATGGTATCTTTGTAAGACTAGAGGAGACCCACATGGAGACATCCATATAGGGAAGAACGTCGTGTGAAAAACAGAAACAGATGTTTAAATGAGGCAGCTCTAAGTCAAGCAATGCCAAGGATTGCTGGAAGCCACTAGAAGCTGGGAAGAAGCAAGGAAGGACTTTTCCCTAGAGTCCTCAGAGGGAGTATGGCCCTGCGGGCAGGTTGATCTCTAGACTTCAAGCATCTAGAACTGTGAAAGAATAAATTTCTCTCATTTTAAGCCAACAAGTTTGTGGTAATTTGTTCCTGCAGCCTTAGGAAATTAATGTATCTGAACTACAGCAAATAATAATTAATGTTTATTGAACTATCAGTATGTGCTAGTCACTACCAAGTGCTTTATGCAGATTACCTGATGGAAACTTTTGTTGCTGAAATGATTGTCATATATTTTTTGAAATGAAAACATGAAGACTTTAAGGGCTTTTATTACCCTAGGACATACTGGTAGTAATTGGTGGAACCAGGATTCTTAAAATATCCGTTGGACCTAACAGCCACCAAGCAGGTTATCTCTCAGTCATTCCCTCCGCTGCAGAGCAATTCCCAGGAAATAACGTTTTCAGCTTGAAAGCTCTCTGAAAAGCAAAACAAAACATTTTTTGTTGAGTTCAGATTCATCAGTGGATCAAGGATTTCTAACCCAGATAACACTTCTTGTTCCTATGTTTAGACTTATCAGTCTTCGGTGAGCCTCTGAGTTTGCAGATTGCAATAACTTCGTTTTGTTTCCATCTATCCTAATTCTTTAGACTTCGGTATCTAAAAATTTGTATACATTCTAAAATTATTTTATCCAGGGACATAAGTTGCAAAGATGGTTTAAAATACACACATTTGCACAGATTTGAAGTCATGGTGAAGCAATATGAAAAATTGTAAGCTTTTTAAATGATTCTTCTTAGAATGCCTTTGATGGAACACAAATCTGCAACTTGGAATTTCTGCTGTTTATAAAATAATATTGGTAGGTTTAATTTTTAAGGAGAAATATTGACAACATTGAATAGAAAGCTTAAAAATAGCTTTTATGGTTATAATTGTATATATTAAAGGTGAATGCATTTTCAAATGTCCAGGTTACCCACTATATAAATGTGTATGTGGTGGGACCTATACATGAGTGGTTCTGTAATCCAATTATAGAAAATTTTTATGGATTACCAATTTCTGTATTATGCCAAATGCTTTAAAAATTCCATTTTATATTTGCATATCTATTTGTTTCAGATTATTTGACCTAGGGGACATAAAATTTCTGAATAACTGGTTCTTGCCTTTAATGCCAGGTTTTGGGAGGCCGAGGCAGGCAGACCATGAATTCAGGGAATCAAGAACATCCTGGCTAACACTGTACAACCCCATTTCTATTAAAAATACAAAAACTTAGTTGGATGTGGTGGCACGTGCCTGTAGTCTCAGGAGACTGAGGCAGGAGAATTGCTTGAACCTGAGAGGTGGAGATTGCAGTGAGCAGAGATCATGCCACTGCACTCCAGCCATGGTGACAGAGCAAGACTCCATCTCAAAACAAAACAAAACATTCTGAATAGGTCAGTGAGGCAGAATTTTCTCTTTTTGCCCTCTATCTCTGACTTGTGTTTAGTGCTAGAAAAATGTGTTAATTAAAAATACAGTAAAAAAATCTGTTTATTGAGTGCCTAATATTGACCAGGCACTATTCTAAATATTGAAAATATAACATTGGAAGGGGGAGAAAAAATGCATATATTCTTATATATTATTGCATAGCAATATATATTATTATATATCAATTTATCAATTATGTGAGAAATACTAGGATATAAGGGAAAGAGTAAAACAAATTGTTGTAGGAAATATCTTGTAGATAATATCAGCGATTGTCATGTCTTATGTTTTGAGGTCTAACACACTCCTGCCTCACCCTCCAAAAAATAGAATGAAAGCTACAAATTTGAGCCACATATGTAATTTTAAAATTTTCTAGTAGCCACACTAAAAGGAAAGAATAAGGTAAAATAGGTAAATGGCCAGATTATATTTATTTTCAAAGTATTAACGTTTCAACGAACCATCATTGTGAAATGAGATTTTGATACTTTTTTCATACTAAGCATTGAAATGCCAGTGGTATTTTTTCAGACTAACCACATTTCAGGTTGCTCCATAGCCATTTCAGGTAGCTCGTGGTCACTGCACTGGACAGTGTTTCTCCAATGCCTTGATTGTTTGCCTTGTCTTTTCCATTTGAAATGAGAGTATTAAGTAATTCCTTTTTTTCTTGCACTCTGCAAATAATAAAATGGGGAAACAGGCAGATTGTTTTCTCAACTATTCCAATATAAAAACAACATACAGTTATTTATTAAAAGGTCTTTTTTTAAAAGAAGGAAATGTTTAAAGCTTACTTATGGAACATCAAATTTGGGTACCAATAGAAGATAATAAAATCTCTGATATATTATCTTTGAAAATAATTGAGGAAATAATATTTTCTAACTTTAGAATTTTAAAGAAAAAGCTAACATATAAATTTGAGAAAACCTTCAAAGAGGCCATGATACCTCCCTTGAGATATCCCTTGGACATCACCAGGGTTATCCTTTCTCTTGGAGTGGCTCTGCAGAATAATTTTACTATATAATCTGTGACTGTTTCGTTCCAGTATCATTCACATCAAGTCTTAGAGACAATTTCTCTTTTTCTAGAGAAAAATTTAGTACTATTTTATGCATAATTTA
Source organism: Callithrix jacchus (assembly GCF_049354715.1). NCBI lineage: Eukaryota > Metazoa > Chordata > Mammalia > Primates > Cebidae > Callithrix > Callithrix jacchus. The sequence goes on along the minus strand of NC_133518.1, from coordinate 13,337,022 downwards.
AGTTGTATTATTACTAGACAGATTTTTAAAGGAAACAGGTTTTTGAAACCCTTAGTTTCATTTTATTCTTGAGTTCCGATGAGTTTTATACATTTGTTAATTAAATATGACCATGAAACATAGCAATAAAATCTGAAGAATGGAAAGAAAAATGGAGTTACTTTATAATTTTGTTTCTGATATTTTGTAAAATCATTTAAATATAAGATGGACTATGTTCAATTTCAAGTTTTTATTTTGGAAATACACAAATGGCATAAAATATTAGGAGTTTGGATCCGACTCCCACTAGTTTCCTCATTATGAAATGGGAAACACTACCTACTCTCCAGAACTATTGAGAAAATGAAATGAAATAAATATGTGATGAATAGTATCATGTGGATATTGCAGCAGGCTCTTAGTAAAGGTTAGTTATCCTTTCTCCTTTACCACAATTACTGCTTCCTTTTGTTCTAAAAAAATCAAGTTCCTTCTTCAATCTGAAAAACAGCATGAAAAACATGTTTCATTATTGCTTAAGGATACCCGAAAAAGAAAAAGATAAACTCTGTTTGGAAAATAATTAATCAAGAACAATGTTCTCCGCCTATAATTTATATAGAGATATAAATGTGTAAGTGAAATTTACAAAATAACATGGATTTAGGTTCTTGTATTATGACTGAGTTTATGAACTAATCAAAAAATTAAAAAGACATGTTTTGTAAAGAAAAATACTGCTCTTTGGTAACAGAGTAATGAAAAGATAAACTCACTGAGGAATAAATTCAATAAAATCATAATAATTATTATGGTGTTAAAATAGCTGATGTCTATTTTTATCAAGAAAAGTACAAATGAAATTGTTGTTTACACTTATTTTCAGACACATCTCTGACATACCAGTGGTTAGGATAGCATTTTATGCTAGTTAAGATAAAATATTATCTGTTGTTTAAATTGCTTAAACCCCCTTCACTAGGACCTTAAATGCCCCAGTAGGACATCTTAGCACAACTAGACGTTTTCCATCTTTTAATTACTATGACTAATTTTTTACAGCTGAGTTACAAAACCTTGAAAATAATGAATATGGTGACACATTCTTAATTATAATGGTGCGAACAGCACCACTCTAATACAGTGTGAGGCTTACATTGAAAAGGAATTTCCCTGGAATTGAAGCTTCTCTGATTGCTTTCCACATCACGTTTTAAACAAACACTGTGGTGCTTTAGCCATGACTTGGTTGCCTAGGATACACAGTTAATGTAGCCCTAAGATGCTGCTACCAGTTAGGCTTTGAAGCTGTGTCTCTAAGTGCTACACATAGCTGCTTTTAATACATTAGAAACATTTATATAACAGAGACACTTTACGGGGTGGGTTCGGGTGGGTAGTTGCAGTTTCATTAATGAAATAACCAGCTGTATATTTCAGGAGTTACAGTGAAAATAGTTATTTTTATTTTAGTTTAGGTTAGTCTTTCTGTGAAAGAGACAAATAGTGACTGTTATTTAAACAAATGCAAAATTGATTCAGTGACCTAATTCAAACACAGATTCTCAAAGAATTCAATTTTTGTTGTTGAAGAACTGGAAAGGTAACTAGCTAAATCACAGCGAGTCATTTCTACAAGCTTCTCCATTTGGTAGTGCCTTTTATTGGTAGATTTTTATTTAGTCTGTATGGCAAAACATCAGTTTGTTTTTATTAAGATATTTGAAAGTTTCATGTATTATAAAATTATTACTATAATAAAAATAAACATTAGCAAGATAACGTTTGTAACGGTACTTAATGAGAGTATTGATGATGAACCACAGAAATATATAAAAATTTGAACATTGTATGTATAGGTTATTATTTTTTTATATTAAAAGTTATATTTCAATTTTTATAACAGTACATTTTTAATGTTTTTGGTTTAGATATGAGATGGAAATAAAAGCTGGTTTTACATTTTAGCAAAACAACCTAAATCTGATTTTAAAAATCAGTGGTCTTCTTGCTTTATTCCTGTGAAAACTTGAATTGTCTTCTTGGCTGGTTGAAGTTGTTGACTGAGTGGGAAGCTCCAATTTGAACCAGCAGGTGGTGCCTGAGTTATAAATGCATTTAAAGTAGAGATTTTTGAAAATCTTGCAAAACTTTCAGGAATGATTGTTCTTATTTTCTATTTTATAGGGGTAATTACATTTTAGAAGGAAAATATAATTTAGAGCTTCTGAGTTATCACTGGAATTGATAAGCTTAATGTCTTTTCATTCCCTCTCTCTTTCCCCTTCCCTTTTCTCTAGCCAGCGTTCCCTTTTCTGCAGTAGCTTTCAGCAGCTGTACTGTCGGGGGGAAGGATACAATCTTTTCTCCACAGAAGAAAGTGGAATATATTGTTCCCACTGTCAGGTATCCAGGAGACCTTCAGACATATGGCCTGCAAGTGCACCACTTTGTCTCCTGGGTTAGATTCAAGGAGGTTTCTAACTTCACCTTGGAATCTTGGTGCATGTTTATGTCTCCACTTTTCAAGTTCACTCTTCTGTACACAAACCTTTTTGGCTGTGTATTAGAATGCAGATCTCTTAATTGTGACTAATTTCTTCAGTCTTCCAAAATGCATATGGTTCCAAATTGATGGATAGCGAATTTTCAATTTAGATGTACTAAATCTAGTGAATGAGTCTAGAACCTAAATGACAAAAGATATAATATTACCAGTCATCTATTGTTACTTCTTTATATGAGCACATCAAGTATACTTTACTGTTACATTTTAATTATTAAATACTAAAGCTAATATGGTTGGGCTGGTCTTGAACTCCTGGCCTCAAAAGTCCTAGATGTCAACTATTCCTGGAGAAATAATCCCAAAGTGTCTTATAATTACATTTTTTTTTTCATTTTAGGAAATTCCTTTATTGGTTTTGTTAATAAAATTCGGTTTTGTAATATGGATAGCTTTAGAATGATCATTTCAAGGTCTTGGAGCCTAATTTATTTGGCCAATCACATTTCTGACATTTTAGTTTACAATAATAACCATTGTATATTCCTAAAATAACATGTGTGCTGTGTTTTCAGTCTAATGTGAATGATATCAGATAAATTAAGGTGTGGGGATAGTTAATTCTTTTTTTTTTTTTTAAGGAACAGGGTCTCACCCTGTGGCCCAGGCTGAAGTGCAGTGGCTCAATCATAGCTCACTGTAGTCTCAAATACCTGAATTTATGTCATCCTCCTGCCTTAGTCTCTCAAGTGGCCGGGACTACAGGAGTGTGCCAGCACACCCACCTAATTTTTATTTTTTTGTAGGGATAAGGTCTCACTATGTCATCTAGGCTGGTCTTGAACTCCTGGCCTCAAACAATTCTCCTGCCTCAGCCTTCCAACATGCTAGGATTTGGGCATGAGCGACTGCACCTGGCCTTATTAATTTACTTGTAACAAGCAATCTGAATGAATCACATTTTCCCCCTTAAAAAACTTTTTTTCCTCAGTAGCAAATTTCCCTGACAAAGTTAATATCTTCAGGAAATTATCGTAATTTTTTTTTTCTGAACTATGGTCCAGAGTGATAAGACCAATTGGTATTAGCAATGGCAGGATAAAGGGAATGAAATAATGGACCTTTCCTGAGATCATGTACTCTTCTCCATCTTTATGACTAATGTGGCATAACATCTTCCTCTACTAAGATTTTTCTTTTTCCTTTAAGAATGAAACTTAATACAGTATTTGACAGTTTTAAATCCAGCTATGTGAATAAGGGTTCACTAGGATGCTGATGAAGGGAATGAAGTTCAGTTGCCCTTATGAGCTCTATTAATTCGCATGTCCATAGTAACATTCCAGTTTTCAGGTTCCTGTGACTATGTATGGGCATAAGTTACAAAAAATAAGGATGATTCATTAAATTCCAACTACTATTGAAAAAAGTAACAACCAAAATTCAGAGCCCTAGCAATATTTGGTCCAAAAAGTGAATCATTTGTTGTTTCAATACATGGGAGTTTATTTTCATTCCCTGCCTCCTTTGCACATAGAACTAGTGAAACACGTTTTTTTTTTTTTTTTCTCCCAGTACCTCTTTGGCCATTTGAATTTATAGGGAAGAGAAGAGCAATGTAAAATACTAATGAAGCAATTCTTTCTCACATTTCAGAGTGCTGCAAATCCAACTCAAAGGATTAGGAAAAAGACCCATCTTACAAGTTTATAAGACTAAAATTTCTTGATAGTTCATGAAATACATTTAACTTCTCATTCTTCTGCAACATAGAAAGCTGTTGTCAGCTGGCTGATTTCTTGCACACCAGGCCAACTCTTCTGTCTCAAATCTGCATAGAGATAAGTTTGGAGAGGAGCAGAGTCCCTTTGGGGATGAAATTTGCTTTTGCTATTTTTGTTATTCCTTTTTCACGGGAGGCTGTATAATAATTTTCTGCCTAGGGTCTTGAAATAACATTAAAGATTGACAATTTGGTTAGGCTTTGTCACTCTCAGGGCCAAAGTTGACTCATATTGCACAAGGGACTGGTGACAATCACATTATTTTTTTAAAATACCTTTTGCATATAAATATTATTTCTCCAATTACAGGTGGCATTTTGAAATGCTTTTTTGTGTTGTGAGTCATTCAAACATGTTATAAAAATATATATTTTATCTTTGTATCTTCATGCTTTCCTTTAGGGTGATTTTGGTTTTTGGAGTAGCTCTTAGAAACCTCTTTCTCAGGCAGACACCAAGCAGATGGAAGCACAGAAAAGTTGGAAGACTTCATGTTTGGGAGGTAGGCACAGACTGAAGGAAGTGGTTGCCCTAGGTTAGAGACAAGATTATGAGAATAGAGTAAAAATGAATTCAGCTTGATTTGTTTTTAGTATTTATGTTGGCTACTTACTACAGTGTACAGAAGTGAGAATGCTTTCTACCTACCTTTCTTTCTTTTTCCTTCCTTCCTTTCTCCACTTCTAACTCACAGAAGTGAAATTGCTGATTGATTTCTGTGCTTAAGAAAAGAGGAAATTTTTCTTGTCCCCCACTCTCCTTCAACCAGTCCTACAAATGTGATCGCAAAGTTTAGGAAAAACATGCACATTTTGTATGTCATGTTCTTGGAAGTATGAAGTTGAGGGGAATATGATTTACAGATAGGTATGCAGAACCAATATAAAAAAAAGCAGGGGAAATAGAAACATAGAAGAGGACCAGAACATAACTGTAAAATGAGATTCAGCCTTCTGACTTGTTTTTTATTTCTGAACAAAAATTGTTCCTTTCTTACTTTTGATGCAGTCCTCCATCTTTTTAGGAGGGAGGTTTGGAGAGGTTTGCAGTGTGGAAAGAGAGCTGTGGCAGATAAAGATACTAATAATAATTTTGTCTTGGAAATTCCAGTTCCTATAAAATATTAAAGGTGCTAGTAAACCGTTAAAGCATAAAACAACCTCAAAATCTCAACCCAATTCATCTACAATATGATTATGACTTCAAAGTAGAAATACATATATTTATGTTTTTCATATACTATATTTCATATAATATAGCCTCTAATATTGGCCAAAATTGATCATTATTGATAAATTAAAACTATATACATTTGCATAATACTTCTGTTTAACTATGAGCAATATTGGTGCAGATAGTTTCAAAATGTATCTGAGATTTTAATGGTGGCAGTGAACCAGAGAGGATCTATTTATTATATCATTTAACTTACTCTAAAATGGCCGTTAATTTTTACAAAGAATCTTTCTGATTACAGTCATATTACTAAACAAAACCCATTTTAATTAGTAGTAGATCACATGATAAATGCAAAAGCAAAAATCCCACTGGTACTTTATTTGGAATTTAGGTCTTACTTACCTAGGGAAATAGAGTGAACATGTGTTGGTTGAGTTTCCACACGAGACAGCAAAAGACAACTTCCTGTATAATTGCTAACATAAAGCATCACTATTAAAAAAAAAACTTTATCAAGATTTAATTTTTTTACCAGGTAATTCACCTATTTCAGGTGTATGATTCAATGGTTTTTACTATATTCACAGATTGTTCAACCATCACCATAATACATTTGGAATCATCACCACAATTTTCATTACCCACAAATGAAACCCCATACCTATTAGTGGTCACTACCCATTTTCTCTCAACCCCTCAGCTCTAGGCAACCACAAATCTGTGCCTCTATAGATTGCCTCTTCAAGACTTTTCATATAAACAGAATCATACGATACACAACTTTTTTGGCTTATTGTGTTAGTGTAATGTTTTTAAGATTAACTCACATCATAGCGTGTATCAGTACACAATTTCTTTTTATAGCACAATAAAATATTACATTGTATGGATACACTACATTTCACTTATCAGTGTCTGTTGATTGAGTTTTTCCTACTTTTTTGTTAATATAACTCATGCTCCTACGAATATTTATGTACAAGAATTTGCGTGGACATAAGTTTTCATTTCTCTTAGGTTTATACCTAGAAGCGAAAATGCTGAGTCATTTGATAACCCAATATTTAACACTTTGAGGTACCAACAGACTATTTTTTAAAGTGGTTATACCATTTTACATTCTCACCAGCAGTGAATGAGGATTCCAACTTCTCTGCGTCCTCACCAACACTTCCTTATATGTCTTTTTTATTATGGGCATCTTAATGAATGCGAAATCATATCTCATTGGTTTTGATTTGTATTTCTCTTACGGCTAATGATGTTGAGAATCTTTTATGTGCCTGATGGCCATTTATATGTCTTCTTTGGAGCAAAATCTATTTGGAATCCTTGCCCATTTTAAATTATTTTTAAAATTTTTATTATTGAATTGTAAGAGAAATTTATGTATTCTAGATACAAGTCTTTTACAAGATACATGATTCACAAATATTTTCTTTCATTCTATGGGTAGTCTTTTCATTTTCTTTGTTATGTTCTTTGTAATATAACATTTTAAAATTTTTATTAAGTCCAGTTTATCATTTTTTCTCATTATTTGGGCTTTTGGTGTCATGTTTAAAGAGGCTTTGTCTAGACCAAGGTTATGAATTTTTTACTATATTTTCTTCTAAAAATTTTATATGTTTTGTCCTCTCATTTAGGTTTATAATCTATTTAGAGTTAATTTTTTTGCGTGGTGTGAGGAAGGAGTCCAAATTCATTCTTTTACATGTTGATATCCAGTTGACTCAAGACCATTTGTTAAAATACTATTATCTCCTCAATGAATTTTCTTGGAACCCTTGTCAAAAATCATTTACTATAAATGTGAGAAGATATTTCTAGTCTCTTCATTCTATTCCATAGGTGTATATATCTATCCTCTTCCAATACCACACAATCATGATAACTGTAACTCTGTGGTAAGTTTTGAAATTGGGAATTGTGATTCCTTCAACTCTGTTTATTTATGAGATTGTTTTGGCAATTTTGGGTCCCATATGAAATTTAGGATCAGATTGTCAATTTATGCAAAGAGAATATCTGGAATTTCTATTATAATGTGTTGAATCTATAGATCAGTTTGCAGAGTACTGCCATCTTATCATATTAAATATTCTGACTATGACTAGCCAATATCATTCCTTTTGTTTAGGTTTCCTTTAATTTGTTTCAACAATGTTTTGTATTCTCAAAGTGTATGTTTTGCACTTCTTTTGTTAAGTTAATATCTTTCTTTTTTTTTTTTTTTTTTTTTGACAGAGTCTTGCTCTGTCACCAGGCACCAGGCTGGAGTGCAGTGTCACGATTTCAGCTCACTGCAACTTCTGCCTCCCGGGTTCAAGCAATTCCCCTGCCTCAGCCTCCCGAGTAGCTGGGACTCCAGGTGTGTGCCACCACAACCAGATAATTTTTTGTATTTTTTTAGTAAAGACAAGGTTTTACCATGTTGGCCAGGTTGGTCTCAATCTCTTGACCTTGTGATCCACGGGCCTCGTCTTCCCAAAGTGTTGGGATTACAGGTGTGAGTCACCGCGTCCGGCCTTGTTAAGTTTATTTCTAAATATTTTATCATTAAATTTGTTATGCTATTGTAAATGGAGTTGTTTTCTTAAATTTGTTTTCTGACCATTCATTGCTAGCATATAGAAATACAAGTTATTTTTGTATTTTGATCTTCCACCATGCAAAATTGCTAAACTTACATATTAGTTCTTTGCATACATTGAAGTAATCACGTTGTTTTTGTCCTTTATTCTATGAATATGATAGCTTATATTAATTGAATGTAAAACCAGCCTTGCATTCTTGAGATAAATTGCATTTGGACATAATGGACAATCCTTTTCATGTTACTTGATGAAGTTTGGTAATATTTTGTTTCAGAGCATCCACACATTTGCAATGCAAAACATTTGTAAAAACCATGCTGACAGACAGATCATTAAAAAACAGACTATGCATTTATCCTTGTCTTATTTTCATTCAACATGTTTAGCATCTGAAGCAAAACCAAGGAAATAGAAATGTAAAGGCCAGGCACTGTGGCTCACGCCTGTAATCCCAGCGTATGGGAGGCTGAACTGAGTAGAGTACTTGAGTCCAGAAGTTCGAGACCAGTCTGGGCAAAATGGTAAAATGCCATCTCTACAAAAAAAATACAAAAATCATCCAGGCACAGTGGCTTGTGCCTGTAGTCCCTGCTACTAGGAAGGCTGAGGTGGGAGGATCTGTTGAACTCAGAAAGTGCAGGATGCAGTAAGCCATGACTGCACTACTACATTCCAGCCTGAGTGACAGAAAGAGACCCTGTCTCAAAACATGATGTTAAATATTTGGTATTTTTAGTGCCTTTAGTGCGTTAGTGGCATGGCTAATGACAAACATAAAATACCAAAATCATCCCAATCCTAAGCAGCAGGTTGTAGACAGAATAAAATATTTTTAAATCTAAATCTACATGTTCTAGAAAGATGAAGTCCCAGCCTCCATTGTTAAATAAAAAATAATATATAGGTATAGATACAGATATAGGTATAAATCACTATCTATCTGTCTATCTATCTCCACAAAACTACAGCATATATGTTGAGGAATGCCATTTTCTAGGTCTTGCACGGAAATTAAATATGAGTACAACAAAATTCTGCCTTGAGGGAATTCATATTCTACTAGAAGAGGCAAAAACATCTGATATTAGAACATGGAAAACTGTAATTTGAGGTAGCTTAAGATAAGTGGCATAAAAGATGTATAATGAACCCCCCTTGCAGTTTAAAAGGAGATTTTGTCCATGGAGAATAAAAAAGACTATTCATGGAGACTATTCAGGAAGTATGATGTAAGCCTTGAATTGTGTAGGATTTCATCAGGCTGTATTGGAACAGAGGGGCATTGGTGAGAATATTCAAGATGGCACAAACAAAAGCTCCCGATGCAGGAACTTATGAGTCATACTCATAGAACATCAAACAGCTCAGTTGGGCTAGAGAATGAGATGTGTGAAGGAAAGTGCTCAAATATTCTTCTAGAAGGGTCATTAAAGGCGACCACATTGTGGGGGGCAGAAAAACCAGCATCAGGGGTGTAGCATTTGCTTGGTAGGCATTGCAGAACCTCCACAATATTTTGATTGAGGATATGCTGTAATGTAGTTTGTAAAATCTGTTAGCTGAAAAGCACATGTATGTGTAAATGTTTCAACCCAAACAAAAGGCTATCAACGAAAGGTCCAGGCTGTGACAACTAACCTAGTAGATCCTCTTCTGGAAAACAAAAGGAAACATTACTTATCTTGTCAACGAAAGGGGTTTGCTTATTTAATTCAGGATTTAATAGCAAGCTAAGCCATAGGGAGCTGCTGTCATGATGAAAAACGCCACCGGAGCCCTCCCGGAAAAGGTACTTCTGATGTAAAAGACCTCAGGGAAAGGTTTCTGGAGAATCCATAATTAAATGTCACATCATGGCAAGGGCAGAGGGAAAAAAAATGACTTTACTTGGAAAATGGCAAAATATAAATGGTCAAAATATTTTTGTACCTTATTTTAAAAAAAGGCCGACTCTTCCTAGTACCCTAGACTTTCAATTAACCAACCTCAGTAAATAGACTGTTAACAAAACAAAGGTTGTAAACATACTTCAGCTTTGCTTGGTAGTATAATGCCCATGGACATTCCTAATTTGGGGGTGGACTTCTTTCATTCTGAATTGATGGACAAGGAAAAGCTTAACAGATTGCCGCACTGTGATTCATTTCCTAACAGACAGTTTAAAATACATTGGGGATGAAATCATTGTAACTGTTTCCCCAGTTTCCCTGATTTAGTTTGTTTATTTAAAAAAGAGAGAGTGGTGGGGAGAGGAAACAAACCCTAGTTTAAATTTTAGTTGCATAGCCTCAGAAGAGACTATTAAGATTCAAAAACAGTTAATCCTTCGAACTCATTGCAATAAGCACATAAAACATGAAGGACAATAGATTGGCACCCAGTACTTACCCCTGGAGTCTGCCATAGGAGCCAAACTGGAAATCGGTGGTATACACCGAACTAGACAGCTAGTTAGAAGAAACTCAGTGATTCTGTGCTGTGTTAAGCCTAATCACACGTTAGGGATAATGGAAAAATTAGGACTTCTCTGTTCTTTAAACTGAGTTCCTACATTCATCACCTGTTTAAGTGAGTTTATCAGTAAAAGAATGGACCATATTTTGCACATTGCACATTGCGCAGAACAAATAAGGCTCTGTTCATAAAATCAGGACCTGCCAATATAAAACCCATATCCTGGCCAAAGTTCTCCCGCATGTCCTCCCATACCCCTATTCCAAAGAAGTACTGATTAGAAACAGAGGAATATGGAAAACAATAGTTATGGTGACGGGCAATGACGTCTAAAAGGAAAATGTGCTTGTTTTTGCTCACACCATAGTTCATAGGCAAGGAAGCAATCATATGTTTGATTCTTGGAGAGTGAAAGATTTTGGAATTGAAAAATAAAAGGAAAAGATCAATTGTTCTCAAAAACTAGAACATTTGTGCATAATGTGGGGAGGGTAAAGGCTAACTAAGTGTTAGCACTGACAACGAAGGGCCAAATGAAGTAGATGAGATGTGAAATCAAGAAGGCAGACTATCTTCTGTGACAATTTCAAAGCCTGCAGAAAAAATAGCTTTGACCTTATAAAACACACGAAGTATTATCAGCATGCAAAAGTAAGTGTTTATGAAAACTCTTAGCATATATAGGTACACAATTAGTTAGAATGACTAAATATACAGAAGTTTGATTTAGTCAATATTTATAAACTAATAAAACCTAATGAAGACAGTTGTCAGTACATAAGTGCTGCATCTTAAATATGGTTAGAATCAATGCAGTAATCATCCATTAACTTGCTGCTTGGATTCCATTAAGTGATATCAATTTTATTCTGTTGCCTAGCATAGTGTCTGGCACAGAGCAGACAATCAAGAGCCATTTCTTGAGTTCATATGTAATTTCTAGCCCAAGGCCATCATAGAGAAAGTGATATTATTGACTTTTGCCCAGGAAATATTTCTTATATACCTACTATGTGCTAGGTAAAAGGGACAATTGATGTTCCAGGGAACTGATAGTCTTTGAAATGGTATACATGGGTTCCTTAGCATCTTCCTACTAACTTGTGGTCCGCTATATCAGCTTTCTGAGTTTGTTTTTGTTTTGTTTGTGAGATGGAGTCTCACTATGTTGCTCAGGCTGGAGTGCAGAGGCATGATCTTGGATCACTGCAACCTCCACCTCCCCAGGTTCAAGCAATTCTCCTGCCTCAGCCTTTCAAGTAGCTAGGATTACAGGCATGCACCACCATGCCCAGCTAATTTTTGCACTTTTAGTAGAGACAGGGTTTCACCATGTTGGCCAGGCTCGTCTTGAACTCCTGACCTCAGGTGATCCACCCTCCTCAGCCTCCCAGAGTGCTGGGATTATAGGGGCAAGCCACTGTGCCCAGCCATTCTATATCAGCTTTCTGACTCATGAAAACATAATCATGATCTAGCTAAGAAAGTCCAAGCTAAAAGATTGAGGAAACTAAGAAAAGTTCTATCCCTGAGGAAACTGAGAATGTGTTTATGTGCAGCGTCCCTCTAATTTATGCTCCTTTGTTGGAAACTAGCCTTCCCATTCCCTATAGGCCCTCTGGTGAACAAGCAAAACCAGTCTCACTTTAATTTTTGCATCAACCAAGTTGCGGAAATGTCAATTCATTCTGCGATGTTCATCTTTTTCTGAAATAAGATTTGTTTCTTCTTTCCCTCTGCTTTTCCAGGAATTTGTTCTTCTCCTTCTCTCCAAGGATAACTATATTACACTGTCTTAGGAATATATAGCATATTTATTTTCCATTTACAAGGCTGCGGGCAGTTTTATTTTGAAGTCAAAACTCATGCAATTATGTACAAGGACATTGGGGAGGAAGAGTGAGGGATGTGATGAGAAGAATTGAGATTCTCTTTAAATATTAGGGCTGATGTCACTGTACGAGGTAACAAATATGTAAATTTTCTGTTTGCGCCAATTGATTAAATGTAATTAACACCTTTTCTAAAATACTTTGTTTTCCTTAATGAAAAAAGGTGAAAGTTTTCAAGCTTCTCCTACATGCTATACATTTTATATGCAATATCTGAACTTTTATTATGATCTATTTAGGTAGCTAGTATATTCCCATGTCATAGCTGAAGAAGCTGAGTGTCAGAAAGATTAAGAGATTTCTTTAATTTCTTTCTTATACCTAGATATATTATGGCTATATCCTGAGCCTTTATATTTTTCTTCATAACATGGTATTGGTCATTTAAGAAAACAAATATTTCATTTTTATATGACATTTTGAGGCAACAAATTCCCCCTTGGAGTTCAGTCTGCATTTCTTTTTTACTTTTGATTTGTGCTAGACTTTTTTTGCAAGAGAGCAAAAGTTGTAATTTTTATCCCATGGAAGTGACCCTGGTTTTTCCATATTAGCTGAAGTTTCAGGAACTTGTTTCCATTGTTTATTCCTAACTTAAGAAAAGCAGAAAATACATTTCTCTCATGCTATTTTGTCCAAGTTATTCCTCCAGATTTGAGGGGGATGCTTGTATTATGTCTATGAAAGTATTTGCATGCACTTGTAACTTAAATACATACACCCCTAATCTTCAGTATAGAGATTGCCTGGCTAGAGCTATGTTTTAATAACAACTATGTTGCTACAGAAGGTCAGCATAGGGAATTCTTTGCTCAGTATGCTGAGGCTACCAAAACTTGCATGAAACAGCTATTGAGACTTTCTTTTGGTGGAAGTTTTCTGCAGTTGACCCTTAAAGACACGTAATAAACTCACACTTCAGCAATAGATGGCAACAGTTGAGTTCTACGTTCTAAATTTGATTTATTTTTATCATTAATATTTGATAATGACTTTAATATTTAAAATCATGCAAACATCTAACAAGTGGTAACATGAACAGAATTCTGAGTAGCTTGTCCTGGAGTGTAGTCTAAATTAAGTTTTCTGTGAGAATGATTTTGTAGTGACTAAGCACCATCAGCTCAAGGGACAAATACACCATTTACTCTATTATATTACATTTTCTTCTTTGAGCAGCTGCTACTTATTATTCATATTACTTCAGTGTCACTGTCAGTGCTTTCTACTATCAAATATATCACAGCATTTGCTCACATCTTTGCCTCTTTCACATAGAATTTGAGAAGAAAAGAAAAGCAGGACTTTTTCTTTTTAGAATTTCCTCTTTTTTGTAGCCTTTGAAAACGATATTGCTAACATTCTGTTTTCTATGTCTAAGTGGAAAATGTTTCATCCTTGCTGAGGTTACTGGGATGAAATAACAGTAGCAGCAAACTACTTCCCTTTCATTGGACAGTTTGATGGGGAGGAAGTGGGAATTGTTCAACTGACTCTGACACTCTGGGTGGGGTTCTCTATCTCTCCCTCAGGGTTAACTGCAGTACATATGATTGCTTTAACTGCCTACAGAGTTCAGTGTTCAGAGATAGACTATTGGATTTCATTTATTCTAAGTTTAATGTTTTATACAGTAAACAACTGTCGGATGAGACAGTTGTCAGTGCTCAGACTTCTGAACACAACTTTTTAAATTTAAAATAACTTTATAAATTCAGACAAATAACATGCTATAAATTCAAAATAACTAGTTAGAAATTTAGACAAATTTCTGTTACATAAAGAGATAGCATGACCTAGTAAAGAAAGGTAAGGTAAAGAGATAGCAGGACCTAGTAAAGAAAGGTAAAAATTGGGGTCAAGCTGATCAACCTTTATATTTGTGAAACCTGAAGCCATTAATTTTGTTCTCTGAAATTCAATGAAATGGGAATAAGAAAAGTCAACTAGAAGGGTTGTCAGGAGAAATATATAACACATCAGGACAATGGGTGCCACCCAATAGATGTACAAAAGGTGTTTTTCTTCTCTTCCTTTTCTTCTTCCTTTACACAACCTTTATTGAGTGCCCTGACACTATGGTTAATTTAAGGAGAGAATGATAAGCAAAAGCAGATTCACTCCCTGCTCACTGGGAACATATTTCCTAGTGACAAAATCTATGATAAAGAAACAATCATGAAAATAGTGGCTCACTTTCACTGGGGCAGGTGCCACAGGAAGGAGGGATGGGGAGCAGCATATTTCAGAAGGATTTGAGCCTGTCACAAAGGTCTGAAAAGACTTCTGTGAAAAGGTGACAACTTAGCTGAGATCTGGGAGATAAGTAGGAGTTAAACTAGGCAACCAGGGAGTGAGGAGCCATCATCATCAACTTCATTATTATCTTCACTGCTACCACCATTATAAAGCATGACTGTGTGAACACTAAGCTTCTTTTAATGGTTCAGAGAAGTAAAACCTGCTAAATAAATTGTAAATCATTAAATTTTGGTATGTATCACATCCTTGGCTTTCCTATCTTTCCCTATGATTTCGCCTTCGGTCTCTTGTGGAGGCCACTGAATGGCTCCACAAGAGTACTTCAGTGGTACTGAAAAGGGTGTTATTTATTTTTTTGACATCTTCCTTGCTCTGCTGTCTGCTGGGATGGATCTGATATGTCTCTAACCACTACTGTGTATACCAACAGCAGAGTCACACCGATCACTGTTTGTCCACACTGCCAACTTCAGTTGTTCTTGACATTATTAATAGACCACCTATCTTGCCTTACACTTAATTGAAACCAGGAGGTACAGTTGGATCAGTGATGCACATTCTTAATGGCTCATCCCTAAACAGAGCTGATGAGCCCTATGTATGGAGCAGACTGTGCCAAATAAGCACAGTAGCAGTTGTTTTAATCAACTATTGTGAAGTGGCTGCAGAACTTAGTGACTTGATGTCAGCTCTTGCCGTATTTTCTGTGCTCAGAGATGCCTTCCTTGTGACTAATGCCCTCATTACAGATTGAATGAAGGAAAAGAAATGGAGAGCAGAAGATAGCTTTCCTTATGCACTGAAAGAATATTCTTTTCCTTTTTTATCTCCATAAACTCACCCCCAAAACATTACCAGACATCCTTTTTTAAAGTAGTAGATCCGTGGAAATCCTAAAAAGTTTATGCTTAATTGGCTCAGCATTAAGGAATTCACTAATTTAATTAAATAAACTAATTAGCTTATTTGTTACATAAGTACATCTAAAGCTTTTTACAAGAAAAAGCTGGTTATTTATTTGTTTTAAACAGACAAAAGTTCAAGCAAACTTAGAAATACCTGTTTAGTACCAGTAATGAGACTAGGGAGGAGGATACTATATAGTATTCGAGGACTGAAAGGAATCTTAATGATGAACAGGCCCACACCTCATGTTTTATAGATGAGATCATGTAACTTGCCCTAGAGCATACTGCAGGTATTTAGGGAAATCTCCAAGCATCAGGCCAGAATGCTTGGATGCAATGTGACCTGGCTATTGGTAGCCCAGTTACCTAGTTCCAGGGAACAGCTACTCCAGAAAGAAGAGGTCTGATTTCTGAGTCTTTATTTCCCATTAACAAAGGATAATTTGTATCAAGGGTTATTAGTTCAAAAGGAATTTCAGATAACTATAAGTTAGATACATTCACTTCACAGTTATGGAAACTGAGGCTCACATCACTGCAGTCATTTATTTGAGTATTTTAGTGTGTAACTGGTTTGCCATCAGGGCACTGGACTAAAAACTCCCTCACTGAATGCCCTCTCTAAGTGAGGCATTGTACTGGACAGAAGATTTTGAAGGTCATTACAGGATTTGCTCCCTCAGGACTGACAGCTTGTTTTCTTGGTTCCTAGGCAGCAGAAAGTAATGAACAGTTTATATCCACCTATTAAAAATTGATCTTAGGCTGCGCTTGGTGGCATGCACCTGTAATACCAGCTATTTGGCAGGCTAAGGTAGGAGGAACCCTTGAGCCTAGGAGTTCAAGACCAGCCTGGGCGACCTAGTGAGACTGTATCTCAAAAAAAAAAAAAAAGTTAAAAAAATGTATCTCAGGTTATGGGTATCCTCATTAAAATATTTCATTTTCTGTTCTTATTCTCAAGATAAAGTTTAATATGCTTAGCTAGAATATATATGACCTTTTACACTTGGCCCTTTGCTTCTTAACACTCCTGACTCATCTCCTGATCCTCTCTCCTCCACTTACTGACCTCCAGCCATGCAAGCCTTTTTCCTGTCTCTGGCTTGTATCAGGACTTCCATGCTGTTTCCTCTACACTAGCTGATTATGACTAATTAGTCAGAATTCGAATCTCAGTCTTAAAGCCCTTCAGAAAAACTGTTCTTGACTATCTACACTAGATTAAGTCTGATTTGTCATATGCTATTATAGAACATTCTGACATGCCCTCTACAGTCTCAGATATAACAATAGGGTTATTTATTAATTATTTGCTCAAGATCTGTCCTTGTCATCAGAAGATAAGTAATCCCCATGAAATAAGGATAATCTTTTTATTCAATATAACACTTTTAGGCTGGGGGTGGTAATCTCAGCATTTTGCGAGGCTGAGGCAGGAGGATTGCTTGAGGCCAAGAATTCAAGACCAGCTTAGGTAACACAACAAGATCTTGTCCCTTCTGAATGTGTAGGCAGGATGTCTTGCACCTTGCATCTGTAGTTCCAGCTACTAGGGAGGCTGAGGCAGGAGGACAGCTTGAACCCAAGAGTCTGAGGCTGTTGCACTCCAGCCTAGGGTCTCCAGAGCAAGACCTGTCTCAAAAAGAAAAAAAGATATATATGTATGTGTGTGTATATAGATAGATATATATACACACACACGTATATATATGCATATGTATGTACATATGTTTGTGTCTGTTTTTGAGACAGGGTCTATATATATTTTAAAATATATATATATATATTTAAAAAAATATATATATATATTTAAATATATACGTATATACATGCAATATCTTTAGTACATTAAACAGAGCCTGGCATATATTTAGGCTATCAAAAAATTACTTGGTTAATGTCTACATAAGTGAATTAATCTTTCTAAGAATGGTTTTTCCCTGCATTGTTGATTGGCAAGCAGAAGTCCTGTTCTAATCTCAAGGGTATGTT
This sequence comes from Callithrix jacchus, assembly GCF_049354715.1. Taxonomy (NCBI): domain Eukaryota; kingdom Metazoa; phylum Chordata; class Mammalia; order Primates; family Cebidae; genus Callithrix; species Callithrix jacchus. The sequence continues at coordinate 13,319,463 of NC_133518.1, read as the reverse complement.
TTTTCTTCCCAATCTTTCCACACTCTTAAGGGGATACTTTTTATGCACTTTTCACTCCTTGACACACATTTCCTTTTTACCTGATGACTAAGACTGAGTATCCCAAAGTGAATAATTTACTCTTTGTTCCAGTATATGAAAGTCTTGTTCATTTAGGGACTAGGGTATTTACAACCACTGGAATATGATATGAGAATTTTAAAACAAAATCTTTCTTATTCTCCTTCTTTTTCTTCTTCTTCTTCTTCTTTTTTTTTTTTTTTTTTTTTTTTTTTTTTTTTGAGACAGGATCTTACTCTGTCACTCAGCAACCTCTGCCACCTGGGTTTAAGCGATTCTCATGCCTCAGCCTCCCAAGCAGCTGGGATTATGGGTGTGCACCACCACGCCTGGCTAATTTTCATATTGTTGGTTGAGATGGGGTTTCTCCACATTGGCCAGGCTGGTCTCAAACTCCTGACCTTAAGTGAGGCCTGCCTCAGCCTCCCAAAGTGCTGGGATTATAGGCATGAGCCACCACACTTGTACTGAAAACACAAATTTAAGAGCCTAAAATCTAGTAAATACTATTTGTTGATATAGTACTTATCCAGAAATAACTGCATTGTTTTACTTTTGTTGTAAGAATGAAAAAAGAGTTTATCAAGAAGGAAGCAAGTAAAAGAAAAATTTAAGTGCAGAAGAGAGAAAACAGCTGATCCCTTGGATTTACACTTGCTGCTTACTTCCTTGTTTGTACAGGCAGAACGTTACATCTGAACACATAGGGGCAGAGGAAGTTACAATGGAGGAAATACTATCTACTGAGTATGTGCAGAACAATTGGACTTCCGATGACAGCTTCTGGGGAGAAAATGCTGTGGTGGGAAGGGTCTTCCCTAGAGCTGTCCACAATGTGTGTGAGAAGAAACTGGTTAGCTTTCTAAATCTCTGTAAAATCATGGATTGTTTGCCTTTTCGTATCTAAATAAGGGAGGATGAAAAGGGATGAATGCAAGAAATTGGCCTCATGGTGACTGCCTAATCTACATATTATCACACCATCCAGACATAATATAAACAAACAAGGTTTCTCCATTAAATCACCTGTTAGTTACAGAAAACTGCTTGACTTTGGTCTTGTTCTTTTTACTTTTTATTGAAATATTCATCTATGTAGATATCTTCTTATCTATCATTTTGGAAGATTTGCATCTAAGTAATTTATCTGAAAGCTACATTTGTAGATCAAGCCTACTGTTTGAGTAAGGTGGCTTATTTATTTGAAGAAGTTTGGGTAGCAGCAAGGAGAAACTGATTGCAAGAATAAGGTGGCTACTCCTTGATGCTGCCCCTGTATATTGAGAATTCAGGTTGTTAGTGGTCTTGTGATTTCAAAGTAGGTGAAGTCATTATATGCACATAGCATGATTGAATTCATTATGAAGGAAAAAAAAGCACATCTGTTCAAATGAAAGCTTATGTCTCGTTCGCATTTTCTGTACGCTTGATGTCATCGTGTATCGGTGAATACAGTGAAAATATAAGGCAGAGAACCCTATAATTTGATTAAATGTACAAACTATCTTCAAAAAATGTTTATCTCACTTACCCTTTTTTGTTTTTCAACCTAGACACCTTTTTGCTATAACTCAGATAGGAAACTTAGCATAAAGTCAGAGTTTAAAATAACAAGATGATTTATGGCCTGCTAGATTTCCAAAGTCATTTTTTATGATCAAACAGTTCAGTCAAAGGACTACTAAACAGGTGTTAGGAGCCCCAGTGACCCCAGGTGGATCAGTTTATTTTTCTAGGCCTCAGTTTCCTCATCTATAAAATGAGAAGACTGTCCTAGCTAAATGATCTCAAAGATACTCTTCTAAACACAATTAACATTTTTATTTGGTTACAAAATGAGAGCATTTGGCACTTTGCTAGTGAATTTAATCAGTCTAGACAAATAGCTTGAATGCCAATCAATCAGATCATAACCGTTAATTTAATTAAATAAAAAGACTCCCCTTCCAAAATAAAAGGTCAGCTTTCCACTTTGAAACAATACCAGAGATCTTTATTCCACATGTAAGACATCATTTCCTTTAATGGTGCTTCTAACAATAATAATAATATTAACATAGACAGATATACATTGTAAAATATTTCCCTTCTCACAGAAGATTATCATAACCCATTAAACATTACTGTCACTCTTTAGTGATGACCAATACCTATTAATTGAAAACAGAATGAGGTGCTCTTCTATTACCTGATTTTCTGGTAATAACTACCTTTGTAACAGGGTGACTATATTGCAATCCAGTCTTCCTAAAGCACATTAATTTGAGCAGTGGACATGTTCCTGGTAATTACTGGATACTTTTCACTTATTTATTCTCACATGAAGATAAGCACTTCCCAAACCAAGTTAAAAAAAAGTGTGATGAAGTTTGTCCCCCCTTCTTATCTCTGTGCTTTCCCTCTGTTCTCGTCAGAAATTTGTCCAGCTGGAAATTTGTAGACCTAAATGGAGTTAATTCTGTTATCCCATCACGGGCTTCCTTTCCTGGTGGATGCTGTCCTGCCCTGAATTGCCCTATATTAAAGCAATCTTCCTCCAATCTTGCCCCTTGTCTCTCTGTTCATATAGGCAGATCTACCCTCTCCTACCCCTTATAGCCCTGCTCATTATTTTGGACTTCCTACTGAAGCTTATTTCATGTTGCCTAGGCTATGTGACTTTATTTCACTTCATATTAGTGATAATTTATTACCATAGTAACACTTCCCTCATGGCTTACACCATACCCTTATGCTTCTTGTGTTTGTTTTACAGTAAGGTAATGACGTTTCTGGTAAGAGTTTGCAACTGGGTTACATCACGTTTGCAACTGGGTTACATCACCTTTGCAAATTGGAGATTATTGAGCTAAGATAGAAAACTCAATTCCTTGACATTGCCAGAGTATTCTATTTGGCACTTAACAAAATTGAACAAAACATTAGCTTACAGATTGAATGGGACTTGCCAATTTTTGAAAGACTAGAACACAGGTACAAGTAGTAGTGAATATGTATCAAAATAATTTTTATGTCTATTGAGAATTTAGAATACACTCTGGGCCTCAAAGGAATCATTATGCACACTAATTATTGTTGCGCACTGCAGAAATACTTGTTTGTAGAGATTTATTTAGATAGAAAGGCAGATAAATCAACCTCTCTGTAGTTAATTCTTTAGATGATGCATAATCCTTTTATGCAAATGCTTGTCTTCCTGCAGTTTACATTAACGTCTAAACTTCAGCTCAGTTATGATGTGTGAAAGAAAATTCAAAGCCAAAAAAGTTCTTTGCAATGTACTTAACCCTAGGATCTTTAGAACATTTCAGTACAACTAACTGCAACTTCTGGTAGAAAGAACAGTGCTTTAGAAGAGCTAACTAAGGTAGTTGTAGCCAAAAGATTTTAAAAATCATGTTAAACTATTACACTGTTTCTGCAGGGTATAACAAGAACATATTTCAAAAAACAAGTTAAAGGCCAGGTGTTTAGCCGTGTGACAAATGTGTTCTTTGAAACTGCGAATTCTAGTCATAAACCATAGAAGTAGAAGAATAGCTTCAAGTTTTGAAATAAGATTCCGGGATCACCAGAGTAGGGGCACATCTAGTTATGATAATGTTTGTGCAAAGAAATTTTGCATTTTTGAAAAGAAAATAATTGATAAAACCCAATTTCACATGCCCTAAAAATTCTTCATTTCCACCTGTTCCTTGCCATAGAGGATCATAGAAACATATAGTATGTTTACCAATTATTGAATATATAAAGGAATATAGTCATAACCTGTTGATTAAATCCAACATTTGTTAATTTGCTGAAACTTTACAAAACAGTTTTACTTCAATTCATTTTTCTTTGCCATGTGTTGTAAAAGTAAAGACATGTGAGTATAGCTATTATTTCTCCCTAAATGTAAGTGTGGTGGATCTATTTACCCAACGCACTCAAACAGGCCTTAAGTAAGTCACCTTTGGAGGTGAAGCCTAACTCTGTTATGCTATGAATCAAACAGAGTTGGAGATTTCCAAGCAAGGTTGAACAGTCTGGATGAGCAAATCAACAATTTTGTTGTGTACAAGAAAAGATGAGCATATCCTTAAAAGAGAATAACGGTACAGCAAAACCATAGAATGTGAAGGTTTAAGGGGGCTTGGGAATAAAATACAGTAATAGTTACTAAGCACTGTTCCAGGCTCTTGCTAAGAGCTTTACCTATATTATCTTATGCTATTCCCACAGCCATCCTTTAAGTTAAGTTTACTTTTCCTGTTTTACAGATAGGAAGCTAAGAATTAAAGAGTTAATTATCTTGATTGGGGTTGACATATCTAGTAAGTCACAGAGCCGAGATTTGAATCTTTTTCTCAGGCCTATGCTTGTTAAAACACAATCTTAACATGAGTGGTTTAGCACAGCTGGAGGAAGAGGCCTCTGAGAAGCATGGCAGAGTTGTGATCTCTCTATCAGGCTGCTGCTAGATGCCTAAGGACATAGGTACTGTATTTGTATTTTTCTGATTCTCAAAATTGTGTTCACAAATGTAAGTTATTTCCAGGATTATTGTAATGCCAAATACCTCTTCTGCCAGACTTCTGAAGGGCAAGTAACAAACCCTTACTGGTATCTTAAAAATGAAGATTTATATTCTTAACTTCTTATAATATGCAGAATGTACCCAGTGTCTTTCTTTTCACCCTCTGCCCTATATCAGTCATTTAGCCCCATAGGCCTACCTTACACCACATCATAGACAGAAATCCCTCCCTGATCTTGCTGACAAGGGTTCTACTCTGTAATCACCAGCTGCCTTTTTCCCAGCTCACCCGCAATGCTCCAAGCCTAACATATTCTTCAATGCAACCCAGCGCTTTAGTTGTTGAATCAACCAACTCTTCCGTGTTTCTCATAGCATTAATATTTCTTTCCTCTCTTTAAACAGCTGAAAGGCCGTCTTTGTTATTTTCTTACCTATTACTAATTAATGATTTAATTCTCTTGCTCCTCTGTCTTCCTAGAACTTGATTGACTCCCTCTCCACTTATTACACTAAACATGGCAGGAAAACTAAGCCACATTGAATAGGTCACTACTTTAAATATGCTGCCAACTTAAGTGGTTTTCAGGCTGCTCCGTGTTTCTACTATAGTTCTCCTGCCCATTCTCCTTCTACTTCCCTAGTGCACTTCTCCCTCTCAAATCTTCAACTGTCCTTTGCCAGTCTTCCATCTCAGCTGTTTACTTTGCTTCCCAATCCAGTGAAAACACAGAAGCAATTATAAGAGAATGTCCACTCTCCTCCAATGCCTTCCATCTCCCCCCATCCCTTCCCTTATTCTCCAAGAAAGGCCAGACGCTTGACTTATATATTAGACACCCACCTCTTTTGCCAACTCATGGACATTGTTCAGAAAAATTCTACCCACCCCTCTTTTCAGTACCATCCGCTTTTCACTGTCTACTGAGTTTTCGTCCGCATGGGAATATGCCACAGGTCTCAATCCTTTAACTTCTCTTTAAAACTACACCCATTGCCTTATTAATTTTATCCAGACTGCTGGCTTTAAATACTATCTATGACTTTGTAATGCTTACATTTACATCTCTGCTTCATGAATCTCCCTCAGTTAAGATTTGAGTACTTCACTATCTGTTCTCCATTGCTACGTGGATATCCAATAGTCATCTCAGTGTCAACATGCCCAAACTCTTCTTTGTTCCAAATGTGGTTCATGGTTTTCCCTATCTTGGTTATAAGCAACTCCAAACTTCCAGTGACTCAGGCCAAAACACTTGAAATCATTCATGGTTTTCATCTTCCTCTCAGACCCCGTATCTAATTTGCTAGCAAATTATGTTGGCTGTACCTTCAAAATATGTCTGGAATAGGCTGTCTTCCTGCTAAATCCATCCTGGACCAAAACACCATCATGTCTTACCTGGATGAAAGCAACAACCCTAACTGTTTTTTCTCTTCCTATTCTTGTAGCTCTAAGGCTGTTCTCACTTCAATATCCAGAGTGATTATATTCAAATATTAGTAAGTCATATCATAGTATTTCTTGCCTTAAAATCTCCCAGTCATTCTGTGTTTATCCAGAATAGCAGCCAAAGTCTACACGGTGGCCTACCGTCTCTCAAAAAGTTTAGCCCCTGTTGCTTTTTTTGAGTCATCAACTTTCTATTCTCTCATTTCTTCAGCCACATTAGTCACTGTCTTCTCATTCTACCTCAAAGGAGGCATCCTCTAGCCTCAGAATCTTTAACTGCTGTTTTCTCTGCCAAAAATGCTCTTCCCCCAGTGTCTGCATAATATGGTCTCTCAGTTTCTTCAAGTGCTTTTTTTTTCCTTTCTTTGTGTGTTTTTTTTTTTTTTTTTTTTTGGAGGTAGGGTCTCACTCCGTCACCCAGACTGGAGTAGTGCAGTGACCCGATCACAGCTTATTGCAATCTCTGCCTCCTGGGCTCAGGAAATCCTCCCACCTCAGCTTTCTGAGTATCTGGAACTTCAGGTACAGGCCACCATGCTGGGCTAGTTTTTGTAGTTTTCTGTAGAGATGGGGTTTTACCATCTCGTCCAGGTTGGTCTTCTGGATTCATGCAATCTACCTGCCCTGGACTCCGAAAGTGCTGGGCTAACAGGTGCAAGCCACCGTGCCTGGACTTTGAGTGTTCCTTAAAATGTCCTCATATTGGTAAAGCCTTCTGTAACTGAACCACATGAAATTGCAATGCCCATTTTAACTAGCCCTCCTTATTCTCCTTTTGCTGTATCACATTTTTCTCTTGCAGTATTTATTACCATCTAAAATATTACTTAATTTACTTATTTACTTAGTGTATTATCAATATCCCTACTAATAGTTCTATCAGTGTAAGGATTTTTGGCTATTTATACTCTATCCTCTGGGCTTAGAAAAGTACTTAGCATGTAGTAGACACTCCATAAATATTTGATAAATGAATGAATACACTAGTAGGAAAATGAATAGGAGTTCTGCCGCAAATCTAACTAGCACAGAAAAATAAACATTTAAATACATTGTCCAAGTCTTAACCTAAGATACTACTGAATCTTCTTAAAGCTCTGTATAGCCTACACTAATGATTTCCTTTCTCTTTATTCTTTGCTTTTATATCATATATTTACATGTCCAGAAAGTCACTGTTTTTTACTTTTTATGTCAACACTCCATTCATTATACATTATTTAATTTACACAATTGCAGCATTTGTCACCTTTAATCACTCATCACAGAGTTTACCATGAAATGCCACGTAAAGGTTAAAGATAGGCCTTACAATCTGTTTCTGAAAGATACAACTATCAGAGCAAGGTAGTGCTTATTTGTTTAAAAGAAGACAATTGTGTAAGAGAGAATATCATTTGAAACTTTCTCTGACAATATTTCCCTTAGAAAAGTTCTGAAAATCAGGAAAAATTTTAGATACTGTATTTGCAGTAGTTTGGTGATTTTGTTTAGTTAATAGTTGCAATATATGAATTCTTTTTCTTACAAAAATTAGAACAAAACTGTACTATGTGTATGATCAAGGTTTACCAATATCTGATGTTATATTGATATGCTATTGGTGTATCTATTACATTATTTAATGACAAATATAAGGTCAGGAAAACAAATTATTATTGCATCATTTTTATGATTGAATATGATCTTTCTTACTCATGAGTTTACAGAAAGATATGGTATTAAAACATAAATACTACAAAGACATCAGTTTGCAATATCTGTATTTTTAGAGGAAATAAATATAATTTAAAATAATTTCCCATTTCACCTGACATCTGATACGTTGTAGGTACTTTAGGAGCAATTTTCAAGGCAGGCCCATGTGACTTATAGATACTGGGATGGGAAAGACAGCACTAATATTAGGGCTACCTGTGGAGGCAGAAGTAGAAACATACAGACAGACGAGTGGCAAGGTTGGAGTTTATTCTTCAAACAAATACATTTCCCCAGTCTGGGTAGGTAAATGAAAATGACAAGGCTAGTTAATAATTAAGTAGGGAGAGCCAAATCAAGAGATGCAATCATAAAGAGCGATGTACACTTGCCACATTTTGTGTTCCTCGGGGTCACTAGAGAACTCTGATATCAAAGGCATAGTCACCTGTGCCCAGCAAACATTTTTGGGGTGTTTGGCAAACCTAATTGCATTAACAGTTTTCCTTACATATTTCCACTGACATATACTTTAATTAAAATGCTAATTCTATAACTGACAAAGTTAGGTGTTGATTCAACTGTAAGATCAATTCTTTCCATTGGTAAAATATTTTAACTCTAATGAAGGCATTTTACTTTATATATGGCATTTTCATCTTTTAAGTATACGGTTTTTTTTTTGCTCTGTCACCCAGGCTGGGGTGCAATGGTGCCATCTTGGCTCACTGCAATCCCTGCCTCCGAGGTTCAAGCGATTCTCCTGCCTCAGCCTCCTGAGTAGCTGGGACTATAGGTGTGTGCCACCACACCTGGCTAAACTTTTTTTTGTATCTTTATTAGGGACGGGGTTTCAGCATGTTGCTCATGCTAGTGTCGAACTCCTGACCTCGTGATCTGTCCACATTGCCCTCCCAAAGTGCTTGGATTACAGGCATGAGCCATTGAGATCGGCCTAATTGTACTTCTTTTATTCAAAAGTATTTTTAACAAATAGAGCTATAAAGAAGCCTTAAATTTCATTCAGTAATTCTGTTGTTAATGATATCTGCATTAATGTTTTGGGATTTTACACAATCACATTTACATATTTTTTATCTCCAATAAGATAAAGCAAATAAGTCATTACTTTTATGTAGTAGAGCCCATTAATTTTAGTATAAGCAAAAAGTGATAAAAATATAAAAATCAAAGTATAAATTTTTAAGTCAAACTATAAACATCAATATACATTGATTTTATTTTACTCTTCTAATACATATGTATCCTAAATCTGAAGAGAAAAACAAGTCGTGGATTCATTAGTTAATGTTGATATATGTCAAAATATTGAGTGTAAGAGAAAGAATATACAAGTATAAAAAATTAAACCTTTTCAGTGTAGAGAGCTATAAAATTAAAATATCATAAATACTTCAGTACATCTGTGGATATATATACAATATGTATGTGTGTAACTGTGTATATTCTAGCTGTCTGTCCTAAGAAAAAGCTTAGAAATAGTGACAAAGCAGAAGCAGTGAGTATAAAAATTGTGTTTCAAAATACCACTTCCCATTAATCAGAGCGTCTTACAAAAAATGGCTGATTGCAGATCTGTGTCAAAAAATGCACAAAATGATTTAGGGACATTTATTTTGTTCAGAAAATACATAATATATGAATTATATTATGTGTTTTAATATATGATTAATTCAATATATGATGAATGGATAAAAGTAAAACACACACACACACACACACACACACACAGAAAAACATAGAAATCTACATAAACCAGAAACCCACACACACACACACACACAGAAAAACATAGAAATCTACATAAACCAGAAACCCACACACACACACAGAAAAACATAGAAATCTACATAAACCAGAAACCTGGAGCAGAAAAAAAGCACAGAAATTTACATGAAGATCCCTTTGACTAATGTTTTTTATGTGTCAAAAAGAAAATTGACTGCAGTTTTTACAAACACTTGGAATAGTAAAAGTCAAAGAGTTTATAATGACACTAAGTCAGAGAAAGCCAAAATATAAGCAAAACAGCAACAAATACCATGCATTGGTTGTAACGAGGACACTGACTCCATTCTCTAAAGATTGTCAATTAAAAGAAAATAATTATCTGTAGGTGATGGGAATAATATCTTCTTTGTAAAATAAGTTTGTATGTAAATTGTGGAAGATGATATAACCAAGAAAAATAAACATTTTTGCAGTATCTAATGATAACACTTATATCACGTAAAATCATTAATAAATGAAACCATTGGATGAAATGTTAATGGGAAATCAGATGTCACTATCTTGATCCATTATTCAATCTTAGAATCACGTAAAGCAGAACTCTCAACATTATGTGATCCTATCCTGATATGTTTGAAAGTAAAATACACAGAATTGCTTTAAAAATATTCTTGTGAAAAGATTAAAAGTTGTACCTGAATCTAATCATGGCTTGAAAGCTAATTGGTGGTTTACAAGAAATATAGGTGATAGTATAATAAATTAAATTAAACCATAATAGATATATTAAAAAGTATACATTTAAAACATAGAACATTATGCAAACAATCTGACTCAGTTTCTTAATTAAGGCAATTATATCCAAAGAAGGTGGCTGGGAAAAGAGGTTTATAATTTTAAAAACGTGATAAATAACAACCAATGGCAATGTGTAGACATTTTGTTTAGTTCTGATTCAAACAAAGTAACAGAAAAAAATGGCAGTTTTTAGATAATCAGAGAAATTTTAAAATAGTCTGGTTGTTAGATTATATGAAGGAATTATTCTTACTTTCATTAGGTGTGGAAATGGCCAAGTGATTACGTAAATAAAAGCCCATATACTTCAAATTACGTGCTGAAGTTTAAAATGTGATGTCTGAAACTTGTTTAAAATACTTTATAACAAACTAAGTAATAACGTACATGATATAACAGTGGCCAAATCTTGATATTTATCTAACATGGGAAGATGGATGCTGTGGGCTGGATTCTGTCCCCTGATCAAATTCATATGTCAAAGCCTTAACCCTGAAGGTGTCTGTACTCAGAGACAGGGCTTTTAGAAGGTAGTTAGGATTATATGAGGTCCTAAGAGTGGGGTCCTTATCTGAAACGATTGGTGGCCTTATAAGAAGAGGAAGAAACAGAGAAAACTCCTTCTCTCCAGGTGCATGTAATGAGCAAAGGCTATGCGAGGAAACAGTAAGAAGATGGGATTGCTGTCTGCAAGCCCGGAAGAGAGTCCTCACCAGACATGGAACCAGCTTTCATCTAGAGCTTGGGTTTCCCAGCCTCTAGAACTGTGGGAAATAAATTTCTCTTGTTTAAGCCACCAAGCCTATGGTATTTTGTAATGGGAACCCTAGCAAACTGAGACAATGGATATATGGGAATGTATATATTCAAATCTCTAATTTTAAGTATTTTGAAAATAAAAAAAATCTTCTTGAAAGTTTCTAACCATGTCAATTAAACAGAATGCTATTAGAATTTAAATTCTCCTTTTACAGCTTATGACTCCCAGAGTCCAATCCATCTGATCTTGTAGCTTTCCTGCTGATGTATTATCCACAGTACTTTATAGCCTACAAGAGAAAATCCAAGCTGCTTACTCAGCCAGCGTTTCCCATAATTAAACTCCAAATGAATCTTTCCAGACATATCTTGCTCTGACTTTTGTAACATATCCTTATTCTTCAAAATAAACTTTACATCACCAAAAATGCACCCTCTCCATGTATATTTGTAGCAATTCATTAAGTGATTCTCAATTTTTACATTAAAACTTTAAAAAGATAGCTAAGCAGTTACTATACACAATTACATGAAGCTAAATAAATGAACACAGTTTAGGTTCTGATATCAGTTCTCAATTTTTCCTTCCTAGGGATCTGGAAATAACCTTTAATCAATGTGGCTAAAGGATTGCTGAAGAGAGAGCTGTAGAGTCTCTCCTGTAGACCTCACACTGGGATCCTTGTTGGTTCAGGGATGTCTCTGGTTTTACTGCCTTTATTGATGAATTCTTAGTTTTGCACTTAGGTTTCTGCATGACTTTCAGCCTGTACATATTCAGTATTATTTGTCTTTTACATCCCACATTTTCTTCCCCCTTTCTTACCACCTTCTTTTTCACTTATTTCCTAGGATCTCAACTTTAATTTTCTAATATGAATTCTTTCTTATTCTTTTATGTAATTATATACACACTCACATGCACCCAATTTTCATGTCATTGATTTAAAAATAAAAATATTTTATCTATTTTTCTATGAATCTTCCATTTGCTAACTGAACAACTCATCATAGAAATCCCTGCACATCTGCTGATAGATATTAATTAAATGCATTTTTAAAGAATTTTATAATATTAGCAAGGATAAACCATAATTTATTCAACCATTTTCCTATTGAGAAACATTCACTTTTTTCTTATTTAGGTTCACCATCAACATGGCGCATCAGTTAACATCTATGTGCATAGTAGTGGTTTTACCTCTATGGGAGTAGAGTCACTGCTATGTCTGTTTTTAGTTTTAACATGTTTTCACATTGCTTTCTCAAAAGTCTGTGACAGCTATTTCTTTAAGCAATGTATGAGAATACTCTATTACATGGAGAATGTTAGGCATTGTCATGCTATTGGCCATGAAGCCACCTGCTGAGGCAAAAAGGCCTATTGCACGGTTACTTGCATTTGTATTTCCCTTACACCCTAGGGTTGTTCGTCACACTTCCATGTGACTATTGCCATTTTTATTTGCATAGTAGCTCATATATTGTTATTCTTTGGCCCAGTTTTCCACTAAGATGTCAGCATTTTTATCAATTTTTAAATCTTTTGTATATCACACAAAATATTTTTATTATCTGCATTATTTTTATTTCTAAAATTATTTCTGTTCTTACCTGTTATCTCCCAAATTGTCCTCTGAGGGTTTTATTGTTTTATAATTACATCTGTAATCAACTGGAATTGATGACACAAGGATCTAATGCATTTTCTTTTAGTGGACAGTCAGTTGTAACATTCATTTACTACATTAGACCATCCTTTTCAAATGAATTGAAATACTTCCTTAGTGATCCATTACATTCCCAAACATACTGTGCTTTCTGAACCATATGTGCTTCTCTGCAAGTGGCTTTAACATTTTTCATTCCTATAAAATCACCTGTTTCACTGGTTGGAAATTCTGTCTTCTTGCTCCGGGGTCCCACGGCACTTTGGTTTCACTTTGACCACATCCGTCTCAGATGATAGTTGCTCTTATCTGTATGCCTTCTGAATTTCACTGGATGATCCCACAAAGAAAAATACACATTGAATTCGTCTTTGAATGCTTCCGTTTCTCGAGCAATTTAGACATTTATGACATAGTTATTGAATACATGAATATAGTGATTCACAAAATAAATATACTAATAATTGAATAAATATTATGAAAATCATAACAGTTTCATACAATTTGAGAAACCTCAAGTGAGGGTGATTCTGTTCAAGATGTGACAGGTTTTTATTCTTGTTTCAATGTAGAAGTTCTTGCTACAATGAATGAAGTTAAACCAAAAAATCGGATTTATGTACTAATGAATAGAATATTGAGAGATTACATAAATATAATTTTGTGCATAGTTTATACCCTTTTATGCATAGTTTGTTGTACTATATGAAAATTTAGTAAGTGGCTCAGTCTAATTTAGTTTTATTTAGTACCTCTTTCTACTTATTAAAGGCATGAATGATATAGATAAGGTTATAGATCTGCAAGAGCCAGGAATCTTAGATAATATTAAACCAAAGAAGAGAAAAGCATATAAAACACAGTTTATTCGTATTTTGACCTCAGTCACAGGTTTTGAGATGCAGATTTTGCTGTAGTAAAATAAAGCAGAGGACACAGCTACTATAATTTCTAACTCATTAATATGTTAGGATAACAAAAATTATCCTAGTTAAGGCAGCGCAATAGAGCAATTAGCAGATGTTTACCTAGAGCTACCTGCAATCAGGCCGTTTTCACTCTGGGCCTATAAGAATTTTTAGAGAAACTGATTGTGGTAGCCTCTGGGTAAAATAAAATAGGAAATTCTGCTTCATTTCCATCTGTTTTGTGTAGTACAATAAGAAATGTCGACAGCCGATTCAGTCTTGCCCTTTTTGCTATAATGTCTTTGTACTCAACATATAAACTGAACATAAGTTAGTGTGCAATGACTTTTAATACTCATATTACCACATAATGCTAAGAAACAGGGAGATGCAGTTCTTGTGTCAAAAACAACCTAATTTTCTTGTTCTAGTAGAGAGCTCAAAGCCCACTGGAGTGACTCTCATTTTCTCTTCTATTAAAGAAGGAAAGAAGCTGTCTCCCTGGAGGTTGGCATGGGTCCCAAACCCAGAAGAAAGGTTGATTAGATAAGCTGTATTTAGTGGCTATGACAGATGGACATGCAGTAGATGGGTAAAAGGTAAGGGAGCCAGTGTCCACAATCAAATGTGAATCCAAAATACAGTTCAACTGAGGTAAAAGCTGGAAGATTCTGATGAGGCAGGGAAATTAGCATGGTATGTGGAGCATCACTACCTTTTAAAGTATGATCGTCTCATTAAGGGCAGATTTTATGATGTTTCTTATTAAAGAGATCATAATATTTCTGAGATTGGGGGCCCGCCATTTTAACAGAGTTGTTTAATAAACTGCGTTTCCTACAGAAATATTTATTCTGGCCTGGTAGCTTCAAAAATCATCAAAATGAGGAAACAAGACCTTAGCCACCATTATATCCATTGGATGCTCTTTTTGTTCTTGTAGCTTTTGTTCTCTGATTTAAACCTCTCAATTGAGTTAGATAATGCAGACTTTTTCCCAGGGGAAATTGATGAATAAGGCACATTTAATAAAATGGTGCTAAGGATCGTCAGTCTGTGAGACTTCAGTTACATTCTGGGAATGAACCAATGGAATTCTAGTTCTCAGAGATATAGAGCAAAGAAATAATCCAAGAAAGCAGTTGAAAGGTTAGAGAATGTTTCAGGGGCAAGAGTCTTATAGCCTGCTGGTAATTTTAGTACTATTCAGCAATATTAAGGCATTATTCTAATTCGAGCTGATTATTTCATTTATTTCTTCCAGGATAGGAATAAGCCAAAGGTATCTTGGTTGGTTCTGATCTTAGAGAACAGAGGCAGCGAGGAGACTCTCTTAACAAGAAGGGAAAGAAATAACAGGACAGTGTTGATGATAGATTCCAGAGAACCATGTTCTCCGATATGCAAACACAATGGTTCTGACTTGCCTTCTCCAATAATGAAGTACTATTTTGTTGTTTTTTAATGAAGGGAAAAGCAATTTACGATAACATTAGGTTGCTAAAATTGACATCTGCCATAAAAGTGATGATGCAAACAAGTATCTGTACCTTTAAAAATGATAATAAATAAAAAATAATGGAGAACAAAACATTTGAGTGATTAAAATCTAAATGAAGTGAAATAACTTATAGCTATAGAAAATATGCAAATGGTGTGTTTTTTTTTTCACTTTCTTATGTCTTAATGGTGGGGGAAATAATGTACTTCCAACTGATACTAAAAAAAGACCGTTTTATTATGTTTACTACACAATGAGCCTGCCTAAGGCATTCTCTCGTTATGTTATACATTATTAACTGTTATAAACCATTACTCTGAATAGTACCCAGGCGGCCTGAAAGTTAATGTTTCTCTTTAAGTGCTTAGCTCACTATAAGAGAGTAACTTAGACATGGGAACTATCTGCTTATTCATTGACGCTGATTCTGCCAAGATTAGGATAAAGTTTTGGGTGAGATTGGATCATATTAGGGAATATAAAAGGAAGAAGAGGGAGAAAGGGTTAAACTCATTAAAACAGAAGTTCCAAATACTAATTATATGATACTTTAGGGCATCAATTTCAAAAACTGTTGTGGAACTCTCCAAGCAATAGGATTGTGTAAATTGTCTCTGATACAGACACACACACACACACACACACACACACACCCCTTCACCTTTGACAGTCATGAGGCATATGGTTTCATCTTCCTACAGACTGCACACTTTTTCTTGTTACAACTACTAATAATTAAATGTTTGGAGAAATGGACAAAGCTTTGGAAACTTGCTTCATTCTTTATATTCTCCCAATCTATTAAATTCATTAGGTCAGCATATGTGTCAATATCCCATCTACTGCCAAGGACAGAGTTGATTAACTGTGAATTATTTAATGAACATCATTATTCTAGCACATGATATAAGGGAAGTACCTGGCCCTTTTTTTGTTTCTAACCTCCACTAGATTCTATAAATTTCTTCATTTAACAACTATTTATTCACATATCTACTATGTGCCAGACAAAGTGTAAGGGATTAAGAGAAGAAGTACATCGAATTTCATGCCCTCTTGAATAAAATGTAAAGCACAGCAGAAATTCATGATTTGGGTTTACTTTTTGTATTACACTGGTAGTTTTGGTTTAATAAGACATTTATGATTCTACTTTATTTCTCATTCATTTTGAATGTCTCCTAGACCTATGGAACTTTGTTTTGATACATGAAGCCTCTCATTTAATTTGTATATATGGTATAACTAACAAAGTTTGAGTTTCATTAACTGAATCTCAAACTGTTTCATGCTTTCCACTCTCCAGCAAACTCCTCTTTTCTACTGCTTAGAGCTGTAAGAAAAAGGGGAGATATGGGAGAAAAAATATTGAAAAGGGAACACACAAAAAATGGAAGGAAGAGAGAGGAAGAGGAAGAAAAAGTATGAAAAAGAAAAAAATAACATTTTCAAAGTGAGGAAACAATATCAGGAACGTTAATGAAAAAGCAACCTCACAACCCACTTATCATTTCGCATATCAAGCATAGCCACTTAGTTTCCTGTAAAATAAGAGATCACTTTATATCCAAACATTTTCCATAAAATCTGTAAGCTAACAAATACATAACATTGAATAAGAAGTTATACTATTCATTTATTGTTTTTTAAATCTCGTTTTCTTTGGGCACAATCACTCTTTGAAGTTGCCTGTGAAATTTTCATATTCTCACTGATGAATTTCAAGCAAACAACAAAAACTTTACACAGCTTCAACAGGAGCTCACGATGGGAAAGGCTAGATTGCAGTAGAAAGGGTTTTCTAAAATAGGTTAAAACTGGAATGTGGTCTTCAGGAAAACTAATGGGATCTTAACTGGCAAGGAAGCATAATGTGCAGAAAGCAGGTGATAAGTATACTCTATTTGATCAGATCTACCTTAGGTTTCACCATGGAGAGCCGTGGACAGACTACCACTATGTTCAGAGGGGTGTGACCGGATCACTTGTTCATTAAGCAAGATAAAAGCAGAATCAAAAAGAACAGAATGTCTGCCTTATCTGAAGGTCTGCCATGTGGAAGATGTATATTTGCTCCTGCATTCCCAAGGAGTTAGGAAGACTCTGAGAAGCATATCTCAGCTTATTTTTTCAGATGTGATTCTCAGATGCCAATAATAGATTGGGCTACCACAAAAGTTTTAATGCCAAATTTCCATTAGTCACAATTAGAATAATTCTACCTGGTATGAATTTGTTGAACGATCCACTCATTAAATGGGTAGTTGAATGAGAGGATTTCTATGTCTTTTTCTACGTAAAAACACAATTTTCTGAATAGGAATAAAAAACATAAATATAGAACTCTTTAGCCTATTAAAATATATTTATAAACAAGCATATTAGTGTCATTCTAGAATAAATAACTTATTACTTTGTCAATGTACCTTTCATATATTTGTATTATTTTTATAATGCTGCAAGGACACCTTCTGATATTTCTTGTCGGATAATTTCTATGTCATACTTATTGGAAAGAAAATACTCTTATCTCCATCTTTAGATAGGCTTTGAAAAGATAGATAAGTAAAGAAATGTGCCAGAAATTGCTAATTGCTATGGGTGCGTGTATGTGTGTGTGTTTGTGTGTATGTGCGTGTTTGTCTGTGTATGCACACATACATTTGTATGGAGGAGGTTTTTTTATTCAGGGATATAATTCCTTCTTGCTCATAGAAGTCTTTCTGGTTCATGAGGATTAAAAATAACAAAAGCAAGAAAGCTGGTGCCATATAAAATCTTTAACTCACTGAAGAAAAATATATAGAATAATGTGCTGCCAGAATTTAAAACAATATAGAATGATATTGGCCTGATAATAAAAGGTAATTGATCAGATAGACAAGAGCTGTTTCTGTACTGTGGCTTAAGCAGATTGAGAGAAACCAATGATACTTTCTCTGGAGAAATGGTAACATGATAAGTAAAACCAATGATACTTTCTCTGGAGAAATGGTAAAATGATAAGTAAAATTAAAAAAAAAAAGATAAAATCTGCCAATAGGACAAGAAGGAGAAAAAAGAACCAGACTCCCTTGTTCCTCTTGTATCTTTTTCCTTTCTCAGCAACTTGAGACAGTGCCTTGGGAGGTCTGGTATCCTCTCCTAGAGAATATTAGACACTCTCTTTAACCAGTACATCGCATCGTTATTATTCCAATGAATATCTATAAAGTTAGTCCAGTGTACTTCAATTCCTGGGATTTTGGAATGACCATTGGTACCATGCAGAGTTCCAAGCTTATATCATATGGTAACAATACCAAAGGAGTTTGTCTCTTACACTTTTATTGCCAGATTCAAAAGGAAAGAAAAGTAGAATGACTGCCATTTCCATTCTGCTCATTTTGTTCTCGTACATACTTATCTGATTCAAGATGATCTTTTGTCATCTCTTTCTGTCATTTACCACTCTTTCCCTCATTCCCTCCCATGTCTTCTATCCCTTGTATTATTTGAAGGTAGGTCATGCTCATGGTTATAGTGGCATAGTAAACTTGGTGGACGAGAAGCTCTTCTATTTTCTACATTACTATACACATATCATTATATGGATGTATGCACATCTACATGAAAACACCTAGAATCTTTTTATTATGTTTTGTCTTCTCATTTTCTTCTTCTTTTTTATTTTTCTGAGACAGAGTCTTCCTTTGTAACCCAGGCTGGAGTCCAGTGGTGCCATCCTGGCTGACTGCAACCTCTGCCTCCCAGGTTTAAGTGATTCTTATGCCTCACCCTCCCAAGTAGCTGGGATGACAGGTGCCCACCACCACACCCAGTGAATTTTTGTATTTTTAGTAGAGACGGGATTTCACCATATTGGCCAGGCTGGTCTTGAACTCCTGACCTCAAGTGATCTGCCTGCCTAGCCTCCCAAAAGCTGAGGTTACAGGCATGAGCCACTATACCCGGCCTCAACTTTTCCTCATTCTTTCTTATTTTCCCTCCTCTATGTTCTCCTATTAGTAGTAGTAGCAGCGATATTAATTACTATACTCGTAGCAGTAGTATGGCGGTATCTTCTAATTATTGAATACTGACTATATGTTAGGTGTGTGCTTGTCACCTCATGTGCATTCTGCATAACCCTGAAAGGGTCCCTACTATGTTATTTCTCTATTATATAAGGTTGGAAACAGAGAAAGAGTTTAAGTCATACAGTCAGTAGAGCAGGACCCCTGCATTGAAGTATCCTAACTGTTAGAATAGTATTGAACATAAAATTTCACGATTTGTAAAGATAGAAGAACAGATCTCAATAAATATTGAAAAAAAAGGGAAACTTGTTTTGCCTATGCAAATAATGAGCATTTTTTACTTTTATAATATAAGAATAAGTTTTAAAATCAAGACCAGATTGGAATAAAATAAACTTTATAGCTGTCATCTTATACAGAGCGTATCTTTAAATAACTTACGAGCTAATGTGTAAAATTATTATTACAAAATTTTTTATCTAGATAAATGATTTTGAAAATTTGATTAAAAGCGATCTGCTGTATTTCTCCCTAAAATTATCTCCTTCACTGATTTGCCATTCTCTGATTTAGTAATGTTAACATAAATAGTAATTACAATTTATCTTGAAAGGGTATTTTAAAGCTTCAACTATAAGTAGCTGTAAATGTTTAGTGTGTAATTATAATGCGGATATAAATTAATAATCTGGAAAAACAAAAGAAGGGGCTGACATGTTTTTCTTCAATAATGAATATTTTCTAATAGACACAGAACCAGAAATGTAAAATTGGTACTTAAAACAATGCTTAAGGTGTGAAGGGATTTCTTATATTTGATGACCAAATTATATTCATTGCTTCTTCCAACAAGGAGAATCTAACACATACTTGACACACAATTGGTGTCTGACATCTGTTGATAGATGAGTGATGGACAAACTATGCTGATAGTTGGTTTGTAATTAGCATTAAAAATAATTTATTACATGTAGAGAAGATTGGCCAAAATCTTGGAACGCACAAAGATATTTATGAGGGGAACAGACATTTTCACCAGACAGAAATAATAATAATAAATGCTAGAAAATAATAAATACTAAATTATAATAATAACAGAGAATTATCTGGAAAGTTTAAGTCATTGACTTTTTAAGACCTTTCCATGACAAATGTATTCTGTGTTTTAAACTATCCAGCCAATTCCTTAAATAATAAAATTTATTCTATAAATATAAGTCCATTGTTTGTAAGAACAGTGAACACAGAGTAAACAATGACCCATTCAGTTTGAAGAAATCTTAGTAAAACACACATTCATTTTTATCCTAATTCTAGGTATTTAAGTTTTATAATTTTTTCAAATAAATTATAGTTTAAGGTCTTGAAATGAGTCTAGACAAATTATTTCTCAAAATTCAACAATTAAAAGAACCTTCATATTTTGATGCAACTGTATACATAGTCATTTTATTGTCATCTTTGCATATTACATGATGGTAATTTGAATTGTAATCTTTAACAATTTCCTTTGGATATATGAAAATTAATTTAAATTTCTCATTTTATTTCAACATTAAGTAAGTTGTTAATCCGAAACGAGTTTCTCATATTGATTTCTATTTTTTCTACCTGATGTTGTCTCAAATACAAGTTAGAAATTGGAAATTAGGTAATTCATATATGTAATAAAATAATTTTATTTCCCAATACCTGAATTGGGGGTGGGAGTTACTGGTAATGTTGAAAGAAAAGTAATTCACTGAATTTTAGAGAATACCTAATTCCTACTATGTGAGATCAGAGACAATCTTCATAAAGCTCTTCTTTAATCAAGAATAGATTTACTCCTCAGATTCAGTTGCTTGAGATCGTACCACAGGAGCTGAGATAAAACTTGGTGAGACAGTTCATGCCCTCAGTGGGTTATTAATAAACGAATAGCCCCCTCCCCAATCACAGTAAATAATCCAGTGTAGATTTGCCTCTCCAGATCTTGAGATTTTTCATCTCCAGCATACCCCTTTCATAAATGTCCAAACTCTTGAAATGGTCACCTTTCATTAGCTTACACCTTATGTATTACATATGTCAAATATTTCTTGAGGCCATCTTTTGATTTTTTTCCCTCTTGGAACTTCTGTTAAAAAACAACCTATCAACTCCATTTAGTTTAATTAATTGTCTTCCTTTACTTATCAAACACATGTAATACCCAATCAATAATAAGTGTGAAGTACCTAATGTTACTACTGAAGTATTATCTAAAGCAAAGCATTCCCAAAACCAAAGTAACATTTTGTTGTTGTTGCTGAGACAGGGCCTTACTCTGTCACCCAGGTTGGAGTGCCGTGGTGTGATCTTGGCTCACAGCAACCTGTGCCTTCCAGGCTCAAGGCAAGCTATCATTCCACCTCAGCCAACCAAGTACTGGGACTACAGGCACGTGCCACCACACCCAGCTATTATATATTACTCCAGAACCTAAAGTGCAATAATATATGTAAAAATTTATATATATAATTTATATATTATAAAAATATATATATAATTTATATATTTATTTTTTATAATATATAAATTATATATTATAAAATATATTTTAAAATTTATATATTTTTATAATATATAAATTATATATACAAATTTTTATATATATTATTGCACTTTACATTCTGGGGTTACACATATAGGACATGCAGGCTTGTTGCATAGGTACATACAAGGCAATGTGATTTGTTGCCTCCATCTCCTCCATCACCTATATCTGGTATTTTCCCCATGTTATCCCTCCCCTACCTCCCTACCCACTGCTGTCCCTCCCCATTCCTCCCCCAAGAGACTCCAGTGTGTGATGCTCCCCTCCCTGTGTCCCGGTGTTCTCATTGTTCAGCACCCACCTATGAGTGAGAACATGTGGTGTTTGATTTTCTGTTCTTGTGTCAATTTGCTGAGAATGATGGTTTCCAGATTCATTCATGTCCCTACACAGGACACGAACTCATGTTTTTTATGGCTGCATAGTACTCCATGGTGTATATGTGCCACATTTTTCTTATTCAGTCTATCGTCACCCAGCTATTTTTATAGAGGCAGGGTTTCACCATGTTGCCCAGGCTGGGCTTGAAATCTTGGACTCAAGCGATCCACCCTCTCAGCCTCTCAAACTGCTGGGATTACAGGACCAGCCTCAAATTAACATTTTAACTGACCTAGATTGGTTTTCACTACTTTGTTCAAAAATCTTCAGAGCCCAGAAAGTCCAAATTAAGAAGCATAATTTTGTAGGCATTAATAGTGAATATCACACCCCACCCCTTACACTCATCTTTTCTAGAACTGTCAGAATATCAGACAAAGCTAATTAACATAGCTTACAAGGACAGTCCATCCCTCATCTACCACCATTGTATGAGTTACATGTTCAAATGACTGCAAACTACTTGGCCTTCAGTCTCAAACTCATCTCCCAATATTCCCCCAATCACACATACGAGGGCCATGTATTTCCTGCCAGTCACACTCTTTCTCATAACCCAACATTTAGCTCAGGAATCTCTTTTGAACTTTCCAGCATGGTCCCCTGATAACTCATGCACATAATACATGCTATGCATGTAGATGACTTCCCTTTCTCTTTGAAAGGCTTGGTGGCTCACGCCTATAATCCCAGCATTTTGGGAGGCCGAGGCGGGTGGATCATGAGGTCAAGAGATCGAGACCATCCTGGTCAACAAGGTGAAACCCCATCTCTACTAAAAATACAACAATTAGCTGGGCATGGTGGTGCACACCTGTAGTCCCAGCTACTCGGGAGGCTGAGGCAGGCAAATTGCTTGAACCCAGAAGGCAGAGGTTGCGGTGAGCAGAGATCGTGCCATTGCACTCCAGCCTGGGTAACAACAACGGGACTCCGTCTCAAAAAAAAGAAAGGTGTGTCTATGTCTCAAGAATCTTGCATTTATGCCAATACATCCAAGGCCTGGGACAAACTACAGAGGGCAGAATTGGAAATGAAATGTAGGCTGGAGATAGAGGATATCTCTACTCTTTCAGAATATATCTAAAAGAGTGTAATGTTGAGTTTGTCTACTTAACAACTTACTAAATTCATATGCAAGTGAATAAGTGAACAGGGAGGGTCTTATGGGTATCATTAATTGAGCTATCCCAAAAAGAGTGTATCGTCCATTAGCTTCTGCTACATTCTTCCCTTACCTCATCCCACTGGAAATATCTAAAAGGAGCATTTCTCCTACAGGATAGTAGAAAAATATAAGCTGTCCCTGCTTTATGTTTTCTGCATACAGAATCCATAACTTTCAAAGCTCAAGGCAATTAATGGAGGTCCCTAAGTTTCTGTTATGTTCTAGGGATGCAGCAAAGTTTGGAAATTGACCTCTTCCTAGAATTCTGTAAAATGTCCTATTTTAATAAAGATAATTCTTAAGCAGTTAGGAACCTCAGAGATGTAGAACAACTCTTTACAAATGAAGAAACGTTTGCTTATTCATTTATTCTGTGGTGGAAAATGCCAGGAAAATGCCTGGTGCTGGAATAAAAATGAGTAAGCTTGGCTGCTCCTCAGGCATTCACAGTCTAGTTAGAAATAATGAGCTATAATAAGATAATTACACATGTAAAACATTTATAGAACTTGGGCTAAAGAGGTAAGTTGATTCTTCCAAGGTTACATGCACAGATAACGGTGGTGGATCTAAAGAGTAGGGTACAAATGATCTGTCATAATTTCTGCCCTTGGCGTTTTTTAAAAATTAATAGATTTTAAAAGTTTTATAAGTTCTAGAGTCATATAGATACTTTAATTACTTTGTTGCTACCCCCTGCTATTTTGCTTTTCTCTTGGTAGAATATTAAATAAATATTTAGTGGAATATAGCTAAAATTTTAGTTCAGTGCTGCTCCTCATGGACTCCTAATTCCTTTGAGGAACTGTATGGTGTTATGATTAAAAGAATAGGTTTTGGAGTGAGAGACACTAGATTCACAGCTCTGGTCCTTCATTTACAGAAAATACAATTTCAGATGAATTTATTGACCTTTCAAAGTCTCAGTTTCCTCATCTATGAAATGAAAATGGCAGTGGGCATTCCAAAAAAGGCTTGAAGGAGATTGAATAAGATATTGCATGTGATCCAATTAACATAATTTGCACTAATAGAATGAAAAAGAAATCCTGCTATTTTGTCATTTAGAGCCCTACAACCTTTATAGGGGAGCTTGTGAATAAAAAAGCATACTGCCAATAACATAGCCTTTCAAACTGAACCCAGGGCTTATTCAGCTTATAAAGTAGAAATCCTATGCTCACTCTTTCCTCAGCTAGCAGTGTTCTTTCACATTTCACCTCTCAAAATCCCTCTCATTTTTCAAGGTTAATCTCAAATGCACTTCCACAAAGAAGCTTTCACTGAGACCTCACAGAGAAATGTAATCTCTTTCTTCCCATAGTATTTGCTTTTATTGCTTCTAAATCATTTATTTTAATCACCCCGATTTAAAAATTGGCCACATGTCCGTCTTTCCATTATATGATACCATCTGTGAGCACATGGGGAATGGTTAGCACAATTTTTGTGCATGGTAGGTTATTTAAAAAAAAAATCTGTAGAATCAGATTAAACTGAATAGAAAATAAGGAGCTACATTACTTTTGTGACTCATCTGAATTTTGCAATCTTATGCCATCATTTAAAATCAAACCTATAAACAGTTGTGATGATTAGGGTATTTGAGCACATTGAGGAATCTTATAATTTGAGAAAAATGTAGGGGAAGTAATTTTATTGACTGAAGAGCAAGATAAATTCACTCATTTTTAATTGATGGGGCAAAATAAATACTTCTTGAATGAATAGGTACTCAAGGGAATAACTAACAACTTGAATTGTATGAGGTTTGTATGTACCACCACAGTTTTAATTGATGGCTAGTAAACACAGAAAATTTGAGCTTTATTCATTCATTCACCTATTTTTTTTTTTAATTATTGAACCTTTATCAGGTCTCCATAATTTGACTAATTACTAAGAATTGACCTCCAGGAACTCAATATTGTTAAAACATGTAATAGTAACAACATTAGACTTGCTGATGAGTATGTTTATACCAACTTTTAGTAAAAAATTTTTATATATATCAAACAAATTTATTTTGTGGAAGTAAGTTTATATATATCAAACAAACTTATTTTGCAGAAATAAGAAAATGTGGAAATAAATTAAAATATAATTACCATTATAAAAATATACATATACATGCATATTTAGATCCTCAAGACAGTTGAACATTCTAACTTCAACATGTAGTTCACTTGTCTTTTTCAATCTTGAATTTAACCAAAAGACAGAAAAATATAACCTTATTTTTAAAAATTATATAATTCCCGCTGACGAATGTACTAATCATTACTATTAACCAGAGAGGGAATAAAACTCAGGGTGTATTTTTATTAGTCACATAAATTTGTTTTTCAGTTATTTAAAGAGGGAAGTGAAAAGACTTAAAAGATTATTGACTCATTTTTATTTTCCCTTATGTGAATGTTAATCAAAGATTTGACTAATTTATTCTTACCTTTAATAGTGTATCATAGGGTATTTTTTATTTGAAAGAGTAATTTTTATCATAATGAAGTTAAAATCAAATATGTTCACATTGTTTTATATTGAGTAATGAAGTTTTAGAAGCTATTTGGTTTAAAAATGGAATATGAGGCTGGGCACCATGACTCGTGCCTGTAATCCTAGCACTTTGGGAGGCCAAGGCCAGAGGATTACCTAAGGTCAGGAGTCTGAGACCAACCTGGCCAACATGGTAAAATCCTGTCTCTATTCAAAATACAAAAATTAGCTGGGCATAGTAGCAAAGACCTGTAATCCCAGCTACTTGGGAAGCCAAGGCAGGAGAATCACTTGAACCCAGGAGGCAAAGGTTGCAGTGAGACGAGATCTCACCACTGCCCTCTAGCCTGGGTGACAAGAGTGAGACTCCATCTCAAAAAAAAAAATAATAATAATAATAAAGAGAGAGAGAAAAAAAAAGAAATATGAAAAACAATGCAAATTCATAAATTTATAATCATTGTATTTCTCAAACTTACACAAAATCTAATTTTCTTATACATTTAAATCCACTTATTTCTTAATATTTTAATGCATTATAAACTGTAGAATCTCTGTAAGTACCAAAAAATTATATTGTGGTTATAAACACTAAAGGTAAAGTTAGAATCACCTTTTAGTCTTATCTACTCTCTGCCATTTCCAGAAGCAACCCTGTGATCAGTGCAGCTGCCACCACTTCCTAAACATTCGCATTCCTACACATAGCCATTTCAACAGCATTTTATGTGTATTTTTTTAATTGCATTTTAGGTTTTGGGGTACATGTGAAGAACATGCGAGATTGTTGCATAGGTACACACGTGGCAGTGTGATTTGCTGACTTCCTCCCCTTCACATATATCTGGCATTTCTCCCCATGCTATCTCTTCCCAACTCCCCACCCCCCACTGTCCCTCCCCTATTTTAAAAAATATTTTATACATATGTCTTAGAATTTTTTTGCCCTTTTGCATATTTTAAGTTAATTTTATCTACAATGCATTTTAAAATTTTAATTGATTTAAGTTTAGCTTACAGTTATAATTATTGTCTTCTTCTCATAATGCTTTCTAGTTGTTCATTCTTGTTACATTTTGGAGCTTCTGCTTTTTATATGTCAAACCTGTTCAATTTATTCTTATTATTTGACTCTGATTCTATTAAGTCTTATTAAATGCTATTTTTTAGAGATAGTGAAAATGTTCTCTCCTCTCTCTCTCTCTCTCCCTCTCCCCCCCCCGCCCCCAAATATGGTTTGGCTCTGTGTCCCCACCCAAATCTCATGTTGAATGTGGTCTCCAGTGTTAGACGTGGGGCCTGATGGGAGGTGATTGGAGGCAGATTTCCCCCTTGCTGTTCTCATGATGAAATATGAGGCTGGGCATGGTGACTCATGCCTGTAATCCCAGCATTTTGGGAGGCCAAGGTCAGAGGATCACCTGAGGTCAGGAGTTCGAGACCAACCTGGACAACATGGTGGCTAGTTTGAAATACAGTTGCATAAGCTTGGTGCCCTTAGAAAGTGCAAAATATTTTTATTTGAAAGAGCAATTTTTATTATGATGAAGTTAAAATCAAATTTGTTCACATTTTTCCATACTGAGTAATGAAGTTTTAGAAGCTATTGGTTTAAAAATGAAGTATGAAGCCTCACAGGATCGTGTTTAAAAGTGCGTAGCACTTCACCTTCTCTCTCTCTTTCACTCCGCCATGTGAAGACGTGCCTGCTTCCCCTTCATCCTTCCACCATGCCTGTAAGTTTCCTGAGGCCTCCCTAGCCATGCATCCTGTATGGCCTGTGGAACTGCAAGTCAATTTAACTACTTTTCTTTATAAATTATCCAGTCTCAGGTAGTTCTTTATAGCAATGTGAGAATGGACTAATGCACATGCATACACACGATTTCTTTCTTTCTCTCTTTGGACAGGGTCCTATATTTTGTCATAAAATTCTCCAGTGTTGAATATATTGAATAGAACCTTTGAAGGAATGATTGATGTCATAATCATAAACAGCTTTTTCTCTATCTGTGCCTCTCAAAACTCTGGCGAACTAGTTCCTATGTTTTGGATGAAACCTTTGGCAGGCCACACTTAGATAACAATAAAAATATCAACAACAAAAACTTGATATGCCCCACATTTTGTTTAAAGTTAAACTTTTCTTCTGTTTCAACTTACTAATGCTTAGGCAGAAGCCTGTACCAAAGAATGGGATGTGGTGGTCTTCTTCTCTTCCCGTTTCTGCTCCTCAGTGACTCCCGTCCTTTTTCTGTACTCACTGAGTGTATTATTTGTTCTTTCCTAGGTTGCCAGAATCCTCCTCCTAATTGCAGCTTCCTCTCCTTCAGCCAGCAGGCTATAATTCCCCTTGCTTTTGCATCCAAAGGCATCACCCCAAACTCTTTTTGCAAAAGCAACCTCCCTCTGGCAGAAGCATACTTGGTTTAGATTTTCTTTTCAAATTATTCCAAATCAACATTCCTATCATGAATTCCATATCCATGTTTCTGGAAATATGCACTTTCGATTCTCTATCGGGAAAAGGGCAGTTATTTTTTGCAACACAATATCCTGACCCACTGCCTTAACCCACTTCAGACAACATTTGTCTGCCGCTTCCCCACTGTGCTTTAAGAGCTTCAAGGCACACATATCAAGCTATCCAGGCTAACTCCTTAAAGCTTCTCATACCGGACTGGGAGTGAGGTCAAGCATTTGTCTCTCTCCCTCTGTGGGGAGGGAAGGGAATGTGCTTCAACATACAGCTTTCTACAAAGAAATCCTCGCTCAAAAACATTTTTGTATTAATCTTTTATTTTCATACGGTGAGTATTGGACTAAGTTCACAGGTAGCTGATTGGTCATCTCCTTTGCAAGATTTACCCGGATACTCTAGCGGCTCTCCTTGGAGTTGTTTTGTTCTTGGCTTTGCTCAAGACAGAAAATGTTCATATTCATATGTTGTTTTAAAAAAGAATAGTGCTAGTATGGATTTTAACTTACCTATTTATAATATATTATATTACCTATTTGTAATGTTTGTTATAAATTTTTGGGCAGAAAACTTGTTAGCGAATACAATTTTTATTGAATATTAATTAAATTAAGTGCCTATCAGTGCTAGAAATTCTTTTCAATGCTGGGGACATAATGGTAGGAACAAAACGTCTCCCTTCTCACTGTAGTGGCAGGAGGTGGGTAGGTTCATAAATTTTTTAAAGCACACATATAATTGTATATATAAATGAAATCGTTATTTCAGAAGGTAATAAATGCTGTGAAGTAAACAAAACATGGTAATACAACAGAGCGACTGAGGTATGAAATTAGATGCTAAGGGAAGAAAAAACATATCTAAGGAGATGAAGTTTAAGCTGTACTTTAAAACGGAGTTAGTCAGGTGAGGAGCAGGAAAGAGAGCATCCCAGTGAAAGTAGTACACGCAAAGTCATAAGGTGGGAAAATGCGTGCATGTCTAAGAAACAGAAAGGACAATGTGGCCAGAAGACAGAGAGGAAGGCAGAGAGTGGCAGATGTATTCAGATAGCAGGGCATGTGGGC
The DNA here is from genome assembly GCF_049354715.1 of Callithrix jacchus. Classification (NCBI taxonomy): domain Eukaryota; kingdom Metazoa; phylum Chordata; class Mammalia; order Primates; family Cebidae; genus Callithrix; species Callithrix jacchus. Next base: position 13,290,157 of record NC_133518.1, on the reverse strand, counting down.
CATAAAAAGAGTCTGTATTTTCATTTTTAAAGCAATTGGAAGAAATCGGAGGGTTTTAAGCAGAAATGCTTATGACCTTCATATGTGTAAACTGAAGTGGTCACAGGCAAGCCTTCGATATATGTAGTCCCCCCAGTCATAAGGCTACTGAGAGAGCCAAGGCAAGAAGTGGCTCATACAAGGTTCTTAGTAGTAGAGGTGGAAAGAACTTACATAAAATGTAAGTGGGAGAAGAGAATGGAATGCTGCCCGATAAAACGCTTCGGTAGTTAATTTTCTGCCTCTGGACACTCACTAATATTTCTCTAAGTTTTTGGCTACCCAGTCATCCTATCTTTTCCACCCAAACTCCTATATTCAATGTATTTTTGCGAGACAGTGACTCCTGTTACTGATCTGGCCAATAACTGAATTGCAGTATATGTAGAGGATTCCACAACCATTCCCTGCTATGATACTCCAAACAGCTGTGCTGTGGGCTCCCTGAACTCACTTCTGCTTCTAGAATGGGCTGCTATGGGCCTGGTCTTTTCTTGGTGTTTCAATCTACCTTTTGTGTTAATTTTCTGTGAGCACTTTGATAAACACTTCTTTCTTCAATTTAAGGTCATTTGCTCTCTGTGTTCCCAGGATTCTTTGTTGTTTCTGAGTACCTTGGTACTCTCATTTACTTTTTACTTGAAATTTCAAGGTATTTGGAGGGGTGAGAGAATTTGCACCTCTAATACAGCCTCCCTCATCCCCCTACACACACACACATCCTAGATTGTAGATATGGCTTGTATTTTGTCAATTGAACATAGAGTGCTTTTTCTTCTTACAACACATTTATCCCCATTCAAATCTTTTAACTATAGTTTTAATGTAGTGTCTACTAGTTTTGAAAAGGTTTCAGATTTGATACATTATAGTTGAATCTTCTTTAAGTGTTGAAGGTATTCTTTAAAGCCTTTATAAGTGCACCAAGTTTATGCAATTATAGTCAATAAAATAGTTTTCTGTTTCTCAACCTTCTAGTTTCTCATCAAAATGCAAATTAGTACAATCAAATATGCTTTTGTTTCTGAGTGTTTATAAGAAATACTGGATTTACTAAATGCACAATAATTAAAAGGTAAAATTGCGAGAACTTAAATCCTTAAAATGCATTTCATTATTATATATTCAGATTATCAAATTTAAATTATTTTATGATTTTATGTTCTTCATTACTCTTATGTGTTTTAAAATGTATGCATCTTCCTGTGTGCTCTTTGATCTCTTAATCTAAGAGCAAAGCCATTCTTCCTTAAGGCTTTGGTCTTTAGAGTTGTCAGACATGAATTTGAACCCTAGACTTGTTACTCTGTTATCTGGGATAAAGTACTAACTTCTCTGATTTTTTTTTGTCCCCATCATATAGCTAGGATCATGCGTACTGCATGGGATTCTTTAAATTTGTTATATACCATATGTAAAGCTCCTTTCACGCTGCCTGATTCTCAGTAAGCATTAGTTACCATTGTCTCATTACTGATTCTGCACTGACTTTCCATTTTGGTATTGTCATTTATTAGTTGCATAATCACAGATAAGCAACTTTAACTTTTCAAAAGCACAGACTTTTAGATTAATTAAAGTAAGAATGGACATGGAAGTAGTTTAGAAAGCAATAAAGCATTAATAAATATAAAGTGGGAAAAATAGAACTAGAGTGACATTTTATGTTAACTTAGGTCATTATAAAAATATATTGCCATTACATTGTTACAGAATAAAGTGAAGGATACAGAAAAAGGGACAATTATGTGATACGACTACACAGCACTGAGGTTAAAAGGGATTTCCTCATAGCTGACTACTTTCCGATGTAAATTGGTCAGGTATGGAAGAGACATGAATGACTTGGCTATTATATGTTTATTTTCCTCTGTACGTAAAAGTAATGTGGTTGACCAATCACCAAGGGTGGCATACTTGATTAAACTAGATGGAGATACTTCTCTGATCCTCAGTTATGACTGACTAAAAAGCTATTCTCTTTGTAAAATTAGAAAAACATGATAGAGTAGCAGTGGAATGGTCTTTCATAGGAAAAAGTCAAGTGAACACACAAATCAAACCTGTGACCCTGACCTCATTACCATCATAACCTTACCATACAAGACAACAATCAGACTGTGTATACCATGAAGACAAAATAGAATAACTATATAACTTACGAAAGCAATAAGAGTGACTAAAAAACGCAAGCTCTATAGCAACTGCTTTACATTCAAATTCTTTACTCTTTGGCTTAGGCAAGTTATTTCATCTTTCTAGAAGTTTTGGGCACTTCATCTATAAAATGAGGATAATGGTACCTATCTCATAGACTTTTGAATAGAGTAAAAGAGGCCATTTATGTAAGGTTGTTCTCTCAGTGCCTGGAATATAATAGATAAGTGTTAGTTTTACTAGTTTTTATTACAATCATGAAACAGTATTTCAAATGCCCGAAGTAGCAATCATGTGGATTTGGTGAGTGTCTCTTTGTGAATAAGTGGCAGGTTCTATAAGTGAACATTGAAATGACTACTTTTTTTGTTGTTTTATCTTATTTTTCATTGAGGCATAGTATTACATACGTTTATGGGTTGCAGGGTGATATTTCAATACACTTATACATTATGTAATTATCAAATAAGGAAAATTAGCACATTCATCACCTCAAATATTTTTCATTTCTTTGTAGTGAGAACATTCAAAAACCTCTCTTTTAGATATTCTGAAATATGCAATACCTTATTATTAACGATAGTCAGTAGTGCAATAGAAGACCAGAATGGATTTCTTCTATCTATCTATCTATCTATCTATCTATCTATCTATCTATCTATCTATCTATACCTACCTACCTACCATTTTTAGAAATCCAATCATCCCTTGGTGGTCACTTAGGTTGATTTCATATCTTGCCTGTTGTGAATAGTGTTAGAACAAACATGGGAGTGCAGATATCTCCTTGACATACCAATTTCAGGAAATTATTGCTTTTGAAAAGCTTTCTATTCTGTTCCAAACTCCATGCTGCTCTGAAAAGGCTCATATAAATTTCCCAAGTATCTATTCCATTCATAAAATATCTAGCACATTTATGACTGATAATGATAACATTCATTGTATTAAACAATCAGTGCTTTTGTATATAAATGTGATTCACTTTTGTTACAGTATATTCCTTAAACACTACAACTTAATAAAGCATTCATCAGATTCACTTTTCACTTGAAGTCTTAAAGTTCATCCTTGCACCTGCAAGGTTATTCCTGACAAATTGACTGGGGTTCTTAAGGTACATTTTAAGATAACACACAATTTCTTTAGTGTCTGTTTTAAAAAATAACATTTTTTCACTTTGTGTAATTATATACTTTCATCGACAAATATGAATGTCTTGTTCAGTGCAGCTACTGTATCTTTTCTGGCTTTGGAGACCTTTTTTTTTAGTTGAAATTTATAAATTAACCAAAAGAAGTACCTCAGTATTTCTATCATTGTTAATTTTTTTTTAAAAGAAGAAAAGACTAGAGCCTTGAAAATTTTACAGCAGAATTTATTAGCCGATGGTTTTAGGGAATAGAAGTGAATTTTTTGCATGTGCCAATGTTTCCATCTTGTTACAGATGGCTCTTGCTGGCAGAAGATAAGGGCAGAGGAAAGCCAACAAACTTGCCAGATTTTCCCTAAAAATAAATGAAGACTATAGTATATTGCTCTTAAAAATGAATTTTAGCCTTTATTATCTACTAATATCTGCTTCTCTTTGTTTTTCTGCTTTAAAATTGCTACACAAAGCTGATATTAAACCTTCGTAATTCTCATGAAAGCAAAATTTAGCTATTGAGTGGATTTTGGCTCTGTCTTTTCTTTCTTAACAATAAACTTAATGCTACAAAAATGCATGGTGAAAATTTATTTTTAACTGACAGTTGATTTTTTTCAGTAATTAAGTTAAATCACTTCATGTTCTTCAAATATAGAAACAAATGTAGAACTCTGGATTACAAAAAATAATATGAGTAATTAATTGATATGATAAAAGGTTGTGATATCATTTAACTAACTTACAGAGTAAATGTAAGTACAAAGTTTTCAATTTAGTTATGATATCTAATATATCCTTGGTATAATAAACAATTAAGATGGGTGATACAGAAACATATTTAATGTTTTATTCATTAAAATATGAAATACTTTAAAGAATAAGGACATTCCTTAAATTAGAGTTCATTGTGCTTAATGTATTTTATGTACAAATCTGTAGAAATGGTGGTATTTTGATAAACTAAACAACCTTAAGATTGAATATGATTAACTAGATATTAGCTCAAAAATTTTTTATTTTAACACTTTAAAATGATATTTTTAGGAAGCAATATTTAATTTTTCTTAGTCAGCATACAGTATTGAACATAGACTGCATTTTTTTTTTTGAGATGGAGTTTTGCTCTTGCCCAGGCTGGAGTGCAGCAGCACGATCTTGGCTCACTACAGCCTCCACCTCCCAGGTTCAAGTGATTCTCCTGCCTCAGCCTCCCGAGTAGCCGGGATTACAGGCATGCACCACCATGTCCGGGCAATTCTGTGCTTTTTTTTTCAGTAGAGATGGGGTTTTGCCATGTTGGACAGGCTGGTTTTGATCTCCTGACCTCACGTGATCCACCCGCCTTGGCCTCCCAAAGTGCTGGGATTACAGGCATGAGCTACCACGCCCGGCCACAGACTGCATTTTTGTTTTATATTTATTTTCCTCTTATATTAGATGTCTTAAATCCCTCAGGGCCTACATTCTGAATACCTATTATTTTTATATCAGATGATATTTGTGAATATATGGGTGGAATATATTTGGCTGGATCATTAGAAAACATGGAGATTAAGTGGAGGCTTACTTTTGCATTCAAGTCACTTTGCTTCATAGCTTTTACTCTCCCCTTATTAACATTCGAGTTTATAGTTAATCTATAAAAACATCTATTATTTTACAATAATAAACATAGTATATTCTATAATATGTCAAATCCAGGGCCACCACCTCAGATATAAAGGATAAAGTTGGCATGGTCTTTTTCTATAGGATACTTAAAATCTATTGAAGAAATTGAACAAGCATCAAACCAACTGAAGCAGTGGGACAGAGACCTAATATTAATATGGTTTGAACTAACTACTGTGAAACATAGGATAAACCTAGATGCTACCAAAAAATCAGAAAATCAAACTGTATTTTAGATAAGTGGATTTTGAGGAGTTACAAATCTGACAGTACAAGTCCCATGCACCAGGTACCAGGCATTAAAGATGAGTGGCAGAATACGACGTAAAATAATACAAAATGTTTTACTAATTTCCCCTCGTCAGCCGCTATTTTTGCTAGATTATGTAAAATGTTCATAAATAGACTCTTCATTGTACAACTTTCTTTATCCCTTTTTTTCAATTCTGTCAATTGTCTTTTGCTAGAAAGTGTTATCCATTTACCTACAAGGTCTGTGAGTCAAAGAATTAAAATACATGAATAAAATTTCTAAATTGCATGCATTAAAAGGTATACATTTTCTAGACAGCTGCTCATGTAATATATAATTTGTTATCTGAAAAGTCCATATTTAAACTTAAAGTTGACACTTTGTCCTTAATTCATGCTGCCATGCTTCTCACTTCTACACATAATAATGTAAATTAAAGATTGTATTAATCTACAGTTGCTGCTGCTGTCATTTGGTGCATATATTTAATGATGATGCATACGTTTCTCTCTGTATGATATATAAATACATGCATACAGGTATCTGCATATGGTCAGTGTACACATGTACATGCTCAGTGGGGTCTTAAATATTAAAAATGTTAATTATGTTCAAAACGTGAATCTCAAATAAGACTCAATAGCTTATCAGCTGAAATAATTGCTATGACAAGTGCAAATAACTGGAAGACTTTAAAGTTTCAAATAATGTTTCATGTAATACACACGTTTAAATTGACCATTTGCACCTTCAATGCCACATGTACTAGTAATCAAGACAATAACATGCGTTACGCTAATCCAACTGTCATGTCATTCTTAGCAGTTATTTTATTGATGAGGTAAAATTCCAATGTATTTATTCCAGTAGAGTATTATAATTAGTTAGAGAAATTAAATATTTATTCTAAAAGTCAGTAGAGACTTGGGCACAAATAAAGTAATTTGCAGAGCAAGCAGTAATACAGGAGAAGCAGATATTTTAAGGTGTGCCCAGAGTATTTAGTTGGTTGGTTCCATGTTAAACATCAAGTGAAAAATTCTTTTTTTTTTTCGTCTTTTTAAAATTTTCTTTTGAATATATACCTAACAATGGGATTGCTGGGTTGAATGATAGTTCTTTTCTTTTTTTAATAATAATTTAAGTTCTGGGATACATGCACAGAATGTGCAGGTTTGTTACATAGGTATGCACGTACCATGGTGGTTTGCTGCACCCATTAACCTGTCATCTACATTAGGTATTTAAATAGTATATGTTAATAGTTTTTAAAATGTAAACATTGAAGAGCATGTAAGGGAAAAAGTAAAAATCCAAGCCATTTCTCCGTATCTGTACTCATACCTTAGAGAAAAAGCATTTAAAATAGTTTATTGGATACCCTTCCAGGAAATCTCTATGTATATTTAAATATAATATGGCTAATACTTTTTGCTATGCAAATAGGATGATACTTTTCAGATTGTTCTGAAATTGGCCTTTTTCTCTTAATCATACATCTTATACAACTTTGTCAGATCATATGCATCTACTTAATTCATTTTAGTACATATCACAAATTGAATTGGTTCACTGTTACAGATTAACTTTGATGGGCGTTTCGTTAGCATTTTGGCTTTTATCATACCCATTTTGACTTAATGGATACATCGTTGTCAAAGCCAGTAGGTTTGGTTGATCTCCATGAAATGTATTGAATGAGACATGGGCACTAGTATTGCCTCCACTAGTTAGTGATATCACTTTGGACAGGTGGGGTTGACTCCCCATGTCTCAGTAATTGGATTTGTAAAACAAATATATTTTTAAAAAAGGCACATTAGCCCTGGACATACAAAGCAGTCAGGAGAATCTACTGAAGGAATATATGTTGATGTGTTTTGAAAAGAATGAAACCTGTTTTGAACTAAAAGTGTATTAGGCATCGTACTCTTGGTAGAGTCATAAACTATTCGTTCAAATATGGACAATGTTACATGCCTCTGTCATGGAAACTCTTAAGGTAATTGCATTTTATTAAGCTTTATTTTATTTAAGATTTAAGGGAAGATTGAGATACCACTTAAGAACAGGCAAAGTAGAGTAGATAAATTTGTTTCTCCTTGTTTTTTTAGTTACTTTTATTGAAAGTGTCTCTATGGGTCTCACCAAAGGAATTCTACTGTTGGAAGAACGTTGGAAGTGTCTTCCTTTAGTTTTCTTGTCTAAGGTATAGTGGGGTTAGAGAGGAATAAGGCTATAGTGGGGATAGAGAGGAATAAGGCAATTTAGACATGAAACTGATCTTGTTGCTATGGCAGGATAGGGTGTTGAAAGAGCTAAGAAGGAGAAGTGCATACAACACCTTGCCACATTCTTGACAGGCACACAGGCACTCGGATGCTAATTCCTGGAAACAATATAGATCAGCGAATTAATTGGAATGCAGTAAAGGCAGTAGGTAATGTAATTATAGTGAAAAAAATCCCTCTTCAAGATACTTTTACCATAAAAATATAAAAATGTCATAAGAAGAAAACCAAGTATGCACATGTATGTGTGTGTGTTTCGGTAAACTGATAACTTGATGTGCTAGCTTAGAGAATTGCTTATTTTCAAAAACTTCAATTTCTCAATGAAAGCTCCATATTATGAATGTTTGTAGTTTATGGACTTTCAGTCTTGGGAGAAAAAAGTAAAATAACTGTAAGTATTTTATCTATTCATTCCATGCCTCGGGCAGCCCCCGGAGAACAGGAAAGAGAACTTGTGTGGCCAGGCAGCTTCTATTGTGTACTCAAAGCCTTCCTTTTTCTTGACATTGTTCTTACCACTCATGATTTAAAAATGGTATGAGATTTTTCAAACTATATTCTCATATCTTATCACCTTGCTTATAATGCACTTCATCCCCCCACACTTTAAGTATTTAGAACTAATTAAGTTTCTTTGAATGAAATCTGAAATCATTCAGCAGGTATAAAAATATATGTATACTGATACGTATTCTAATACAAAGAGATCTCCTGAATATAGTGTTGAGTTAAAAAAAAAAGCAATGTGCAAAACAGTGAATATAGAAACCTGTCTTTTATGAAAAAAGAGAGGGAATATATATATATATTTATAAATTATATAAAATATAATTATAAATTACACATGTGTATGTACATATATACACACGTATAGTTTATAATTGCTAAGGTCTACAGAAATAATTTCTTCATTTTGTATAGAGAACTTGGAAAGGATACACACAAAAGTAAGTGCTTACCTATAGAATTGGGGATGAGAAGTGAGAAGCATGATTTTTACTGTACTTCGTTTTTTATTGTTTGGATTTTTCAATTTTGTGAATGAATTACATATTAAATAGATACCATTACATTAAAAACAATTGAAAAATCCATGGTTGAGGCAGCAAATTGCAGTGAAAACATTGGCTATAAGCCTGAGGAGCATGGAGTTTTTGTAGCAGATTTGCTACTGTTTCCTGTAACTTAGAACAAGTTACTGAGACTTTCACTCGCCCTGCCTCAGTGTCCTCACCTGCTCCAGACAAGGAGGTTGCAGCTTATTATCTCATGCCCTAGCTGTCATTCTGAGCTATATTTTAATTGATCCAAGATTGTGCATAATCCAGAGTTATTGAATTTGTGCCATAGGCCACTCACTGAAAGCATGGAAACATGTTCTGGTGTATTTAAATCCAAACAAGTTGTCATATTGTTTTTCATTTGTTTATTCGTTGATTTTTTTGAGATGGAGTCTTGCTGTCACCCAGGGTGGAGTGCAGTGGCACGATCTGGGCTCACTGTAACCTCTGCCTCACACAGGTTCCAGCGATTCTCCAGCCTCAGCCTCCTGAGTAGCTGGGATTACAGGCATTTGCCACCATGCTGGGCTAATTTTTGTATTTTTAGTAGAGACAGGATTTCACCATGTTGGCCAGGCTGGTCTTGAACCCCTGACCTCAAGTGATCTTCCCACTTCAGCTTCCCGAAGTGCTGGGATTACAGGCATGTTATAATGTTTTGTGAAGAGATCTGTTTTATAATGTTTTGTGAAGAGATCTGTTTTATAATGTTTTTCTGGTAATGTTTCTTAAAGGCAGAAACTATGCTTAAAATAATCTCTCTAAAATGTTTGATTATGTAGCAGGTTTCCCTAGAGGAATTTAATTTTCAAAAAAAATTTAGCACTAATAAATACACACTGATAGGAGTAATAAAATGTATGGAGCACTGATTATGTGCTAGGTAATGGACTTGGAACTTGACATCTATAATTTTCACAACAATTGACAATAGGTTGTTTTTGTCTACATTTCCACTTAAAGAAATAAACCTTAGAGACTTTTAGATTATAGAATATTCTATAATCTATATATCTAATCAAGTAAAACTTGAGTTTCAACAGAATATGTTGGAAAGTAAGGAGGATGAATATTAACATCTCTCCATGGAAAATGGTAGCTGTATTCCTGTCTGGAAACAACAAAAGACTAGGTAATTTTCTGGAGTATTTTCATTGACAGACTGAATCTGAGAGAGGATATAGATTGTGGGAGCTTCTTTTATCTCCCTCCTCTCCCGTAGGCATGCTCAACAGGGACATACAGAGGGAAGTGGCCACACTGAGACACCCACCCTGTGATTCTTATATAAATAGGAGGAAGAAAGACACACAGAGACCATACCTAGTGGCAGAGAGAGAGACAGAGATGGAGATAGAGACAGAAAGGCAGAGAGAGAGTAAGCGACAGAGAGAGGAAAGAGAAAGAGAAACATACCTTCAGAAATCCTAAGTCAGGCAGACACTATAGAGACTTTGACATTGTGATATGATCAGAAAGGAGCGCAGGCACACAGAGGGATCACAGGGTGTCAAGCAAGACATTCTGCAGAAGAAGAGAGACTCATAAACAAAGATTCGTATATATATACAACAGATAGAAAACATTTTAGAAGCACACATCTAGCCAGAGAGATACACAAGGCAGAGCAAGGCATGCAAATAAGCATCAGCAAGACACAATTAGGCAGAGTCTCTTACATTCAGAGGCATGTACACAGAAAACAAAGTGAATGATATGAACCTCCACGTGGGAAGAATGAAACATATGTTAAACTAGACAAAGAACACACACACATTAACACACGAAGAAATATATAGAAGAGGCAGCTATGATATCTGTGCACACAACATAGACATACACATGCACAACAAGACAGATGCAGATACCCATAGTCCAACAAGAAGAAGAATCAGACTTTATTTCTGGCTATAAAAATAGTACAAAAGCTGCCCTGCTTCCCTGACTTCTGACTCAGTAGGGGGCTAAAAATTCCTTGTTTCCCAGGCCACAGATGGTGCCATCACCCTTGGATCGTGGTGCCTCATCTTATTGTATTTTTCTACTTCTGTTTACTTCATTATGCTCTAGTGAGCACATTTCTCTCACTCTTTAGCATTTATTCCCCATAAATATATCTTGATGATTGTCACATCTTCCTTACAATACATTCCTTAATTTTCCTAAAAATATGTTCTAAGTCACTGCCAGTTGGGTTTATTGTTTTATCTAAAAATGATTTTCTTCTCCCAGCCTTAGTTTTATTAAAGTCTGATATTAATATTATACAAGATAGTAAGGTGGGCATTATTTAGTAATAAGTGAACCCAAAAGAATGTAGAATATTGTCAATATTAAATTTTAAACCAACATGGTGTAAAATATTTTGAGATAGAGATTATTTCTTGACTAGATTTCTAAATACGTAGATATTTTAATGACATACTGAGGTATATATGTATATATATTTGTGTTTTTATACAGATGTAAAATACATATGTGTGCATCTATAAGTGTATGTATAATCTATCATCTATTGACTGTATTCTTACAAAATAAAGCTTTGTGTGGGACCAGGGTATACTGTTTCTTCTGGGCATTGTCTTTACAAAGAGAAGTTACCATTCGAGTTGAACTTATAGTCTTAAACATTTCTGGCTGATGTGCCTCATAGCTAAGCATGTACACAATGTGATCAATTTTATATATTTACGTACAGCTTTTCCCTTTACTTCCCAGTGAGAGGTAAGATAGGAAAGGGTCAAAACCCTACAAACAGAAAAAGGGTCTGGACTTCAATGTTTCCTCAAAATATGGTACATAAACCTCATTCATCACCAAATTGCTGGATTCTAGGCTATACCCTAACTAACCTCAGGGGATAAGAGTGTTAGGAAATGTCATTTTTAATAAGCTCCCTAGGTATTCTTTATGCCCATTCATGTTGGAGAATTACTGTCTAGAGAACGGAGTTTTACTGATTTTTGTACAGGGATTAAATCTGAAAGATATGTTCCAATGCAGAGGGAGGGCCATGTGGGAAAGTACTATAGCTGTGAATTTTGTACATTAAAATTGCCCTGAATATCCCTATGTATTCAGTTTTCTTTCCTTCTTTTTTTCAAGTACCAAACCATTCTATTCTTTCTATGATCTTGTTCTTTTATGGTTTTTCACTGCCCTTCTGATTAACAAGAAATGTCCAGAATAATTAAGCTGCCCACAGAAGCAAATTTCGACTTCATTTCAATAAAATAATATTGAAAATCATTCTTTCTCAATGAAAAGTTATCTTTAGGTGACTTGCAAAGAAGTGAAGCCATGTATCATGTGTGTATAACACACACACAACATATACATGCATATATATAGTATTCATATTTATAAATCAAACACTATAATGGCAATCATGCTTAATATTATATGAATCCTTCTGGCCTAATTATATGTAAATAAAACAGGTACTATTTCTTAACCTGTATCAGAAAAAGTGAATTTTAATACTAAGTAAATACAGATACATTCATATTCAAAGGAAAAAATATATAGGAATGATAACTTAGAAAACAGATATTGGAGTGATTATTCCCTTATAAGAGAGACTTATTTACCCAAATAATTCACCACTGGGTACTCAAAATTGCAGTTTCTCTTAGTGTATTTAAAATTTACAAACATTAATTCATGTGCAAATTTTCAAAACACATCTCTTGCCTAAAGTCAATTGCATATTTAATACAGCTGTTTCTATCTTTCTATACTAAAATAAAAAGTCTGTGATATTATGCACATGGCTAATATTTCACAAAATCAAATGCGATTTCCATATATTTTAAAACATATAGTTTCTTTGTAGAAATACTGGAGACTAAATGGAAAAGCATTTATATTGATAAAGATATTTTTCTTCAAAGGCAATCTTGGCTGCCAATAGTTAATATTAGTATTAAATATGGTATTTTTGATAAATGTTATTATTCTGTAACTCACGAAAAGTAGCTTTATTTGAGGCATTTTAATAGCTTAAAGGGAATAATGAAAATGTAAGGAAGGAGAAATCAATAAAGCATGGGGCCTCTTATCCCATATTGATTCTTGTAATCCAGCAACCATTAAATACTTAAATAAGCCTCTTTTAAGATGGCATGTTTATATTTCAAAGATCAAATACTTTAATTTTGCTCATGGGTTTCCCAAATACAATTCATACACAAGATAGACAGTGACCACGTTTCCGATGTTTCTGAGCTGACCACAGCAAAGGTGCATGGTAAATGAAATTATACTCAAGCAATTGTTTCTTGCAGTGCTGGTAAACATAAATATATTTTAAAAATTATCATAGATTGTGAAAATAGAGCTAGAACATTGAAGCTGGTGAGTAATCAAAGGAACAAAAATATTTTATTAGTTAAATAATTTAAAAATATAACTTCATCCAGAATCTCATTCTTATTTTCAATAAAATGTATTGGCTTAATTGGATAAAATTTTAGAAATATAGATTTGTCCCAAACCTGCCCATTTTCTCCTTAATGAGTATTACTACAATGGAAATACAGAATTGCTGTGACAGTTTACCTTTAAATTTTCCGTATTTTTTTTCTAATGCTATAAACCCAGACTTGGGTTTTGCACACAAAAAAGTTTATTTTTATCTTCAATTGCTGGTAATATTTAGTCATTTGTAATGAGTAAATATTAAATAGTAAATGAGGATAAAAATTATTAGATACATTTAGAACCTTCATTTTTAAAAGGCAACACAAAATATGAATTGTTTGTCTACTGCAAACTATTCCACTGTCAATTAACCTATTTTTTTTTTTTAGTTTTAATTTACTGTGTGGCAGTAAAATTTTTAATATTTATTGTGTCCTCGACATATACCAGACTCTATTCTAAGAGCTATACATATTTTACTGCTTTTAATCTCATACATGATCCTATAAAATTGGTGTAAGTTATTGCTATTTCCAATTAACTAATGAAAAAAAATCAAGGGCTAGAGTTGTTAAATAACTTGCCAAAAGTCTAACAGCAGGTAGAGTGGTGGAGTCATGAAGCAAAACCAAGAAATCTTATTCCAGCTGGATGCAGTGGCTTGAACTTGTAGATCCAGCTTCTGGAAAGGCTGAGGCAAGATTTGAACCCAGAAGTTGGAGGCTGTAGTGTGTCATGATCACACACGTGAATAGCCACTACCTTAATCCAGCATGGGTAACACTGCAAGACCCCATTCTAAAATAAACAAATAAATAAATAAAAGATTATCCTGATTCCAGAACCTGTGTTCTTCATAGCCAATAAGAAAGAAAGAATGTTGGCTAGATGTGGTGGCTCATACCTGTAATCCCAGCACTTTGGGAGGCCGAAGGGGGGCAGATCAGGAGTTCAAAACCATCCTGGCAAACATGGTGAACCGTCATCTCTACTAAAAAATACAAAAAAATAGCCAGCCATGGTGGTGAGTACCTACAGCCCCAGCTATTCAGGAGGCTGAGGCAGGATAATCACCTTAACCTCAGGAGGTGGAGGTTGCGGTAAACGGCACTCCAGCCTGGGTGACAGAGCAAGGCTCCGTCAAGGAGGAGGAGGAGGAGGAGGGGGAGGAGGAGGGGGAGGGGGAAGAAGAGATGTTTTAATTAAAAAGAAGTGTTTACGCACTCTTTACAAAAATAATACAGATACAGCCAGTCCTTTGTGTCATAACGAGACTTCATTTCTTTAGTAGTCCCCACTATTTCTAGCTCACTTAATGTCAGTTACATTAAACGTCCACATTACACGTGAAAAACTTTTGCAGAGCAGAACTTTCACAAACACCATCATATTTGATTCTACCACAGTCTCCCAAGGTAGAGAGAACACACTGTCTCTTTCTTTTTCAGCCAAAGAAATGAAGTCTCACAGATAGGAAATGACCTGAACAATATTGTATAGATTATCATGTAAGATCTAAGAGGCAGAGTTTAAACTAGAACCCAAGGCTTCTGTTAATAACTTGGGGTCTTTGACTACAGAATTTAGCAACAGTAATTTAAGGATAATCACTCTCATGCTGCTGAGGCCTCTGGGTACTGTGGGAGCAACTGACTCACAGCTTCACAGTCTGGGCATAGTGTATGGTTGTATATCAGTAAAGTGCACATCCACTCATCCTTCCTGGGATTAAGCAATAAACTAAAGTTCAAACTCAAACTTTTGTATTTGAATAGAACACATTTTCTGTCTTTCCCAACTGCCTCATCCCATGAAGCTAATCTAGTTCTGCTTTCTCAGCATCTCTGTTGGGGATGAGGCACCTGTGAGACTTGTTCCCTCTGCAGAGTACAGTCCCTACCCATGTCTCTTTTAAATCCTTTGTTGTCGTAACCATGGCTTTCTTTTCTCGTACCATAGGTGGCACACCTTGCTCTCTACCTTCCACTCACATTTACAATTGTTTCCTTTTTTCTTCATCATTTCAGTGTACCTTATGCCATGAAATAAATGAGCAACAGATTTACCCTGAGTGGATAGGGAGCCTCAAATACACACACACACACACGCGTGCACACACACACATATACACATATATGAATGTAGTGTGCGTACGTATGTATGTGTGTATCCCAGTGAAGCACTCATCTTGGATTTTAACTGCTATTCTACTATTCTCCCTAAAGTGAATAATGTGAATGGTGTGAATTCCAAAATAATGCAGAGCTGAGTCCATATCCTAGTTTCCCACTTATTAGACAGAGGATTTTGGACAAATTTGTCGTCTTTCTAAAGCCCTGGAGTCCTTCTTAACCACTGACAATTCAGTGATAATTATCGTTACTCTCATTGTATTCTCTTTGTAGATCAGGCATTAGACTGGGTATTTCACATTCAGAATATTGAATTGTTATGAAAGTTTTATTAAGCAAGTATTATTCCGATTTACATTTAAAGAAACTAATAATAGAGAGGGTAAGAACACCACCAAGCTCATATAGCCGGCAGGTAGCTGAATGGGGACAATCTTATTCTAAAGTTCTTCTTTTTTAAGTGTGTATCATCCTAGAAGTTACAAGTGTGAGTATGGTTGTGTGTGCGTGTGTGTATTAAGGATTTAGTCTGAGGTAATGGATAGAAGAGAGGTGAATGGTAAAACAAATATTTAACTAAGCTTCTCTATGCTAACCCCTGAAGGAGGCACTTTTAATTATGATCACGATATTTTTAGAAGAGAGGGGCATTGTCTCCTGAGATGCCGTGAGATTAGAAAACATGTCAAAAGTTACACAACCAGCATACAAAAGAGCCCCAAAATCCAAACCTATATATGTGTGTCTCTAAACCCTTTACAACACAGACAAATTATCAAGTAGTATTAATGTATAATTCAGGAAATACTTTTTAGAGTATTAGTTCTAGATTTGGCAATGTGTTGAGAATAATTCAGAGGTGATAACAAAAACATGAGTTGTCTACAGTAGTTTAAAAGGATATCTGCATAGAGCACTGTGACTGGGTGTGGTAGTTCCTGCTATGCTAAACATTAAGCCTTTAGTTTCTTTTTTTTTTTTTTTTTTTTTGAGATGGAGTTTCGCTCTTGTTACCTAAACTGGAGTGCAATGACGCGATCTTGGCTCACCACAACCTCCGCCTCCTGGGTTCAAGCAACTGAACACTTCCTGCCTCAGCCTGCCAAGTAGCTGGGACTATAGGCGCATGCCACCATACCCAGCTACTTTCTGTATTTTTAGTAGAGACAGGGTTTCACCTTGTTGACCAGGATGGTCTCGATCTCTTGACCTCGTGATCCACCCACCTCGGCCTCCCAAAGTGCTGGGTTTATAGGTGTGAGCCACCATGCCCGGCCAAGTCTTTAGTTTCTTAATCATGATACAGTTAGGGTATCCTGGGAAATGGGCCCAGCCAAAGTTGGGTGCTTGAGTAGGACTCTGGTGGTTCTGGGCAGTCATTCTTTACCAGCCTGTACACGCATTCTACTCCTTCTCTGGCCTATATAACTGTCCGTTAGCCCTAGCTACTCTTGTCCTTATTTTACATCTGCTTAATATTTAATTTTTCTAAGTTTTAATTATTTATTCCACATACCACCCAATTTAATAATATCCATTACTGAGAAATTATCCCTTTTAACTGATAATACTTATTTCGTTTGAACTCTAGGATCTTTTGTCCTTCCAAATCCATTGGCTTGTTTTTAAGTTTCTTCTTTGTTTTTTTCTTTTAAAGGCACTTCAATAAATATTTCTCTTTAATTTTAATTTCAATTGCATCTAGATAAAGTGTTGCTTAGAGTAGTGCTAAAGGCCTTCCAGTTTTAATAAGATTATAATACATCAGTTGATGTCTGGTTTGCTTAAAACAAGTCCGTGGTACACCCATACCCAATTTTTCCTTTTCTCTGCTTGTCTTAACTGCCATGTGGCTTTTGTATGGGAGCTGATTAGACTGGGTGAGAGGAAAACTGAGATCCAGACCTAGCTCTGCTTCTGACTAGCTGTGAGTCCTGGGTAAAATCTGTTAAACGCTCTATTTTCGTTCCTTCGCCTGTGAAATGAGGAGTTCAATAGTCACTCAGTAGGGTCATTTCTGGCTCTGGTGTCCTATAAATCTGGACACATGACCCCTGGATGCCAAGTGTTTCTGTAGTATGTAGTATATGCTTGACATGTATTGATTGCATCATGTGAGATAGAGATGGAGAGACTGAAAGGCGCAGAGAATTGTCTCCCCGAAATACTCCAGCCTGGCTGGTAAAGGAGGATCAACTAATGTGGAATAGCACAGAAAATATGAAAAGAGTGAAACTGTGCTTCATTGAGGATCAAAGAGAGGCATGTGTGAGACCAGAAACTGTTAAGAAGTCATCCCCGGGGAATAGACACCCACTGTCAGAGAGCTCATACTTCACTGGCTTATTTCCCATGAGACCCACTCAGAAAATAGGATCTTCATAATTACTGCTTTAATCTTTTCATCTCACTTATGAAGTTAAAATTTAGTAACGCTGAAGAATTAAGATATTTTCATAGTCAGGTCTTGCTGGTCTGTAAAGAACTATCTCTCTCATTCAGATCCTGAAGACAGCATTTTGGGCCAAAACACAAAAAAATACTCCTTTCTTTTCAATGTGAAATGTTCTTACACATTATTCTAGAGGAGACTCTCCATGTCTATGCTAACACCTTTCCTCCTTTCTGAGGTGAGTTGATTATAATAAGAACTTTAAGGAATCAAACATATGGCATGAAACACACAAGGTCTAAGGATGAAGTCACATTTTTGTATAATAGTACAAGACTCAATTTTTTTTTTTTAAAAAAGGACATTTTGGAAAGCAGTGGAACTTAGAGATTAAAAGTGAAAATAGTAAGAGGGTCTTACAGGCTGAGCTGGAACATTTAGTATATGACAGTAGGGATAAGGAAATAGTGAAGACTTTTAAGGAGAGTAGTGAAACAATGAAAGTCATGTTTAAATTACATTAATCTGCACTGCATTTTTAAAACTGTATTTTAAATGACTAGCTTCCATTTGGAATAGAAAATCTCTTATTTTTGCTCATGAATTTCGAAAACATCAAAACTAGTGTTAAACCATATTTAGTTTTCATCTGTCTTGTTTTAGCTATTTTAAAACTCACAGTACAAGATTCACTATGTCTAAGTAAGACTTTAGGTTTTTAAGTTCCTGTTGGTTCCCTTAGAGTGCTTGCAATTTTAGTCTCAGAAAGAGTCGAATGTGTGCACATTTTAGCTGATGTCAATTTACAATGATAAAATCCTTTTTCTCTTTGGGGTTGCCACTATTATTAACTACAACTTCAAAAAACCCATGGAATACAAAGTGGATTGGGAGAGAGTTTGGAGTCTGCATGATGGTGGAAGCGAGCAAGAGCTTTCTACAATAATTCGATCGTGGTTATGCTGGCCACCGACTAGGCTAAGAGCAGAGTGTGTAATGACAGGAATGAGATTTCACTGGGAAATCTGATGAAATTTGATGAGACCACAGGAAGAAAGAGGGAATAGTTAAATATTATCTCTAGATTTACACTTTAGAAACAGAGGGAAGGCTTACACCTCTGGAAGCAAGACCTCTGCTGGAGGGAAAAGTGGCTTTGAAGGTGGAGATGATGGTCATTCATTCCTGTTGTACTGAGATGTTGGTGAGACATCCAAGTAGAAAATGTTGCAGAATATTCTATCTTTGTACCAAAATAAGATTAACTAAAATATGTTGATTCTCAGGCAAAGTGAATATAACTTTAAATACATATTTAATCAAAACTTTAGAAATATTTATAAAATTTTAGAAGTTCTAGCGTCTTGAATTTTACTTTTTGGTGACATTCATTTTACTTGCAAACACAAATGGAATAGGACTTTAGAGGCTGCTTTTTCATCCTCTAATTTCACTTCCATAAAGCTGTTCTTGTCTGATGAGAACATAATGCAGGCTTCTGTATAAAATATTCCCTGTCATATTTCTGAGAAAGATTTTGCCTCTTTTTGATTCTTCTGTTTGAGACTCAGATAGGGCAGGATTTATCAGTGTGTGCTTAAGCCCTGTAGATGATTTCCATTGCTTTCAAGATTAAGATAAAAATCCTCCAGCTGAAGGGGCTGCGGGCTCCAGTTGTCTTGCTCTTTGTCCTCATCACCACAACTTGTATGCCACCTTGTATGCCACCCACACTGACCTCCAGGCTTCCTCTCATTTTGGGGCCTTTCTATGTGCTATTTTCTTGGCCTGAAATCTTTCTTCCACCCGAACTCCTCATACCCAGCCCTTTGCCTGCGTGGTGTCTACTCAGCTTTCAGCCCACAGGCCACGTTGCACCTGGTCACTGAAGACTTCCCAGACTCAGCCAGGTCACCTTGTCTAACATCTCATAGCACCAAGAATTTTTCCTTGACACTTATCACAATTTATGAGTATATGTGTATGATTATTTGCTTCATGTGTCTTTCTTTGCTGAGATCTAATTTTCACAAGTGCAGTGGTCTTGCTTGTTTTGCTTCCCCATGTATCCTTGGTACCTAATGTGCCGTATATTTGTTAAATGACTGTATGACTGAATACTGAAGCCATGGCAGAGAGGTTGGATTATTGATGCTATCCCAATCCCATCTTCATTTAAATAGCTCTGGATGTCTAGTGGCACCTGTGTCTTCACCAGACTCCTGCTCTGGGTGCAACTCTGGATAATACTTGGAAAGTCAGGACAGAGGAGAGTGTGTCTTCACAAAGTGTGAAAGGGTTTATAGAGTATACAGAAGCATTTCTCCAGAATAAAAGGAACATCAGCCTGAGATTCCTCAGGCTGTAGAAATACTGCATCTGCATTAAAAAATAAATCAAACAAATATAGTGTTAAAAAAATAATTAGCTTTGCAAATTCGCTAATGCTTAGGTTAGGAGTTAGCGTATTTTGTTTACTTTTTATCTGCTTAAATTCTTTCTTCCCCAGATGCTATCATTTTTATTCTAGATGGAATTGCTTTTGACATCAAAGTGTTATGTAATCAAGGTAATTTATGGAGGAAAACTCTTTTTTAAATAAATACAAGTGAGCTCTTCTCAATGTACTAGATCTGAGAAAAATTCCTTCCCCCTTTTCTGACTTTAACATAAGATTCTCCTTTTTTTCAAAAGTCATGTTTTAAGTTGTGCTCTTGCCTCTGAAAAACTGTCTGAGGGAATATATTTTGTGTATACATGCTTTCTTCCAACACAAAAATAAACATAGGGTATGTCTGTTGCTTTCAGACATTTGGAAGTTGTTTCCTTCCAAAACATGTGTACATAGGAGCCATTAGCCTAAACAGGCAGCTCACCTAAATGACAACCGTTGTCATGAATGACGGAGCACCACCACCAAGATTTGCACTGATACGGATTCATTTTTAAATATCAAATGTTCCAAAATTCACTTCCAATACCTCATTGGAGTGGTTTGCATCATATTTTTATTTTAGCATAATACAAATTTATGACATTCTCAAAAATGTAATTTCCCTATAACTGAAATGTTTTCCAGAAAGAAAATTATTTTTCAACTGTGATTTCTTCATATCTGATAATAGAATCAATAGCTTAAAAAGTGTGATAACTTTGTGTTGAATAAATATGGTAATATCAAATTGGTGAGAATGATTCCAAATCAATCACTTTTACTCACTTCTGTATTCTCAAAAGGTATGTATTCATTTCAGTTATATAAAATTAACTAAATTTCAATGGGTAAAATTCAATAACTTTCCAATGACAACAACTGTCATAATATCTAATTTCTTAAAACCACTGTATTTTAAAGTTTGTCAGTTTGAAAAGTCATATATAATAATATGATCCTGTTGTTACTTAAAATGCATTGAATTCTGGCATTTTCCTCCATATCCTTGATTTAAGTTTTATGAACTCAATTTTGCTCCAAGAGAATACATCCTTGAGAATATTTAGCCTGCTTCCAATTGCTCCAGAACAACAATGGCAATATCTTAAATTCTCTCATTTTGTAGAAATGGCCTTAGGGATGCTTTACAATCAGTTTACTTCAAAGACTGCTGGGTCAAGAGGACAGGGAAAAAGAAGAAGGTCGCTAGCCAGGGCTTTCCATCTGTCATGGTGGGACCACTGGAGCCAGAAGCTCTAAATAATACTAAAAAATTCAGAGGCTTGTTCCCTTGAGAAGGACACATTTCTTATGGCCGGCTTTTCTGAGTCAGGAGCTAATAATACCCTCAACCTACTTGCCTTTTACAGATATGTGTGACACAAAGTATGGATAATTTCTGCTGAATTGAACCCATAATGAAGGAATTTATAATCAGTTCTAATGTATTTGAAACCCAAAGTATATTAGCCCTTCATCAAAGGGAATGATAAAAAGCAGCATTAATATGGGTGGATAGTAATTATTTCGGAGCTCATAATTATTCTCCTGTTAACTACAGAGAAATGCTGATATTTTTGCTCCTTTTTTAAAAAGTAAAAGGCTCTGTAGTCAGACTCTGAAATGTAAGAATGCATCACACATTCTTTCTAAGGACGCATACTTTAAATTGTGCTCATGTTAATCAAAAAGGAACTATTTTGGAATTAAACGAGTTCAAAGTTCATGGTTAAGAGTTCCCTTTACCTTGCTTAGTCCTGTTGTTTCACCACTGAATTTATTTATTGCCCATAGGAGATATAAAGTATAGTAATTACTCTCACTCCCTTTCAGAATGACAGGAGGTCTACTTTCCTATTAACTCTAATGAGAGTTATGTGTGTGTTCCTCAGGGAGGACAGACCCAATAGAGTTTCAAGATAGAATAAATCACTTCTACACACTGGCTTTAGTGGTCTCATTTGCTTTATATTTTGGTGCTTTGAGATATCCATTTAAACTGCTTCTATTGAAAATGCAGTATTTGTTGTTTAAAAGAAGCATAAGCTGGGGTTGGAATGTTGCTAATAACTGTTATTTCTGTTTGAGGGATAAATGTGTTACCCTTTGGGGCAATGATGTCGCTCAATTGAAAGGAATACTCAGTTTCTAAAATGTGACCATGTACTTTTCACGAAAAATTAATGCCAGTTACCTGTTACAATATTTTCTTTCTATTTAAAATGTTTTAATATCAGTGACAACATCAGTTGTAACAGCTTAGAATAAAGGGAAAGTGAGCTGGGGAGGCAGATGCCCTAGTAAAGAATGGAGCTCAAGGCAGTGGTGGTGTTTTGTGTCCAGCCCAGAAGAAGGAATCTTGAGATCATGTAGAAATCTGTTGCGGTAATCCACAAGCATATATTTACTCCACTGAGGCTTCCTCAGAGAAATCAATGTGGAGTTTCTCAGTTTGCAGCCCCGAACCCTGTAGACATTTATTCTCAGTGTCTTTAGGTGTTGAGATAAGGAAATCTGTTTTCTTTCTTCTTATAATCAGTTTTGCCAAAAATTGTTACCAACCCTCTTCTTCCCAGGGAAACTTCAAAAATCAGACATTTAAAAAATTCTTGTTGTTAAGAACATGAAGATATACTAATTCGCTAAAATATTGCTGTAATACATACCATAGGAAAAAATTACTATCATCTAATAATAAGGTTTTATTTAGTATCAATAAACGAAGTATATTGGGAGAACTAGACTTAATCCTCCTCCCGGATAATCATATCCACATGATGTTGAAGCAATATTTATATTTGTTTCCAGTTCTTCAGATTTATGACAATGAAAGATGCTCTATACAATGTTTGCATGCAATTATTATCTCACATCAGAGACACACAGTTTTCCACAATGAAAAAAGAAGTGAAGTCCCACATTCTGTTTTCCTTTTCACAATGAAAAAAGAATGTGGGACTTCCCTTGCTTTTTTGTGTGCTGAGTATGTCAATTATGTGACACTTAAGGAAGGTAAAAATAACTAATGTAGCAAAAAAAAAAAAAAAAAGCAAACAAACACACTGGTCTATCAACCATGCATCCATGGGAAAACTATCTTTGTATACACCGTCCATGACTTCTCTACGTATGCCCTCAACCAGCAACTGAGAACCGTGTTCCACATGCAAAGAAGTGGGAGATGATGTTTTGATAAGAGTTCTCTTCTGTTGCAACTCATGTAGGTCCAAGAGCTAGCAGTTCTAAATACATGTTAAGTACATAGAAAGCACTGGTTCAATGGCTATATAAGCTGAATGATTCCCCGTAGAAATCATGTAAAGTGACTTTGGTACACTAGGAGGGGAAAGAAAGACAATTCCATCTGACTCATTGAAAAGACAGATCTTATAAAGTTTTGAGCAAAATTAGACAGTGATTTAATTGTGATAGGTTTTACACGTGCCTCCAAGTATTAGCAAACTAATGATTCAGGAAAAAATTTTGAGCTCACATTAATGATTTCTTAATATAGCCAAGAATTAAGCAAATTAAGTAATTTAACTAAAATTGGAAAGTAGATAGTAGTTTTGGCAGCAATAAATGCCACTGCATTTAAATTGTATTGCTAACCAGTAAATAAAACCATAATTTCTACATAGCAGCCTAGAAAATAGAAATGTGAAAAATATATATTTGTTGCAGTCTTTAGGAAATCATAGAAAAATTAAAAGCCTGAAAATATAATTCTTAAACTCTAATATTTTGAGGGGTGCTTTAAAATTAGAAATATTTTAAATATAATGTTCTGATTCAGCATTTTTAAAGTTTAAATTTTAAAAATATGTATCATTTTCAGAAACGTATAGCTATGTTGTTGCATGAATGTCGCATAATCCTAAGGGTGCCTTTTGCGTTTAAACAGGGTCATGTGAAAGAAATGTAGATTTCTGTGAACTTGCAACTGGGTGTTAATTAATGGAAATTATTGCTTTATCTAGGTTTTCTCTTAATGGAATAATTCCTTGCAGTTGCGACTATGAAAGTATATCACTTAATTTATTGCTTACAGTTTCCCTGTCTGTGTTTGCAATGACCATGATATAATGACCTTTCAATTGAGGTAGTCAATAGGTCCCTTCAATTACATCATCCATTTCTGCCTTTCCAACCTTTTGATCTTTGCCCAGTTATTACTGTTTTTCAAAGCTGTCTACCTGAGCTTATGAAACATAACTGTATTATATCTTATTCTTTCCTTTCTGTTTTCTGGGATTGTGTTTTTCATTCTTTGAGGGTTATGATAGTAAATTTGGTTTAGAATTACAAATATAATAAATAGTAATTTCCGAAAAGACTTAGACATTTTTCTCAAAAGGTTTAACAATCCTTGCCTATGAAGTGTGCTTAGAATTAATGCCTGCTTCTTTACTATTTATGTTATTGAAATCAGTACATGACTTTCAGTCCGTTTTTCCCTCCTTTTTCCATGACTGTTATTTTATGCATGACAAAATTCTCTCGCTTACTGCTATGTGATTGGCTGTCTTTTAACTTGAGTGTCCTGTGTTTGTAGTGATTGCTTTTTGCATGAGGATTATGAAATGTCATATAAATTAAATGGTTGTGGAAACGAAAAAAGAATGCGGGACTTCACTTGCTTTTTCGTGTGCTGAGTATGTCAATTATGTGACACTTAAAATTACTTTCATATGGCCTTTGATGTACCCTTTGGTATGCTTCTTTATTCTTGCAAATTAGCGTTGTTGAGTATAATAAAACACTTATTAAACATTTACAGTGTTTTAATACAATTATTCTCCTCAAACATGATCCTATTATAAATAACTATACTGAGCATGAAACTGCACTAAAGCATAATTCCATTATATTACGAAATTGATTATGAAATATAAGCCCTGACTCGGTAACTACCTTAATAGCTAAACACTGATTTCTGCTGATCAAACCTTTGCTCTGCCGAGTGATGAGACTATCTAGTTATACATTTGTGCAGCCTGCAAATGTCTTAAATTCACAAGTAATATTTAAGTGAAAACACATGGGAAGTATTTGTGTAATGACAAGTAATTTTAAAAAGTCACAGTTTTGAAAAATGTATGGATTAAAAATATGTAAAAACGAAATGTCAATGTTCTTACAAAAAAAACAGAGGAAAATAGAAAAAGAACAACTTAAAATATTCTTATCTCAGCCTTCTCTAAGGTTATTTTATTGTCTCAAATTAAAGAATGATTTGGGCCTACTCTTTTGCTGTTGCCACGAATTTAAATTAGAAAAGACACTGAATAAGTTAAGCTCTTCTGGCTAATAAAACTGTTTATTTTTTTGTTTGCAATGGGTATTAAGAAAAGTCATTTTCTTTGCTCATGACTTGAGTTTCAAGCCATAAGGTATTTTTTTATGCTGGATATATTCACAAACCAAATCTTCTATGTTTTGGGGAAAGGTGTGTTTTTTCTTTAAAAAAATTAGGTAATCAATTATGATATGACCACTTTCCCACTCTTTTTGGAAATATCCTTGAGAATTTTAGTATTTATATTTATTTTTTTCCCCTCAGTCTTGTTTATTCTTGAATTGTCTTTTTTTTTTTCCTCCATTTCTCCGTTCTCAATCCTAGGTCCCCTTACAAAGAAACAGACAGATGATTTAGGTGATAATGACGGTGCTGAAGATGAAGGTATCTTTTTCCCCAAATCTATTTGCATGACAAGGCCCTCAATCACTTTTTCCACCCCTTTCTATTTTTTCACTTCTTGTCTTTTTTTGAAGAGTTGTTTTTAATTCCCGTTTTTGATGTGTTTTGTCTTCTTGCTTGTTGTTACATACAAATATAGAATATTAATTTTTTTAATGAATGTTAAGTTTTACATTTTGATGCCAACCATTAAAATGTTTTAAAAAGAGGGGCATTTTTTTTTTTGTTTTCTTGAACTGACTTTTGATATGTTTCATTCCACATTTTGACTGAATTATGTCCACCTTCTTTGAACTAACAATCTCTTCCTTGTAGTCTGTGCCCATTTTGCATGTTTTCTAATCTATGTAAATATTTTCCCCAATATTAAAATGTGTTTCATTTTTACATTTGATATTTGTTTTATAAAAAACACATACCCAATAAAATGAAGGACAAGCTGAAAGCTAATATAAAGTGTTTCTTAAGCAATATATTTTAGATGAAAAAAACACTTGTTTTCTATTGATTTACTTAAATGTCACATAAATGCAACTAAATTATATACATAAGAAAAGGCATTACAAATATTTAGAAAACTGTATTAAACCTTATACAAACACGTAAGCACTCTGGACACATATAGTATTTTTGACAGAGTTTGTAGCTATTTTCTTAGACAAGATTAAATGAATATTCTTTAATTTCAAAGAGGTAACTTCCTGTTTGTCAAATAAAATATTCTGATTTTCAAAGCATTGTAACTATAAGCAATAGAATATTTTCTACTTCATTAATATCAAAATTGCCTCCTTACAACTTTCATTTGGCATACAATTCTGATTTAGTCTGTAAACCTATGAACTCACTAGCTAGATTGACTTGACATTTCTGGTTTCACTGTACCTTTACATGGCATTAAAGTGACCTCATCTACTTTGGTTCCAATCAGGATTAAAGCTTATGTTTTTTGTTTGCTTATTTTATTATATTTTGTAATCCCAGGTTTCAAATAATTGCCAGAAACTTAGAAATTAAATCTCATAATGAAAATAATAATGTGGTAAGACAAGCTTTACAAAATAAAATAACCTACAACTAGTATAGCACAAGTGTTTTGTCCATGAGTTACAAGGGAACTACGGGTAAATAAAATTTTTACTAAAAAATTTGCATGTTTTCATTGACATATGTGCATTTAATAAACTCCTTAACAACATAGAATTAAATTACAGAGGTGGAATATTGAGAGCTTAAAAATTATATTTGGTGTCAATATTTTTGAAATGTTTAAGAATTATTTTGATTAAATGAAGCATATGACATTTGATTAAATATTCATTTACCACGAATCTCAGCAGTGGATTAAAGATTAAACACAAAGCAGTCATTAATATTTGAAATACATCATTATTGCTGTCCAGGAGTTATTATTCTGCATGTTAAATAGCTAAAAATAAACTTACACTATCAAGATACAAATTCTGATTTTTTAAATATGCTATTCAAAATTGGATGCATTCGAACATTCACGACATTTTTTTTAATGTTGTAGAACATGAATTATTGTTTCTGGAAGCTCTAAAGAAGACTACTTCCACTTTCAGGCTTTGGGACTTGTTGAACCCCTTGAAAATCCTTAACTCCTAGAATTTGTTATCTAAGTAATACTGAACGCCTACAGGACTTTGTGTGTATCTTTGTAAACGTCAAATTTTCCCAACTTAGGCGAAGGGTTAAAATACATTACTTTCCTATTTTAAAAATATTTTGATTGCTGATTTAATGTGATATTTTTCCTTTTGTTAAAACACATCAAGTAAGGCATTTACCTATTGAGAGTACATAAGTCTGAGTGACCATAGGTAGGCCATGTAAACCTGAATCTATTTTATAGCGATGTTTTGAAGCACATTTAACATTTTAAGATAGTCATTTAAAATATCCTAAAGCCCTATTAAAATGTCAGGTAGTATTCAGATTAAGTACTAAACCATTCAGCCACAAGAGTTATCGAATCAATAAATATTTTTAAATACTCAAAAGCGTAGAATGTCAAAGCAGTCAATTCCAGTTGGGTCTCCTCCTCTGTGTTGTTTTGGATAATTGTTTTGAAGATGAGAAAGATGAATTCAGATATCCTACAGGGGAAAAGAAACCTTTTATAGAAATGTTTGAGCATTTTAAACTTAATTTTCTAATTATTATTTTGTAGATGTGGCTGTGAATAAAAAGTGTGCTCAATATTTACATTGAATTTATTCCAAATGTTGACTCAGCATCACTGGACATAAAGCAACAAATATGAACGACTTGATAAGTAACTTCATTTACATCGATCAGAAGTCAGGTCATCAGATCACTTACGTGAAATTTCCTGTTACTTCCCAGTTCCCCTCCACCTATGCTTAATTTCAGGTCCCAATCTCAGCCACTGAATTGTGAGGCCACCTGTCATATTGCTGGGACTTGCCCTCCATTCACTTACTCTGATGGAAGGCTTCCTTATGGACCACTATTCTTTACTTCTAATGCTTGTTTGTATCCCTGCTGTCCCTCTTTTGCCATATATGGTCAAACACAATTATATCATTTTTCATTTAAGTTTTATAACAACCAAAAGAATTATGTATTTTTTATTTTTATTTAACTAACTGATTAATTAGTTAATTTCATTTTTTTGAGATGGAGTCTGGCTCTGTCTCCCAGGCTGGAGGGCAGTCACCCAATCTCGGCTCAGTGCAGCCTCCGTCCCCGGGTTCAAGTGATTCTCCTGCCACCTGCGTAGTTGGAAATATAGGTGCCTGCCACCATGCGTGGCTAATTTTTGTACTTTTAGTACAGACGGTGTTTCACCGTGTTGGCCAGTCTAATCTCGAGCTCGTGACCTCAGGTGATCCACTGGCCTCAGCCTGCCAAAGTGCTGGGATTTCAGGCCTGAAACACCATGCCCAGCAGAATTGTATATCTTTAAGACAATTTCGTAGATAAAAACAAAACTAATCTGAAGTGCCAAAAATGATTCGAAGTAACATCCCAGATTTCTACCAACTTAATTAAGAAATTTAAGAAGTATTTTAAAAAAATTTTAATGGTGCTGAGAATACCTTCATATTAACTTTGTAATATTTAGGCCGGGTGTGCTGGCTCACGCCTGATCCCAGCACTTTGGGAGGTCAAGGCGGACAGATCACTTGAGGTCAGGAGTTTGAGACCAGCCTGTACAACCCCATGGTGAAACCCCATCTCTACTAAAAACAGACAAAAAAAAATAATTACTCTGCATGGTGGTGAGCACCTATACTCCCAGCTACTTGGGAGGCTGAGGCATGAGAATCACTTGAACCTGGGAGGTGGAGGTTGCAGTGGGCTGAGATTGCTCCACTGCACTCCAACCTGGGCAACAATGATTCTGTCTCTAATATATTTCAATGCAATTTTATATCCTATATATTTTCTTTTAAGAATTTTTTTGTAGATTTTGAATATTTTTAAACTAAAAATACATCTTTAATTCTGTTATGTCCAGTTTAATGAGCAGAAATTCAGCCAACATTTCTATATATTAATTCAATTATTCTGAATGATAAGTTAAGGTTCATAAAAATAAGTGGGAGGCACAAAAGTCTGCCTTGAAATGTATTTTTTATAACAGAGAAAGATTTAAGTGAGGCAATACTTCACAGTTTTAAAACTGTTAATCCTAGAAACTGTAAAATATGGGCATTTAAATACTTCATGAGTCCTTTAAGAAGAAGAAGAAACAGTAAACATGTTTAATGATTATATCACTAATAATTATTCACTAGGATCATTAATGGAAACTGATTTCAAATCCTGGTTGTCAGACACAAATAAATCCCCATTAACTGCTCGGAATCTACTGAAACTTGCTATCTTGGCTTAAGATTTTGGTTTATAAGAAAAACAAAATAGGTACTAAAATTTTAAATCAGGGTGTTTACACAGATTCCAAATATTTTTTTTTAACTCAAAGAACTTAATTTAAATGTTTGTATTTACAAAGGCTTAAAACCATTGCAAATAACAGAAAATGTCAACATGCCTGACAAGGATTTGTACTTTCACTGGAGCTGAGTTAGTATTTAAGGATATCTGAGCGGGTCATTGTGATTTTAGTAAAGCCAGTAGGTGCTGTTTAGGCAAAGTAAAACTCTTCCGTGAAAATCCATAGTTCACAAATTCCACCATATTCATAGGCAGTTAAATATGTAACAAGGTTTAAAGAGACAACTGGGCTCTAAAAAGTTAATTATAAATTGATAAGCTGCATTTGACATATTTTCACAGAAGATAAATGCCCCCCTCAACATTATTATTAAAATGATGGAATTAGCAGATGGTATTCAATGGTAGGCTATCTGATATATCCATTTCATTTATAAAGAGTCTGGTTCTTTCTAAAAACAAAGAAATAGTTATCACTGAAACTCTTTAATTTGCTATTTACATTTTTTAAAACCCTAAAAACTAAGCATAAAAGTTAAGCATAAGATAAAAATTTATAATTAAACATTACAAAAAGTAAAGACTGGCCAGGTGTGGTGGCTCACTCCTGTAATCTCAACACTTTGGAAGGCCAAGGAGGGCAAATCACCTGAAGTCAGGAGTTCAAGACCTGCCTGGCCAATGTGGTGAAACCCCATCTCTACTAAAAATACAAAATTAGCCCAGCATGGTGGTATGTTTCTGTAGGCTTAGGGAGGGTGAGAAAAGAGAATCCACAGAAGGTGGAGGTTGCAGTGAACTGAGATCATGCCACCGCACTCCAGCCTGGGTGACAAGAGCAAAACCCTGTCTCAAAAATAAAAATTAAATTAAAAAAAAAAACGTAAGATGGACCACTCTGACAATGCACTGTGAAAGACTTCCAATTTTTTCTGTAACAAAAATTGTCTAAAGTTTCTATGGTTTCTCAAACTTTGTTAGCAATATTAAGGTTTGTTATGTCCAAGGATTTTACCTGTTTCAGTAAGTATGGAAATTATTTCTGCACTAACCTAGTAATCCTTTTTATAACATAAATCTCAGGGTTACTTCAAGTGAAAAATATTTTATCAGAACACAGCATAAGAATCCTAGAGAACTTTATGGAAAAGAAATCAATAGGCCGGGCGCGGTGGCTCACACCTATAATCCCAGCACTTTGGGAGGCCGAGGTGGGTGGATCACGAGGTCAACAGATCGAGACCATCCTGGTCAACATGGTGGAACCCCCGTCTTTACTCAAAATGCAAAAAATTAGCTGGGCACGGTGGAGCGTGCCTGTAATCCCAGCTACTCAGGAGGCTGAGGCAGGAGAATTGTCTGAACCCAGGAGGCGGAGGTTGCGGTGAGCCGAGATCGCACCATTGCACTCCAGCCTGGGTAACAAGAGCAAAACCCCGTCTAAAAAAAAAAAGAATCCTAGAGAACTTTATGGAAAAGAAATCAATATACTAAGTTATTAGACAAGGCTTAATTTTGAAAAGGGAAATTAAAAATTAAGATTAATCCGAACGATCAGTAATCCTTTAAAGTCTAATTTTCAAAGAAAGTAAAGAGATACCACTCAAAATAGATTCTAGAATCTATTGTCAGTGTTTTCTGACAATGTCCACTTAATCTGTTATTAAATATAAAACGTGGCGGGTCTTCTCAATGTGTGCCTGTATTGTTTTCCAGGTGAACAGAATGGTTCTACCAAGATTTCATTACTGTTCACAGTTGGTGCTTTGTAATTCTATGTAATTTTAATTAAAGAAGAATTCTGAAACAGCCTCCCTCTGTGCTACCTCCAAGCATACAATTAGCATAGTACAGTGTCTGCTGTGAACAGTCAGTTAATGATTTCAGTTTAATAATTTATTATTGCTTCTTCAGTGCCAGCCACACTAGAAAAATAAGAAGCTGAAACTCTATGTAGTAGCAAACAGGCATTTAAGGTGCATAGTTTAACAATTTCCAAAGGATTACTTTCTCTGTGTAAGTCTAACATCTCCACAAGCCCCCAAATCTTTATAAATGAACAAATACTATTTTTTTTCTCCCAAGGTTTGAAGGAGAAAATACATTTAGATTTTTTTCTCTTAAATGTGTCTATGTTTACTGAAGTTTCCTATGTCAAAGTATCCTTCCCTCACTGCTTAAAAACAAGACATTCTTCTCAAATACACCTTTGGGGGACTAGAAGGAAACTAGTAAGTTTATACACTGGTATTAAGTCAAATTTAAAATATATTTTTTTAAAAGTCTGTAAGTTTTGCAATGATCCATTTCCCCAACTCAAAAATCTGGTCAACCAAGCTGAGCTGCAATTCTTGATACTAAATGATACTAAAATGATTCTTCATTAGAAATCAAGGCATTTACATTACACATTATTTTTTACAAAAAATGCAAAGCAATCTCTAAATAATCACCACTTCTTTCAATAAATTTTCTGTTAGTCCATTCTGAAAACTGGTACCTCAATTATTAGCATGTAGGAGAATTAAATTTGATAAAAATGTCAAAAGCAAAGGAACAAAACCATATTATTAAATTATACTTTCTAATTTTGGCATAAAAAAGGTAATACATTTGTTATAATTGTTTAAATTGTGGGTATAAGAGATCATGGGATGCTATATAATAGTGTTTACTTTCTGTATATATTCAGAGCCATATATATATATATATGCATACATATAATGTTTCAGATATTTCAATCTATGTCACATGTAGATGAAACTGTGTTTGCTGATACACAGTTTGACTTATCTACACAAATCAGTGCATTTTTCACACGGATTAAACTTACGTTTCCTTTATATATTATTTCTAGATCCTTATAAAAAATTACATCATTGAGGAAAAGTATGAGAAAATAAAATACATTTAATAAACTTTAGAGCTGTAGAAATCACTTTAACCATAAATTTTGACACTTTACACTTGAATTTAGCTCTATCCCATCTCATGTCTGCATGATAAAACATAGAGCCAGAATGGGAAGAAAAAGATTATATTAGCTATATAAAGAAGTGAAAAAATATTTGTCTGTTCTCTTCTTCTAAAGGATAAGGGGAGCTGTAAATAGTTGATGTCCTAAATTTTCTAAAAAAATATTATTCAAATGACATTTCCCTAAATGCAAGAAGAGGAGCACAGATGTACATGACCTTACTGCCTAAACATTCATCTGACATTACTTAGGTAGTTAAATGAAACATCTTGCATAACACAAGATTGTAATTATATTCACAAATTGGAGCATAAATGGCTTGATGTAATCATGTTGTATTTGATGCAAAGCTTTACAGTATGTTAGAAAGGATGAACAGATTGTTTTACTCACAATAGCAACAACACCATTGTCTTTAGCTTATTGTTCATAAATGTCATGTGAGGTCTATAACATTTTAAATAAGTGGTCCTGAGACTCACTGCCACTCTATTTCTCTTTATTTTACTGTCACTTAAAAAGTTAATCAAAACGCACTAAAATTCATATCTAATTTTAATTTGTCTAAGTTTTGTAAGTCAGTTTACAACTTGTAAATAAAATTTTGATAGAAAACAATGGATGCCTATTGCTCATTTCCACAGTAGCTTTTCATATGAGTTGCTTAAGAAACACTTTAATAAAAACAGCAGTTTAAGAACCATATTGAAATTATGCCCTCTTTTCTCTAAAATGGAAAATGTATTCTCTACTTCATTGTGTGTTATTTTTGAAGATAAGAACGATTGCCAACCATTTGTTTTCCAGATATTCGGGACAGTGGGGGTCCCAAACCAGTGATGGTGTATATCCATGGTGGCTCATATATGGAAGGTACTGGAAATTTATATGATGGGAGTGTCTTGGCAAGTTATGGCAATGTGATCGTCATCACAGTCAACTATCGACTTGGGGTACTTGGTAAGAAGTCTCTTTCATTTTCACCATGAATCCATGAAGAGTGTGATAGTTTTGTTTTGACTTGTTTTGTTCTGCTTTGCTTTGTTTCACCCATTTTTTAAAATGCTTGTTGACTTTTTTGAACCCAATTCTTTTTATAGTTTCAGTGAATTCTATAGGTTGGTTATAAGGTGTAAAACTAAAAGGTAATAAAATTATTCATGTTGTCATGGAATGTACTTCCTGGTTTATAAAACTATGAGAGGCAGAATGGTAGGGCCTTATTAAAGAGGAGTTTATCTTTGAACAAATGTTTCCTTCTTCTACTTTTCTGTTTACAATGCTATAAGGTGGTCTGAAGTTTGCCATGAGCTAAGATATAAGTTTGCATTCTCTTCTAGAGTATGTATAGGGACTGGCTTTTGGGAATGATTGGCATTTTGATGGAGGTTTCTTTGTTTGTTGTTGTTACTTTGGTTCCATAATGATGAGTAATATTTTTATGAATGTATTCTGATCGAATTATTTAATTTGAAAAAACACTGATTTCATAAAGTAACAGAGAGTTCAGTTCAATAATGTATACTCTTGCCAAAAGAATAATAAAATAAAGTCAAGGTGGAGATTTCTAGCTTTGATAAAAAGTATAGAGAAATATTACTTATAAAATAACTTAGATACTCTGAGATAGACATGTTATCTTATGCAATAACCAGTTTTTAAGAATTAAACTTGCGACCAGACGCAGTGGCTCACATCTGTAATCCCAACATTTTGAGAGGCCGAGGCAAGCAGATCATGAGGTCAGGCATTTGAGACCAGCCTGGCCAACATTGTGAAACCCTGTCCTACTAAAAATACAAAACTTAGCCGGGCGTGGTGGTGCGTGCTTGTTATCTCAGCTACTTGGGAGGCTGAGGCAGGAGAATCGCTTGAACCCAGGAGGCAGAGATTGCAGTGAACCAAGATTGCACCACTGCACTCCAGCCTGAGCGACAGAGCAAGACTCCATCTCAAAACAACAACAAAAAAGAGATGAACTTGCCATTCTAGTATACGTTTATTTGTTATAGTATTACCACACTTTAAGGAGTAAAGTTACTGTATGATTTAATAAAACTTCTTTATCTGTAGTATACTTCATTAACAGAATTTGCTAAAAGAGCACAATGCAGCCACAAAATATTTAACTTTTTAATCTTAATTGTTCTCCAAATCTTATCCCATACTACTATACACTTAAATGGTATAAATTATAAATTTGTTTATACACAACAAAGCACCTGACCCTTTCATTTTATCATTTAAAATATTCTGAAAAAAAGGAATTTGAATTATATTCCCTTTTATAATGATTGATAGTATCATATATTTTAATCCATGTTGAGAGTCAGAATTTTTTCCTCTTGAGTGTTATCCTAACTCCTATGTAATCATAATTCTGTGTTTATTCTTATCACAAAATATTTTAAAACGTAGAATAATTTTTGTGAATCAAGTTTATAGTCTGAGGGAAGGTGACATTTTACCAATGTGAAGGTTAAGTTTCAGTCATTTTCTAGTTTGCTTTTTTGAAAATTTGGAGTGTGGTGGATGACGATAGATGCACTTCGTCAATGTAGGTATATCATATTTCTGTAGCATTGATCAAGTACACATTAGTTCCTCTAATCGTCCATTGTTTCAAATGTTCATATGATTTCTGTGGGTTGGGATAAGTGTCTTTCCACCAATGAAAACTCTGTATTCGAAGACATACAAATAATTGCTCATAATAATTCTTGAATCTTAAATCTTGAATTCTTAACATTAAGATATGTTGTCATTTGTTTCCTATGGAACAATGTGGAGGAGGGTTTTTAATATTTTAAGGCATTCAATTTTAATTGTAGTATTGTTCTGAGCTCAGTTGTTTTGTTGGTTATTATTTTTATATTTTTCTAATTTCTCAAGTTGAAAATATTGAGCAGTGGCCAGTTGGCCAAATCAAAATTTAGGTTGAAATGCTAAATTATTGTAACTGTTTTTAAGGGCTTGAACATCCAGTTAGTCATATATATTTATTTTATTTTAAAAATGTTTTGGCCACAACTTGTTTTTTTGCCTCTTTCTGTTATTGGTTGTATTTATATAAAGCAAGATTTCATAAAATGAACTTTGTTGTTATGTTAATATGAATTCTAGCCATTCTTTCTTTTTAATGTATTCAGAACTGATAAGGACTTGACTTTGACCCATTTTAGACCTATATTCATGCCCATACCCATTTTAATGCCACACTGTGAAGGACTGGATTGCAAGGCAATGGATTAACTGGCTACAATATAAAGAACTCAATCAATCACTTGGTTTAGATAGTAGCAGACAGCAGACAGTGTTGATGTTATTGAATTGTGATTTCCCAGTGTTAAATATTTATTCTGGCTCTACTGTACCCCAGGATGTAACATTTAGTTATCTCCTTCATTTCTCTTAAACACATTATACACTGATAATAAGCCGAAGACTGTCCTTGATAGGCCTCCTCTCAACATGACAAAGTATAAACTCTGTGAAACGTTTTTTAGGTAGACATTAAGACATTAGCTCTAGAACAGATGTATTCTGGTCACTTTTTTCCGAAAATATATGTTGGGTTTTGTATAAATGTTTTTAGATAAATTCATAAGAAAGTATCAGAACATTTGTTTCAGCATACTTTGCATGAATGGTGCACCACAGCAAGATCAACAGCTCATCTGACAGAAGAGCTGCAACAATAAAGACTGTAGACTTTTGAGACTGATGTTGTGAATAATTTGTCTAACAAGTAACAAGGTAAGCCAAGGTTTCTTGGGTGTGGGATCCAAGACTATTGCTGTCTAATTTGCACCTGAGTGTTGGAAATGAAGTAGGAAATAAGACATGATCCCACATCAGAGGAAATCCTGAGCTGTGTTTTCATTCGGACATTTTGGTGTGAAAGAAATAGATTTAGGGGTCGAATGGACAAATTGGGTAATTACAAGACTTTGAGATGACTGGCTGGAGCAGTCAGGATGTTTGGAACAGGTAGTGCATGTGTGTTGATTTGAACTCAACAAGTGGAGGTGGTGGGGAATCATATTACAAGTTTTGTTTTTTGCTCTTTGCTTTTAGTGGTGAGTAGAGATGTGATAATGTTTCAGTTAGAAAATTCATACAGCTATCTAGCAGCCAATTTTTCTGTTTAAAGATTTCATGTTAAAAAATTTATTACAAAGTAGAAATGGAATAGAAGAAAAAAAAATCTCCACCATTCCTCAGAAGCAGCTACCAACAGGGCAGAATCAGTTCTTCTACCAACACCCTTTTATGATTTCCTTTGGAGTGGTAACATAGAATTTACCACTTACTGTGTTTTATATGATTTACCCCCACCCTGGAAATGCTATTGAAGATGATGGGAAACATTGCCAATAAGATTGACAAAGAAGGAAGGGAATGCAGGACTCTGCCTGCTAACCTCACTCCCCAGTTTCCTGTTAGAGCTCCTGGTGACCTCCTACCACTTAGTGTCACATCTTTTATACACTGTTTAACTTTTCTTTCACTTTTGACTATACACATTCTTCTTCCTCAGCCAGTTTTGACATAAGCTTTCCATATTTGCTTTCTTCAGCATCTATTCTTAATACATTGTTACATAGTCCTTAAATATGTTTAAAATAATTGTTAGTCGGGTGTTTTTTTTTTTTAAGATTCTAGTGTATGGCTTATAATCATGTTAGAAATGTAGGGAGAAATGGCCAGGCGTGGTGGCTCATGCCTGTAATCCTAGCACTTTGGGAGGCTGAGGGGGTGGATGGCCTCCTTGGAGGGTGGATAGAGGTCAGGAGTTCAAGACCAGCTTGGCCAAATAGTGAAACCTCGTCCCTACTAACAATACAAAAATTAGCTGGGTGTGGTGGTGGGTGCCTGTAATTCTAGCTGCTCTGGAGCCTAAGGCAGTAGAATCATCACTTGAACCTGAGAGGCTGAGACTGCAGTGAACCAAGATCATGCCAGTGTACTCCAGCCTGGGCGACAAGAGTGAAACTTCATCTCAAAAAAAAAAGGAAGAAAGAAAGAAAGGTAGGGAGAAATACTTGATGTGTTCTTAAAGAAGGGAAATAATCAAAATTAAATGCTCTGATTATAACTAAACATGTTTTTATGAGCAAGAATTGAAAAAGAGTATAAAATAAATCCTATGAGATGCGATGTTGTGCACTAAACGTTTTTCAAAATAGAATTATTTAATGATAATATTGACAAATCTCAAAAATGAAAAATATGTTAAGTAATTTATCATTAAAATGTTTCAACCACTTATTTTAATTTAGAATAAATCTATAAATTACTTTTGAAATAAAAGAAAAATTTTAATACCCCTGTGAGGATCTAACTTGGGCAAACAAGATTTTAATTTATGGAAATTTAATCATTTACTTTTATCTTGACATAAATATCTTGGAGGCAATCATGCAATTCACAATGCTAGTCCATGTGATTTGTTTTAGAAAAAAAGTTTTAAATATTTTAGAAGTACTGATATCTATCTGGAAATTTGGCCCATTTTTAGAAAAGCATCTAATTAAATATTTTACTTAGTAACTGAATGTTTACACCACCCATCCATGGAAAAAATAATTTAAAGTGCTAGCTCATCTATTTGTATTTAAACAATTGCATTTAGTTTACTTTATAATTCTATGTGGCGCTAAATTATTTAAAGCAAACTTTTGTTAACTTTACTTCATATACTTTTTAATGAACCCCTTAACTTATTTATATTCTATTAGATATGGTTAATGAAATTTTTTTATTCTTAAAATTAGACTGTCTATGCAATAATAATGCTTCAAATATTATTAGATAAATAGCAACAATGACTATAACTTTAGGCCAGGTGTGGTGGTGCACGCCTATAGTCTCAGCACTTTGGAAGGCTGAGGCAATAGGATCACTTGAGTCTAGGAGTTCAAGACCAGTCTGGGAAAAATGGCAAGATCATGTCTCTACAAAAAGATTTCAAAAAATTAGCCAGGTGTGGTGGCATGTGCTTGTATTTCTGGCTGCACAAGAGGCTGAGGCAGAAAGATCTGTTGAACACACAGACACACACCATCTCTATACACAAACACACAGACACATACCATCTCTTTACACACACATACACACATAACTTTGGTGTGGTCAGTTATCAAATCAATAACACTTGTTTTCAGCATTATACGCCTTTTCTGAGGGATAAAAGTGAAGATAAGATAGTTTTTATCTTTAAAGAACTTTTGATATAGTTGAGAGAGACAGTAGAGAATAACAATTGATATTCTACTTATATTTATAATATATGGGTTTATTAACTGATCTATATGAATAGATTCATTTGATATATAAAAAGAAAACAGAAGAGAAAAGGAAAGAAGGGTAGGATATCTGATGGATTAATAAGGATATAGTAATTGATATTTATACTTCAATCTGATCAGCTTAGGAGCAAGGAATTTTGCTAAAGCCTTTGTATTGATTATGATTTAAACAGAAAAGCATATTAATCCCTCAAGTGGTACAATGTTTCGTCATTGTTACTCCTGTGTATTACATCATTTTTGTTTCTGTCTGGCTCTTTAAAAGAATCTCCAAAAACCAAAGCCTCAAACTCCAAAACAAAAAAAAAACTTCAGGCATGATTATATATTTAAGAGTAATATTTAAACAAATGTTAAATTTTATATGATGATAATGTTTTACAACACATCCAAATGTATTCTCGGGAGATAAAAGGAGGAGTCGGTTTTTCTAAAGAGTCCAGACTGTTTTCATGGAATTGGGTGTACCTGTGGAAGGCCACGAAGAGTGGATTATCCCTGGTATTAACTGAAGGAAAGGGAGAAAGACAATCTTTATTTTTGTTTTCATTTATTCATACAAATTTGAAAAAGTGGAAGTAATTTGTGACAATGCACACAAATAAATAGATTGGTAAAATTATATCTGAGTAGTAATGCTCAGAGAAAAGAATACAGAAAGTCAGGTGATGAATATGTACAACAGTTGGACATAGATACATATCCTAGTTTTTTAGAAGCACAGTAAAATATAATGGATTAAATTTCATAATTATAATCACATAAAGAAAAAAACATGTTAACCAGAAAAATACACAGATAATAGTTTTCCTTACATTGTACTACAGAGGAATTTATCATATGGGTTGTATTGCTTATATTTGGAATATGGGACAACACAGGAATTGTGTGATAGTCTTCATGTCATTATAAGATGCAAAAATATTCTCAGTATATGATTATTTATAGTAACCTCTGTAAAAGCCAAAGACATAATAATAAATGCTCATAACTTCTATAATATCATTTTAGCAAAGAGCTAACCAAACGCAATCTGGGTAAGGTATTTGGTGATTTCACTTATAATAGGATAGAACTAAACTCCAATTTAGAGCAAAGGATGGTTTACTTGATCCATAGATTTCTTCTCTCAAATATGTTACGTCAACCGGGTCTTAATAAGGGCTAGATGGTAATCAGTTTTAGATTGAGTGCTAAAATGAGCTTCTGGAATAGAGAAACTATTTGTCCTATGGTGATGGGTTTTGGGGACACTTTAGATAGGTAATGATATTTTGCAAAATTGACTGTTCATTATTTTTATTCTCCTACTCCCTCCAAAATGGTTTCAGGTGGCCTGCAGTAAAAACAACTATTTATTTATGCCTAAAACCTAGAAAAATCTGAAAGTAAGCATGTCAATTACTGTGGATGTTAGTTAAAAGAAGAAAAACGGTGTGTTTTAGGTAACTCACTCATTTATTTGTTCAGCCCTTTATTCCCTTATTCTCTATAAATTGAGCAATCGTTTTTATGTTATTCTGTTGGTTCTTAAGGATATTGTAGAAAATAAGATATATGTGATCCTTGCTTTCAGTAGATTACTAGCTTTAGGGAAATTAGAAAATAAATGAATAACAAATTATATACTTTACATAGATAATGATTGAATGCAAAGTTAATTTTCTTATATAAATTCTAGAGAAACAGTGCAATTAGAAGGGAGCTACTTTATTTTAGAAACACAGAACAGTTCCCTTAGGGGGTGACATTCAAGTTTCCATTTCTTATACTCTACTGAGAAAGACCTTGTCAAGATTCCCAAAGACCTCTAGATTGCCAA
Source organism: Callithrix jacchus (assembly GCF_049354715.1). Classification (NCBI taxonomy): domain Eukaryota; kingdom Metazoa; phylum Chordata; class Mammalia; order Primates; family Cebidae; genus Callithrix; species Callithrix jacchus. The sequence goes on along the minus strand of NC_133518.1, from coordinate 13,249,393 downwards.
CTCCGTTAGTCACCTCTCTGATTTTATCTTGTATGTTCACTGTCTAGCACAGGACACAGTTAACCTTTTTGGTTAACCAAAGGGAATACCCAGGATTTTCCTTCCACCTCCCTGACTGTTTCGTCTCAGTCTCCTTTGCTGACTCCTGCTCTCCTACCCTGACCTCTAAATGTTGTGCCATTAAGCGGAATTCTTGGCTCTCTTTTCTTCTGTCTCTGATATGCCTTAAGGAACCCTGCGAATTGCTTTAAATACCATCTCTATAGAAGCGACTTTTCAAAACTGTGTCTTCAAGACTAACCCTTCCTCAGAACTCCAGCCTTTCAAATACTTCTGCATATCAACCCTTCCAAGTAGATGTCTAATAAATATCTCAAATTTAACATGGCTGAAATATGTTGAATTTCTCAGCCCTCCTATTTTTATTGACTTCCATGACTAGGCTATGATATTATTATGCCATTCTGTTAATTATTAAGGATATTGTGAAAATCCTTAATTTATATTATAATAATCATAATAGATAATTAAATATATTTACAAATTTATAAATATTTTCTCATAATAGTATAATATAATCAATAATTGAATATTATAAATTTTAAATAATTATAATGATCTATAAGTATCAAATATCATAATTATACCTCATTATAAATATTATAATATTATAACCTACTTGTAGAAGTTAATAATGACCTAATAATGATTACAACAACAGCAATAGTAATAGTGGCCACATTCATTGAAGACATATTTCAAAAATTGTTTTAAGCAGTTTACATGGATTGTAATATTAAATTCTCACAACTCTATGAGGTAGGATTATTAGTTTCCAGATTTCATAAGTGCAGAAACAAATGAGTGTAGAGGCTAACTAATGTATTCACAGTCACACAGTCCAGACAGCATTCAGTGGTGGAGCCAGGATTCTAACTTCTCTTAACACAACACTGCAATGATGGCATTGGCCTTATATATCTGGATGATCAAGTAAAAACTCCTAATTTTTGTAGGTTTTCTAAAACTCTAGATTTAAATCAGTGAAATTATCCTTTTAAAATATAAATTATACCAACTCGCTTCTCTGCTTAACCCACTCTAGTGGCTTACCATTATTCGCCTAGCATAGAATTTAAACTTCATCCTTGCCTTGTCTGGCAAAAACCCATATGAAGTGGTCCTGGCCTGCATTTCTTAGTTCATCTCAAAACACCCTTCCTCTCTGTTCCAGCTATCATTTATTCTTCACACACACCAAACTTTCTCCCATTTTAGTCATTATACGCCTGGTGCTTTCTCTACGCCAGATCTTTGTGGGGCCAGTTCTTCATCATTCTGATTTTGGTTTAAATGTCATCTTCTCAGACAGATCACCTATGTTCATCCAATCTAAGAAAAGCCATCACATCATGCCATGTCCCTTTTAAAATTGTCTGCATTAGAGTTATCATCCCTGATTATTTTCTGTTTATGTTGGGATTGTTCATTTTATTACTGTATAGCTCTACAAAGCCTAAAATAGTTTTTGGCATAGGATATTTTCTCAAAAAACGTTTGTGAATGAATTTAAACTGGATCTCAAGGGTCAACAGATGTTGATCTGATGTGGCCATGAAGTGGAGGAGGCAGAGCTGTGGGCAGAAAGGAGAGCCTAGGTGAAAGTGTAGAACAGTTTTGCATGCTAACAGAGCTGAGCAAACGCAGCTGCAATGCTTCGAGTAAAGGCTGAGCAGTATTAAATCACACTAAAAACATAGGGAGCTGGTTGGGCAGCACCTTGTTAAAGATTGAGGACTTCTATGAACAATCAGAAACAATTACAGGCCACTGAGCAGGTAAGTGACATGACTAGATCTGCCTTTAAAAAATGTTTTGGTAGGCCTAGACCTTGATCAAAGTTTACACTCTGCTGGGGATAAGAAGATTGAGGAACCAGCTGAGGCTGGACTTGCTCAGGTGAGTATAAGAATCTATTTTTTACACAAAGAGAAACACAGATTTTGCCTGTTTTTCTTCCTTTATTGTGGTAACAGGGTCAATCAAACCAGCATTGTGAAGAGTTCTTTTGAATGCCTGTTTTGAAGGAGCGAGAATCAATATCAGCTGTATTTCAGAAACTGGCAAATATGAGAGATTATAATATAGTAATTTGTATCATGATGGCTCCTTATTTCTTAATGTTCCTGTGTTATTAATATGGCTTTATTTAAGTGTTGGGTTGTCCTAAAAAGGGTATCTTATTATTTTTAGTTATTGTCTTAATAGTCTTTGGGCAAATTCTGGGAGGATTTGAGAATATGTGGTTTATGATTTTCTCAAGTTGTTAAGATCAGTGATGTGAAATAAGATTACAGAACATAGTATCAAAATTTCCCTCGTTCCTAGTTAAAGCATTCTTCTGGGACTAGAATTCAACAACCATTTCCAGGTATTGATAGGACTACAACTAACCAAACAATAAATAAAAATATATTTAGCTTTCTTTCAGAGCAGAATTCATCCTCTTAACTCACTCATTCATTTATTCTTTCATTAATTCCACAAACATTTCTTAAGAGCCCACTATAGCCTTCTAATTTTTGGTGTCTACAATGTTTAAAATAAGCCTCAATTCTTCCTCTCTGGACCCCACAGTGAGTGAGGAAAAATGACATCAAATTACTAAACAAAACATTAATACAAATTTTGATGACTTGTATTTCCAAAAGAACAATGTGCTACAAAAATGAATTGTTTTGAAATGTAGACTGAGGGTTTCAGCATAGTTTTATGAGTTTTTTTCTGGATGCATTTACAAAATTAAATATTATGACAGATAAAATATTTTGAAATAATCGTAAAGCTGTAAAATAATTAGATGCAAAACAAATCATTTAAACAAGCAACTGTGGAAAAATGCAAATTCAAGACAAACAAACAGACCACCCACAAACAACCAGGCAAAGTTCTCTATCTGAATTAAATGAGCAAAACTGGTTCATGAAATACATAGGGAAAATACCCCAAGAGAGTGACTAGCCCTTAGGTAGATATTTGATCTGTGTAACGGAGGGGTAACCTTGGAGCTTTGTGGAGAAAATGAAAGGTTCTCTTCTTCACCTGCCTATAACTCTTGAGAAGAGTGATGAAATGTGATAAATTGGCTGCATTACTGACTTTTAAAAACAGAGATATGGGTCTTTTCTTCAGCCAGGGTCAGTGTTTCCTCTCTGTTACAAAAAAACAATGAGGGCTTGGATTTTGCTTTTTGATTTTGTTCTGCTTTTGAATAGTTCTTTCTTCAATAAGGAACTAAGGCAGGACTCCCTGACCGTCCTATGACCTGGTGTCATGATCCTTGACATTCTGCCCACTTTTACTGATTTGCCTTTAAAATACAGTGCAATTTTATCTGCCAAGACATCTTCTTTATTCTTTTTCTAAAATCTTTCCTTGAACTGCTTACTCTGTAAACATATGGATACTACTCCTTTTCCCTTGTCTTTTTAGTTTAAATTTGCACAGTTCATTTTTCAAAACTACATCTTCTTTCTATTCCCGTTGCTACTACCTAGTCACCTTGGGTTACCAAGTGGATTTTCAGCTGACCCCTCATCCTCCAGACTTAAACTCACATGCCATTTCATCCCACACCACAACCAGGCAAATTACTTTAATGCAAGAGAACCAGTTTTCTTTCGTTTTCCTCTGCTCTGCATCTCTAAACGGTTCTCACTGACTGTGAGATCCATTCCACAGATTTCCTGCCATTCCAAATCTGCTGAATTACTTTGCTCTTCTTCTTGCCCAACTTTACCTTCTATTGGTTTCTGAGAAATCCTTTTCACGCAGGCCATACTAGATTCCTCACTGACAAGGAAGATTCTTTCCAACAGCTGACCTACCACAAATACCCATCTTTCTCAATCGGTGTAGCCTAATTAACTCTCTCCTTTCAATTCTTTGGGCTTAATTGATCCCTCTCTTTTCTCTGCTTCCATGGCATACACAGCTTAATCTTTATTTTGGTATGCATAATACCAATCCTACTTGTTATGGTTGTGTATATTAACTGCTTAATATGGTAGATGACTCGCCACCCAAACTAAAAAATGAACACCGCATCTTACCTGGTTTTCTAGGTTTCTTAAAGACAACAGACTGCTGTGCATGCATAATCAAAAGTCATCAATAAACATATACACGGATTCACTGTGTGCTCTTTCAGGATAGGCATTTCTAGGAATACAGAGTGGGTAGAAAGACTTGCTGGTGGTATAGAAAGTGAGTAGTTAAGCATATTAACCATGTGCTTGCGTAGGCTTCATTTCAAGTCCCAAATAAATGAGGTGAGGCCTTATTAATAGTAGCAATCCTTTACCTCAATAGCAGTGGCAAAGAAGTGCCCTGAATTTTCTAGAGAAACATTTCTTGTACTGAGACTATAATGCATGAAAGCTGCAATTTATTTTAAATTGAATAGCTATTTCTACATTTCTCATGTATTTAATATTTGTACTGTTCTGGTTCCTGCTCAGCATGTGGTAAGTGAAAATGTTGGTGCTCATAAGCACTAGATAAACATGAAAATAGTGTTGAAGTGCTACTTTTTGAATTAAAATGCAGTAGTCCTCCCTTATGCACTAGGGATATGTTCCAAAAACGCTCAGTGACTGTCTATAACTGCGGAGAGTATAGACCTTTAAGTAAACTACTTCTTTATGTATAGGTACCTATGATAAAGTTTAATTTACAAATTAGGCATAGTACTTAACAAAAAAAAACTAAACAGAGAAAATAATATAACATAATGTAAGTTATGTAAATCTAGTCTTTCTCTGTCTAAAATATCTTACTGTACTGTAAGATATTCACCTGTTTTCAGACCATGGTAGGTAACTGTGGATAGCAAAACTGAATGAGGGAGGACTGCTATATATGCAGTATCGCAGAAAGGGTAACTATTCACTTTATAGAGACAATAGCCTTTGGAATCGTAGCTTTTTGGGGCTCAGCTTAGTGTTGTTCATTTGTAAAGATTAGAAATAAAAGGAAATTGTAGTTTCATTAACTTTGCCTTTTGAGACTTCGTCTATCTTGAATTGCATTACAGGTGCACAGCCATGATATAGAGATATGGGTGAAATCAAACCAATTCCTGATCACTTTCACACCCACTAATCTTTTATAACACTATAGTCAAGACCATACTTAATTTTATAATCTTAAAATATTTCCTCACATATGGAACAAATGACATTTCTCAACTGATGTTTTTTTTTGTTGGTAATTTCAACATTTGCAAACCTTTTTAAAGAGGTGAGGCATATCCCTGAGATGAGACATGTCTAAGAACAAGACTAATTTCTGTTGTAGTATTTGCTGTCTTCTTGCATCTGAGCTTCGAAAAAAGCCATCTTTTCTGGAAAAGTCAGTTCTCTCAGAGAATATGCAACATGCTCAAACAGAAGTAAGTTATTAGAAAAGATGCTTTGTGGCAATATCATCATAATTAGGAGCAATTCTTCTGACAGGAATAAGAGATGAATTTATTCTTATGTTATTTAATCATGCTAGAATTCTTTATGTTTTCTGACCTCGTATGAAAATAAGCTTTAAGAAATACTCATTATGCTTTTTCAATGGAAATAAAATGATTGCCTCAGTAGTGTTTTTCCTTAAAATATACCACAATTTTATCTGCTTTAAGTCACAAGAAATTTGGATTTTAGTGTATATGTTTGGCTCTTCTGTTTTAGTATCAATCTGTACTCTTTACTAAAGCAGACAATTTATAGTCTACAATTCATATTTGGGTTTAGTTTTTGGAAGAACGTGTTTACAGAGACCACAGATCAGACATATATAACTTTTTTCCTAATTCCAGGTTGATCTGCATTTATATGAGTAAAATCTACATAGTCCCTTAGTGATATTTTACTATAAGTCATACAATCTTGTTTTTAGGAAAGTAATTAAATAAATAATTCATTTACCTATTTTTACCCTTCTTTGTGCCAGAAAGTATTTGCGGGAGCATATACAATGACATCATGGTGAGATATGCATAGCAAGTCAGGTTTAGAGAAAACAGAAGACTCAAAAAGGCAAATAATGAAGTCTCAAAATATTTCCCAAGTTGATGAATTGAAACTCATCCAAGTTTCGTTCATTTTTTAATATCAGAAGGTTGTGAAACATGACAAGTCTTCAGAGAAATCAAAGTTATTCTAGGCATTAAGTTCCGCAAAAGAAATTTCTCACATGGGACTTGTTGGGGACAATTACAAAAACAGAATTCTATGATAAAAATTTTTTTAAATAGAAAGAGCCCAAACTGTGTAGTTTAATTTATTTATGTTCCATACATCTATGTGCTCTGTTTAGCTGTAACCATCTACTCCATGTATTAGCTTTTCTCTACTTACTCAGAGTCAGCCTCCAAATAGAGCAGTTCAGGGACTCCAATGGCCAAAAGACCAGCAGGAGTGACTAATATGTGTGTATTCCACAGGTAATCTTCTAATTGAATATTGTTTAGAATGAGAAAACTACTGATTACGGGTTGAACATTTCTAATCCAAAAATCTGAAATGCTCAAAAATCTGAAATGTTTAAAATTATCTTCTGGCTACATGTATAAGGTATATAGGAAACATAAATAAATTTTGTCTTTAGCATTAAGTCCTTAATATTTATAAGCAAATATTTCAAAATCCAAAGAAATCTGATATTTAAAACAATTCTGATGCCAGGTATTTTGAATAACTGTTACACAACCTGCATTTCATTTTTCTGATCATTCATTCCTTAATATACGAAATCTGAATCAATGGATTTGGATAAAAAGGAGTTTCTCTGTGGCTTGCCAACTTCATTAGCTATCTTTAAGAGGAAGAGATCATTTACTTATTTTTCTTTTTAAAAATGGTATCATATAATTAGGAAAGTCAGATTTTTGTTTCCTCTTATTCTCTTAAAAAGATCTACTTGCTATATTGTTTGTTTTTTTCTTTTTGTTCTGTGCTTCTGTGATAGTCTTTGTATAATAGTTTTTAAAAATCTCCTATTTTTTTGGAAATAGAATTAAAATTTAGTAACTTCAATTTAATGCCATGTCAGTTAGTTCTATAAGACTATCCAATGTGGCTCAAGTGATATACAGTAGATATCAGTGAAATTCCTAGTTGCATTAAGATCAGCAAATCCTAATTAAAGATATCCTCACATAATTTTTAAGTATATATATATATATATATATATATATATATATATATATGTGTGTGTAAGTTCTATAGGTTAAAAATTTGTCTATTAGTCTAAACTTGAATCTTTCATAAATTATGAGTCTGTTCTCTTAAATGTTTCTTATATAAATCTCTCTATCCACCAACTATTACTTTTGGACCAGTGCTGTCCAATAGAAATATACTACAATACACATATATAATTTTAAATTTTACAGTAACCATATTAAAGTAAGAAGAAGTAGGTAAAATTAGTTTTAAATATTTATTTCATTCAAACTAATATATCCCCAAATTATCATTTCTAAATGGAGTCAACATAAAATTATTACTGGGATAGTTTAAAACTTTTATACTTTGAAATATGCAATGTACTTAATATTCTGCTAACAGAACATCTCAGTTTATATAATAAATTTTCAACAGCATCTATAGTAGTTCCAGTTGTGCTTACCAGAAAACACTATTTGGCGCTGCTTCATTTAAAAAAAAAATTAAATCAACTAAAATTAAATAAAGTAAAAAATGCAGTAACACAGTAACACAAGCCACATTTCAAGTACTCAATAGTCACACGTGGCTGTTGGTTACCAGATCAGACAACACACAGTTCTACACTGTTGTAACTAAACTTTCTAATTATATACACCCATTGGGAGGAATATTTGAAAAAAGAATCCTTAATTCATGGAAGTCTTTATATTATATACATGTACATCATATGAATATATTATTTATACTATAAAATAATAGGAGGTAGAAATTTTGAAGATTAATGAGTATTTTAAATTTTTTTTAAAAAACAAATCTTTTTTAATACTATATGTTAGGAAAACACTTGGTTATTTTTAAGATAGTCATTTTACATTTTGTCATCCAGAGGTTTGTAAAAGTGTTTCTAAGTTCAGTTTAATGTTTAGTTTCAATGGGTGTTAGAGCTGAAAGAGACGATTCACAAAGACACAAAAGTACAATAACACATTTAAGGAGCAGTTCATTGTTAATCACAGTATATTTAAATCCACATAATAGTCTTATGGATAATTCTGAGAGCCGAATACTAATAAAACAGGATTAAATGGTCATGGTTTCTACCTTGTAATGTGGTTGGCTACTAGCTCATTCTTACAGCAAAAAGGAAAAAAATGTCCACTTTGCCACTTTTTGTGGCTCATTGGTATTTGTACAATCTTCAATCTGTGGTTTATTTGCAAAAATTCTTTGAACCACTTGCTCCATGTGAATGATAGTTTTATTAAAATGGATAACATAAACACTAAATTCACTTAACTAGGCTCCTGTAATCAATTATGCCCTTGTTTATTGCTGGTTTTAAAAAATTAAATAAAGCAATATGCTTTAAAACAATGAAAGTGAAAAAAGGTGTAAGGGGCTGTTAGATATCTCCCTGCCCTCAGGAGACCTCACGTGCTATTTATGACATGTGTGTATTGACAGTGCACTTAACCCGACATGCTTGACTTGCTTAACCAGGAAAGAGTATGTTTATTTTAAAAATTGGATTTCTTTTTTCTTTTATAAAAGATACATGTAAATACAGGTTTTGATGTTTTTCTCCTACACTCATATGGATCATGCTGTGTCTCCCTTTACTAAGCACTTAACCATTGTGAATATTACTAATCTAAATGAAAATGCTCCTTATCAACAGGAATTTGATTTGGTGACATTGTGTATTGATATTATGGTTTGAAGATTTTCCTCTTATCAACCATATGTAGCCATTTCAATATATCTGATAGAAGTAACTGGAAACATTTTTCATTGACTGACATTGAACACCATGATTTCCCTAAAGCAGATTAGAAGCGTTATGTAGGTTCTTTCAGTTTTGTGAGTATCTAAAAATGATATCCAGCAATCTGGCAGTCTTAAAGTGGGCCCAAGTAGCCACTTAGACCTTGGCAAATTGTGCCCAAGAGAAAAGCACAGGAACCGGTGCCCGTCAAAGAACAAGTAAAAAAAGTAAAGAAATTAAGGTCTCTATTTTTAAAACAGTCTTCATTTCCATTCACTGTATAAGAATTCAAGTTGTGCTTTTACAATTTTTAGAGTCTGTTACTCTGCTGAAAGGGATGGAGAAAGCTTTTTAGCAATAATTATTTCTGAGACGTTGAGAGCATGATTAATTTCCATTTATTTTTGAAAGTAAATTTAAAGTTGATGGCAATAATGAGCATTTGAAAGGATCTCTTTGCATATTTAATAATACTTAGTGGAAAAAATGATAAGGGAATATGCCATTTCGTTCTATTTCAGCATTGCTTGTGATTTTTATATCCTTTGCTCGGCCTTTGTAGTGAGTAGCATGAGTAAGATGCATTCTGTTAGTTAAGGTTTTTCCTTTTATTCTATTTTCCCACAATATGTAATTATTATTAGAAAATAATTGAGGTTTACATCGTGTTCTCCAAAGCTCACATAGTTCTCAACCAACTTAGTTGGATGTTTACCTCTATTGAACATGATCTTTATTCACATGGTAGTTGATATGCTCTTTTCCACTAATGAAAAGTAGGTTTGAGAAGATTAGCTCTAAGAAATGGTAAAATTAAAATCACCACCTTCCTCATTTTTGTCTTACATCAGATTCTGAAATGTTGCAGTTTTCGCAGATGAAAAATCAGACATCTTTTGCTACAAGATATGTCCTTTCCAGGTCGATAAAATAGCCTAATTCTAAACTGTGATTTTGGTTTTTTAAAATAAGTCTTGTGGTAGAGAGCAAAGCAGAGTTCATTTTAAGTCACGGCTCAGATGGAAACAGGCAAGGTTACCCCATGACTCAATTAAAATGGTGGCTCATTTCCTAGTTTATACCTGCACCTATGAGATATATTAATGTAAAAAACTAACAAATGTAGTTTTTTTACTTTTAACTACAAAAAGCACATTACTTCTGTGTCTGTGTGTGTGTGTGCACACGTGTGTGTCTGTATGTGTAGGAGGAGGTTTCTCTGTTACCCAGGATAGGCAACATTTTGCTCCAGGAATAATAAACTCAAAATGTTAGTGGCTTAAAATGACAAAATTATTTCTTACACACTCAGTTTCCTCTGGAGATACAGAAAACTCTTGATCAACTATCCTCCGTGTGACATCTCCCTAACTCAGACTGCCTTGATCTTAATCTTGTATTTCTGCCATCACAATACCTGGCCTCCTCATTTTCTGTGGTAGAGAAACAGCAATCAGGGAGTTGCACATCGCCCTTTCATTACTTCAACCCAAAAAAACCCATAACATTGCCTAGAATGAGAGATACAACTCCACTTAACTGCAACAGGGCTGGGAAATAGAAGGAAACTTAGAACTTGTCATGAGCATTCCTTCCTCAGCCATGATGTCTTACTCATTTGATCAAAAGCAAAATACTTAAATTTTCATGTCTGATTTCTCAGAGATTTATCCTGATGTTTCTTGTAAAGTATTTTCTTGAAATGCTAGTATGCAGTGTTCTGAAACTCCGCCGAGAGTGTTAATGATGATTCATTCACTCACTCATTCATTCAGTTGAAAAACAACTACATACTTTATCCTAGGCTACATATTGGGGATACACAGAGGAGTGAGATGCAGTGCTTCTAATCTGAAGGAGCTTACTGATTAGTTTTCAAAAAAGTTATGTAAATGTATACATTATACTGGTAAATGCATTCTCCCATCTATTGAACAAGTGTTTATTCATTACCTATGAGGTGCCAGGTCTTTTAATGGGGGTTTGACGTAGTAAGCAGAAAAGTCTCTGGTTTGTAGTGATTATATTTTAGATGGGAGAGGCATATAGGAAACAAATAAACAAAACAGAAATATATTACATCATAAAGAAATATGTATTGTGAAGAAAATAAGACATTGTGATCCCAGAAAGGAAGCGGGAAAATCTACCTCTGGTTGGGTGATTAGAAAAGAATGCTCTAAAATTGGATCACTCATGTAACTACCTGAGCAGCCATGCATTCCAATATCTGATCTGGGGACAGAGCATTCTAGGAGTAAAGGCCAGAAAGAAACAAGTTTCTTCTCTTATAATTAGACTTTAGAAGACAGGCTAGTGGCACTGGGGCATTGTATATCAAGAGCAGAGTGGTAAGGGATGAATTTGAAGAAGTAGGTAAAATTCAGATTCTGCAGAGTCTGTAGGTTGAGGTAAACATTCTAGTGAAGAGATATAAATAAAAATAGGATATTTAAGGGAACAAAATTGGTTCTGTTATCTTAAGGTAGAGCAGGGGAATCAGAGAAGAAAACTGCTTCAGGGAGAGGATGTCTGGGCTGGATTTTAAATGAGGATGAGTCAGCTGGCCAAGAAGTGTTGAGGGTCACTCCATGAAGAAAACATTTAGCAGCACATTAATATCAGAGCTGAAAATAAGAAGGCAGTGATCAGCATATATTTGACTGTGCTAAGATTTTCAAAGCATGGAAAAACAAAGGGACAGCACCTTAAGACCTTCATCTTAATGAGGGATCATATATATTTGAGACAGAGTCTTGCTCTATTGCCCAGGCTGGAGTGCAGTGATGTGATCTCAGCTCACTACAACCTTCACCTCCCAGGTTCAAGTGATTTTCCTGCCTCAGCCTGCTGAGTAGCTAGGACTACAGGCTCATGCCACCACACCTGGCTAATTTTTTTTGTATTTTTAGTAGAGACAGGGTTTCACCATGCTGACCAGGCTAGTCTTGAACTCCTGACTTCGTGACCCGCCTGCCTCAGGCTCCCATAGTGCCAGGATTACAGGCATGAGCCACTGTGCTGGCCGGGATCATATATATTTATGACGTGTGTGTGTGTGTGTGTGTGTGTGTATGTGTGTGTGTGAGAGAGAGAGAGAGAGAGAGAGAGAGAGAGAGAAAGAGAGAGAGAGAGAATGAGATGCATAACATTTATTATGGAAATTGGCTAATGCAATCATGGAGGCTGAGAAGTCCCACTATTTTTCATCTGAAAGCTGGAGAAACAGACAGAGAAGTTGGTGATGTAGTTCAGTGTGAATCTTAAGGCCAAGAATTAGGAGTGCTGATGTCCCAGAGTAGAAAATAGATGTTCCCACTCTGATAGCCTTTTTTTGTTGTTAATCAATGTGAGCTTCTTATGTTGCTCAGGTTGGCCTTGAACTCATAGCCTCGCCTCCTCAAGCGCCAGGACAACTGGCCAGAGCCACCACGGCTCCCTCAGACAGCCTTTCTCTGCCTTTTTTTCTCTATCTGAGCCCTCAAAGGACTGGGTGATGCCTGCCCACATTGGTGATGCCCAGTCTTTCTTACTCAGTATACTGCTTTCAGTGCTTATCTCTTCCAACAACAGTCTCACAGACAACACCTGGAAATAATTGACCAGCTATCTAGGTATCTCTTAGCCCAGTCACACTGACACATGAAATTAACCATTACTCCATATTAATATTCTGCTTGCTTAAAGAAAACTAAAGGATGTTTTATAATTTTCATAATTTTGAGTTTGTTAAAATTATTTATTTCATGCCTGTGATTCAAACTTCATATATATATATATATATATATAAAATAACATAATTTGAGTTGCTACCACATCATGTGGACACTTGATTTAAACATTTGTCAAATTTGACAGCCAAGAGTTCTTTCTATATTGTGAATCCATTATTTTTTTTCATGACTTAAACATTTTTGTGGGATTGTTAAAAACTAGGAGATCTAAAACACTGGAAAGTATGTAACTGAGAACAGGGATCCCTTTCTAAATGATAAAGGCAGATGAGTGGGAGCTTCCCGAGGATATAAGAGTTTTTCTGTGTTCATCCAATAGATATTCCCAGAATATGTTTCCATGCTAGGTACTGATCTAGGTATCGGAGACAGAGCAGCAAACACAAGATAAAAATGCTTTTACCTTTTTTACCTCATATTCCAGTGAGAAGATACAAGTAATAAATAATCAAATAAAATACAAAGTATGTTTGACAGTGACAGAGGCTGAGGTGAAAAGTAAATCATGGAAGGTGGCTGTGAAATTTGGAAATGTGGTGGTAAATTATAATAGGGTAGCTAGAGGAGGCTTTTAGGAAAACACTTGATTGATGTGAGAAAATGTACCATGTTGATATTTGAAGGAAAAGTGTTTCAGGCAGAGGAAGAAGTAAGAGCAAATAAATTGAACAGAGATAGGAACTAGGTTGGTTGCGAAACAGAATCTTGGCCTGTAAATGAAGTCAGATAGACCATGAGAGTGGGGTAGTGGCGAATGTTGTACAGATGGTATTGGAAGGAATTTGTTGCATTTGGGGGGGGGGTTAATTTGGAAAGACACTTGACGAATTTTAAGCAATAATCCCATGACCTCAGTGACTTCTTAACAGTCGTCCCTTGGCCTTCTCTATTAAGAACAGTTTGGAGAAGAGAAAAAATGCAAGCAAGGAGATCAGATGGGGGCTACTGCAATCACCCAGGCACAATATGATGGGGACTTGGACCAGGATGGTAAGCGTGGAAGCGGTGAGAAGTAGTTTTACATTCTCAGCCACTGCAAGAGGCAGCTTTCATATTCTGAGAGGGAGAAGATGGCGGGAGAAACAACTTTTTGGCCAGACAGAAGCCAGTTAGGGTAGATTAAATTTGAAATGCCTATTAAGTATCAAACTGGAGGTATCTATTTGACAATTATGTACACAAGTTTAGAGTTTAGAGGAGAGATAAGGCTAGAGAGAAAAATTCAAAATCCAACTATGCATGACTTTCAGGTTTGATTTTTTTTTCTTTGAAATATTTAACCGATAAATAAAAATTCTATACAAGATGTAAAATGTGATGATTTGACATGCACATACATTGTGTACTGATTACCATAGTTAAATTAATTAACTCATCCACCACCCTTCATAATTAAAATTTTGCATGGGGTGTGTGTGTGTGTGTGTGTGTGTGTGTGTGTGTGTGTGTGTGTTTGGTAAGATACTTAAAGAAACTACTCTTAAAAAAAATAAAGAAACTACTCTTTTATCAAATTTCAAGTAAATGATACATTATTATTAACTGTAGTCACTATACTATACATTAGATCTCCAGAACTTAATTCATTTTATAACTGAAAGTTTGTACCATTTGACCAACATATACGCTCTGGTAGGATTTACCTGATTTCATTCCTTTCATTCACATTTGTTTGCTGATTATTCTGCCCTCTTGTCTTCCAAAAGTTGACATTCAGCCCTTCTTAATATGTAGCCTCGAGCATAGCCATGTCTAAAAGGTTTTAAGTAATCATCTGTGATGTTTCCTTCTTACTTTCAGTAAATAGCTAATTGATCCAAACAGGCCCTGTTGAGTGGTCATAATATTTGCTCAATGACTTTGAGTAGGTTATAGAATTGCTGTGGGTAGAGTGTGTGTGGAGGAAAAAGAAGTATTTGTAGCCAATCAATTTATCAATATGTTTTCATGCATTTAAATTACGTTTAGTTGAACTTATCTGAGCATGTTAAAGAGATACCTGTTTAATATAGTAAGCTATGCACACAGTTCAATATGTATTCATGGAGATTTGTAGTTCTCTAATTTCAGAGGTCAGCTAATAGTATTCCCATTCTACCCCCAGGCTGTCATAACTTAAGACATTCAGGTGTATGTTTCGATATGGCCTTAGTCAAGGGAAGTCATGTAGCCAGTGAAGCAGAGAGAGGAAAGAAGATTGCCATACTTGAATCTGTACCATCAAAATGACAAAATGGTTCTATAATAAACAACAGGTTAGTGGCTTGATATGCCTACAGCATCAACTGCAGTGCACAACAGGCAAGTTATTTATGCAACAGGCCTTTTGAAAATATATAGCTCTTATAATCTGAATCTCATTTCTATGTCCTTTCCAACAAAATAGATTGGCATTATCCATCTATTTGGAACACATAGTGGCTTTATTTTTTTTTAAAGTATGACACCTTATAGATCAGAAATACTGAGGAAATCCAATCCATACAATAAATGAAACACATAAATGTATTTTTAAAAAATATCTCTTGTGGCATTTGGGTTTATAGAAATCAGGAAAAAATTAAATGAAATCTTCTAGAATTCAAAATAATCTATACTAGTATTATTCATATATTATGTACATTGCATCCAGAAATAATACTGATGATGAATTAATTGTCATATGTACTAGCTAGAAAGGTTAGTCAGTCTGAAAACATTCATGAAAAGGTTAGTCAGTCATGTGAATAACTAGTCCATGTTTACCTGGTATTTCTAATCTAGATTTTTATTTACTCTTAGTTCCACATGAGATTGAAGCTCAGGGTTTTCAAGGAGACTAACACAGAGTAACATGAATAAAGAATATGCTTGACTTTTCCTTCTTCAAAAAGAATAGGGAGATCATTTCAGATTTGATCTAAAGTGATAGCTCTCAATTTGGTCAGCAAAATATCCTCCTTTAAAAGTAACATTTCCATTTAATGTAATGATCTCCAGTTCCATCCATGTTGTTGCCAATGACAGGATGTCATTCGTTTTTGTGGCTGAATGGTTCTTCATTGTGTATATTTACTACATTTTCTTCATCCATTCATCTGTTAATGGACACTTAGTTTGCATCCAAATTTAGTCCCTCATAACCATTCTGAAAAAAGTCCAGTTTAGTGTCATATTACCTATCTGCACATACATTTGAAAAAGCTATATATCAACCATATTTCTTATCTGTAAAATAAAGGAGAAAATAAAAGGAAAATAACTTTTGAAGAAATGTGTATTTTAAAGTACAAGTTTTGGATGAGGCTTCATCCTATGCTAAAGGCATAATGAAGCAGACAAATGCCTTCCCATATACGCAGAACCACTGTGAACACAACTACAGTGGCAAGATGACAAACGCTGGTACACTGTACTGGTGGCTCAGTTACCAACAGTGGCTTTGTCGTTGGATGTTGATACTTTCTGAGAATAGTATAAACATCTTGATTAAATTTCAAATAAAAAATACAATGTTTGTACTTTCTATGAAGTGACATAAACTTCTTTAAAAGTTATGCGAAAGCAGGAAAACTTTTTTTTCTGACAATCACATGAATTTTATGGCTGTTTGGCCCAATTTATATCAGTTAAATAAATACCCATAATTTTTTTAAACTTTTTAATTGAGAATGCTTGATTTAGGACTGGATGTTACAGTCATACACCCTTCATTATGATTTAGTAGAGACACATATATAATCTGCAGAGAAATACTTAGATTCTCTTTATCTTCGTTGCTTTCTTTACTAACTTTAGAGATTGAATAAACAGGCCATCTTTACAATTACTATTTTTCATACAGCTAGGTCTATATTCTACTACATTTTTCTTTTTATTTTTTGACACAGAGTCTTACTTTGTTACCCAGCCTGGAGTGTGGTGGCTCCACAATCACAGCTCACTGCAGCCTCAACCTCCCAGTCTTAAGCAATCTTTGCACCACAACCTCTCAAGTAGCTGGGCCACAGTTGCTCACCCCCATGCCTGGCTAAATAAAAAATAAATTATAGAGACAGGGTCTCACTATGTTGTCCAGTCTGGTCTTGAACTTCTGGGGTCAAGCAATTCTTCCACCTTGGCCTCCCAAAGTGTTGGAACTACAGGCATGAGCCACTGCATTGGCCTTTACTTTATTGTTAAAATTACTTCTCCTGACCAATGAATCATGAAATTTCTCATGTTTCTTCCAACACATATCTCATATCCTATTATCACTGGAAAACTTTCCTTATATTAACTATTGAATTTATTGTTTCTTGGATAATACAAGATTATTATTTTTTTAATTTCATGCCAATTTGTAGCCATCCAAAGTCTTATACTGTTGCCCTTGCAAAGAGAAATCTCTTAATTTGAGGAGGACATTTGCTAGAAAGGTTTATATAAACATTAAAAACAAACAAACAAAAAAGTATGAAATACTTGTCTTCCTCTAGAGAACCAGAAGACTATTCAAGATATTGAAGACTACAGTTCATCAAAGCAATTTCCTTCTGTTGCCGAATTTTGTAAACTTAGGAAAGTATGAGAATACTTCTATCTCGTATTGCTTTTATTTTTAAAATATTACATATGCATGATTAAATGAAGAAACATATAAAGCCTAGAAAAAAGGTATCAGGTAAAGGAAGTTTCTCTTTAACCTTAGGTTTGGTTTTCTTTAGAGGCAAAGATTATTGTTTGCTTGTTTATTTCTATCCAGAAATTTCTTACACAAAGGAGTCTTGTTAATTTTTCTCAATTAAGGTATATTGGAGACCTTTTCTGGTCAGCATACCCAGAGCCTTTCCATTTCATTACTGGATGCAAAGTATTTTATATGTGAATGAAACCATATGTGTTCACAGGTGATAAATATTTAGGCTATTATGTATTACTACAATACAATAAATTAAAAATCTTTCTTGCACATTACATTTTATAGAAAACTGAATATAGAAAAAAATTTAGAAGTAGAATTACTGGACTACAGTATATGTGCATTTAAAATTTTCATATGGATTGGCAAAATGCATTGCAAGAGATTGAACCAAATTACCTGCTCTCAATAACATATGTGAGTGTGTAACTTCACAAATCATTTTAATGTGTATTTTCAAACTGTGTGTGTCACACCATTTTGATTGGCTTAAAATGTATGTCAATTTGATGTACATTTATTTAATTATGAGGAAAATAAATATCTGTATAGGATTTAGTATACTTTATTTTTCCTTCTATGGACTGCTTATTTATACATTTTGTCAGTTTCTGAAATTATATTTTAGGTACTTTTTAAAAAAATTATACTAAAAAAATAGCTTTTTTGGCTCTTTGTCTATATATGCTGCAAAAAGTCATAGTTTATCCTCTATCTTTTATTTTTATTTATTAATTTAGAGATCGTCTCCCACTTTCTTGTCTAGCCTGGTGTGCAGTGGCACGACCTCAGCTTACTGCAGCCTCAACCTCTGGGGCGCAAGTGATCTTTTCACCTCAGCCCCTCAATGGCTGGGTTTATGGGCACATGCCACCATGCCCTGCTATTTTTTTTTTGTAGAGATAGTGTTTTGCCATGTTGCCCAGGCTGTTCTCAAACTTCTGGGCCTCAGCCTCACAAAGTGCTGGGATTACAGGCTTGAGCCACCACACCTGGCCATCTTTTAATTTTTTATAGCATGTTTTCTCTTATAAGAGTTTAAAATTTTTTATATATTCAAATACACATTTTTTCCATATGGCTTCAAGATTCTATGTCTTGTTTCAAAAGACCAGGATTATTGGGTGTTTTCAGGTCACTCAGATTATTGTTATGATTATACTTTAAGTTCTGGGGTACATGTGCAGAATGTGCAGGTCTGTCACATAGGCATACATACATGTGCCATGGTGGTTTGCTGCATTCATCACCCTATCATCTACATTATGTATTTCTCCTAATGCTATCCCTCCCCTACCCCCCACCCCCAAAAGGCCCCAGTGTGTGATGTTTCCCAAATATCCCCTTATGTTTTGTGATTTACTTTACTTCTCAATTAAACTTAAAATTGTCTATGATTTATTTTAGGATATAGGAAATATCAAAATAAATCAAACTTTTTCTCTCAATACCATGTTTTTCTTAATTGTTAAATACAATGACATTCATTAATCCATCTATTTCTCACTAGTTTTTTAACTTTTCATAGTACACATTTGTATTACAGGCACACACTTATAATCCAGACTTTCTGTTCTATATTTTAAATTAACTGTATATTCTTTGCCCCGTCAAACTTATTTAATTAATATAGCGCAACAATACATTTTGATGGCGTGCATGGCTAAACTCTGCCCTTTATTACTCTTGATTTTTTTGAAAATTCTTGATGTTTTTCATGTATTATTTTTACTTTACATATTTTAAAATAAGCTCCTCTAGTTTTAAATTTTTACTATATTTTATTGGAATTACCTTAAATATTTACTTTAGGAAGAACTGACCTTTCACAACATTGAATTATTCCTTAACAAACAGATGTTTTCCCTTTATTCAAGTAAAGCTTATTGGTTAAGTGAATTTTCCTGTCTATAGGTGACCTAAAATTCTTCCAATTTTTCTAATAATAGCTATAATAACAATGCTTACACTTAGGGAGCACTATATCATCCCCAAACACTATGCTACAACTTTACATATATTATCTCATTTAACTCTTGCATCATGCAATCAAATATGTGAAGAAATTGAACATCAGAAAACAAGCAACTTACATATAGTCACAGAGTCAGGAGGAGATTATCAAACTCAAGCCCACACAATTTAAGTCTCATGCTCTCCCTCACTATGCTAACCTGTATTTATCTCTATGTAATCACTCTCATTCATTAACTGAAAAAGGGCACTTATGAAACTGAACAGGGAATGCACCAGCAACAAACCAGAATAAAGGCCATTGCTCTGTTGACAATGAACTTATGTGTGCTGCCTCATTCTGGCAGTGAATTCTTACCCAAATTTTCTGATAACTAATAATCCTCTAAATGTATCACAGGAGAAAACATTTTATAACAATATATAGAGTTTTTCCCGACTTTTTTTGTCTCTTTGTACAGTCATAATTTCACTTGAAGTTGGTAGTGATTTTTGCAGTTGACTGAGTGTTATAGTTTATCAGAAATTTATGATTTTTGCTTTAAACATTGCTTGAAAATGTTTTCTGCACTTTCATATATCGCAGTTGCTTTAGTATTGTATCATACAAGGAACCATAATTATATATTGATAGTGCATAGACAAGTACAAGAGGAAAAGCTTTTTTAAATACAAGATATTTTTATTATAATCTGCACTTGATAAGAGGATAAAACTTACCTTGCATTTTCCTGGTGTGATCATTTAAATTTGCAACAGAATAAAACTGAATTGTTTTCTTTGGATACATATTTTATTATCAATAATCTAAGAAAAGTAGTATTACATATTTAATAGAGATAAAGCATATATATTGAGCAATACACATTATGTAATATATAAGGACAATAATATGTTCAAAAATACACACATACGCGCTCCCGCACACACACACACACAGGCACACACTTTTTCTTTCCTCTATGCCCTGTGTCTCTCCAAGAAGATTTAAAATAACATTTGGATACAACAGGTATGTAAAACTCAAAGTTTTCAATATTGAATTAAAGTTATGAATTGCAACCAAAGGATATAAATGTTTCCTTAATCCAGGAATACTAAACGTTTCCTTTTGATAGTGAAAGAAGTCAACATCAGCTGGATCTTAAGAACGAGAAATTTAGAATAGTCAGAATGAACATAAATCAATAGGCTAGGGAATTTGGAAAATAATATATTTATATATACGTTAGCATTTATGAATTATTTTCACAATTCCCAGTTCCCTTGATCCTCACCATTGCACTGTAAAGATGGCAAAACAAGTATTAATAATTCCATTTTGTATGTAATATGTCAGAGCCTCAGGGATATTAGCAAGGAAAACTCCATGGACAGTTATTGCATGCCAGCACTGGAACTCACAACCAAGTATCTTCACTCCAGCTAAAAATAGAACTTCAAAATGGTTAAGAATAATTTGTAGCATAAAACAATAGCACCATGACCATGGAGAATGTGAAGACATCAGAATATTTTGGATCCAGTCCTAACTTTATGAGGCCTAGTATATCAAATATCAAAGATTATGATAATGGTATAATGACTTAAGTGTCTTATAACATTATTATAAGACAGATTGGCATTTTAAGGTTTTATTCGTAAAACAATTATTCCTTGGGGTTAGCATCATATTATCACAACTGCTGTTACAATCATTATTACAACTAATACTATAACAGTAATAGTCATACTACTGCTACTGATAGTTTATTAATTTACGGACCTTAATTTACATGCAAATCAGAGGATTTTGTAACTTTACTTTCAAGAGAAAAATATGTAAAATCCTCACAATACATTCTCATGAATGAAACAAAATGATTGTGGAAAATAAATCATGATTTTATCAGATTTTCTTCAACAACTTCCTGAAGTTGATGTTGTTAGTTTTATGCTTAAATGTGGTATTATGATTCAAGAAAAACTTCCTGGATTTTGAAACTCACCTTCCATCTCCCCTGTTACTGAGAAAGAGAAATTTTTAGATGCCCATAACCATCCAGGTGGCATAATCTTTCTATATTCACACAGTCTGGTATAATCTTATCAGTGTCATCAAAAGTTAGAACAGTGTAGCATTTCATGTAACTTCAAATTAAAATGAGTGTTTCTTGTTTGGATTTTTCTAAGGCCATCAACAAAATGATAATGCTCACATGGGTAAAGGGATGCTGAACATGTAATTGCTTGCTAACTTGATCTAAAGGCCTGATATTGATCTACTGGGTAACGTGATATTCATCTTTGAAAAACACTATAATATGTGTTATGAAAATCATCTAAGTATATTTGCATAATAGATGTTAATACCTCTTTTGGAACTTTCAGATCCCTTCTACATATTTACACAATGGACTGATAATACTAAAATTGTAGGTTGAAGAAACAATTTTCTTCTATTTCCCCAAACTAAACATGAAAATGAGAAGAAACAGGAAATTGAGAGTATGCAATTTTCATTCTTAATTCATCTCCTTACTGGCTCAGACTATAGCTAGTTTATTTTTTAATAAAGACAAAAGATGTTTTTAAAGTTTTTAATACATATGAAATTAAGTAAAATCAAACATTTACTTTAGAGTAACATTTTCACTAATTTAAAAGTGTTTATCTATATTTAAATGCACTCATAATAATTATTATAGAATAAAGGAAAATAGGCTTTAGGACAGTCAACATAGACAAAGCTTTGTTCTTTATGAGGCAATCTGAATTATAATGGAATGTCTATTATAAAAGTATCTGAAGACTCTGAAAAGCCTTTTGTTCCATAATGATATTCATTAATGTACAATATGTTGGGCAGAAAAAACAGAAGTCACCTGAAGTAGACTCTCTGGTTTCTTAATTTTAGCATGGAAAAATAAAACCAGAGGACTGAGCATTCCAATCCTAATTCCACTAAATCCACTGTATGAGATGGGCTACCTGTGTACACATATATTAAATTTCTAATTAACTCTTTCTACTGCAGAGCATTTTCCCTAGCATACGTACATATACATTTTTGTTATTTTTCTTTTTAACTGTGGCAAACCATGAAAATATAAACGAATAACTGGCCAAAATATTTTTATGTGGCCATGGGGAATGTCTGTGCAGCTGGAGGGAAGTGGAACGCGTGGCAACTGTCTGCAATCTAGACAGTCAATATTACTGATTTGAAATGTTTATATAGTTTCAAAAATTGTTATATAAACTTGCACTTTTGAAATTTGACAAATGACAAACTTAAAGCTGGAAACAATATTTAATTAGTCTAATTTTCATTTTCTAGAATAGGAAAAGTGTTTCACAGGTAAGAGATACTAAGCGGTGCCAAGACTGAGTGTAGAGTGACATGTTTTTGATTCCCAACTCAAGGCTTCTTCCTTATACAGTGTCTGATTAACTTGAACATTTGTTCAGTATAGACACTAAATTGTATGTAACCTGGTCAACTTTCTACTTTGACCAGGGAAATTTGAAAAAAACAAAAATTTGATAATCTGCATAAGAAGAACATTTTATCTTTGTTTTAACATCAGATTTGGCAAAGTGGATAGCCTCGTAAAAATAGATATGATAACCAGATTTTGGATAATTTACATTTGTCATATTTGTATTGCTTTTTGTTTGACCAACTGCAGGTTCATTGAAATATTTATCCTAGAAATTAACATTTAGCCTCTATATAACAGTTTGTTTAGTTACTGATTTAGGTTACCATTTTATCAAAGAAAGCTTTGTTTAATAATTCTGTATACCCATAAAAATAGAAGTTTTTTCTTTAGTGCAGTCAATAATGTTTGCCAACCCCAGTCTTAAATTCATTCTTTTAGAACATACACTTAATAAGAATTGGGATTTATCTGCCTGCTTCCATGCTGGACTCCCAGCTTCTAAATCCCCGCCTGTCAAAAGGGACCTTTAAAAAAAAATGTTGAATGAATGAATGAATCACTGCTGCTTTTGTATGAAACTTGTGAGAAAAAGTGGGTAATGATTTTGGTAGAGTTTCAGAATATTTCCAAGAACTTCTGAATTGCTTAGAGAAAGAGAAAAATGGGACTTATGACTGCTGAGGCAACGAATTCTATACTCATAGAGTGAAATTGTCTCTATGTTTGGATCTTGAGAATGTGTGAATAAAAATATGATGAGCAAGCAGTCTACGTTTGACTGATGCTTCACATGAAAAGTCTTACTGATATAGAAGTGTGGTTTTTTTGGTATACATTAATCCAGTTCAAGATGCTGGAATGTATAAATTATTTTTTATTCAGAAAGCCGTTTTCTTGTCTTACTTTTATATCATTAGGAACCAAATTTTGAAAAGAAATGTAGCCCTTCACACTATTCTTTTTAAATCCTGAATTGGATGCATGTTTTTCTTTAACAGATTAAGATTCAAATAAGCAGGCAATTTCACCTTTGGTTAATGCAAATAGTAATCCAAAATCCATCACCCTTTTCTTAATTATTAAATTTGTGTAAGACAGTAATCTTAATAGTCATTGCTCTATCATTTTCCTACCTTTTCTTTTAGTTTCAAGTTAATTTAGAGAACATTTAGAATGTTCTAAATGTGCATACAAAATTGTCATATTCTGAAACAGTGAGTTTTGACACAGTGATGAATGAGGTCAAGTTCTTAGCAAGATAAGATCCTGTTTTTAAAGTTAGTTTGCACTTTAAACTTTCATTAAAGGGCTATGTAGATAATGCTTATAGCACTCAAACACTAGCAGCAGTTAAGGAATAGGAAATTCAAATCATCTAAAAAAAAACTAGTGCGTTGCATTCGGAAACGCAGTATTACAGATATAGCTAAGTGCCCTATTATTATTTTCCCAACTTAACTTATGAAGCAACCGAGGCACAGAAATATGTAAGTAACTTGAACTATTCATGCGGCTAGTGTGGTGAATGTAACATTTAAACCCAGAGACAACTTAAGCCAGAGATTCCAGGTTAACCACTGTGCCATTTTACAAATTGCAGCATCAACATATTCAAGAAACACATAGGGCAATATATGTGACTCTGAATACCATTATTGCAATTATTGAACAGAATCCTGATTTCATCGACCTCAGGTGCTAGATTCAAGACTCCAGAGCTACTTTAATTGACAAATAAATATACCATCATTCAAGAAAAAGGGACAGAGAATTGCCAAATCACCTGAACTTGGGGAGAATGTATAAAATAGAAACAATAACTTACAACAAGCAGCTCTACAGACTACCATAAAATTATCACATTTGATTGGTATTTGATTTGGGTTATATAGAGGTAACTAATGATATAAATATAAAGATAACTACTTTGGTAGAGTTTTCCAGTAATTTCAAGAACTTTAGAATTGCTTAAAAAGCAGGTAAAATTGGAGAGTAATCATTATAAAGTTAGTATTTTCTATGCTCACAGTGAAATTGTCTATATGTTTATAATTCTTAGAGTCGGTTGACAACTATAATGTTAACAAGGATGCAAGAAGAAATGAGGTTGTACAGGTAAGTGGAAGTCAAGTTGTAAGGGAATTAAAGCCTGGGTTAAGGCTTCAGACAACATACTTTCTTCTTTGACTCCTCCTTCTTTCTTCCAGTCATTAGGTGTGCTTTAACGTCTTTGTCACAAACAACAACAAAACATTCCCTTCTTTTCATACTCACATTTTTAGTGCAGCCCTCCTTCCTTTCTCTGCAGATACTGTGGATCCTCTCTTCAGTCTCCCATCATTATGTACCGAGTTATTATCTACCACTATTTTTATAACCACAGTCCAGCCACATCTTTTTGCCTCAAAAGCTTTTACTAGATTTCTAATCTTGATTTGCTGGTGAAATTAAATA
Source organism: Callithrix jacchus (assembly GCF_049354715.1). Taxonomy (NCBI): domain Eukaryota; kingdom Metazoa; phylum Chordata; class Mammalia; order Primates; family Cebidae; genus Callithrix; species Callithrix jacchus. The sequence goes on along the minus strand of NC_133518.1, from coordinate 13,224,158 downwards.
TAAGAAATACTTGATTCACATTTTAACCTCCTAACAAACTTCAGCTTACCTACATAACCTCATTTCTTCAAGAATCCCTGTGAATACTGTAGATGTCACCCTACTTTAAGAATTACAAACATATACACAATTTCACACTGTGACCATAGAAGCTCATAACTTTACAATGATTATTACCCACTTTTTCTCAGTGTCTAAGTAATTCTGAAGTTCTTAGAAATACTTTAAAGCTCTGCCAAATAAATTGTCATTATATCTCTATCTATAGTTACAAACAAATACTAGTCAAATGTGACAATTTCATGATGGTCTGTAAAACTATTTGTAGCAATATTGCAAGTGATTGTTATTTCTAGTTTATACACTTTGTCCAAATACAGATGATCTGGTAAAACTCTGTCCCATTTTTCTTGAATGAGAATAGATTTATTTCTCTATTAGGCATCTTTGAAAAGTCTTGAATCTTGCACCTAAAGTAGATAAAATTGAGAGGATTGTCTTGGCATTCACAAAGTATGTGGAACAGAAGGAAGTTGTTCATGGGGAACAGAGTATGAATTCAGCCATCTATGTGTTTTATGATTTAAGGCTGCAGTGAGATAGTGAGGTGATAATATTCCCTCCATGAGCAAGAGCAAACCCAGTCCTGAAGTTCTGGAGGAAGCCATTTATTGGAGAGGTACATTTGGATGGTAGGCATGGAAGGCATAGCTGAGGTCTCAGTAGCAAATGAAATTGCTAAAAAGAAAGACTGGAGAACAAAATATATAGAGCTGGAAACTTTGAGAAAACTGTTGAAATAGAGGAATGATGCCAAATAAAATAGATCAGCATAAGAAGCAATGGAATGATAAGAAATTGTGCAGGAGAACCAAAGGATGAAATTTGATAAAAAGGAGTGGTTTGTTCTTTAGAGAGGCCATGGGAAAATGCTAGTTATTTTGACAGTTGTGGGTGACAGTTCAGAAGCTCATTTTTAGAGACTAGTAGGGACAGTATGGCAAAAGATTAAGAAATAAGGCTTAGTTGGGGAACAAAAAGCAGCCTATATGAATTCGTTTTCACACTGCTGATAAACACAAACCCAAGAATGGGCAATTTACAAAGGAAAGTGATTTAACTGGACTCACAGTTCCACAAGGCTGGGGAGATCTCACTATCATGGAGGAAAACAAGGAGGAGCAAGTCACATTTTACATGGATGGCAGCAGGCAAAAAGAAGAGCTAGTGCAGGGGAATTCCCATTTTTAAAACCATCAGATCTCATGAGACTCATTCACTATCACAAGAACAGTGAAGGAAAGACCCATCCCCAACCCATAATTCAATCACCTCCCACCAGGTTTCTCCCATGACACATGGGAATTGTGGGAATTACAGTTCAAGATGACATTTGGGTGGGGACACAGCCAAACCATAACATTCTACCACTGGCCCCTCCCAAATCTCACATCCTCCCATTTCAAAACCAGTCACCATCCCAATAGTTTCAAGGTCTTAACTCATTTCACCATTCACTCAAAAGTCCACAGTCCAAAGTCTCATCCCAGACAAGGCAAGTCCCTTCTGCCTATGAGCCTGTAAAATCAAAACCAAGTTAGTTACTTCCTAGATACAGTGGGAGTACAGGCATTGGATGAATACAGCCATTCCAAATGGGAGGAATTGGCCAAAACAAAGGAGCTACAAGCCCCATGCAAGTCTGAAATCCAGCAGGGCAGTCAAATCTTAAAGCTCCAAAAATGATCTCCTTTGCCACCATGTCTCACATCCAGGTCATGCTGATGCAAAAGGTGGGTTCCCATGGTCTTGGTAAGCTCCAACTCTGTGGCTTTACAGGGAGCAGATTCCCTCCCAGCTGCTTTCACAGGTTGACATTGAGTGTCTGTGACTTTTCCAGGTGCACAGTGCAAGCTGTCAGTGGACCTACCACTCTGGGGTCTAGAGGATGGTGGCTCTCTTCTCACAGCTCCATTAGGAAGTACCCTAGTAGGGACACTGTGTGGGGGCTCCAATCCCACATTTCCCTTACACACTGCCCTAGCAGAGGTTCTTCATGAGAGCCCTGCCTCTGCAGCAAACTTCTGCCTGGACATCCAGGATTTCCATACCACCTCTGAAATCTAGGTGGATGTTCCCAAACCCCTATTCTTGACTTCTGTGAACTCACAGGCTCAACATCATATTGAAGCTGCCAAGGCTTGAGGCTTGCAGTCTCTGAAGCCATGGCCCAAGCTCTACTCCACATTAGCCCCTTTCAGACATGGCTGGAGTGATTGGCACACAGAGCACCAAGTCCTTAGGCTGCACACAGCACAGGGTCCCGGGACCCAGTGCACCAAACCACTTTTTCCTCCTAGGCCTCTGGGCCTGTGATGGGAGGGACTGCCATGAAGACCTCTGACATGCCCTGGGGACATTTTCCTCATTGTCTTGGGGATTAGCATTCAGCTTCTCGTTACTTATGCAAATTTCTGCAGCCAGATAGAATTTCTCCTCAGAAAATGGGATTTTCTTTTCTATTGCATTGTCAGGCTGCAAATTTTCCAAACTTTTATCCTCTGCTTCCGTTATAAAATTGAATGCCTTTAACAGCATCCAAGTCACCTCTTGAATGCTCTGCTGCTTAGAAATTTCTTCCTCCAGATACCATAAATAATCTCTCTCAAGTTCAAAGTTCCACAATCTCTAGGGCAGGGGCAAAATGCCACCAGGCTATTTAATAAAACATAACAAAAGTCCCCTTTGTTCCAGTTCCCAACAAGTTCCTCATTCCCAACTGAGATCATCTCAGCCTGGACTTTATTGTCCATATCACCATCAGCATTTTGGGCAAAGCCATTCAACAAGTCTCTAGGAAGTTCCAAACTTTTGTACATTTTCCTGTTGTCTGAGCCCTCTAAACTGTTCCAACCACTGCCTGCTACCCAGTTGCAAAGTCACTTCCACATTTTTAGGTATATTTTCAGCAACACCCTGCTCTAAAAGTAACAATTTACTGTATTAGTCCATTTTCATGCTGCTGATAAAGACATACCCAAGACTGGGTAATTTCCAAAAGAAAGAGGATTAATTGGACTCACAGTTCCATGTGGCTGGGGAGGCCTCACAATCATGGCGGAAAGCAAGGAGGAGCAAGTCACGTCTTACATGGATGAAAGCAGGCAAAAAGATAAGCTTGTGCAGAAAAACTCCCATTTTTAAAACCATGAGATTGAGTGAGACTCATTCACAATCTGAAAACAGCACAGGAAAGACTCACCCCCATAATTCAATCACCTCCCACAGGGATCCTGCCACAACACATGGGGACTGTGGGAGTTACAATTCAAGATGAGATTAGGGTGGAGACACAGCCAAGCTATATCACAGCCCAAGAATTTTGGTAGCAGAGTAAGACAGAGGGGGTGTTTTGAGGAGAAAAAGTGCCTTACTTATTTTGTTTTTATTTATTGGTGGAATGCGTGGGTTTGTTTATGTGGTCAGGTCTATCTGTAGAATTGATCTTGCACATTTTTATGAAAATTTTTGAAATAAAAACAAAAACAGTTGAGAATGAGAATTTCATAAGGAAATGTATAATTAATAGAATAAGTTTCTGTAACACAAGGAAGAAGCTGAGGTAACTAAGCATGGAATCAGAAGACCATTTCCTCAAATGTCACAGCAGAGGTAGAAAAGAAATCAGTTAGTTTCATCTCCTCTACATTTAGATTTCTTGATTTAGGCTGTGAATATTGTAAGGAAGGAAGAGACAATGCATAATGTTTGTGATTGTTTCATTGTGGACATTTCTTGAACAAAGTAAGCATAATTTTAGACTTTTGTTGCATAATCATTCATTGACTTTCTCATTTCTTTGACAAATTTTTTTGAGGCTGTAGTAGGGTTACATACAGTACTAGAGAGAAAAGACATTGTCACTATACTTAAGAAGTTCACAATTTCCTATTTTAAAATAAGCAGTCATTATAATAGAGAGAAAATTCTGACATGACAATGAAAACATGCTATGATCTGTGTAAGTTCTTTGTACTCATAAAATGCCATGCATCTAAGACAGTATCTCTAGGGAGAAAATGGGCTTGATGGGTTTAGAGGAAGACCACTGGATTAGGTGAAAAGTTTCATCAATGATCCAAAAAGGTAGTGGTTTTCATACAATAATATCTCCCTTTTCATCTTGTTACTTTCATGGCCCCACCATTCCTGCTGTTATTGTTGAATGAATTCTAATACATTAGCAGGCTCATAAAGCTAATGATAGTGGAACAAATACACCAAATATATATTTGAGGTAGTCCCATGATGTGTAAGATGAGTCTAACTCAGGAGTCCAGCCCTTGAGTTTTTTTACACAATTAATACATAATAGCGCCTGTTTTA